>NC_137588.1:19149795-20349795 GCF_963210335.1 Falco punctatus | reverse complement strand
AGCAAAATATGATGCATACAGCTGCCCCAGCTACGTGAGTAATTGTAGCAAATATTTCTAGATGCACAGCCTCAAAACAAACTCAAGATGGCTCTGTGTTAGCTGATATTTGCCTTTTAAAAATTATTGCTATTGTCATTAAAATCATAAAAGCAACGTAATGGTACAGGCCAAACACAGCTGAAAGGACCTCAGTCAGTAACATAATGTAACAACAAAATCAAATTCATGGGCTTCATCAGAAACTACACCTTGATTTTTTTCAGCTACATAGTTACTGCAAATTTTAATCAAATTTCATCTGCATGATGCTTAAGTCCAGTATTTCTTGGATTTTTAGTTTGGTGAGGTGTGTCTAATTTTTTTCACACCTCCTTGGTAAAATAGCCTAAAAATCAGTGACATTTCTGGAAGATGAAAAGTTTCATAATATCAAAAAATATATGTATTGAATCAGCTTTCCCATTAGAATCTTCAAAAGTGATTTGACAGCAGATTTTGGCACTTATCCCACTGGATTAGTGCAAGTCCCAAGGGACTGTGGTGCCTGTCTCCCCATCATGCTGTGCGACAGTTGGCAGTTCATGGGATGGGCGAGCAGTTTGCTTCATTTGTTTCCTCCACACTGCTGCTGCATCTTGCCCTGAATCTGCCACTTAAAGCATTCAGAAACCACTTCCAAAAAAATCAGGTGCAAAATTTGAAAATATTTTACAAATTTCACTGATGTCAGGCACACATCCATCACAATGCTTTGTGTGTGTGAATATTTGGAAGCCAAGCTGAAACTAAGGTCATTAAGGCAAATCAACAAATGAAGGGAGGGAGATAACGAAGGGATTTTGGAGAACAGTTATTGCTATAGTCAAGGATGTTCAAGAGCAGCATCTAAATCTTTGACAGAGTTGTATGTCTAATTCATATTCTTTCACATTTATCTGTGATTGCATGGTTATTATCATTCTTTTATTATTAACATTCTCAGGTTTATGAGCCTCACGCATAAAATAGCCATAGTGCATTAAATCACAAAAAGAAAAAAATCACATTAATAAGTCCTATCGAAATGGGACTTATGACTCAGTGCTAGAGGTACTTTAGAGCTATAGATCAATATATTTTATTTGTGCTGTAGAACATGATCTATCAAACTACCAGTCAGTATATACCAATAGATGCTTAAAATGTGTAGACATTGATATTGTCTACACTGACTTTGAACTGAAATTATCATTCTGTAAAATGCACAACATTTCTCAAGAAAGGCTGTAATATAGGTACAGATCCTTAATTTATGGTTTCTGCTTAGGGATGGTCTGTTATTAAAGCACTACATTATTTCTTTGCTTGTAGCCCTGAGTAACCTTGTCTCCCTTGCAGTCTTTGAACCTGCAAGTCGCTGAAGGATCTGGTGCAGAGTGCAGAACACGAACATTTGAAGATGAGTAGCAAGGGTTTTCTTGGCTCATCTGTATTAACATCATTGCCTTTTGGAATTAGAAATAGGACAGGTGTTGCTTTGTTACTCTTCATTATCAACTGTCTTGGAATTTTATTTTTTATGTGCTGTAGATACAGGCTTTATATTCCCCTGCAGCAGAGAGAACTGACATTTTCTCCAAGCCCTTAACTTACGGTGTAGCATAGTGGTACATGGGATAAGAGATGCTGGACCTCCTGAAGCGCATCTAGCTCCTTGTCATGATGCTGCTGTCTCATGTCTCTGAGCTTGTGGTTTTGGAGATGTACTTTTGAGTTCAGTTCCCATTTTGTGCAATCCTGTTGGTATGTACAAATACGCTGTCTCATTTTTTTGGTGGGGTGAGATGGGCAACCTTGTTCATTACTATCATGATGTAGCAATTGGTACTGTTTCTGCGCAAGAACATTGTCGTTTGTCTGTGGGACTACTCCTTTAACTGTCTTGTGTGTCTAAGTGTAATTTGTATATGAAATAATGCTTCATAGAGGGTGACAAATTCTGGTGAGCACTGCTGTGTAATGCCCTGTCCAGGCAAAGCGTTATTAGCTGGGTGAACAGGTAGCCATGAGAAATTTGGAAAATCTGAAATGGGATGAAAAGCCTTAGTTTTTTTCTTTCCTGTCGTTGTCCACTAGTGCCTACAGAGTGCAGAAAGACCAAGTCATGTATGTTTTACCCAGCATTTGAGGAAGATGGGAAACCTCATGGCGGTGTGTTCAAGGGTTTCAAGAGAATTAATTTTACCAGCCTGAAAATGTGGAGTGAATTAATTGACTCCAGCCTAAAGAGGGGGCTGAGGGAGCTGTATGCTTTTTCAATGGTTTGACTGTGGGATGGGAAAATTTTCTCACAGCTGGGGGATTTAGTAATCTCCTGGCTGCAGGCTCTGAACTGAAAATACACACTCTATCAAAGCTAGGTTCCTCAGGCCCTAATGTGGGATTATGGCGATAACTGCATGGTTTAGTAAAATGTCATAGCTGGGATTTGAGCAGGAGCTGTTCAGAGCATGCCAGCATAAGCACTGGCCTGGACAACGGGACATGCAGCTCTCAGCGCTGCTTAGAGCAGAAGGCAGCAGGCCAGCAAACAGGCACTTCTAACAGCTGCTGAGGTTTTAAAACTTGGAGATGTTTAAAACCAGATTTTTACAAAAACTGACATGCTAAAGTCTTATGGGTTTATTTACAGGCTGCACTGCATATAGTAGAAAGGCATTTTGTGTAGACACTGAGGTCTGCTTCAGTTCCTGGGGGAGGGAAAGAGAAAACAAATACTTACTTGAGGCAATGTTCAAATTCAGTGTGTGTGAAGGAGGAAAACCTGTTTGAAAATACTTTTAGAGGCGGTGAGTGAAATCCTGCAACTATCACTTCAGGGGAAGAGAAACCCTAAAGTATCCAGTAAATCTTCAGGTTTCTTTCCCTTCATTTTCCATTCCCAACACATCTCATGTGGTTTCCCCCTGTTGATCATGTTGTGGTGTATAACCGCTCAGAAAGCCCCAAAAGCTTTTCTTTGTTTCGGTCACAAAGAAAACCTTCAGACTATGACGGTTTCAGGGACAAACATGTTCACACAATGCAACAGGACTTCTTTCATCACCTGAACCTCCCTCCTGCATTACAGCCTTCTCCTCATGTTGACTCAGTTACCCGGCAGTCTCTTCTCATGGGGTCAAACTGGAACATTTTCAGAAGAATATGCTAAAATCCAAGAATGTACCAAAAGTTGCCCAGTGACCAAGTGACCCTGAACTCATTCCAAATGTTGCTTGGAAATGTTTCTTCTTCACTGTTGGGAATGTCTTGTGGCTATAATGGGAAGCTGATAGCGTCCTGCAAACATATTCCTCTTAAGTTCTAGCATATGTTTATTATTAAAAACAACCTATTGAGATTCAGAGTCACACCAGCAAACCTCCTTTCCATGTCACCCTGAAAGACTTGTTTGTGTACCATAATCAAACCATTAGGAATTAGCTCTTTCTGAGGAAAACATGGAAAAAGGACTAAAGACATTGTGTGTGTACAGGACTCCATAAGAATTTCACCTGGATACCTATTGGTTGCTACTCAGGTTGAATTTCAACAAGTGACAGCAAGATGAAGGGTTCTTGCACCCTTTGATCAACTCCCCTTTAGTAATTCTACCTAACAACAGGTGTTTAAAGAATGGGTAGAAAATAGCCATTATTAGAATACAAGACACTATGACTTTTTTTTTTTTTGTTAATAGTATTTGTTAAATAACCCCCTTCTGGTTACTTCTGTACTACTGCACCTTGTCTTTAGAGATGATCTGGGACAGTGATGGTGAAGATTGTTTTCTGTGACTCCCGTATAATTATCAAGAACATTAATATATAATCAATAATCCCATGTAATTCTGTTCATTTTGGTAAAGAATGTATTTTTCATGTTCATAACCTCTTTTTTAAGTTTGTGCAGTCCTTACATGATGTGAATGGTCGGTTTTTTTCTGTCCTAGCTTCTTGACAGATTGCTGATGTCTGTATGTGAGTATAACTGTGTATTGTTTCTTTACTGAGATTGTTAGAAAAAAACATTCTTGGGCAGTGATCAAGCTTGCAGTGAAAGGACTATTTTGATTACAACTTTTAGCATCTGGCTCAACTCCTTACACCTTTTGGGATAGTTCAGCCTCTCTGCCTACATGTACAATTGGTAGCACAGCTGTTGCTGACTACTGCGGTGGACACATAAAGTTGTCACAAGGATCATATACTCAGATTTTTTTTGTTTAAGAAAAAACAGATGAATTCCTGAATGTACCTTACATTGAATTAATCTTTCTTGTTATCTAATATTTAAGAATTGTTTAAATTGATACTGCAAAGGAGCTTAGTGACTGCATGTGGCTGCTGTGGTCATTCAGAATAAGGGCAATCTTTCACTTTGTTATAGCTTTGAAATTCTACACAATTATATGAATAAATCTTTAAGGTATAGATTTACAATTGCCTTAATAAATTTTGAAACCTTAGTGACAAGGAAATGTCATGTGGTTCGTTCGATATTTGTTTTTCAATCAGCCAACTAACCAGGTGTCCAGATATCTCTATTTTCAGTGCGATACAACCAGGACCACAGTTTCAGCTGCTCATTCTTGTACTTCATGCTGGGATGTGTACACAGGGATAGCCAGAAATGCTGTGAAGAAATTAAATAAGCTTATCAGCAATAAATTAGTATGTCTGGTTCTGGCTGGCTTTTAAGTTTGGTTCTGCAAATAGTTGGAGATCAAAGGCTGAGACTTCTGTAGTTTTTAAATCTAATTTTACATCCCATTCTTCAAATAGCAGAAGTATTCAATTTTTTTACAGATACAAGGACATTTTCCTTCATTGAGCTCATCCAGGGGCATTCAGGAAACTTTACAAAGTGATGATCACATCTGTTTTTTGTGGTGTTCTTTGTTCTAACAGTATAAATCTCACATTTAAACTACATTACTAAGACACACTGGCAACTTCTGTTAGAAGATTCATCTTACAATGTCTTTTTGTCACCAACAATTGCTTTTTATTTCAAATGTTGTCATATTGTTTCCTTTTTTGCAGCATTACTGGACAATAGTACCTTGTGGAGTTTCATAATGCTTTGCACAAACACCCTGAAGCAATGTTTACAGAGACTATGCTTTGTGTTAGTGAGGGTTTGGTAACACAAAATTAAGTGATATACATCATACAGGCTTTGTTGTCTGGTGAGCTAGTGGAAAGTGAGGAAAGAGGAGGAGGGGTGGTGGGTAAGGATGGCTACTCTGTAGTAGCAAGCCAATTACGATTTCAGAGAGAATACATCTGATCTTGTTAATGGAGTTCCAAGCTTTTCCATACATTTTTTTTTTTTGTGAAAACCATTATAACAGGCATGGAAATGGAAGAAATGCTGCTAGAAGTGAAGTTCCACGTGCGTTGTCTACTTTAGCAGGGTGCAGAGTTTCAAGCAAATTAAGCAACAGATATATGGGTCACATCCCTGGTTGGCCTTAGGGCCAGCTGTCACTCTGCATACATGAATGCACATGAGTCACCTCAGTTCCTAGGGGAGGGCGTAGCTCCATGGGTTAGGGTAACACGACAGCTTGTCAGAAATCAGAGCAGAAAGAGGGGCCTGCAGAAGTTTATAAGCAGAACAGGTGGCAGAAAGTAAGGGGTAATCACACATTTTAAATTAAAAAGAAAAAAATAATCTCTGGGGGATGCATGGCCCCAAACTCTTCTGCTAGGTGCCGGAAGGCTCCTGTGAGATATAATGCATCGGCCACCTAGCAGCCTACTTTGGCAGGCTGCTCTGTATCCAGAATGCCTACTTACTCGGTCTTCTATAGGGGATTTATATGCTTCACTGAATGTCCACCTGCTGCACGTGTATGTCAGCAGCCAGCTCCTGAAGAGCCACTGTGGGTGAATGGGGTTTTGGTGGGTTTTTTTGTCTTTGGGATGGACTTCGGGGATATATGCTGCAATTTCTTGACTGCATGCAAGCTGCATATAAGGAAAGGCTAATGAGAAACAGGTAAGAAATTCACTGAATAGTCTTGCTGCTTCTGATAATAGGGAGTTTAAGGATGGAAGTCCTCAACGGCATGATGCACTACTTTCAGATATTCAAATATTTTTTTCAATACTGACTGTTAAACTGTTGTTACTAGAAGACCAAATTGGCCTGGTGAAACTGATGAGTGTCCTGTGCTATCAAGGTAGCAGTGATCCTGGGCACCATAGGGAAGTCCAGAAAGCAACAGCACTTCTAGTTCTTATGAGATGATTGTTTGTGTAAGGAAAAATAATGGAAATATGTGAATGCAAAGAAACCCTCATTTTCCTGTATTTTAAGAGTCTCTCTAGGTCTCATCTACAGGATCTCAGTGTGGTAAGACTCTATTATTTCAGAAAAGATTTTGTCTTTGCATGCAATTTATTTAGCTGCTAAATAAGGCGGCAAACAAAGGGATTTGGCAAAAGACTTGATTTCATTTTGTAGTACTTCCTCTTCTTTCCTTGCTTCCAGTTTGCCATTGCTTCAGCTCTGGGCAGTGGAGGTCTTTCTACTTGCCTTTGTCTGAACAGTTGTAAGAATCTTTCTTCTCTGTACATTTCTGGTTTTCTTCCTTTACCCCCCCTTTGTTTTCTTTTATCCTTCCTGCTTGCTGTTCATGGGGACTGACCATTCAACTTTTGAAATAGTGCTGTCAGTGTTTTTCTCCTGTTTAGTCTCTGCTTCTGAGCACCCAGACACTGAAAGTCCAAAAGCCAAGGCTCCTGTGGCAGGTGGGCAAGTGCTTCTTGTGCAAATACATCTATTTGCATGTGAATGTGCTCATTTGCACACAAATACTTTCATTCATGGGAATAAAAGGATTCTTTCCATGTGCACCATTTGTGCAAACAAAAACTGGATTCATGAAACTACTCAGAAAAGTCGGTGAGAGGTCAGGTCTCCTGCCATTTTCACTTTGGTTGTATTTTCACAATCTGATAATATACCTCTGAAAAGATAACCAAAATTATATTTTCAAGTACTGTTGATTTTTAAATTACTGCACAAAGTAGGAGTTGTCTTTCCATGGTGTGCCTACAGTGCCAGATGGTGTAGATCTAAAGTGGTCTCTGTCCAAACTGGGACCACAAGGAAGTACCATAGCACGAATGAAATCATAACTATAGATATGAAGAAGGTCAAATGCAATTTCTCCTAAGAATTGTTGAAATAGAGCAGAAACTCTGAAAGCCTTCTAGCAGGAAATAAGCATTTTTTAGATCTGTAGTAGACAAATTTCTACTTAAGCCTGTGGATTTGCAATATCAGTAAAATACTTGACTCGCAGTTCTGTATACAGGTCACTTTTCTGTCAGAAATTACCATTCAAATGCAAAGCATGGCAGGAAACCCAAATAATATTATGTATATAATTTGCGAGGTACTATCAGCAAAGAAATGAGCATCGTAAGAGATAAGGTCAGCCAATGTTTGATAACAGACTACTGGCACCTTTTTAAGATAGTTTGTACTTTTTAAATTGGGTTTTAGGTGGAATGGGAGGAACTGTTAGGGGAGAGCATTTGTATAAAATTTTGGAAGTTTCTTCTGTGTCATAAATGTTGAGCTTTCAAAAAAAGCCTTCAAAAAATTCTAATATTACTGTTGCTAATCTTTGTCATGAGAAATCCCAGAGCTTGGAATCCTCCAGAAGCTCCTCTCTGGATGCTGAAATGCTTCCTTCTAGATTCTGGTTGTTATGGCTCTGCTCAGATCAAAGAGATCTGAAGAAGACTTACAGGTAAGAAGAGGTGGTTTTGGTGTTTCCATAGACTTTTCATCCCAGGACTTTGGTGTTGTCTCAGTGTTGCTTTAGGAGATTGAATAGGTTGTGGGGAGAATATGTAATTCTGTAATACCAGCTTATTTCTGTCATGCAGCACTTAAGGCATTCAACTACATCCAAAGCATCCAAAGACAAGTTCTGAAGATGCAGATACTGTAAGGTTTATTGACTGGCATCTTGTGTTTTGCAGAGTGTCTGTGTGCAATAATGCATCCTGAAAACTTCTACTGGTTCAGTACTTGTGGTGGTTTTAGAGTAGTTAGTACAGTATAGTAAAGGTGACCATAGCTACTTATAGTTGCTTCTTTTACATACACAGATTGTAATGGAGTTCAGTAAAAACCTGTATCTGAAATTTAAAAGCCTTTATTAGTGAAGATTATCATCCAGAAGTTGACCATCAAGATGGTGACTGTAAGGCATCACTTAGCAGAGGTGGTGTTGGCTAGCCATCTACTGCTGCTTCTGGTGAAGAGCAAGCTAACAGCCCACCAGGTGGAGAGTGATGTGGTAAAAATGTCCTAAAATCCAGTTAACTTACAAAATTTTCAAAAGTTAAATATTTGCAGTGATCTGAACTAGAAGCAGGCATGGAAAAAGTAAGATTCTGTCTTGTGCCTTGCACCTTCTCAGAGGCACCTGGTAGCAGCATAGAGGAGCTCTAACACTTTTATAAATCCGGCACATTAACCAGATAATTTATAGTCATTACAGTCAATATGTGTTTCAAAAACCCAAGAAAAGAATAGGATGGGGTTATTCCCGGCCAGTGTTTGGAAAGATGAAAAAGAAATAACAGGAAGATGTTTCACAGCTTTTTCAGAACCACAACTCAAAGGAATCATTATAAAGTGAAGAAGTAAAGGCCAGTGTCGCTGCCTTGCACAGAAGGATCTAAAAAGTTTTTGTATTTTCTATCTCTGATTTCATTACTCCTAATAACTCATTTCCTGATGGAAGGTAAAGAGGCACCTGAAATACAGATTTGAGTCCTTTTAGTTAAACCTTTATCCCTTTGTCATAGTGGGTTTTTTTCTTCTGTAGTTCCATTCATCTGCTCTACTGGAACTTTCAGTCGCACAGTGTTAAAATATGGCTGTTCTAAGCTAATATGCATTAACTTTTTAAAATCTGTTTTATACATAACCTATTGTATTAATATAAAACGTTAAGGCCATTTTTTCGTTTCCTGGGAATGGCCCATTACATTGTGAGCAATCTACTCTTGCTTTTTTAGAAAAGACTTTGAACTCAATACAAAAGGAAAATATAATCATGTACAACTATAAAGACTGCTTTTTTCCCTTTTGTGCAGTGTAACAGAGGTGGATGAGTAGCATGGTAATGAAGAGATGGACCGTCTTTATTAGCAGGCTCGGTGAAAGGGTTCTTTTCAGAACTTCAACTTTTCTTATCTTCTTAGTTTTCATGACGTTTATTCGGACTCTTTCCTTTTCTTGACTTTCTTTTCAATATGTCTAACAGACTGGCAAAGCCAAGCCAGTTCATCCTTCTTTCCAAAGAAGGCTAGATACAAAGTCTAGTAGTTTAGATGCTTCCATAAAACTTTTTCATATATTTAGAGAAGTATTGCTGTTTGCATTGCTTAGGAACTAGTCATGTGCATATCTCATAGTCATTCTTTAATTTTTCTAAACCCAAACACAACAAAGCCCTTGCTATGATGTTTTTATACTGTAGTTAAAGGAGGCTAATGATACAGGAAGTTTCTTTTGAGTAACAAAATAGGACTAGAAATACCACTTAACCCTCTGCCCTAGAAATTGGTTAATATGGTAGATTTGTAGAGGACTATTTCATGATCTCTCACCCCCTTCTACAATGTGCTCCATAATCTTTTTTGATATTTCTCTACTCCTCCTCCATGTTCCCTATTTTTCTGGTGTTCCTCCCACTCCTTCTGCTTCAGTATTCTTTATTATATCGACAGTTCACTTTTAATCTTGCTCAGTTAAGGAATTCCACTACAATAAAAGGAAATGGCCATATGATTGCAGAAAAATTTAGTCTGGGCTGTAGAACAAATGAAAACTACCTTCCCTACTGCCATTCCGGTGCAGAGGAAGTATCCCATCATCACTGTGTTGAGCTCTGAGGAAGGAACCTCAAAAATAACAACCAAGGAACAGGAAGCATTATTTATTATCTGAGGCTGAAAAAATGGAACCTTAGTTTGTTGTCTGGGATTTACTTATATTACTATAAAGAATATCACAGATATATAGCGTGTATAGTTCTATACAGTCCTCTGTGAAGGACCACCATTGTTGCATTACTCACAGTGGAATATTTAGTCCAGGAGTGTTCCTGTTTATCATGTAAATATTCAGTGCACTAAGCTAATAATAAATCTTGGTCTTGAAAGAATGTGGCTTTTATATAAAGACCGCAGAGCAAAATTAAAGTATCAGTAAGAAACAATAAATTGTGTAGACTGAAAAGGCTGAAAGATACCAATAGTGTCACACCAAAATTGATTCCGGTTAGATTTTATGTCATGAGCACCTCAGAATAATTAATATGATTAGTTTGGAAGATGACGTGTTCCAAAGAAATCAACTATCTGCTTTCTAGAAGATTTCAAGTCAGCTATCACCACTGTATAGAAATATCATAAAAAGGTGATTTAAGGCCTTTGTTGTAACAGGTGAAAAAAGTGAAATTCATAGAAGTGTGCATCAATAAGGAGTATTTTAGTATGAGTTATCTAGAACATGCTTTGAAAAGGAAGTTGGACTAGATAATCTCCAGAGGTTCTTCCAACCCCAACAATTCTGTGATTCTGTGAGCCGTAATTTTGTTCTGAATAGAACTCAATGGTCCTGTAGTCTTTATATTTGACCATTTACAGGAATTTACCCAGAATAAACAAGAGTGTGGGTGCATGTATGTAGTTCAGCAATAGCACTGCCATTCTAGGGAATTATACACCCAAAACTGAGATAAATTGCATGTTTATCAAATTACCCAATACAAAGTGATTTACACTGATATGTAATAATTCCTTTATATGCATATGGAAATCCCCTGTCATCACTGGCAATGAGTCTGGTTTTAGCTTTTCATCAGGAGATTACTTAAGAGCTGGTTGCTGATATTTAAAATAATTGGCTAGCGGTGCATTAAATTAGGTAAAGGACAATTAAAACAATTTTAGTTTTATTTTAAGTTTTAACCTAGATTGGTTACTATAATCTGTTCTTTGTAATATGGATTTGTTTTCAGGATGAAAAATATTTCTCCAAAATAAAACAATAAATTATAAAGCAGACATTTTTGCCAAGTCTTATGAATTGTTTAGATGCTCTTTGTTGTTTACAATTCTCTTTAGCTACAAGCACTGTATGTAGTTAAAATAGCATTTTCCCAGGCAATTTGAAATCTTTTTATTGGAAAATAGTTTTTCTTGGAAATATACCAAGTGTTAAATTTTTAGGGAAGTGTCAAGGTTTTTTTGACATTTGAATTAAGGATAATAACTAGAGGTACTTTCTGTTTGCTTTGGTGTCAGCTACATCTGACTGCTCAGAGATGTAAAACTCTTCTATACCTAATGATGGTCAAGAAATAACAAGGTATAACTTGTGGCACAACTACCTTATATGCCCACAATAGTGTAACAAGTCCTGATGTGGTTATTTTGAACTGCCTACAAGATCTATAAAGCCATCTTTCCTTGGCTGCCAGTTCCCACTTTATTCTTCTTTCTTAAGCATATAAGTATATTACTGTGATGAAAGGGATTCACTTTTTGGTACAAGTACTTGTGTAGTATAAGGCTTTTCAGGAGATTTTGACAACTCTTGAGATCATTTTATTGTACTGGTATGATCATTTTCATGTAATTTAAAATGGAATATGTACATTTAGATTTTTTTTTCTAAGATCCAGATTATTAGTATCTCACTGAGATGCAGGTGTGCTGTTGAAGAGTTGTCTGGAAGGTAAACCAAAATCTTTTAAGTGCTCTACACAGAATCCCTGTTGCCCTTAAAGGTTTTTATTCATTGGCTGCAGCCCATGCCAAGAAGGTATCAATCTTTTTGTTAACATTTCCTTTGGTAGAAGAAAGACATAAAAAAAATTGCATCACCTCTCCAAATGCTGTAGAATCTTTCCTGAGGGTTCAGTTATATGAATAATTTCTCAGCCTTACTGTATTTATTGCATCACCTCTAGCTCAAGTGGTATGAATGCCTCTGTACAAATATTAACTTGAAACAAGTGTTGCAGCCATCAGAATATTGATATACTGTGAAGTGTATGAAAACAGCCTTGTTTTAGCCTGTTGATCGGATGAATTGGATCTGGGCTATCACAGCTTGCAACACAAGCCAATACATTGTGTCTTTGATCTATTCACACTTAAAAACATTAACTCTGTCAGTTCAAATGAACTTAAGTATGAGCTGTTAAGGTCTAGGCAGCCTATTGGGATGACATGTTTAAGCCATTGGTTTCTACATCATGCAGCCAGCTTCGTGTCCATCTGCCTTTTGCTCCTTATGGTAAGCATTGATGACACAATCAGAAAGTCCCCACATACTCCGTACTAGTCTAAACAAGACTGGTGATGGGTATACTGAATATCCAGAAAGTAAGCTGCCTGGAAGGAAAGCGTATGGGCATGTCTGTGCTTCTGGGAATATGCACATCACACACTGCAAAATGTTTAGCCTAGCCACACCCACTGTAACACTGTGATCCTCCTTCTAGCAACAGCAGAGATAAAATAGGATATGATCTTTCACAAAATTACTTTAGTCATCATACAATTGTTTAGTGTCTGTCTTTGCAATCTCATGCACAACCAGTTCCTTACCAGGAGAAAACTCATGTCCCTAATGAAATACAGTGTGTGCAGACTTTCTGTCTTTCAACTTGTACAGGTAATAAAATTTAAATCTTTCATGTGTGTTTCATGCAATAGAAGCATCAGGTTGGGTTGGAGTACTAGGACATGGCTGAGTGCAGTAGTCAGTTCCTAGTTTAAATAGTTGCTAGTTCTTGCCTACAACTAACCACACTGGTCCTTTCTAGCTAGCCTAAAAGATGGTGATTGTACAGCAACTAGCCCTTATACAGGAACAACAATTCCGATTTTGGCTAAACAGGCCCACTTAATGCTCAGCAATACATTGTGCTTCACCTATGCAGATGATTCATCATCCTTCAAACAGTATCACTTGGCCTTTGGCATCACACCAGTGCTGCTAGACAGCGTGGGCTCCAGCTGCTCAGGTTCCAGACCAAGGAGCAAAAGGGACCCTGTGACAGTACATTCTCACCAGGCAGTGAACATACCCCCAAGTACCACTTGTGTGCCGTGCAGCTGACTGGGCTTGCACAGCAAATGTGTTCCACTAAGCTGCCTGTGTGCCTGCAGAGGCCTCAAATTTTACTCCCCTCTGAAACACTACATTTAAGTTTTGAACATCCGTTATTAAAAAGCTGGGTAAAAATAAGAAAAGGGATCAAAAGCAAAGCAAAACATACAGATTTGCACGTGGGAGGGGCTGAAAGATCTGTGACTGTGTAATTAGCAAACAGGTAACGCAGAGATGTAAAAAATAGGAAGACAGATTTGCTACTTTCAATTGCTACTTCTCTCAATCCAAGATTAGAGCAGAGATGAAAGAGAGATGCACCACACATCTAAAACCTAACTTTACAGCTGATGAAATACATTTTAGATGCAACATATAAATAAATTGAATCATTCACTAGTACAAGATATCTGCAAAACCAACAGATTAGCAGGACTGAACAATGGAATAATTATTTTTTAAAGGATAATAGGAACAGCCTCAAATATTTTGGACAAGACAAAAATAAATGGCAATGTAAATATTAAATGATTGGGTCAGAAAGAGAAAATGTCTGGAGTAAGGTATTTTGTTATTGTTCTCTGTAGGGTTTCCTTGCATTTTCTTTGAAATACCTAGTACTTGCTACAGGCAAGGGCTGAATGATGGGCTGGACAAACCAATGATTTGATGAAGAGTGACAAATGTAACGTTTCTGTTCCAGAAGAATCACTAACAAAGCTAATTCCTGTCTACTATTTTGGCATTTTCCTCTAAGACTATTGACAAATGTTATTCCTTCTGGCAAATTTCTGTTGACTTATTGTTTAGCGTTCAAGAGCTTAGAAGGAAATGTATTGACTCCGTATGTCTCTTCAGCCGCACATGGGTCATCTTATGGACTACAGATGAAAATGGTTACTACTCAGACTAGTGTTGGCTTTGTGACATGCTGGTAGGTTACAGGCCCTTCTAGTAATTCCTGAAGAGCATTGCCTGCTCTGGAGGGGCCGTTCAATCCGCGTGGGGGGCATGGGAGGAGGAAGAGATGAATCCGACTAAATGACACGGGTAGCTGAACTGCCAAATCCATACATAGTACCTCATGGCTTTTTGTGGTTGAGGAAAACAGCAAGACTTTTTCTGATAGTGGCTTGTTTCATTTTCTTTAGCTCAGTTACAGTGGTAAGTATCCAAATATGGAAATCAGGTTAAATTTGGCTCAGCTTCTGAAAATTTGAGTTTGAATTTATGCTTTAAAGTGCAGCGGCACTGTTGCTGTGAAATATGCTGCTACAACTGTACATCTACAATGAAGGAAAAAAGCATTTTAGAATTTAGTGCAAGATAAAGCTGCTGGCTGAAGGGTGACAGGGTGCTGTTGCAGCATTTTCTTGTGCTAAGATCGTGCTTGCTCTTGTTAAGTAGTCTGGTCACAGCCTTTTAAACAAATTCAGAAGTATTTAATTTGAAATAGAGGCTTAGGTAAGCCATGGATTTAATCACTATAATGATAGGAATTTGCAACTAATTTGGATTTTCATTTTTAGCTGAATGTAATACTAATTCAGGAATATATATTTCACAAAGATTCCCTCAGATACTTGTAATAAATTAATTTATAGCTACTTGCTTACACACAATAAATAAACCAATAGGGGTTTTCTTAATGAAGAATCTGTACAAACTTTGTGTAATGTTGAACAATGGCAAGAGATTTAAAACCCAGAAAAAATAAATATGATCTATTATTATCCTTCCCTTTCTTAACCCTTATTCAAGGAGTTAAGTTATTCAAATCTATATGTGGTAATTGCAAAGCCTGAATTAATGCACTAGATTTATTGCTTTTTTAATATGAAGTCTACTGCAGATGGTATTACATTATACATATAATGGCACCTTTTATTTTTTTTAGCCGTGATGCTCATGCAGTATTCTTTCCCATTCTAATTGTTCCACCAAAAATTTGCGTGTGTATGGTCAGCTTGAAGTTTTAGACTGCCAGAATTCTAGAGGGCCAGAAATCCTGTTCTCATTGCTGATGATTGAGCTAAATGTACTACATCACATATGTAAACCTTATGAATATAACTGTAAGGTAGTAGTACTGTTTTTGTTTCCTGGTATGTTGACTCTTAATGTGAGTTCCTGATTTTAATGAGGAAGTTGGGAAATAGATTGTGTTAAGAACAGAAATATATTTTTTATACTGCTGCTTCTTGTACATAAAATACCTGGCCTTCAAAACAGTTCAGTGTTTTACTTCTGTACGGTATTGCATTGCTGTCATGCTCAGACAGGAATTGTCTCACCTTCTTTCTTTCTCTTCCTCTTTCCTGTAACTTTTATGTGTCATCTGAGCTGGACTACCAAAATATGCAACACGTTTTGAAATGTGATTAGAAATGATCACAAAAAAAATTTTTTTTTGGCAAAAAAAGCACGCCTTTTTTAGCATGCGTATAATATAAAGGCATGTTAAAGGCAGCCATTCCTCATGGTGTACTTATTTAGACAAGGGTTCTTCATGCTGTCTTTGGAGATCTCTGATCAGGAGAGATAGTCACAATAATATTATGTGACTATAAAAAACACTTCATGCTTTGGAATTGAACTCATAAAGTATTTTAAGCACATCTTTTGTGAGTAATTTTCTTAGCCTCAGCGTTAGTACATGTGTAATGAAGATCTGGACAGTAATAGTATTTTGATATCCTATCTGCTTGTATGTAAATGGTGTTTTGTGAGTGGGAAGAGAAGTTAGAGCTGGTATAGTTAGTATTTAGAGTTCCTGCTTTCTTTTATACACCCACACAACTGGAAATATTCCATAACTTTAAAAGCAAATCTGAGGTCAAGAAAAAGTCAGTTTTATTGTTGTTATGTTCTAGTTCCAACAGTTCCATGTTATAATTTTTTTGCTTTAAAATTGTTTTTTTACAAAGGGGGGAGAACTGTTCTTGAACTTTTAAAATTGTTGTTCACTTTATTAATCAAGCTTATTGGAGGTGAAAGAAAAGCCTAATGAACACATAAAAAAAATATAGGAAAGAAAAGGGAAATAGCTATGGGCCATACTGATAGCATGAAAATCCTAGTTGCCCTCAATTTGGACACATATTATAAGTGAAGCAGTAGCACAATCAATACGAAAAAATCCTTTTAAGGCAATGGTAATTAAGACATTAAACCATAGATGTAATAGCTGATCCGATTTTCAATCACTGCTACTTATTTCACAATGAAATAATTTTTACTTGCTTGTTATAATATATATAAATACATTATGTAATGAGAGATGCAAATTTCAGTAGTGTGACCTCTCCAAGGGAGATCTAAAAGATCCATTTGAAAACCTTCTATTGGAGTGATTAAACAAAAAGATGTTATCAGAGATTGATGCCTAAATTGTGTAAAAACTTGTGCTGAAAGGAAAATGACACAAACTGAAAGTGAACAGAACCAGAATCTGTCCATGCAGACACTACACTCAGGAAATTTCACAGCTTATGAGGAAAGTTCACGTCTTGGCATGGTATCACTCCTCTCAACAAATCATGGACCTGTACATCTGGTAGAAACCTCCAGAAGTCACCTAGCCCATCCCCCTGCCCTGTAATGGGAGCAGTTATACTTCTATCTTCCTGATAGATATTTACCTTATTTCTTCCAAAAAAAACTTTGATAACAGACAACCTGCATTCTCTCCAGGCAATTCATTCAAGTCTTTCAGTACATGTACTGTTAGACACGCCCCCCCGGCAATGTCTAATTTTAAACTTTCTTCCAGTTTATTACTTCTTCCTCTGTGCAAAGTGGACAGGGAAAACAATATTATTCTCTTTAAAATAGCATTTTATATCCTTGAAGACTGTTACCATGTTGCCTCTGGTCCCCTCACACTGAAACCCTTCTGAAATACAGTGGGGAAATTGGGCACAGGGCTTTAGCTGTGGCCTAAGCAATGCAGAGCGGAGCAGAGCAGAGGGATTATTTCTCGTGCCCTGCAGGTTATTCTCTTGTTTATGCATCTCAAAGATCATGTTGCTATTTTGCTTTTTTTTTTTTCTTCTTGAAAGCTTTCCTTTTTTGTTTTGCTACAGTGTACTCAGATGTAGAAAGATTTTTTTCTAATACATACTAGATGTTGTACATTCCCAGGATAAATGTCAGTTATTTTTAAAATATGTCAAAACCAAAATCTGACTCTAATTTTAACCTTCTACATGCTGATTGTGAGCAGCACTACATGACTTGCCAAAGATTCCAGCTGCCTTTTTTTGTCATTTTCCAAGCTATGCAAACACACAAAATGTTCTGAGCTGGCAGCTATAGCCTGAATGCTAATGTGTAGAACAAAGTGTATTATATTTATTTATTGTAAAGAATAACTGTGTGCAGGCATATATTTATATACTTTCACATAGGCTTCTATGCACGCAAACACATTTTTCTGTATTCCATCCTATGGGACAAGAAAAGCAGAGTAAATGCAAAAGTGCTGGAGCTTGGCTGGTCTGTCTTATGCTACCCTGCTTAGGCTCCATTTTCCATTTGTTTTCGTGGAATCTGCTCAGTGCCTTTTACTTTAAGCAGCAGGAAGTCAACACTACATATTTTGTTCAGCCAGAAATAAATCTGAATTTTAGAAGTCTTTGAACTCTAACCCCTCAGCTGGATGGTTCTATGAAGTCTTGACTGAGTGCCATTTGTATATGGTTCCATCCACATTAGAGCTGTTTTTTAGAAGGTTTTTATATCATATTCCCTTTAAAGTTTCCTTGACCTATGTCTCAGAATAAAAGCATTTCTTTGTTTGAAAAATATCATAAACTGTTACTGATTTTCAAGTTATAAAGTGACGGTTATACAGATCTGTTACATTCTGTAAGCATTGCCAACAGATGTAAACATATCATTTTCATCTGAATACAAAGTGGGTAGAGGTGGCTCAAGGGCTGATTCAGTCTCAAAGAGAACTGCATCACAGGCAGCTGAGTCCTACCCAGCTCTTCCTAAAGCTGATGAAAAAAGTTCTCTGTATCTGGACAGAGACTTAAATTTCTGTCTTACATACATAGACATTAAAAACTGGACTCCAGAAAAAGGGACCATACTTGTCTGGAATAGATCAGCGTAGCAGGGATTTATCTATTTTTTACATATATGTATATATATATAAAGGCTAGCCTTTGCTATGTGTTACAAAGGAAGATGTTATTTCTTTTCAAGGATTTCCTAAAAATCTTTATATGCAAATTTTCTCATAGACCAGAACTCACTTGTGATGAATGAATCATGTGATACTTTGCGATATCAAACATTTTTAAAATTTGATGCATTTTCAAGTATTTCCAGAAGCACAGAATGGAGTATCAGTGTGGGTTTGGCATTTAGCAGTAGTGACCTGGAGCTATATGATGGGAGTGCATTACTTTAAAAGAAATCCAGACAACTGCTTATGAAAATGTTCTTCTAGGAAGGAACGCAAAGAAAACTTCAAAAGGGCTTAGGAAGCTATTCGACTTATCTGTTAGGAGACTTGACTACTCATCAGTCTCTCTTTTATACTTCTGGTTCTGAGTAATGTGTTTGCTTCTAGTCATGTAAAAACAACTCCCTTCGTATATTTCCATAAGATCAGTAGAGATGCATTCTTATAGTTCAGTGAAGTTTGTTGGACAGTCTGTTGAAAATGTAATTGCTGAATCATCACTGCCTGTCTATTGTGAGTAAATTCCTCTTACCTTTTGAACAACATGACTCATTTTGAAGGATAAAAAAGGTATTTAAAATTGTTATCGCTTCTCAGCCTAAGTGGTTATCCACAGTTTGAGGTCTTGCAGACTGTTTCTGTTGGAAAAGAAGCTCATGGTAAAAACAGAGGATCTCTGTACAGAGCTGCATTGAGGACTGTATGAAGATATGAAGAACTGATTTTGTGTTCATAGGAGGATCTCAACAAGGAGAAGTAAATTCTTTTGTTTGTAGCATCACCAGATTTCAGCACAAAATGTATGGAAGGTTTTCTAACAACCATTCTCCTAGAGCTATTTCAGGCTACATTTCAGGTTTTAGCTTTTTTTTTTCTACCTCCTTGTGTTTCTCTTGTTTCTCCATTATATAAAGGTGGACAGTTATTTCCTGAAATCACCTCTTCCCAGTGCATTTCAAATCATTGCAGTGTCACATGTACCTTTGGAGTGATTACACATGCTTACACTGTGATTTGATGCCCCTCTTGATTTAACTACAACACATTTGTTTCAATAGCCTAACTGAACTAACCCGTGCAATTATTATTCTGTAGCAGCTTGGAAGAAAAGAGCATGGTCCCTGTGAATATCACCTGGACCACCAGCTCAGATTTAACATTATGAAAATTCAGTCTCTTTTCCTTCTATTTCAGATGTTCTGCCTTCTCTTTCTGTCCGGACCAGCAACCTTGTTATTGTATCAGGTTCTTTTTGTCCTATGTCCAGGTTACAGATCTGTCTGACAAGTCTATGAACTGCCTCTTTTCTGTGCACTGACCACCTTGTCTGTATAATCCCTTATGAAATGTACTTTTGAAAGCATACCAGTTCTGGACTCCAGAATAAATTAAGTGTGGAAAGGAGGAAAATTATGCTGCTGCGAGACTGCTTCTTCAGACAATATGGAGTATACAATGCTTCAATTGAGTTATAGAACTATTTCACAGTGTTTAAATTATGTGATGGTGGAGTTCATGTCAGGCCAAAAGTTAGAAATGAATCCCTGCAAAACCAAAGAGGTTGTGCAGATCTGACTGGTCAAGATCTCTGCTTTATGTCTATTCTGGCAGAATCAACCAGATGACCTGTGTATAAGCCTAGGTGTTTCACTATCATACTGCTGACTGATGCGTACATGCACAAAGTGTTAAAATATTAGTTTTGTGCAGTATCCTGAGATAAGAAACCATCTTCTGTGCCCTGGGCCTTTTGAGTGAACACCTGAAAGTCTTGGGAGCCAATCTCCAAATGGCTTTCCCACATTCCCTGGACTACCTCTGAGTTTCTTCCCTCCAGTTTTTTAATTGCACCATCACTCACCTCTTTTACTTCTTCTTCTGTCTTCCCCTTGCTTAGAACGGAGCTGAGTGGTAAACAAGTGCCTTAACTAACTCCATCTGTGTCTGGATCTATCCCCCCCCCCCCCCCCCCAAGCCCCCTCTAACCTTTAATTACTGTCACAATCTTTGGCTCTATCATAAATAATCTGTGAAGAATCCAAGTTATTGCTTGTTCTTTTCTTCTTACCCTGTGTTACACAACTCTAACTAGCATGTGTGTGCTTCAATCCTTTGCCCCACTTGCTGTTTGTGAGCCTTCATTTCACCTACCAAGAGGCAGAAAGGTGGTCTAAAGAGTGCCAAGTTTGGATACCCTTGCTTTTGTTCCCTGGTGGGATGAAAGGCTAGGACTTGATGGTGGGAATCATGAGGCAGAGGAATACACAGTGCTCATATTGCAAGATGAGACAGTTTGGCCAGACAGTGGCGGTTTCCTCTCTTGTTTCAGGCCATGACTCAAGACCAAGCCAGAATTGCAGAATATGTGATGGAAATTGCAAATTGGATGGCTAGAAGCCAGTTAAATCTGTAACTTGGTCAGTGAGAATGCCCCACCTGCCTAAGGCAGGTGGTATATTCTTTGCAAGGACTTTCTGTGTTTTGTATGTTAATAAGAATCAGCCAGAATTATAAATAAATAAATATTTATATATATATATGTATTTTTATATATGGTTTTTCTAAACAGCCCCTAAACCACAACTTCCTGGCATTGTTGGGGTCCTGCTGGACAGTGTTAGTTACTACTTTTCAGACAGAAAAAACCCTAATATTTTTTAGCAAATGGATGTTGAAACCCATATAAAATGTTGTTGATCACTGTGGTTTTTCCCTTATATTCCCAATCCAGCAGCCTGTAATTCTAGCAGAGGTAAATCCCATTGTCAATGGAATTTTTTCCTGAGGAAGGATTTCATAATAATGGTTTTTGCAAGGCACATTTGTAGCAAACAAATGCCTACCGTTCCTCTTCTCTACTGCAGGGTAATTGTGTTACACTGAAAGGCTTTTAACTACAAATCTGACTGAATTGCTCAACCCCCCTAGGAGACATTCCTGAAACATGAATTTCAGTCTGGCATGCTGAACGCACTGTTCCTGCAGCTGCTGCTATTGCTGACCAGATCCTCTGTAGGAGGAGAGCACTTTAAGGCAGTAGCGGCAAGGCAATCCTGAGAAAGTGTGGGAGAGAATGGTGTTGCTTTGGAGCCTGAATGGCATTGATTAAAAGCTTCAGCGCAGATTATGGAAGTGGTATAAGAAGTAGCAATTCTATACAAAAAACACCTATGTAATAAGAGTTACTGACTGTCATTCTGCTGACCACAGCTCTCTAACTGCTTTACCATTCTGTTAATCAGAGTAATAGAATAAAAAAGGATGCACTTTTTAATTTTTCAGGTCAATTTCTAACCCAAAATAAATTAAATTCCATCGTGTACTATACTACTTAAAGTGATGATCAACTGTGCATCAAAGATTGTCTTTCCTTAATGGTGTCTGGTTCCTATATTTATTTAATGAACATAAGCACAAAAAGGTGCTTATTATAAAGTACTTGTCATAATTTTGATTTATGAAAGCATGGTGTTGGCACTAAGCTCCTGGAACATTTTGCTTTTCATCTTGATGCCCTGCCCAAAAGAAATGAAGAGGCCCTGTTGCAGTTCTAATTTTCTTCTGGAAAATAGTACAGAAACACACTTCAAATAATACTATTCTTTTACTCTAAAAAGCTGAATACATAAGAAAAGGACACAAGACCTAGACAGGCTTTCTATGGATACTGTCTCTTACCAGTTTTTTGCCTGATGTCAACTACTAGATTTCCTTTGCTTTCCTAAGCTGAATTTACTCTTCAGAAAGTTCAAATTAGCATTTTCATTGCTGTCAGCACAATTTAGGAAGCCTTGTGCTGCTCAGAACCCTCCTCTCCCTGCCTGGGCTGATCGCTTTCTGAGCAAAGGCGAGTCTTTCCAAGAACTAGTCCTACCACACAGCTCTTTAGGTAGTAAAGCACAGCAAATGGAGAACTGTATTTTAATTCCTCATTGTATCGTCTGTGTACCAGCATGTTTGTGTAGATCAACCTTTTCTTCTGTTCAGGACATAGGTGCAAACCTAAAAAAGCAATGGGAGACAGGATACTTACAATGAAGTGACTCATCTCTTTTTGGTCAGTGGACTGAGATGAAAAGCAAAAGGTTTCTGAAGCCTCACGACACAAGACAACCACTATCCTCTTTCACTGAGGGTATTTCAAAGAACAATAATGCATGAAAAAAATCCCTAAACCTGTTTAACAGCAACTTTCACACAAACAACTGTAAGTGTACTTAGGGCTAAATATTGTTCTGATAAGCAAAATATTCTAATGCACAGGATTTTAAGGTTGCACTGGAAGATAAATGGATGGACAGGGGCAGTTTCAGGACATTTACCCACTTTTGCAAGGTCACAAAATCCTAGAGGATGTAACGGTTCATCCATGCTCACAGGAACACAGGTGCCCCAACAGCCTGAAAGAGAGAAAATAAACAAAATGACAATTTCAAACTGGAAGTCCACAACAAAAGTATTTGAAATATAGAATAATAAGGGATCAGGCTATGGATTCAGGGGCTCTGAATGAATAAAATTCATGACACATGAGAGAAATACTTTATTTATGGCTTGACTGGGATCAAGTGAGTTCTCTGTCATTTTTGGGAGGCTATTATAAATGTAGTGGGCTTTGTTCTGGTGCTGTAACTCAGGGAGGACTCCCATCTATCATACTTGCAAGGAAGTATAAATGTGTTTAAATATGCATGTACTCTACTAAGGTATTTTGATTTTGTCATTTCCTCTGAGAATAAAATCATACTTTATTTACTGTTTATTTTAAAATATCCTTCAAGAACATAGCATAATAGTTATGAAAAGCTGCTTTTGTCCACTCTTTTAGATCTGTATGGTAATAAACAGCTGTCATTACTGGGGTACTGGATGTGATCTCAAGGTATGCATTGTAACTGCCTACTCATTCATCTTGGGGGTGAGACCTCAGCAGTGTTTCTCCCCAGAGCTCCAACTTTTGTGAACAGAAAGCTCCTAGCACGTGGGCCAAAAAGTAGAGTTAAGTGGTCCAAACATATCTCAAATCCAGATGCTGGGGACTCAGATCATGTGAAATGTTGTTGTCCATATCTTCCAGGCATGTACAAGCTGTAAATGTGTTTTCAGATCCCGCATGGTAAGAGCTCCAGAATGAAAAAAAAAAAAAAAAGCTCATGGCTTAACACCTAAAAAGATATTTGGTTTTAAAGGTTAGATTATGAAAAGAAGTAGGAGCTTCTGAAAATTCCTTATTGGTTGGTCTGATAGACAAGAAAAGCTGAAAAATGTTTTGCTACGTCTCCCTTGCTCTTTTTCAAAAGGGGCTCAGGATATCAAGTATCCAGATTCTGGGCTGTATCAGGAAATATGTCTGATGTCACAGATTTATTCTGCTTTCAAGCCTAGTAGGAGTGACACCTATTTTTCTCAAGCCTGTTGAATGACACAGGTACAGGTTGCAAGGACACAAAGAACATTCTGGCTGATGGGATTATTTCAGACTTAAATGGGGCTCTTGGCTGAGGTAGGAGGAAGAGAACTTTTATTGGCCTGGTACAAGTCTCCAAAAAACTGTTGGACTGCAAGCAAGGAGGAGGATGACAGCCTGCAAACACTAGGCTTATAATTCTTTTATTTCTCATTTGCACTGTGTACAATTCTGAAAGCTCCTTGTCTTGTTGGCAGGTCTCTTTCCACACTCAGCCAAGAAGCAGCCTATTTAGTTTGCTTTGTTGAAGCTCATTTTGACTATAGTAACATTTAGGGGGATGTTAGCTTCTGACAATAGATCTTCAGAAATTGTGGTGTTAGGCCCTGTCTTGCAGAGGTACAATGATAAAAAGAGCATAGAAAGGAGTTGTCCTCTACCAAATATAACACACACACACACACACCCCGTAAGTGGAAAATCTTATAGTGATATGATGTGTGTAGCCCATACAAATGTGATTAATACATAAGAAGGGAAAGGCCTGTGTAAGGTTAATTACTACGCCTGAGGAACATGCATTATCCAAAAGAGAATGGAATGGCTGGATACCACTGGGGCTCTCAGTGAGCTAATCAAAATACATGTAGGTCAACACTAATGCTGTGAGATTGTTCCTAGGACCCAAGATAGCTCAGGTGTCTCATTCTGTTGTCCAGTCTCTTAAACTATTTTAAATAGTTACTATCATTAGTTAAAAATGGATTTTCTTTTGCAATAAAAAATGTATTCCTTTCCAGTGAAACTCGAGATGGTACCTTTTTAATGGCTGTGTCAAAAAATGAAAACATAAACCAAGTTCTTTAGATGGTGAAAGCAGATGGTTTTTTTTGTTTTAAAAATCTATGGGTTTTTCAGAATCTGAAACTGTGATAAAAATTGATATAAAAATTCAAACTCCTTAACTTGTTTAAGAAATAATTATAAGAGCAGATGAAGGATTTACTTGAACATTTTTTGAATGCTCATTCTGTACCTTGACAATCTGAGAAAAGAGATACAGTATTCTTCATACATATTAAACTGATGAAGGCAGAGACAGTCTTTGCTTTCAAAGCACTCAGTGTATTTTAATAAGATGGTGAAATATAGTCATATGTGCAGGCATATTTCTTTTTCAATTGAAAATCTTATCTGTTTCCATTTGAAAAAGATCAAAACTGTCTACCAGAGCCCCTCAACAATTAAGCAGTAGCTGTATATCACACATTTTCATATGTGAAGATATGTATTTTTTCACACAAGAGCTGACTTGATGTGACATCAATGAAAAGCACAACAGACTTCTTTTGTGATTTTAATGACCTTTAGCTCTCTTAAAATTTAAGGTGGTATTACAGAAAACACCTAACAGGTACAGCCCTGCATAGTTCCCATAATATTGGCATTACAAAGTTTTCTAACTTGGACTTCGCACTTTTTCCAAGGCAGCAACTCACAAAGTTGGTAACTTCGTTTCTGCTTAAAATTCTGGACTGAGAAGTAAATTTCAGGTGCAGCCCCCATTTTTTCCAGTGGAGTTGTGAACTTACGACACTCCTTATAAACCCACTGGTGAGTAGTAGCTTGAAAAGTATGTTCTCTTGCACATTGCTTACGAGTCTAGCAACAGAAGCTGAAATACTGGTGCAGAGTGTAGAAATGTATAATTTCATGTGGAATGACTCATGGGATAATTAGCATAGCATTCTCATGGCATGTGTATTATTAACTGTCTAGATCTTTATACTTGAGAGGTATAGACAAATTTTGACTTCTCAATAAATGCCTACACATCTCAGTTGTATAAAGCAGTACATATACCATCCTGCCTTTGAGAAAAGTTGCTTCCTGTATAATGATAAATGCTCTGTAAGAATTCCTGGCTCAGGACTGAGTTGAACAGTAGCTTTGCTACCTCCCTTCATCCACTGAAACCCAGAGAAAGGGGAGAAGGAACAGGATTAGTAGGGATGGAGAAACAGCAGGAAAAACATTTTGCATAACATTATCATATTGCCTTAAAGTCAGAGCTGATGTCCACAGAAGTTCACATTGTCAATGCTACAATATCATTGGGAAGAAGTCTTTCTGACCTTGTTCAAGTGATGGGTTCCTGCATTAGGCACAGGTATAAGTCTGTACTACCGAGATAGTAGCACTGCCATTGGCTGCGAAGGTGTCCTTGTAAATCTTTAAGTAAAAAGCCACTTTCAGTTTTATAAAGAAAAAAAGTAATTGCAAGGCATTTATTTAATTTATGCCTTATCTTGTTCTTTATATAATCATGTGAAACTAGATAAAGTTTTTGAAAATGTTGTGCCTGGACTCAGCATTATCAAACTATTCTAATAGTTTTTGTGGTGAGGATGACTCAGTTTCATATTGGCTTTTTAAATTTTGGTATAGAACATGTTGCAAATTAGTGAAATAAAGCAGCAAAGTAAATCTAGACATTTTAGTTGGGGGGTGAGGGGGAGGCAGACATTGGGAAAATCGTGTCTCCAAGTCATGAATAACTGAAGTGGTGTTTCTGTGTTGCTTAGTTACAGTTTCTGTTTAGTTGGCAATGTAGTTCACTGAAAATATTTCAGTTGCTGCTCCTGACAGCTACAAACGTGCATTCACATGTATTCTTACAAACTCAAATATTGTTAAATGCATGCCTTAATATACCTCCTCAGATGCGAGCATTGGATAGCATTGCCAAGTTGCAGAGTCACTATTGAACAGCACATTCATACTCAGCTAATTACAAAAAGTTTTCACTGGTTGGCCCATTTCTTCAGCTGTTAATAGTCTTCCCTGCCATATGCAGAACAAAGTTCAAGTGCAAATATGAACAATTTGCTAGTCTGGTTGGCAGAAACCAGACAGTACTAATGGCCTCAGGAGACTCATGCTGACTTTGTGCCAATTTCAAATCTCTGCTCAGCCTCCCCAGTTTACCAAAAAAGCTACTTTTCCTTCCAGCCATACTGATAAGGGCAATGCGCAGAAGCCTGGTATATGACTAATGCTTACCAAGTGTTACAAGGCTTGAACGGAGGGAAATATGAAACCTTGTGACCCTGACTCAGAATAGCCAAACTCCATCTGCTCTGGAGTTTCAAATGGTAAGAACGCCTCCATTTCTTACTGTGGACATGTTTGGAGGTAGGGTAAGGAATGTGGATTATTTCAGTCTTGTTCATTTTAAGCTGCAAAGTTTTCATAAAAATAATCAAAAAACATCTATTCTTAACTTTTCCAGGAAGAATTAGTCTTAAGAGATCAAGACAACCCTCAGATTTGAAGCTTAAGTGAATGTGTTGGATTTAAATGCATTTAGGAGTCTTAAAGTAACTGATAAACAAACGACTTGGTTATATTGTCAGCTGAAGTAACTTCAGAGTTCAGATAGCTGCAGCAACACAAAATGTAAATGGTGCAAATGGATCCATTTACAACATACAGGCAAAAATACTGTATTAAGAGGAGTTGAATGACATACCACACACACATGTTGTCAGGACTAAAATATCTGTGGAATTTTTAAAGTTCTTGGGGAGCATTTCACAGCTCAAGGGGTTGCATTCAATACAGTGAAATTCTGTGAGATTCTATTCTGAAAAATAGAAAGGGACTAATCATAGCGTTTAAAATTAGTGGTAGCTTATCTTGAAAGGATCATACGATCACATTTTTATCTGCAAATGGGAACAGTGAGAACTACTTAAATATATACAGTTGGTGAACTTGTGGCTAAGACAAACAATTATAAAAACATTCTCTAACTTTCTTGGAGTATGAATCATCTTCCACACAGTTTTACATGGTAAAATTGTGATCTTGTAAGTCATGATAAATTCAGTACTTTTTTTTTTTAACACATTACTTTATCCAGCAAAGAAAGCTCAGAAACTGCAACTACAGAATCTCATAAAACTAGAGAAGAATGAATAGGTACTATAGATTACAGCATATTAATCAGTGGCTGATAGAATCTTTCACAGCAAAATTTGGTATGATCCTTCAGCTGGTATTTAATTAATTAATGTGAGGAATCATTATGACATATATTAAAAACATCAGTGAAAAATACCATTGATTCCTCTTTACACAAACTGAGTCATCCAAAGACAGTGTCAGTACTTCTTAGGCCATGTGTTTATACTCACACTAGAAGATGCCTGAAATCTCACCAACATTTTTTCCCTGAAATATCAATATTTCTTTTACTTCTTTTACTATCCTGAATACTTAGGTAGTTTTAAAAAGAAAAATACTAAAGGATCAGTATGCTGCATAGGAAATACTAGTAACAATTCACTGTGATTGTGAAGTTTAAGTTCAGTTTGATTGTTTTGTCATTTCTTAGTCTGATTGTTGTCAGTTTTGTGCACCTTGTTCGCTTCTTTGAAACTACCAACCAGGGAAACCCTGATCATTGAGTACCATCTTTATATGATGGGGGCTTTTGGCTATTGTTAGAGATCACTGGGTTTTTTTGTGAGAAATGACTTATTTATGAAATTAAATAACCTGTATTTCTGCAACACAATCACTGACAAAAAATGTTTACTGTCTGTAGTACCTTTCAGGTTTGGCCCTAATAAACTGGATAATAGTGTCAGAGACTTCTTGTTGTTACTTTTTAAACCACCACCTTCATAGTGATATGACAACAAAAACTTGAAAAGAAATGACAAAAAGAATAGGAATAACAAGATCACATAAAGTCTTCAGCATATGTATACATGACTCTCTTTATTCCACTAAACCCCAGGGAATTTTCAAATGCTGTAATACTACAAAGGTGCAAAAAATGTCAGAAATTTATGTAAAATGTTAATTGGTTTCTGCCTGCTTTTAAAAATAATTTGTAAATCTTCTTGACAACAGCTAGAAGGGTAAGTAAAATAACAGTGTTTGTCTTAGAATAATCTAGGAATATATTTCCATTGCCCCATATATTTACCCAGACAATTATTTTGTAGATCTGTAGTTTTCCAGATTCTTTTCCCTTGTTTCCACATTATTTGCAGAAATGTAGTCTTATACTGAAAGGCTTTCTAATCCTGCTTTTGGATGTGGAAGGGAAGGTTAGCTTTTTTTCTGATGATTATGAAGTCAGAACATTTCTGGTGACAGCTAAAGCTTCCCTTACATCCAGCAAGCTATTGTCCAGCAGCTTGTGAGCTGATAGATATATCTGTCTTCAAACAAAGTCTGATTTAGTTTTATCTAACTTCTCCAGTCTAAGAAGATATGCTATTTTTATCAGAAATTGAACAAGACTGGTTTCATAAATGAAGAAAGTTATTTTCAGATACTTTGTTTTGAAGAGGATTTCTGGAATTCTCAACATAAGCTTTTCAACACATTTCCCAGTCAGACGGTCCTTTAATTTCTGCTTTGATACAGAGCTGTGCAGTTCACTGTCTACTGTCTGGAAAGCTAAATTTAATTATATCCATAGAGTGAAGAATAAAAGCATGGACCACGCACACTGGTGAATGCAATTCACTTTGCAAATTGTTTTTATGGTAATGTTGGAGAAGGTAGCAGATATTCACTTTGCAGTGGTAGGAACAGGAAGAACAGTTCCGTTTCTTGCAGTGGAACACTGAATGGCAAAAACATTGAGAATAATAATAATCACCTTTCTACAGAGCCAGACTAGGGTCACTTGACTGCTGAGGTCACTTGGCTAAACTTCCAAACTAATTCACGTTCAGTTCCTTTTTTATTTAATTTACGAGAAATCTAAAAAGCTGTTGTTAAGATTGCATACAAATCCTACTTTGTGCACCATGAAGAAATAAGTAGTTTTGATTAAAACTAAAATTGGAAATATAAATATGCCAAAACCAAAAGGCAGTAGTCGGAATTTCTAAACCAAGGCAAGGTAAAAATTTAAAGAAAGCAGAAGGAAAGTATTGTCAGAAGTGATACAAATGTCATCACCTTCTTGCACTACAAATGAAGACAAGTGAAGCACAGCAACATTACTTTCAAATCACTTTTTTATATATATATATATATGTATATATATATATATAAAAGTGTTTATATATATAGTGTCTTATAATTGCCTTGTCTGCTATGGCATAAAATATTCTTCTGCCAGAAAATGAGCATCATTTTCATAAACCGTGCTTTTGAAATAATAGAAAATGTAGAGTATGTTAGAGCATAATGTTAGTTAATCTGATTTCATGTAGTAGTTGCAAGTGCAAAAGCATCATGCAACAGCACGATTTGTATCAAGCACATTAATCTTCTCAGAATGGTGGTTAATAGTACCAAAATGCTGTACAAGGTGAATGTTTTTGTACTTCTTGTACCCAGCAGCCTTAGGGTGATGGATTACAGATTCCATTCCACTTTCTCCAAACCCCCATGCAAGATAGTGATAAGAAAAATGTTGTCTCTGTGTCCTGTGTTTGGGGTCTACAGGATCTACAGGGCCACTTCTGCATAACTGTGCATAACACTTCTCTTCCACTCCTACTCCAGACTCACTCAGGTTAATGGCAAAACTTCTGTGTCCCTGAGAACTTTTTCTTGGGCTCTTGACACCATATGGAAGCAGTGCTGCTAGCTTGCTCTGGATCCTCTGTCAAACTGCTGCTGAACACTTGCTTCCCAGAAGAATCTGTATAAAACCAAAGCTTTCAAGGTTTTCTTCTTCCTATGCCTCATTCAGCTGTTAGATTTATTTTATGGATAAACTTTTATGGTCAAAATAAGAGATTGGGTACCTGTGTCAGCTAGACACATGTAACAGGTTTGTGAACGTTAAGTAGCTCTGGGAAGGAAGGCTGCCTTCCTGCTGGAGTGCTTTTTAGTACCGAGGCTATTGCGTTAATAAAGTACATGGTCAATAGAGATGGATGTTTCTCACTAAATATCTGCTAAATATAACTGTATTAAGGCTTCTAGACTCACCAGTGAGCAAACATAAGAGCCTTACCCTATAAGTAATTAAGATGACTAAAGCCACCACTCCACTGCTGCCTAAGACTGGAACACATATATGCTTGAAGCGTCAATACTAAAACCCAACTATGTCCCCAAAACAAGGCTGTATCACAACATCAGTGTAGGTGCACTCCATCACTGGTGACAATATTGTCACGTTACATATTTTCTTTGTAAAAAACACTACCAATAAGATAATGCCTGAAAATGTTTTTGTGGGAAGTGAGTGCAGCACTGCAGATTTTTTTACATTAGTTTGATCTCACACCATGCTGTCCCTCCTTTCCTTCCTGCCCAATACAATTTTAGCAATGGTCAAGGTTTTTAAAAGATCAGGCTGGAAATCAAGAGCCTGTACTTGATTTCCATACTACTCACAAATGGCAGCTGTAGGGCACACACAAAATGTCAAGTTATCACAATCAGTGCCTTTTTTCCTACTAAAAAGACTCTGTATTCACATAGGGTAAACTCAAAGGAAAAGCACATAAAAATGCATTTTCTCTTCATAGTATTCCTTTGGCATGGATAGGAAGTATTTAAAGTACAGCAGATGTGCTTCTGCTGTACAATGGAAATGAAGTCTTTTATAACATCTGTTTAAATATTTTTTACTTCAATACATATTGCTGTAATTGGACAGTGGCATGTTATCCTCCTCTTGTTCTTCTTTCCCAGAGGGAAAGAAGCCCAGTGTTTGTTTCAAATATTTAAATGTTTTACAAGATTATAATAACATGACATCATATTTCTTGGCCTACTGAGGGCAAACCCAAAAATGCCTTAAAAAATGAAAGTTGTACAATCTGCTTATTTCCCTGGTTTGTCACCTAGCAAATATTAACTGAAGCATTTTTGGTTGATTTGTGTAACATGTTCTTAATGGAAGGATACTGTAAACTCATCTCTTCCAGAGAGGAGAAAGCCTAGAATAAATCAGACCCATTGCCAAAGTGAAATTAGATGATTAGTCAAAGGCAATGTGCTTACACAGTGTACATCCCTCAAAACTCAAAAACCTTAGCTGAAAATCTAAAATTGGTGTAAGCCAGAAAAAAGATCAACAGCGGTGATTCAGCATTTTGCTTGTTTAAGATTTCCCGGGATCATGTTGCAACAGAAAGAGATGTGTAGTATCTGCATCCCTAATTCACTCTGATTTCACCCTAGGAAATGTATTTGGTTGTGTAAAAGGCATGAACATCATAAAACTCTCCAAAACTTGTAATCACATTGTTTAGAAACTGTTTTGGCAAAGGTGGGCTGACTAACTATTGCTATTTTGAGGGCCTAAATTACTGAGTAGAGCAAATGCAGGTATTTCTATGAACTTATGTTTTGAGAGCTCTGCTAAGGAGGTAAAAAAGAGAAGGATGGGCACATGTGCTTCAAAAAAATGTCTAGAGGTGACAACATTTTTTGATCAGCACATGGCTCATAAATTGACCAGTTTTAGCCCTCATACTGAGGCTGTGCCACAGAAGCATCCCTGGGGACTATGAGAACATGAGGGCTTCTGGATGTTCTGAATATCCAGTGAGGGCTCGAAGCATGCCAAGAAGGTTGTCTGAGGGTAGTGTTGCTGAACTGTACTGAGATCTAGCCCATACTCATCCTGCTGTGAAGCAAAAGAATCAGAGGGAATCCTCAAGTGAACAGTCCTCAGAGATCCTTTTCCATCCTAGCCCTCTGAGGTACCCAGTAGGTTCATTTTTATAGCTCTTAGCTAGAGGAAATATTCACATGCAGTAAGGAAAGCCGGCGACTACTGGTGGCCACAAATGATGTGTATCTGAACACTATTGAAATTGCAAAGTCAAGCACTCATAATCTAGGAAATGACTGGATTAAAATCATCCATGGCTAATGTGTATATGTGTGTTGATGTTATTTATGATCCATGCCCCCCCTTTTTTTTCATTAGGATGCCTTTCTGATGCAATGAACAAATGGACTATGCTTCCCCAATGAACTTAGTTTTCTCTTTGTTGTTCATATCCTGTGTTTAACTTAATACAGTCTGTTCAGACCCTGTTGTGACCACAAGATTAATGACATCTTTATGAGCTTTTCTTTGCACTCATCACTGTAGAATCAAAGTACTTTTCAAGTATTATTAACTTTCATAACAGTGCTGGAAAATAGAGGTATCACTGTTATTGCCTCTTTTCAGAGGGTTCAGTAGGATGAACTCAGAGGCTTTAGCTCCAGCCTCTGAGACATCCTGCATGTGTGTACTCTCGCTGGAAAAAACCCCAAAACCTGGACTGATTTCCAGAACGGACATCCTTTCAGATCTTAGGTCCCTGTTTGAGACCAGGAACACAATAAAAGCACTTAAAGAAAGGGTCACCAGAATGCTCACAATAGCAGAACAATGCATATGTTCTAAGCTGTTTGGGTGACTGAACAACATTGTCTGAGGCTTTCTGACAGACCCCAAATATGGAAAAATTCAGTTTAACATCTTAAAATTTGACAAACCCATGAATTTCTGAAAAGAGAGCCCAAGTGTGATAAATGTAAAGCAACCTTCATTTTGTCACCAGTATGACCAATGGTAGCTCTGGCAGTACAGGCCACACGGAGTCTGGCAGGTTGGGGGTCCCAGAAGACATTCTCTAGTCCTGCTTCCTTTTCCATCTCCCATGGCTGGAATACTTCAGCAATCTTACAGTGAAGCTTAAGCTTTCTAGGAACAGTCATCCAAGACAAACTCACAGAATTTTGCCTTTCCACGGGGAGCTGACTGTGCCAGCCTTAACTTGTGAACTACAATGCATTTCAAGATCCAGACTTGGAATAATGAAAGATCTATTTCCCATATCTGTTTTGTCTCATTTTTTACTTGAACATGAGCCAGTAAAGCACCTTTGTAGCACAGAAAGCCTACAGCATTCTGGGCTGCATTATGGAGAGTATGGCCAGTATGTCAAGAGATGTGATTATTCTCCTCTACCCAGCACTGATGAGTCCACATCTGGAGTGCTGTGTCCAGTTCTGGGCTCCCCAGTATAAAACAGATATACAGGAGAGAGCCCTGGAAAGGTCAATGAAGATGGTTAAGGGACTAGAGCATCTGACATAGAGGGAGAGGCTGAGAGAGCTGGAACTGATCAGCCTGGGGAAGAGAAGACTCAGGAGGGATCCTAGCAATATTTATAAATATTTGATGGGGGTGGAATAAGGAAGACACAGCCATGTTCCTCTCAGGGATATCCAGAGACAGAAGTAGAGACAACAGGCACAAATTGAAGTGTAGAAAATTTCACTTGAATATTAAAAAAAATTAATTACTGTTAAGAGTGATTGAATAATGGAACAGGTTAGGTTGAATAGAAATAGAACAAGAACACAAAAATCAAAATGTCAAAAAATGTTAATATGGAATGAATCCCTGCCTTGTCAGGAGCAAGATGTGGCTATGGGAGGATAATACAGGCTGCCAGCAATTATGCAATATTTTGTCACTTCTCTTTCTCTTCAGGTTTCAAATACCATAGTTGATGAGCCATTAGGCCAATGAGGAGGTGCTTCCTCACTGCATTTCTTGGATGCTTCTAGAAGCCCAACTTCTTCTGCTTAGTGTCTAAGAGGTCATTGTCTCCTGTTACTTCCCCAGTGGTAGCTTCATTTTTTTCTTTATCTGTGTGTAATTTTCTAAATTAGATTCTTCTCCATGGTCCTTGAGAAATTCAGAGCCAGTACAAATTTGGAGTCAATGAACTTCTGACCCAGCAATCTCTTTTCTTTCCAGTCTGATGCTCACCTCTTACCCTTTTTGTGCTCACCTCTCATTTGCTTTTTTTCCTAGCTTTTGTTTATCTACCCTTCCCATCTTTCCACTATGAAAGAAGCATTAGAAAAACGAGCACTTCAAGATAATTTAAAAGCTTCTGTCAGGCATGAATGTTGCTAATTTCAGAGGACAAGGAAAATCTGAAATGCGGTCTTTCTTCCATCAAGAAAATCAGAGAACACTGAAGATAACAGAGCATCTGCGTAAAGATTTGCTGTATGCTGTACAGTGTTCGCTTAAAGCCTTCAAATTTGTATAACTTTTCTCTAGAACCAATATGACTTAAATGGGAAACAATTCATGCTTCAAACTAGATATTTGTTGTTTTTATGCTACTGTCATGTCAGTAACATATTCTTAATCCATTCAGGTATCCTCCTGTTGTTTTTATACACATGGGGTAGTACCTCATGATTGCTATTTGATCACAGGGGTGCTATAGCTCGGTTTCCTGTTACACAGCTCCACAGTCTGGTTTTTAACCAAAAAATGCCACTAGACTGTACCAGCCAGGATGTAGCCGAAAGCCATGGCAGTTTTTTTCCCCACTTACCAAATGGGTCATCTTTTTTCTCAGCCAGAATACATTATTAGGGCTGCCTGGGCTGTATTCAGCTCATTCTTTAGCCATTTGGTCTGAATTATTTGCACGTATAAGCCTGCAAGCAAATTTATGATGAAGTGTATTTTCAAAGCTGTGAAAAGAAGACTATACACATTATATATGCTCTGAAGTGTATTGTGTCATTTTTACCATGTAAATAAATGATTTAATTTGCTTTTCTTGTTTCATTTGCCTAATGTCATTGTTTGTTTTTTTGTGGGTGTGTGCTGGTGCCCCCAGCAAGCTCTCAGAAGAACTAAATCTGTAATGCTGTTGAGTCAAACCTTGCAGAAAGAATTAACTCATTTACTGTATTGTGATGAATAAATAGCTGCATTGAATACATATGAAGCTGCATAATCAATTATTGTATACATGTGTTGTCATGTGCAAATGTCACATATGTTTACCTATAACAGACCATACTGCAGTGTACAAGTAAATAAAAGGTCTGAATGCTTTCATTAGAGTACTCCTATTATGCTAATTACAATCCTGTTTTAGAGTAGTGAAGAACACCTATGTAAACAGGACAGTCTCAGGCTTATTGAATGTTCTTGACTTTGATTGAATGTAATTATGAAATTATTACTTGCACTGAAATAATTTGTGGGGTTTATCTGAGTTGTCTTTACAGAATTGGACTCATAGATGTCCATCTTCTTGACTGAAAGAATTTGCAGAAAACTAGAATTTTCAGAAAGTAATTGGAAGACTTGTTTCTTTATTCACTGCAGATCACAAGTCATTATTTCATGTAAGGTCTAATTAAATTACATGTCCCAGTTATATAGGACTCACTGACAAAGCTTTTAAGAAGTGTTTATTTTATGATAATATTTCACAAATCTCAATTTTAAAAAGAAGGAATCAATGGGACAGCTAAGGCTCCTCACTTCTTTTTAAAAACAATAGGCAATGGGAACTATTGAAATCACCTGTGAGCCACAGGGCAGGAAAGTACCATGTCCCTTTTCCCTTGAAAACCTATTAATTCTAAGGAAAGGTGTGGTATTCACATAAATATAATACTACTGAGAGGTTGTTTCATGCATTATCATGAAGGAGCTCAGAAGGACTGCAGCTGACTGATTTTATGCCATGCATCTTGTGAATAATACAAAAATATAGATAAACAGAAGAATCTTGACATTGCATCAGAGCTTTGTTTTTTAAGCACCTATACATCACTACAAAATTGTGCAAAGAATTATAAACAGGTATATTTGATTTCTGGAACTGATTGCTAGAAGAAATGGGGAACAGACTTTAGGAAAAATAGATTTCCTAGTGAACAAGTAATGTTGAAAATGAAATCTGTTTCAATTGTCTGGAAAGATCAGTATTATGAATATAAAGAACCTAAGGAGGATAACCTTCTACCATCACAAAAAATTCTCTTGCTGAGCTATCTGCTCTGTGAAGACATGGCAACTACAGGGATGTTTAATACGATACCTTACACTTAAGCATTTCCAGGCTTTGCCTCAGACTCCACCTAGTAAAATGATGAAAACTAGTTATTTCATAATAACAAATTATGATAGCCTAATGGCTTCAATAACAGCTGTAGCAAATGTAGGGGTAGGCCATGAACTAGTGCTATTCCTGCCAAGAAGTATATCCATCTGTATCTAGCAGAGAGAGCCGATGCTAAGTTGTGAAGATAAAACTTGTCCCGAACAGTTAAAAATGTGTTCATTGGGCTCTACAGCTAAGCAAAACCACCTTTCCTTTCAGCCTTTGATGACAATTTATGATTGTTGAAATACAGCAAAGCTGACAAGGAAGGATAAAGGAATAAGGAATTATACATACAGACAGTAAGAAATTAATTTGCTTTTGTACCTTCGGTGAAAGAAAGAGTGAGTAATTACAATCCAATGATTAATTCTATTAGCCATGGTAAGTTAAGTATGTTCCAGATAAAGTGAGACATTTGAGCTGACACTGCTGTGTGAATAAGGTACAGCGGAGGTTCTAAGTGCATGCTGGTTTGTCATAAATGAACAGTTGTAGGGTCAGGTCAGGCCTGGAGGCAGCACTGCTTTCAGACAGTGGGGAGCTGAAATAATGTACCTGTCAGGCCCTTGGGGGTATGTGGAGAGCCAGCCTAACACTCTGTGAATCCTATTCCTATTATGGCATAAAACCTGACCCTCTTGACCATGTCTATGATTCAGCTCCAGCTGATCAGTTTAATTCAGGTCTGTTAAGAAGCACTGTCTGCCCTGTGCTCATAGAATAAGGAGCATGATGGCAGGCTGTGTGGGTCTAGTGTGGCACTAAGTTCTACTGGCACATGAATGTTGTACTGAAAAGGGACATAGCACAGTGTGAGTCCCAGCCTGCCTTGTATCTCTGACAACTGCTAAGTATTTTCCTGGTATTTATCATCTTGAAATGCCTTATGTTGTCTTGAGCTCTGTGTACAAATTTCTGTTTAAACCCAGTATGTTGATGTGTCTGTAGATCTAAACACTAATAAATTGAAAGAACATTTATGTAAAGTATTGCATCTTCAAAGTACTGTACTTCATCAGCTAATTAATCTTTACAATACTCTTGTGACTAAATTAGAACTTGTTATTTATTTAAATAGATTTTCTTTTTTCCTGTGAAATAAGATTCTGAGATTCTGCCCTCCGTTTCCAGCCCAGCTATCTAAGACTTGACGTAACAGGGGAAGTGGATTAAACAGAATAGCCCCATTCATACCTTCCACTGCTCATCTAGTTTTGTAAGACTGGAAGAAGTTGGCAGGGTTCCTATGGAGAAAACCCCTATTCAAAAGCAAGTAGTTAAAGTAAAAATATGAAGCCTATGCATACCCATAATGTTGTCAACTAATAATTTAGAGCCTACTTCTTACGGTGTTGTTTCTATGAGTCTTTTTGGAATTAATCTTAGCATATGGGCTCAGATTTCAAGTGTGTAAATCAAATGACCATCTGTTCAAAATGTGACTACACAGAAAGGCTTTGATACTGGTCATCAAACAGAAAAATGTTGATAGCACTTCCATACAACATGTTGCTAAACCTGTGCCAAGTAATAATACAAAAGGTGATTGCTGCATCATGTTTTCTTAATGAGAAATCCTATCACATTATCATGCTATAATTTGAGAGTATTTTATTTCAAGGAATATAAAATGATACAATCCTCCTTGTGTTAGCTTACTATGATGTGGACAAAATTTTTATTTTACATTCATTAGGAAGGACAATGTCAAGCAAGGATGGGTAAAATGATGTAGCATACAGCACTGTATGTAGCGAATAAGCAATCCTTCACTGTTCAGAAAATCTGCCTAACTAGCAAGACAGATATAAAATTGGACATACGGTGTAAGTCAAATTGCCTCTTTTGCCTTCAGGAATTTAAGAACAGTTCTGGTCCTGCTGAACGCAACAGCAAATTGCCAACTAGTTTTAAAGAGCCCAGAATCTGAACTTCTTTGATTCACATAAACATCAACTCAGCTGTGTTTTCTCCATCTTGCACCTGTGCTTAGGCTACACCTTCTATATAGGAATCTGTATATTTTTTCCCCATTATATCTGTTTCTTATCAGTCTATCTGTATCTCACTTGTATCTGTTTTGTTGTTGGCAACACTAAGACCTTTTCCAGAATATCATGCTAGAGCTATCATGAAGCATGGTGTAAGGGTTTCCTGAAGATGGGGGAAAGGCTTGTGTTGCCATGGAATTTTTGAAAAAGGTGCTTTGAAGGGAACTGGGGAGTTGTCCTGATCAGTGAGGAGGACAGGAGTAAGAAAGAGATAGAACAGGGAACAATGCAGGAAGTTAATTTGGGAAGGAAGTCCTTACTTGTTCTAAAAATGCCTTTGCTATGTCATTTATATGCTGGGTTTAAGGATTAGCATTGGAGAAGAGAAACAGTATGTTGCTTGTAGGCTTTACAGGACAGTCTTATTAATGTAGGCATTAGTTTTAAGTTTGTACATCAACCCATCTTTTGCGCCCTCACAGCATACAAATCCCAAAAGAACTCACATGCAGATTTCTCTGTCTTTATTCCACTATGTCCTGATTACTCCTTTGAAGTCAGTAGGTGTTGTGTATGTACAAACGATAATACATTTTGGTTCCTATAACCCTAACCACACTGATTGTGGCACTGCTGAATTCTAAATACGCATGATAGTTCTCTCAGTCTGACAGACAAGTGACAAACTTGGGATCCTCTAGAGAATCAAAATCTTCAATGTTTTAAAGCTGCTGGAGCTGGCCTTATCTTACCCTGTATCCCAGCTGTATTTTAGAGACAAAGGATTGTAGCCAATGCCTTGCACTATCAATTAGATTTAGTCAGTCTGAACTAGAAGAGTCCTGAGGCTGAGCAATACTTCAACAGACATAGGAATAAGGGGAGTATGCTGGTGGCTGGAAGCCAGCTGTTTCCCCTAGGTACTCTCAGGAACACAGACAGCCAGAACTGAGGACTGAGTTCAATGGGCAGGTTATAGATTGTATCTGCTAATTCCTCACTACGACATAACTGCAACTTCATTGGTATGAAGTATTACATATTGCATCCAAAACTTCTGCAGAAAATAGGGCAACCTCTACTGTTCTTTGTTTTAACAGTATTATTGCAGTTGCTTGAAGTTCTTGATATAATTAGTGGTGTAAAGAGGTTTCCACATTTTTTACTCTATTACTGCGTAACACACACCTTAATAAATACATTTATTTCAAGCTCTAACAACCATCATTTAGTCTTTTGGTTCATTTTTTCATAGCAGGTTCCTGTTTGAGGGGAATGTATTTTTTTCTGGAAAATTTTAGCAAGAGCTCTTTGGCCATATTTGAGTAAAAAAAAAAGTGAAGGAATGAGTATTTGTATTGGCAATAAAAAGCAAAGAAAGAGTCAAGGTATGAAATTCAACATGATCTGCTTATGTCCCATAATGCAAACAACAATTTGGACCCTACACTTTCTGCCTCTTAGTCTTACAGGCACAGAATAACTTAAAGGCTGCCTGATTTCTGGTTTTCTGTGGCTTAAGGGCTTCTGCTTGGCCATGTCACTCCTTTGTAAACTGTGAAAAGTTAAAAGGCCAGTTGATCTTTCACATACCTCAGCTGGCAAATCTCCATTTCCCAGCAGCAATCTCCTTTGAAAGCAGCTGCCATTCCAAATTTTGACTGCATAATCAAGTCTCACAAATCAGATTCTAAAAAGTCCCATTCACCTTCTATTCAACAGGGAGAAATTAAATCTGAAATATTATTGTGGAGTTCCACAAACTCTGAAAAAGAAGGATCTGTTTCTGAGAAAGATATTTTTGCTTTACTGGTCATTTTAATGATGCATAATCCTTTATGTTTTCTCAGGTAAAACTTCACAAAAGGTGTAATAGAAGGCATGTGTAGTTATAGATGAGACTAAGCATAATTGCATTTTTGGCCATTAACAGTCCTGGGTCTCAAATACCTTTTGGGTCATCTCTTTTTCATACAAGTGTGTAGCTGAAAAAAGTAATGAAGAATGGGCACTATGAGGCACCAAGAAGAGATACAGTCCTTGTACTAATGAAGTGCGGTTCAGCATTTTCCTTCTAGCATATGCTCTTATTCACAGATGAACGAGTATTTGACTCCATTAACATAAGGCCAGTACTCTCAAATTACATGTTTCCTCGGGTTGTTATGGTCTGAATTCTTAAGAATCACAGAATAATCTGCATTCTGTTTGACTTGTCATGTGAGATAATATACTGCTTATTTGGTACCTTATATCTCGTGAGAACATGCACTGACCTGGGTCCAGGATTTCAGATTTCAGTAGTCAGGAGCTCCTGACATTTCTGTACAGTTTGGAGACCTCTTTGGTTGACACAGATACCTGAACCAATCAAATCTTTACTCCCTGCTGCCCAAGTTTCTCTGAGAGGTTTCACTCATGTCTTAATCGGAAAGCTACGTGATTACTCATACATAATCCAACTGCCAGAAGTATATTTTGGCTGTCATGCTCTAATTGCTGCCTAACTGAGACACTTCTGAATGAAGTATGGCTATACCCAGGGTTCCTAGCCCACTCGGGGCTTGTCTAACTTGCACAGCCTACGAAGTGTTAAACTCTGGCTTAACGACTACTTCCCAAAAAGGTACATCTCTGAGGGGTGTCTGCCCACAGCCAGGCACCTGAGCGACATCCCCTTCATGCCTACAGGCACTGCATTTCTTGGAATCAAAAGCATTATTAACTGCAGAGGGTTGTCCCAGGGCAGGTAGGTTCTTTGGTCAAGGGTAGGTTCATGAGCATTGAGAAAGGTTTTCACAAGTTGCATCCCAGGATAGCATTCCAAAGGTCTTGTCATTTCAAGCTCAGGCTACTTTCTCCCAGACATCTGCTTACCAAGGAAATATCCCTGCTTGCTACCTTTTACGGAGGCCTAGCCTGTCCTCTAGTGGTTGGGTCATTAAACGTTGCATGGGAGAGGACAAGAGGTGGCTGGAGTGAACGCGGAACTGTTACAGCACCGTGGTTTTGCTGACAGCTACAGTGTTGCTATGTACAAAACTGCTGGTACTGGTATGCGTAATGCTGTTTGTGTCAATGTAACAGTCCGTGAGAAAAGATAAAGGCCTTCAGCTAGCAGTCATTTCTGGGCTCCTTCTCAGGCCTGATGCCAATTACAAGGAAAGAGCATCACTGCAGCTTAAACTGAGTTGAGGGGAGAAAGGGCTGTAAGGGGTGCCTTATGTGATTGCTCTGTAAGGAAAACTGTAATTATGTGGAATAATGTGATGAATGTTTTATAATGGAAGTACAAAATTAGTGAACTTTATTGATATATCTGTAATGTACATACTATTTTATAAATAATTAATTTGAAAATTTAGTTTCTTACATTTGAAGCTCTTGTTCTGTTGGTTCCCAAACACTCACATATTGGGGAATGATAGCATTGATTTTCCTCAAGTAGGCTGATTTCTTAGTGCAAGAATTTCTCATTTTTTCCACCATGGAATATAGCAAAGGAAGAGCTGCAGCTTTGATCTCACTGACTGGCAGCCTCTTCTATTCCTCTGGCATGCACTTTAATTTTTTTAAGGCAAAATGAAAGAATTGGCTTTTGTGGCATTCTCCTCTGCTATGCCAATTTCTTAGCTGTATCCTTTTAGCAACTGGGATTTTTAGATTTATTTCCTTAGATTTTTCATCATACTGTTCAGTATCCTGATGTTAACATTTATTTCTATTAAAGTGCTGAAGAAGCTGTGGCAGCAATGAGGCCATTAAAAGGGAGATGTGAAATGTGAAGTAGTGCATGTATGTAAGAAAATTACACTTGGTACAGCAAAAAAGATTAGAACAGAGGGCAGAGAAAATCGCCCATGGAGAACTGTAAGCGCACTGGCAGATTATCAGCATCTGAATTAAACATTTGTGTCCACACTGAGAGGAGTTACAAGCCTGAAGGAAGGCACAGTTTGAGTTTCACTTTGCTATCATCTACAAATAACCCCAAACACCCTGCCAAGTTTTTTGTAGCTTCCTAGCCTTCTACCACACGGCTCAAGGCAAGCTGTGTTGACTGTAAACTGAAGCTTATGGTTATACACAGATTACTTGGGAAGATAAAATCTAGATCCTGGAATATTTTGGAGAAAACATTTCATATAGAACTTTGCAAAACAGGGAGACCTGCTGCTCTGCATTCCTTCCTCTGCTCATCACTTTTTTAATCATGTATGCATTAGCATCCTTAAAAAAACTGCATCTTGCAGGCCACACTATCACAACAGAAGGGTGTGGATGGTTTTCATTGTATACTAGACTCATCTTTCTCATGCTGTGTTGGATTCCTTCCAATTGCTAAATCCTATTCAAAGGCTGTACTGCCCAGTTCATTTTTCACCTACAATAAACCAGAGCCTTTAGGACACAGTTTCACGGGCAATGACAGGACAGACAGCAGGCTGGAGGAAGGCTTCAGAAAAATTCCCGAAATGTGGACTGCACCTTCCTTCCACTCAGCTACTGTGTGTTTACTACGGGGGGACCGGCGCACAGGTCTCTGGAGAACTGCTAAAATACTCCTGAGCTGCTTATAATAATTGAAAAGCTTGTATTTCCCCCACCCCCAGAGTCAAGGACATCTGTGGTGAAGCAAGGGCAGGGAACAGTAAGCCGGCCTCAAGTGTGCGTGCTGAGGGGCTCACCGAAGTCGGAGGGGGACGACAACACCTTCCAGGAGGGAGTGCCTCCTTCCCGCCCCCTCCCCGGGCGGCTACCTGCCGGCTGCTGGGCGGCAGGGCCGGGCTCTCCTCCCGGCCGGGCCGGCAGGTGCCCCGGGCGGCCGAGGGGGCCGCCAGGTCGCAGGCCAGCGGCGGGCCGCGGCGGGCGACGGGCAGGCAGATCCGCACCCCGCTGCCTGCGGCGGGCAGGGCGCGCTGCCGCGGGGGCCTGGGCGAGCCCATCGCGCCGTGCGCGGAGGGAGGGAGCGAGGGAGGACGGACCGACCGACCGGCGGGCGGGCGGGGGGAGCCGCCGCCAGCCGGGTGCGCGGCGACCTGATCCCCGTCCAACATGGTCGCCGCTCACACCTCCCATTCCTCATCCTCCAGCGAGTGGATCGCTTGCCTGGATAAAAGGTATCGGCATCTTCACAGGAGCGGCTGCGGATGGATGCTGTGTGCGTGTAACCTGCCCCCCCCGCCTGCATGCATGCATGCATGTATGTATTTATGTATACGTGTGTGTGTGCTGACACCCCCCCTTCCCTGCTCCTCATCAGATCCTGCCTTACATAAGGAGCGTGCCGGTGGGAGGCAAATGCCCGGAGGAAGTGGAGCCGAGGCGGCGGAGCCGGATAAGGGCTGGAAACGCTCGGGGCAGCGGAGGGGATGGGCAGCTCCCACGGGGATACTGCTCGGCGCCGGGCTCTGCTGCCTGGAAAATGCCGCACGTGGTGGAGGAGGGGGAGCTCCAGGGCGGGGAGAGGGCGCCGCGGCCCGGGGGCCTCGGGCTGCCGGCCGGGGACCCGCCGTGCCGGCCATGGCACACCCGCTGCCCGCGGCGTTCGCGCCCCAGCCCGCCGTCCTCCCCGCCTCAGCCCTTCGCCTCGCCTCGCCTCGCCTCGCCTCACCTCAGCACACCGGCCCCCGCCTCACCTCAGCACACCGCCCTCCGCCCCAGCCGCGGCGCGGTTGGGCGGGAAATGACAGACCCTCGCCTCAGAGGGCTCCGCGCGCAAGCGGGTGGGTGCAAGAGTGTTGGCCCGGGGAGGGGGGGCAGAGAAAATGTCCGCCCTGGCAGAGGCCGCCGGAGGCTCCCTCAACGGCTACAGCCTCTCCCTGCTGTGGCGTCCCGGGGGCCTGCGGCTGGTCTCCGGCTGGTGGCGGCCTTTGCCGCGGGTCAGGTACAGGTGGGCGGCCAGCACTGCGTGAGTGGGAGTTAGGGCTGGCTAACGTGTGCTCAGAGGTGGTGTACTCACTTATAAAAATACAGGCAAATTATCTATTATTTAAAAAAAAAATATAAAATGCTTTGGAGTGCTTTCCCTAGGTGTTACAGGTGCAAGTGTCTCGCAATGTCGAGTTGCACAGGGGTGGTTTGAACGCCCTTTGCTTTAATTCCTCACCTTCAATGCTTGCTGGCTTAGTTCAGAAGTGGTTTGAATTCTGAAGGCTCAGTCGCCTGTAGTTTAGGAGAACAGCTAACAAGAATTTAGACCATAAATATGCTATAAGGTTCAAATAAAGCTATCAGAGTGAATTACTTACGTGATATATTGTGGTTTACTGAGCATCGTTAAGCCAGCTTTTGACAGTTGATGCCACTTGGGGTGGTGCTGTGAAGAGAAACCTTTGTGCACACAGGAGGAACCTTCCCCTTCTCTTAATTTCTACCATTTCCGGGTAACCTCCTAGTGTTGTAGGACTGCACCTCTTCGTAGGTTTTCCTTAACAATCCAGGCAGCAGACTGTAAGAAGTTAGTAAAACTTCTGGTCTAGACACCTGCCACAGATACTGATCCCCTCTTTAACACGTGACAAATTAAAAGACTAACCTCTTAGAGGTTAGATAATGTGTATAAATGTTGGAAGTACTCTAAATGCAAATACAAACAGAGCTGATGATGGTAACCTAGGCATATAACAACCAAAATAAAGCAGAGGGCTCGATTCTCAGCTCTAAACTGACATTGAGCAGATGTGAAGAAGCAGAGTATTAGCCCTAGTACTTTTAGATAGGTGATCTTGTAATTTCTCTGGTTTTCTTAGATGCAAAATACATTGTGAGGTTTTTGTTACTTGGAGTAAGCTAGCAAAACCGATTTGTTGAGTGGAAAGAATCAGTTCCAGGTGTTTTGAAGGATGATGTAGTATTATCCTTTTTTTCCAGAAGGCAATCCGGATGTAAGACAAGCTCAGGACATGAGAGATTGTAGGTTTTTTTCCTGGTCTCTGCCATGCTTTGCTTTGTGATCATAGGAAATACACGTTTTTTTCTGATTTTCCCATTTAAAAAATAGTTAAAGCTATGTTGGAAAAGTACTGTAGGAATCAAAGTACCATTAGATAAAGCATTATTAATTAATTTACACACTTGTATTTCTAGAGTGTATTTCTTTTCTGAGGATGATGATCTATGAATGTACTCACTTGAATTTTTATGTGATTTCTATGTATTTTAAGCCCTTTAAGACATCTTATAGCATTTTCTAACCTAGTTGTGGATTTTGTAAATACAGGTTCATTTAACGAGTCAGTTCTCTGTAGGATACCATGTGTTTTTATTAAATAACACATTAGTTTTAATATGTTTTAGTTAATATATTAGTGTTTTCAGGAGGAAGGCATACTAAACCTGGTATTTTAGAATTTTAGGTGGCCCTCAGCAAAGACAATTAAAATGGCATGTAATATGGATTATCCATCTCCATTCTTTAAAAAAGCAGGAGAATTAAACCCTAAATGGAAATAACAAAATACATCACATACATAAATGATGTATTTTGTATATGTTCTTCATGTTTTTCCCCAAGTCGCATATCAAACAGGAACTGCTAACATCTAAAATGAAAGCACATATGAAGAACCATCAAAATGTTTCAGGAAAAATGTTATTACTGTATATGGTACTGTGGGCTAGGACCATCAGTGCTTCTACCATGCAGCTTCCACGTGTGTTTACTAACCACAAAAGCAAAAGATTAGTACTTCAAACACAATACACAGGACAGAATTTATATATAAAGTCACAAGTACAAAGGTAAGGAAAAGCAGGGACAAAAAAGTTCTGAACACTGTGCTCTGTGAAGAATATTTTATTTTTGCAGGGGAGAGAGACGATCAGTGGTGAGCAACTGTACATCCTGATTGTACCTGGACATGTAAATATTTTTTCTGTTAAGGAAACCAGTGCTTTTACCTTTGAAGTGAATAGTTGCTTTACCACTGATTTCCTAGGGAGTAGAAGCATGCCTACGGTCTTGGCATTTTTCTGGATGTCCAGTCTGGAGATAATTAAAAGAAGGTTGCTGATTTATGCAAGTGTGTATAATTAGCTTAGGAACAATGCCTTCTCTACTGTCATGGTTTCTTTCACACTAAAGACTGTCTAACCAGGAAATTTCCATGTTGATATAGCTTTACTGAATGGTAGACAAGGTATTTTTTACATAACTATTCTCTAAACTTGATCACAGTTATGAATTCAGGTAATTGTTTTAATTGAATTAAAATACAAACTTTTTAACGATGTATAGCATTCACAACAGTCAGAGATCCCAGGATTTCATACCTGCCTATTGCACCTTTCGTTTTTCTCTGTGTTAATTGTAGACTTCACTGCCTTAGCAGAGTGGAAGAGCAGATCACAGAGCAAAGCATCTAACTGCTAGCCTGCTGTGCTAAGAATGTTATGATCTTTGCTCAGCTATTTATGAATTATTTAAATATTAATGGGTGTTTAGAGGACATATAGTACATACTGAGCTTTTATTTCCTTGTTAGACTTTTGACTTGCGTCATTTATACCTTACAAAACCCCAAGTAACACATACAGGGTTGTATCTCATGTCTGTACCTCAAGCCAGGCTCTCATAGATTTGAGTGTAAATTCAGACTGAAGCTTGTAACAGCAACATATTTGAATCAGGATTTGTTTTTTAGTTCATTGTAACATGTATTTGAGATGTAAGTTATTTGTATATGCTTAGTAGTCAACAGGTCTCTTGTGCGTATACAGATAGGCTAGAATGAAGAACTGATATTCTGAAAGAATTGTAAAAGAAATACGGAAAATGCTTGTCATCCTCTGTAACCTCTAACTATATCAATGATAATGGGTTATAGATTTATAATCAGGCAATATTGTGAATATTTTAGAATTGCATTATGATGCTATTCTATATACTTTTAAAATATATTTTTATGTGATTGGTAAGACATAGACTTTTATATATTTTAAATTTCTACCATTGCTTTTTATTTGTAGCAAATCCCTAGAAGTACCACCACCATTTTTTACATAGTTTGAATCTGAACAAAATCATGGGCATACACTGGAGCTCCTAGCTCCTATTGGCCTGTGTGCTTCGTGTTTTCTCTCTGTATGCAGTACGTGTCTAAGCTGGTGTATGCTTGGATGAAGTCTGTGTGGGGATATATCAGCAGCAGGCACCGTGGTGGATGTGGAAACCCAGAGACAGAGCAGTATAGACATAGCCGAAGTGCTTTCTAGCACTCAGACAAAAATGCAATCTTCTGAGAGTGATGAATAATAACAAGTTTATCTTCCTGCATCATGCAACTCATTTTCTAGTCCAGCGCAAAGGTACAGTCTTTGATGAATAATAAAAAAACCCTTTTTCTTTCCGTATCTTCTCAGACAGACCAAAATAATTGTTCATATAGCTTGCTATTAGCTTGTAGGTCTGTGCATTTTACTGAATATATGAATTCAAAGTAACTCATAGTGAGAGCAGGAGTTTTATTTTAAACAAATTTGAGCTCTTTTATTCTCTGCTCACGGGCTTAGGCATTTCTAGTATCAGCTTCCATTTGTTACATGCAGTTACAGTAAGTTACACACTTGTTCTAAGGACAGGTATTAAGAGGAAGAGAAAGTGATTGCTCTAGCACTCATGTATATAAACATTGTCATGGCCCACCAGAGCAAACTAGTATGTGCATATGGCTATTAGATCATGATATATTCAAATTCAGTTGATAGTCTTGTGAAGTGGCCACAGGATTGGTGTGGCACTTGTGCAACTGTATGTTTCACCAAGTGGTGTTGGAAACATATCTAAACTGTCATTGTCTGAATTATTTTTGGTGTTAGGCTTTGATCTCTAAAGTTCTGTATTTTGAGGAGATTAATTTTCTTTTATAACAAAACCTCATATTTCAGCAAAGAAATAAAAAAAACAACAAACCAAAATCATGCCCTCAAAGTCAGGTGGCCACCAGATATTTTTCAAAAAGTATTCTTATCCAGTGTGACATCTGTTTTTGTCTGCATCTTACAATTTGCTGCATGTAACAAACATGACACTTTATGATACTTTCTTTGTTCTGTTAGTATTTTCTGCACTCTTATTTGGCATGATCACTTACTATTCCTGCTGCTTTATCAGTATGAATGTTATGTTATATTTATCAACAAATGTTTCCTGAACTGACTTTCCACTTCATCTTTGAATCCAGAAGTTGTAAAAATGTATGTCAGTGTAAATCTGTAGAAGTTATTTCATAGTTACTGTAAGTTTTAAATTCTCATTAGCTGTAACAATGCAGATCCTAAATGGGTAAAGGTGCATTTAGCGTAATATGTTGGTGGATGGCAGTGGCTAGAGTTTGAATCAAAGGATATAATCACTTGTGCATATTGTTCAATTATAAATTTCGTTTGCAATGTATCTCAGAGTCTGTGTTCATATTTAAGTGCTTTTAATGCCTGTTATGAAGCTACAGTGCTGGTTAATGTAATTTCATCCAGATCTACTTCTGTCAAATGGAATTTTAACTGTCCTGAGCTCCAGTTCACATTTATGAAAGTAGGAGGGTTTATTTAATAAGGTTTAGTCACTCCTTGGTTGCAAAGCATGCACCATACATAAAACTTATCATAAATGAAAGGAGACAATTTCCTTGCAATTTTACTTTTTCTCTTGAAGTATTTTGTCTTTTTAAAAAGCACATGAAGATGAAAAAAATTTGTTATGTTTAGTTTCTTATTATAGCTGTATTGTTCAGGTAGTGTGTTTTTAATTTAAGATAAATCTTTGCGAATGTCATTACTTAATAAATACATATTTTGCCATTCCATTGTTTATAAAGATCTAAAAGTTGACCTACGTGTATGTAAAGAAATGAAGCACACTTGATTACTCACTCTGTCAAACCCTCCAATAATTTTTCAGTGCATTGGTCAAACTAAGTTGAAGGCACAAATGTAACTGAGTAATATAATGATATGAGTGTGTAGGTAAAGGAGAGTCCCTCATATCTGCATTCTTTTGGCCCTCACCGAGGAAGACAGATTACAAATCTGTAACTATTACAAATTCTGTCACTGCAGCTGATAGCCAATCAGTCTGCATTTAACCGGCAGGTCAATCAGTGCTTGAGTAGATCAGGATTATCTACAGCATTTCTTGTGCCTTGCATAGCAGGACATGAGAGATTATCACAGGGGTTCTCTGTGTAGGTGACAGGGGTTCTGAGTATAGGTGATAGTAGTACTTTGTTGGAAACTAAGTATCAGCAGTTTTACTTGTGTTGCATTTTTTTTTTCTTTTTTTACTCTGGAATGATTTGTATGTCTGAAAATCCTAGGGTATGGAGTTTAAATAAATTTTCATTTACTGTGTGTCAGAGGAAATGTGAAAACTGGAATCCCAAATTCCATAAAATGGAAATCAAAAGAAAAGAATTTTATTATTGTTTGAAAACCTCATGACAAAGCTTTTCCCATGGCAAGGGAAAAAGAAGCTGAGATGTGAATGCTGAAAACATGGATTTGGTAGTACTACTGTGACAAGTGCAAAGTGCCTGTTCGGGAGAGTTGATCGCTGGCTGTCCCCACAGAAGTAAACCCTTAGCTGGACATTACTTCAGATTAAAAGTAACATCATTTATATCTAGGATTTAAGTCTCTTAGCACAGGTCTAAAGTGCTTTGATAGGTCACTGGCATCCCTCTCTCAAACTTGTACAAAGAGAGATTAAAAGGCAAAGAGCCTTACAGCATTGCCTGGAGGAGAGAGGTACTTCAGTGTTGTCTTGCTCTCACTAAGGGAAAACAGTATCTTGCTACTAATATTATTCTGCATCCTACTGCTTTGCTTTTCTGCCTGTCAGGAAAGGGTAGGAGAAATTACAGGTAGCATAGAGGAATGATCTGGTTTCAACGGCATTCCCTGTTGCTCTTAGCTAATGTTTCAAAACAGAATATGCTTTAAAATACTATTAAAATTCACCAAATGGTCCATGTAGCAGTTACTGGTACGTTCCAGCTCATAGAGTTTGCCTTTGCATGTTTGAATAGATGCTTCAGTTTTAACCCTGAGATGAACGAATTTTATTTGTCTGTTATGTATTGTGATACTCTGCTTTCTATGAACAGCCTTGCCAGTGGAAGAAATACATCATATCTGCTCCTCTTTCGTGGGCTGTTCATTGCTGTATGAAATGCAATGTTGCCCTTTTAAACAGTTAAAAAGAGCAAGGGAAGGAAATGGACTGCAGTGTTTTCATTCATTTAGAGGAGGGTTCAGATTTTTTAACAGATATAGAAAAAAATTTTTTTAAACTCTAATGGCATCTTGGCAAAGAAGGTAAAACTACATGTTTTCTGTTTTTTCTTTTTCAAGTGTCAAATCAATTATGAGGAAGAACTGAAAAAAAGGACTTATCATGTGGTAGTAGAGGAAGTAATAGGTTGTGGTTAGATAACCTTGATAAAAACAAACTAAAAACCCTCCAACTTGTTCCTTCTAGGTTAACAAGTCTTTCAGAGCATACATAAACATTCAAATATTTAATCTTAACACCACTGAAAGTTTTTTATACAGCTGTATATGCTACACATGAAAACTTGTCCAAATTGTATGTGTGAAGAATTTTAGCAGTTATCCTCTGTCTGTATTTAAACTTTGAGCTTGAATAGTTTGTACTTTAAAATAGCCTTTTGAAGATACACTTCTGGCAGATTTTTTGGTAACCTTCTCTTACAGATTCTCGAGCAGACATTGTCAAGAAAATTGTTTTATTTCTATAAAATACATACTTGAAATCTTCACAACCAAATAAATCAAGGGTAAAATATCCTTTAAAGAAGCCTTATTGACATAATTGGATAGAGATGTATAGCATTGATGCTGTCACGTGTATATGTGTGCTGTGATATTGTATTGAAGAAGCAGGAGAAGATCGATTGTGTCTTCTGTGAAAACATTACTGCCAGATAAGACTTACTGTGCTCTGAAGAAGCAAATCAGTAATATAAACAAGGAGCTGGATAAAGCGTTCAGTGGTCAAATAAAGTAGAAAAGCTTGTAGAGTAGTGAAAATAAATACTCTTGCTTTCTGTGATTTCCAGATAATTTTGTAGTCCTGTTTTGCAACACTGAAAATGTCCATCTCACTTTGGCCACAGTGAAATGGGATATCAGTGCAGTAACCTGCTGAGATACAAATTTAGGGACGATTGTATTAAACTGAAGACTGGAGTGGGGGTGCAGGAGTGTCATCCACGCATTATCCTTCATGGTAAGAGATACTGAGTGTGAAGTTTTCATTTCCAAATCAGTCATTCCTGCTGCATGGTTTTGTCCTGGCATTTGCTATGGCGTGATACCTACCCAGTTTTGGTTGCTGGTCAGTTAGTGACTAGGTATGGTTACTACAACAGCTGCTAAAGCTCTTGTACGCTGCAGACTTAAGGGAAGTAGAGATACAGCAGCAGCTGCCCCACAAAGATACTGAAAAGTTGGGGAAAAGGACTAAGAAGCTGTTTTTTTAAGCAAAAAAGATTCAGACAAATGTAATAGTTCCACAGTCTGCTTTACTTAAATTTTATTTTAAATTGAGTGGGTCAGCCGAGGGAGTGGGTCCTTCATTGGATAGTCATAGATTTTCTATGAGAAGGATAGTGTTGCCTTAAAATGCTTTTACTCTAGCTCATAGATCTACCAAATTGTTGAGAGCTGAAGAATTTTCATTGATTTAAGAGAGCTGTCCACACTTTTAGATTCACCTAAAAGGTCCTATTCCATACATCGTGCTAGAGCTTTCAGAAACGTGAGTACACTTCGGAAAGGACAGAAGCTTTAGCAGAAAATCCAGTGGTATGAAATGCACCAAAATGCATTTTCTAACTTCTTATGCTCACAAATATCAAGTTACAACTCTGCTGCATCAGCAGCGAGGGGACGCTTCAGAAACATACCAGCATCAATGTCACAGAACAGAACAGAAAAGCATCCCCACCAGCACTAGTTTAGCAGAGAGGAGCCAAACTCAGTGAGATTGCTCTCTAGGGAACAGCAGTGGTGATCACAGGAGTGTCTTCAGGTGCTCTGGTGTGGTCTCTGGAAAAAGCCTTTCCTGAGGCTTTTGGAGCCATGTAGGGGCTGTAGGGAGATTCACAAGATTCACCTCTTTGGGGTTGACTTCTGCAGCCCATCTCCCTGTTTTGAGGAACAGTTCTTTTCTGGATTAATACCACTGCCTCCTATCAGTGCTGCTACAGTCACATTAAAGCTTGAATAATTCTCCATCTTGCATCAGTAGTACTTTTCTAATTAATAGGTTTAATCATTAATGTTCTAAGGAATATATTGTAATATTAGCTGTTTAAATATTACCCTAAACTATGCTTTTAAAAAGATGAGTTTACAGCAATTTAGTAGGATAGCTGCAATGAGGAAGTAAATTTATGTTGTCCTGTACTGATGTTGTTCCATGCTAGGCAGCTTGTACCTAGAATAGAGAACATAATTCGGCATCATAAATAGATTAATTAATGTTAATTTAATGATGATGACGACAGTTACCATGATGATAATTTTATTAAAAGATGGTGGAAAAGCAGTTAATTGATGCCATGGTATTTTATTATTCTTGTTATGGTCTCTCACTAAGTAAAACTATCCTTTTAAAACCAGTGTCATTGTTATAGATTATAAGCACTTCATAGAAATGAGTTTGAATGCTACTAGTATTACTGTTACACTGCAATCTGAAGTTTTTACACAGGCAAAATTCCATGTCCTAGTAAGGACTAAGGGCCAGCTCAGCTTGGGACACCTACTGTTAATTCATTCCTTACTCCTAAACTCTGAGGACTTTTCCCAGGAGCAATGATCAAATCCAAGGGCATTTTGTTGATAGCCTGGATCCTAGTTCATTTTTATGCTAATTCACAATATTAACCAAACAGCTAAATCTTAATCTAGGTGTTTGTCTGTATGCCTCATTTAAGAGACATTAATTAGTCGTGACTATGGTGTACAGTTAGGATTCCTCCTGCACTTTTTTTTTTTTTTTGGTAAAGCACAGCTCGGGAGAAGGTACCTTTTCTGAGATAGATTAATGGTTAAATCATTCACTGAAATCCTCCCAAATTCTAGCTTAGTTTCCAAATGTGGTGGATCAAAATGTATGCTCTCCCAGTAAAAATATTTCTGGAAATTTAGTTGTACACAGTAATATTAAACTTAGTATATTTTGAAGAGAGGCTATTGAAATAAATGGCTTGCAGTAATGAATTAAGAAACATTGAAACATTGTAAGAAATATAACAATTTTCAGACTACTGCTATGTGTATTACTTAGAAATTTGTTTAGAGCATGTCTGTGTGTCCCCCTTCAGGTGCCCACTTCATGCACTCCAAGTGGAAGTAACTGCTGCTAATGCAAAGCGCTGTAGCTCAGCTGCTTGCTAACATAAACCACTAGGAACACACAACTTTAATCTGACTTTCCCAGTAAATATGGAGTTTGGTTTCTCACTGCTGTGCTGATGTTTAAAGCTCTGAAAAGCATGGCTCATCTACCTGTGAGAATGCTTGTTCTTCCATGGTGACTCATGTTACTGGGATCATGAAGCAGTTCTGTTAGAAGAGCAAGCTTTTTTCCTGCAGTTCCAAGACACTCCTTGCCACGTCAGTGGAAGTGAGCCCTGATCTTGCCACCTTCTGAACTAGAGAGAAGCTCCGTCTCCTGAGCCTTCAGCAACTCAGGAAAAAAAGCTACACAGTCTATGAATTATATGCCCCTAAATCTTACCCTTCTGACAGGATCAGAAGTGGAAGAAATTTCTGCACTCTCGTTTCAGAAACAGCATTGAGAGAACAGTGTTGATTAAGTTTATATGACCTAATGCATGTTGTTTGCTAACCTTGTTTGCTTTTTCCCTGTCCAACTGCATCAAACAATTAAAACCACTGCACACAGAGATCTTAGAGTCAATTCTATGCACATGAACTAGTGGACTTGAACAGAGTCAGCTGTGAGCAGTTGTATCAATGAAACAGTTTCGGACACACTTTTTCTAGGAAAAGAGGATAGCCTGAAATAATATCCCTTTTTTTCTTTGTCAGGTTTTGCTGTTAATTTTGGGATTCCATAAATCAAGGGTGTTAGAGTTTCAAGTGCTAGTGTAGTTTGGGTAGGCATCTTGTCTAAATGGATTTAAAATCTGTTTGCAAGCTGCACCTCCTAATCTTCTTAAAATAATTTTGACAAGAGGGTTAATGCTTATTAGTACCTGTCAGCTAGTGCACAGTAAAAAAAAAGGAATGGGTGAAAATCTTACTTGAAATATTTCAAAAGGGAGCTGTTGTAGTTGGTTGTGGTTTGAAGTGTTAAGAGGATGCCACTGTGATGTAGAAGCAACTGTATACACCAGAGAGTTATTATTCTCATCTGTAGTTAATAAGGGCAAGCTGGAGTATAAATGAGGATAGAGATTTAATCCCTTCTAGACTTAATTCAATAAGAAAGATGAGAGACAGAGATTCAACGTGAGTAGCATCTGGGCTTCTTTCTTGAGACAAATATTTGGATCCTTTAAGTCTTTGATTCTAAAGAGGAATCTTTAATTTTTCTTTTTTTTTTTTTTTGTGAGAAGGAGTGCTTAAACTGTGGATGTAACAATGAGATGATAAAGATATGTATTTGTGAACTTAGTCTTTGTTCATTGTAAGCTACCTGACTTCTGTTCATTTAGAAGCTCATCCACTGGCTAAAAGAACATTCTGTCAGTAAAATTAACTGACAGCATTTGAGTGAATGATAGGTTTAATGATTGCTGCCAGTCTTCTGTCTTTCTGGTAGCCCTTTATACATAAATGATTTCTGCATCTGATCCAGCATGATCTTCTAGGAATGTTCTATGTTTCTGTGCATAGTGGTAGGCATTTAGTCTGTTATGAAAGATCCTTTCTAATGTTCTCAGCGAGTGCTTAGCTTACCTGCTGATTCATAATGTTTGACGATCACATTTGAAGTGTATGTTATGGAGCTAATTCACTTCAGTTTCATAAATATCTAGTAGTTTTCTGAACCTGCTGAACTGCTGGTCCATATGCTACTTTGCTGGAGGTAGTTCTACAATTTTATTTTCCTTGAAATCTTGTTTTTTTTAAAGGTGTTACTGTCACAGGTTTTAAATATTTTAAGTATTTGTATTAAGGCTCTTTACTTTTACTAATGAAGAGTTTAGATTCTTGCTTGCATATTTAATTTGTCCAACATTAAGAGACAGGAACTGCATAAAAGAGAATGCACTTTAATAAAGTTGTCTTTCTTGCTTGCAAGTGAGTAAACAGAACACTAAAGTTAGTTTGTACCCAGTGAAATGCCCAAGAGATATGGATATAGGAGTTACTGCTGATACCGTAATCTTTTTGCCAGATAGATAGCTTCTATTTTGGGCGCCGATTCCACAGACCTTTTGTATGTTTGGACATCTGATTTGTCGTGTTCCTGTATAAACTTGCAACTGTGTCTCATTGTAAGCTCTGTAAGGACTGTGTAATTACTGAAGCAGGACTTCAGTGTCAAATGAAGCTTCTGGACACTGCCTCTGTTGATAATAATTATGCTCAAGTTGATAACAGTCAGTTGTTAGGATGTTTTGGAAGGGTTTTGTAGAGGAATGCAGTGGGTTGATTAACATTGATAATATACAGCTGTAGCCTTGCCTCGAAGGCATTGGGTTGATTGACATGGATGATGTGCAGCTGTAGCTTGTTCCTACTTAGCTTTAGTTAAGTAGTTTAATAGCACTGAGGATTGTGGGATACTGTGGTGGTTGGATGGAGGAGGGGTAGTGTAGTCTGGCTTTTGGAGGAAGGTGATACAGCACGGACTGTAGAATCTGACTGATGGTAAAAGTCTTTTTGCAGCCTGCTGATTTGTTTGTGCTGCAACAATTTGTGCCCCATGTGAGGCTGAGTTGGACTCCAGCTACAACAGGGTTTCATTATGTACCTGTGAAATGCATTTTAATTGATTTATGTTATAATGTAACGTTAAAGCAAACATTTGTAAGTTTGGTGCATGCAGATGGGGATGTTTCTCTGATGAAGCCCTTGAGAATGTTGTCCTTTGTTTTCTTGCAGACCGTTGGAACGTTCCAGTGAAGATGTAGATATAATATTTTCACGACTGAAAGAAGTGAAAGCTTTTGAGAAATTTCACCCAAACCTTCTCCAGCAGATATGTCTCTGTGGATATTATGAAAATCTGGAAAAAGGAATTACATGTAAGAGAGCTTCACATGATGATCTGTTTTATGTGATAAAATTGGGGGTTAGTTGGGATTGTCTCTAGGAGATTGAAGAAAGAGCACAATCAGTGGAACAGCTATAAAAACGTTTGCAGCCATAGTCATGGGGGAAGGCAGGACTAAAGTACTGCTTGCTCTACAAATACAGTGTGTACTGAATCTATGGCAACAAAGAACGCGCTGGATTTAGGACTATGCCACTGTTTCGTTGAAAGATTAGAAGCAAGTCATTTCACTTAAATCTCATTTTTCCCCAGTAAATGTATTATTGATCTCTTTTGTAGGCTTTTGCCCCTGACATCACAATACACCTATCACTTATGCATATCATTAATAGGATGTGGTTTGCAGTTGCTCTTGGTAACGCAAGACAGATTTGCAGAGCTGTGTACTGCTGTGGGGTACAACAGCTCTGTGCTTGCTCTGGCAGCCCGTGTGCCAGATGAAGGTGGACAGCCGTACTTGGTCTGTGAAGCTGAGATGGAAATAAGTGGTGGACCTGAGATGGGAATTTGTGAGTTCCCAGAGCCGTACCACGGGAATAGTTGATGGAGACCTGTGGTGGTTAGTAGAGTCTCAGGTACCCCTCAAGTAAACTTAGCATGCTTTAGTCACACAGCACTGGAGTTTGCTTAGAGTAATAGGAATTCTAATGGTCTGTAATCACACAGTTGGAATGCCTGAACATCAAAGTCCTGCAGCTGCTTCTCAGCCAGAACTTTTACAGAAGTCAGTGGGAGCTGTGTCTGCATCAGAAGATTCTGAATTTCAAAGGGATAATGTTCAGAAAGTCTTTTTTTATTATTGTTTTGTTTATTAACTAAGATAGCAGTAAAAGAGAAGCAAACAGGGGATGAGTGAAGCAATTCTATGTGGTTTCATTGTTTCTGTAACGTGTCGACCAGTTTACTAAAATACATGCTTTCCAGTGTAATTTGAAATATTATTGTAATCATAAGTAACTAGTCTGATATGCCGAATTCTATAGTGCCAGTAGTATGACTACAGTGGTACACTAATATGAGGGAAAATATTTGTTAATGTTGTTAAACTTAAGGAGATAGCTCTTATTTACAAGATTTCATCTTTCCAGTATTCCGTCAGGGTGATATTGGGACGAACTGGTATGCTGTTCTGACAGGATCACTGGATGTGAAGGTTTCTGATACAAGCAACCACCAGGTAAAATAGATTTTTCATTGAAACCATCCAGTCAGTAGTACTAAGAAAGAGTATGACATACTGAGGTAGATAACGACAACATATATTGTACAGGTATTTCGTCTTGTCACAGTCTCTGAGTCTCATTTGGTTTTAGTTGTCCTGTGTCTGTGGAGGCAAATCATGCCGTTGATTCCAAAAAACCTGAAATGTAATGCTCTAGAAAGGTGTCTACATTTTAATATGAAACAAGACTCCTCTGTCTTTTCTAATAATGTCATATGAAGTGAAGCTAAAGATATGGGAGTTGTTAATTCATTCCCTGGAAATATTTTAATTCATGCCTTGCTCAGAAAGTTCAAACCAAACCTACTAACAGTGCAGTCTTGTAACAGCATACTGCAGTCTCCACTGCAAGAATGGGTATCATAGTAATAGCAGAGTATTGGAACTGCTGCCATGTTAGACCAGAAGGCTGGAGGTAATACCTGTTCAGTGTTAAGAAACAGAAGAACAAGTAAAATTCCCCCCAAACTGCAAGCAATTTCTCATATCTTGGCACTCCTGGATTTACAAAATTGGAAATATAGAGTAAATACAAAAAAAAGAAGTATAAGATTTCTTCTGGGAATAGTCTCCCACACATGTTGTCTAATGTCATGCTGACAAGTCAAGTACTTCCTGGTGTGAGCTCAGTCTTCTGGCAAGGCATCACGTCCCATTCCCTACTTCGATGTTTGAGATCTGGGATTGTCCCATCAAGTAGCTCAGCATGGGGTTGTACCTCTGACATGTTACTCGTACCTTCACATGAGTGGTGTAGCTATCCTGGACCTGAAGTATAACACGACCTGTTTTTCCCACCTTGACTGAATATAACATGCGTGGGGTGGTGTATTCTTTGCCCAAAGTTTGGCTGACTGGAGAAGATTTCTTGCTCATAGCAGACTTACAGAAATTAGATTTTTTCACTTTGTTGAGCACTGTATCACCATTGGTGAAATTGGGTCAGAATGCAAGTCAGGACAGTGTGTGAGCACTAGGTCTTTCTACTTCTTACAGTAAAATGATAGCTACAAAAGGGACTTCCTTCATATAATTATTTTTGGCAGCCTCTTTACTGTGCTAAGTAGAGACTGACTGAGAGTATAATTAGCCTATTTTGAGCAATTCTCAGCATGGCCTGGCTGTCATTAGTATTGTCACAATTTGGAACGGTACTGGGCTCTTATGAGACCCTTTTCTGTGCAGGTCTAAAGCAATCAGGAATATTTTCTGGTGTTTGCCAAAAGATGGCACTATGCTGCTGTTAAGGTCCAAAGTTCTTTACTGAATCAGAAAAAAAATATATCCACAAAAGTATTCTGGATGAGGAAGTTAAATTTAAAGTCTGTTTGGAGTGTTACTCCATTTTAGCCTTTTAAGAAATGTAATGTAAATGTTTTTTTCTGCTTGTTCAAGTTTACTGGATTTTCCTACCAATAGGAAACTGCAGAACTACAATTCATGTAGTTGTAGTTCTAGAAATTATATTCTGCAGTAATTTCTTAACTTCATGTTTCCTTGTCACAGGAACAATGAACTGAATTCTTACAGCTGCCTAGTTCTCTTATGATAGAGCCTCACTGCCGAAAGGACAGCAGCTCATGCATTTACCATTCCAGTTCTTGTTAAGTTTGGTGGTTGCAGACTCCTGAATGGTATTTGAGTCTAATATTTTCTCTGGTTTTCCTCCAGCTTGGTGTTTGTAGAATGTCCCTCCTTGGTCTGCTCCTTGTCCTGCCTTTAACCTCCTAGGTGCCCTGTTCCAGTCTTGTCAGTACCCCTTGTTGGCATGGTACTAGCTATTCTTGAGCTTGAAGTACTTGCTAGCGCTCCCTGCCTACTGTGCTCACTACAAATCCAGACGATGGAGGAAGCACAGTGTAGCTCCATAGGCCGGCAGCCCTGACAGACTCAGTTGCTGTAATTGTGCCAGCAAATTCCAGCTAGGAATGGATGACCAGTTGTGAAGATGAAGGGATGCTTGTAACCTATCTTGGAGCGCATTTTCCAACAACAGCACTCAGGAGCCAAAAGTTCATTCACAATGTCATAGTAATTATTAATTGCTCTGCCATTACTATGATACCATAAATTGCACAAATGCTAATGAGAAACTTCCAACAGAGCAGAAGAGATACAGAAGTTTACTTGAGTTTACAAGTTTAGAAGTTTGGAGTCTCATGTAAATGTACAGAAAGAGTCTGACATCTTTCCTAGGAAGAGAGAAGCTAACTTTGTATTTAGGTTTCTGTTGTTTAAAAAGTTGTAAGACATGACTAATAATTTTTTAATACTTAAGATGAGTGGGAGGTTGTACTCAATGACCTCTCGAGTTTTCCTGCAGCTTGAATTATCATATATTATATGTTGATGCCTGAAGTGTTAATGTAAATACAGAAAATCAATTCTCTTGATTAAAAATTAGTCCTGCTTTACTAGGTGTTTATCTGTCTACCCAGGGAAGTTAAATTTCAGCAAGCCTGGGAATAAATACATTGTGTAGCAGCTACCATGTGCTATCTCTTTATGCAGTCAGCCTTGGTGTTTGGTAGCTTTTGCCTATAAAAATGCAGTAAGTTATTGTGCACTTGCTGTTTACTAAGAATGTCTTAATGGCCTTTACTCCTACAGAGGCATGTAGTTACATCTTGCACTAGAAATTATATCTAAAAGCACTAATGAATCAACGCTTCAATGCAGCTAGTGAAGTATTAATTCATACACGTTCTTGCTGCGCATTAGCTTACTTACGCAGGCCCCTGTGATTTCTCACAAAAAGTGTTAGTAATACTGATTAGGACCAAGTTAAGAATTCATATAAACACTACCTATTATTTTCTGTTATGATAGGAGGAAGCATTCCATGTACTGATTTAAATGTTTTAATAAAGCAAAACACGAATACTTAGGATCTCATAGATAGGTCTTGCTTTCACGCATATAGAAAAATCTTATGACTGCTTGCAGAACTGTACTATGTCACAAGAGGGCAGTGTTATAATACATAACAAACGGCGTATGGTCAATGTTTAATACTAAAATGACTAGTTTGAAAGCCATATTCAACTAATTACAATATATCTCTTTTAAAGAGTTTGACCAGAGCAGATTTCTCTGTTACTGTTGGTTCTGTTCCACTGCGGTGGTAAAATATGCTAGCTGCTGCTGATCATGGTGGTAATTTAATTTGCCATTGAAATGGATAGAGATCTGACAGGATTACTCATCTAGTGCATTGAGTGGTGGCTGGTCTGCTTTTGCTTTCTATACTCTTTTCTATACTAAATTTATTAATTTTCTGGGTATTCAACAATCAAGAAGAGACTGAAGATCACTTTTTTTTAAAAGTAAAAATGTCACACTATGAATTGAAGAGGTAAGTGTAATGAACTGTGTTGGTCTTGTCTCAACTTATTTGTAGCAAATACCCTGATAAATATTGTACTTAAGTCACACAAAGACTTAGTCAGTCCCCTTCAAAATAAACAGAAAATGCAGCCTCTTCAGAATCTATCAGAAAGAGGTCTTTGCCCTCAGTTATGAACAGATTCTGAATTTAATTTTTTTTGGCACTGTTACCTACTCAATGTTACAACCAAGGTATATAGTAATAAAAGGCACTCTTAGAGATATTCCTAGTTTGGTGGTGGTGTAAATATACTGCTGACTGCCCTGTGTATGATTAATTTTTGAACCCTGTTTTTAAAACAAACAAGTTCTAACAGATGACTGCTGGTAACATCTCAGCATAAAGCTGGGAATAAATGCATTATGACAAAAGCATCAGTGTGACAGTTTTCTCAGATTCTGCAGCATTGTGTTTTGCTGAATTAGATTCAGAGCTTTTCACACCAAATGATTATGATTTATATTCCTATCTGATAAAACAGGAAGGCACGAAGAGAAGAAAGACAAAGACCAAATAGCAGTTTGATCTGCAGTTCTGCTGTAGTATGCCAGCTGAATCAGTGTATGTGCTGGGGGATATTGCTAGTTTGTCTTGCCTGTGTTTTTAGTGGAGTTTTTTTGAGCTGATCAGTTTTTAAAAATAGACCAAACTTTAGAAACAATTAGCCTTTTATAGAAAAGCTTTAAAGGAGGAGCTGTGTGTGCTTGGGTGGTACAGCAGTGTCAGTTGTAGGAAGATGTAGAGGGCTGGGGATCAAAAGCCAAGTGAGTTGGTGGGGTTGCTGAGAAGAATGTGAAGAAAGAGGTTCAGCTGTCCATGTAAGAAGGGGAAGCATTTCCTGGCTGTTTGAAACTGAGGACAAAGCAGGTATGTGTTAAGATGAAGTGGAAGCAAGGAAGGGAATTTAAGCAGGACAGTCCTTGGAATATTGCATTCTGCATGTAAATGCCATTATATGTGCATGAAAACAGTAATTTTGTATTTTGGAGATTACCTATGTGAAGTTGTGACATAGGTTTGTGCTATATTCTGTAGCAGGGGTCCTCAAACTTTTTAACCAGCGGGCTGGTGCGTGGATGAAGTGGCAGGCAGTCATCTGCGGCTGCTTGGTTTCCTCCCCCCAACCCCCAGCGGGGGGTGGGGGTGGGTGGGGCGGGGGGGTTCTGTAAATACCGGGGGCCAGATTGAGGACCCTGGGGGGCCGTATCCAGCCTGCGGGCCGTAGTTTGAGGACCCCTGGTCTGTAGTGTAAATATGCCCAAGATAGCTAGCTTTAAATTATATGGTTTGAGAACTGCTCTACCAATTCTGACACAGAGGTTGGCTGCACAAGTACTCAGCTGAGAAGCAGGGTGTGTTTTCCTATGCTGTGCTCCACAGCGTTGTAGTTGTACTAATTTTGGTTTTGAATTTAGCTTATTGAAAGGTAATATAGAGAAATCATTTCTGTCTGCCAGGTAAAAGTTCAAGACATTGCAGGTAGCTTTTAGAGCTATAGAAAAGTATGGAAATAATGAATGTTATTACAGTTCCATTAATCTGTCTGTAAATATTTTACTTAGGAGCTAGGAGAGAAGTTGGTCACAATCTTAGAAGTATGCTTCCTTTGAGCAAATCACTTTGTCTTATGTATAAAGAGGATGGCCTATCGTATGTTGGCAAACTGCAGTTCTAGTGTGGGAGTAGCAGTTTGATAAGGATTTCCTTTCTGAATGGCTGAAACATACTGCAGTTGAGGTAATGGAACAGTAAGTCCCCTTCAAAATAAACAGAAAATGCAGCCTGTTTAGAATCTATCAGAAAGAGGTCTTTACCCTCAGTTATGAACAGGTTCTGAATTTATTTTTTTTTACACTGTTACCTACCCAATGTTACAAACAAGGTATATAGTATATCGAATTTATAGAACTGATGGTTTACGTTCATGTGAACCCTTTGGTTTCTCTGTTATAAAAGGAAATTTTTGCTCAGGACAAACTGAACTGTGTCAAAGTAATAATAAGCAAACTTCAAAATGCCAGCTTTTGCACAGCTCCAGTTAATCATGGAGATGGTATGGAGTCCTGGAAGGACACAGATGCAGGGGTGAGATAAAGGTACAAGGTGTGAGAGAATGATGAAATTAAAACTAAACTGGCTACATCAACTCCTTTATAAATTCAAAACATTGCATGAACTAAAGTTTCAAAGGAAAGTCCCCAATCCCTTTCAACCCAGAACTTGTAATTTTTTTTTTCCTATTTTCTTTCTTCATTTCTCTTTCAGACACCATGATTTTATTTACACACAGTACAAGAATTCTGTTTGCCACGTTGGAAAATAAAGTGTCACAAGTCAGGGAGGAGCATGTAGGGATGTGCCTTGTGATGGTGGGGGGAGTCAGGCAGATCCTTGTTTCTCATTCTTGTCCATTCCATAGAATGATCTTACGAATTCAATAATGTTTTAGGTTGATGTGAGGATGAAGTTTAACAGCTCTTTCACTGCATGTGTCTCACCTGCCAGTGAGTCAATGAAACTGAATACACAAACAGCCTCTGATGTGAATGCTACCATTTTATAGTGTGTTCAGTGGACAGCTATCAATGGAAACAATCTCATCTTTTTAAGTCTCTAATTCTGCCTTTTAAATAGCTGTGTGAATTTTAGCTGGTTACCAGCAGCTGGAACCCCCTGCTGCTTCTGGGATTGCAGAGGGGAACAGCAAACTGAGTTTTGAGCTGCCAGCAATCCTCCTGAGTCTACACTGAACAGCAGGAGGTTCTTGAGTGCAAGGTTAACAGGTGTAACAGGAAATGCACACCTGATTCCCCGGGAGACTGGAGATATATGAACGTGGGGCAGAGGGAAGATGCATCTCTGAAGTCTTGAAGAAGACAGATGGGTTTGCTCCCTTGCTGGCTGTGAAACTTCATCTGTATGGAGAGCAATGCTGGCTGGGGAAAAAATCTGAAAGAACTTTCACTTGATAGAAGCCTGGACTTTACTTTAATGAGTGTAGATAGGACCATTCCAGTTCCTTGACTTAACACCCCACAATGTTAATTTATTTCTCAGGCTGAACAGTTGCCTCATCAAAAGTTATCTTAGAAAGTGGTTCCTTAACCAACACCTTTCTTTTTCTCCTCCTCTCTTGTCTCTCTTGGAAGAGATACTCTTTAGTGTTGTAAAGAATCAAAAAAAGGTGAAGCATTTCAAGAGTTTGGTTTTTTGGAGGGAGGGAAGGGAATGAGAAAGAAGTTGGAACTTTATAAATAAAGTTAAGAATAATGTACTGGAGACCTGGACATCAAATTTCGTGTGAGCAGTAGGCACATTTTCTTTGTAGCTCCTTTGAGTGCAATTGTGAGTATAGTAGCATGCATATAGTGTTTCAGCTCTGAAAGGTAAGCTTGTTAAGGCACAACTTTAGTCTATAACCTCTACTATAGACTATAGAGACCTCTGTTTAGGTGCGTAGGTGCTTATTCATAAATGTTTTTTCTTTTAAACAGTGCCTGTTCATATTTGCCTTCCTTGAAAATTTATTTCTGACAGTTGGTAAATTCTTCCTAGATCCTTTGAGACATAATTGATTTTGTTTTCCTGAACACATAATTTTATATGGTAAAATCTGAGCAAAAGCAATTTGCTATGGTTCAGGGAACTGGACTATTATGGGCATTTGTCTTTGTAATGCAATTATAAAGCTACTAACTTGATCTTAATAACATTTGCCTATTACCACTTATTAGATGCATGAAAGGAAAACAATGCAATTTTAAATACAGAAAATGATGCTGAAGTATGCTCATGCTTCTCTCCTGGATTATCAGCCACAAAGATGTAGCAGATGGGATGACAAATTTTTTTGCTTTTATTTTTGTAGATGTTTCACGAATCAGTTTTAGAATTAAATTCTATTTATAATGTTGTATTAAGTAAAACTAGCATATTTTTAATATGTTTATGTATATTTGTATGTGTGTATGATTTCCTTAGGTGCAGTTTGTATCAATTGAAATTATTAATGCTGTTGCTATTTTTTTCATTACTCAAAACAGTCAGTTAAGGCCCAACTTAGAGATGTAGGTAAGTGTTCAGCTTCAAGCCTGTACTCAGGAACGTAGCAACTTGTAAGCCTAAAAGAGAAAATGTATCTAAAAATCTTGATCAGCAAGTTTTTTAATTGCTGGTAGTCTATTTTTTTTCTACAATAGCTCATAATTAATATTGGAACTATTACAGAGGAGTTCCTGGCCAAGGGGATTGATTTAGACATCTTTCCATCACATGAATGGCATGTGCTCATACAGACTTTTTTGAAGTGGACTTTGCTGCATGTTTGGGACCATCCCGAGTCCTCTGTTCCAGGTTATTTTGGACTTCGAGTTCTCTTGAAATCTCTGACTTATGTGAAAATATTATTGTTCTTTGTCTGGCACTTAATTGGTAGGCATCCATTAACATTTGAGAGGTTTACTGGCATTTTCAACAGAAAGGCAAAGAGTTGGTTGAACTGCACGACTGTGTTGCGCACAGACCTTGTACAATAAAGAAATGCATTATAAATACAAGAAGATAGTATAATTGAAAGTTAGGATTACTGAGAAAACATAACTGTCACCTTTTTCTTTCTGATGAGGGTAGCCAATGTAGGGCAGAAATTTATATTCCAAGATTGCATTTCTGATTTCTCTCACATTTTTAAAGAATCTCATCATTGCAACAGTCTTTAGAGGCAGATGAACAGAGGTCATAGCCTTCTTCCAAAGATAAAGGTGACTTTTGTGTTCTCTGCTTTGCAGACAGAAATGTCTATTTCAACTGGTCATAGAAAATGGAAGTAATGCTTGCTTCCACATTGAAGATTCATGTTTTGTTAATCATCATATTGACTTTTTGTTGGCATTTTTAATTAATATTCTTTTAAAACAAATTGCTGGAAAATCATAAGGCAGTGCTATTAGAAAATGTGACATAAAGACTCTTAAAACATCCCGGAATATTTAATGTCCTTTTATTTTTGATTCAAAGGATGCTGTGACAATATGCACTTTGGGAATAGGAACTGCTTTTGGAGAGTCCATTCTGGATAACACTCCTCGCCATGCTACTATCGTTACCAGAGAACATAGCGAGCTCCTTCGAATTGAGCAGAAGGACTTTAAAGCACTTTGGGAGGTAAATTCAGTTTTATTTGCAGTTTATGCAGAAAAAGTGATACAATGTTTGAAGTGTTTATAATGAAATATAAGCACGTTTATACTGTAAGCGAGGTAATAATTCTTTTAAATTAGTTTGGATAAAAAGTTATTTCTTCTTAGCACTTCACATTCTACATGATTACTCTTGTATTTCTTTCTCACAGACTTCTTCTAATGAGGTAGCATTAGTGGAATTCGTTTGTATACTGCAGGTGTTGCTTTCTTGGCCTTAAACTTGCTTATAAGGAGAGTCTATCCTTAATATACTCTGGTATTATAAATTATTCTCCTTTACTCCTGTCTCATCACCAGCTGTATGAGGTTTAGAATTTGCAGATGGATCAAGATCACTTAAAAATTAAGTTACTGACTGTATGTGAATTACCCTAAAACTTTCCTTTGTGGAGAACATACTGCTGAGGTTATCAGTTTGTAATCTGTGTGTACTTTGGTATCCACACTGAGAAGACTTCATTAACAAGTTACTGTGCAAAGTTATTGAACTTCAATCAGTTTGTGTTTTTGTAAGCATTACACTTGATTTGAAAAGTTCTGGAATTTGGAAGGCATCCTGTTGGCCTGGCCTACGCTGCCAGCTTGTTTTAAATGGTGACTGTACATATTTACATGTTGTTTAGAGCTGTCAGATGGTGTGACAGTGTCATAAAGTTGCAGATCTAGGGACACTGTTTAAGACATAGATGTTGGTTGTAGCATTTTCTTCAGCTTCTGTCCTAAGTGCAGACAGGTGGATTTTTTTTTTTTTTGGCTTTCTCTTTTCCTGAGAAAGAGCAGTGAGCAGTATTATACTCCAAATAATCATCCTAAAGCAGTACCTAAAGTAAGGCAATCGGAAAGAAAGGCAAATCCACAAGTAGCTATACTGACTGAGGAAATGGCACTAGTATCACCTGTCTGCAAATACGTTGCCTTGAAATGGTGCAGCGTGGTCAAAGCATGCAAGACCATGTGTAAATTAAATGTGCTTGCCACTGAACAGTCTCTGCTCTGACAATACCAGATTTCATCCTTGAATTGCATACCCAAAAAATGGTACAAATTATGGCTAATGTCTACAGCTAAAAAAAATGCTAGTAAAGTCTTATAGCAAATGTGAAGAAATTCACAGTGCAGTATTTTTCTGCAGTTAATGCTTTTTTTCCATACAGGAACTGCATTATAGTTTTAGACCCTGGCATTAAAAGATTAAAACAGATGAGACCACTGGCTTATATAACATATACTATGCTTGCTGCTGGTTGGAAATTTTTAATGTGGATAGTGCTTTACAAGCTCATGATGGAGGAGAATAAATCCAATTGTAGGTTTCTCAAGACTACTTTTTTAAATTCACTTTTAATTGGCGTAAGCAGAGTCATTTCTGCTATATATATGACTTCCGGTAAGCATTCAGAGATGTTAAGTTTCCTATCAGAAATACTGGGGGAGTGGAAGTTAAGTTCCCTTCTTAAAAACTGTAAACCTTAAAACATACTTAAAGTTGTTTTAAAACAAAAATGCCTATGTGATTTGCTCTTTAATCACTAATACAATGTTATGTCTAATAGTTTTGCTGATTTTGAGTTTTTTGATCATAGATGCTTTTGGAAAAGTTTATGTGTTGAAAGTATCGGGAGCTGGGAGCTATCATAGGAAGCCTTAGTACGCATTTTGTATGGTGCTGATTTTATGAAATTGTGTGGTAGAGCATGTCACAGATGCTGCAGGTGTCAGTCACAGACCACAATTTAGCTTTGTGGTGTTTCTTTGTCTTTTGTGCAGTTTTACAGTGAATGCTTAGAGTATTTTGGTGTACTTTCTTTCAAGGAGGCTATCCCTGTGCTGTTAGTGAGTGTAAAATTATGGCACAAAATACAGCTTTTCTGGTTAGTCTGAGGCAGAATTAAGTTGTTCGTTTTTTTCAAGGTAATATTTGTTTCCTTGTAATCTACTAGTCCCAAAATGCACATAAACTGCAGCTAAAGTATAATAGACTGTCCAAAACAGATGGAAGATTATTGAATAAAATTTCCCCAAAAGATACTAGCAATAGCAGCAGTAGTATGTTGCTGTTGTTGTTACTATTACTATTATCTGAAGAAAAGAACATACTTTTCTATAGGGCAACTTTTTGTTGTGTTATGGATGTTGTGTTGTTTTGTTTGCCTTATCCTGAGATTCAAGTATATTTGCTGTGACAAAGACCATACGAGGAAATGGTTATTGACACAATGTTGTGCTGTTCAGTTAATTTTTTTGTTGTTGTTTTTAATGAAAACCCACAAAAAGTCAAGAGTGGATCACAGATATTTAGTATCAGTGGTATCATGGAAAAAATTGGAAAAGGCAACATTGTCAGTGTCACTTACCAGATATGGTAAAAACTAAAATCTAGTGCATACACATTTCAACTCTCCAGACAGCAAGGAGTCAATTCCAAAAGGAAGTAGTTGCTCTGTTAAATTGTTGAATAGTTCTGAATAATGCAATACTGCAATTTAAGAACAATCTAAATAAACTGTAGGGTTGGAATTCTTAAAATAGTTACTGCTTTTATGAATGTAGGATTTTTATGATTAATAATAGTACTAAAAAAAAAAATACATTTTGCATATGATTAAGTTTTCTGGGTTACCTCCCTCCCCTGAAATGCACTTTCAGGGAAACTTTACTTTTTTCTCTCTTTTGAGGGAAAGAACAAATGAAAAATGTCTGTTAGCTGATGAAAGATTTTTGGCCTACAGAGCATGGAAATTCCAAGACTGTAATGTTTAATATTATTTTTAGGTTGTGAATATAATCTTGGAAAATGAATTGGTATCAATTGATACAGTACTGACTTTAATTTATTGTGCAGCTAACCTGAAATGATAGGAATAAGAGCTATGAACTATTTTCCTTTATAGTAAAAATTTGTTAACACAGAAACCTATTGATGATGAAGTTTGTGTTTGCAACAAATGCTTTTCTATCCCAAATCTATGCAGTTCTTTACAGACAAATAAATATGCATATATACTTCTTTTGAAATTTTCATTACAAATCCTGAGACTAGATTGTAAGAGAGAAAGATATAATACCTATCTATTTTAGTTATTTTTAAGTGTAGAAAGACTTTGCAGAATCTCTGTAACTTCATATTATGAATTTACTGACTCTTCTGAGTTTTGTTTAAATTGAAAAGTAACTTTTTCATGTATTAGCTGTCTTTAGGAAACAGCTGTATTGATAGAATGTTTCACAGACCAGGTGTGCTTTATTAACATACTTAATCCATAATATACAGCAAAGTGTATTCATTTCTTTGAGTACAAATTATAATTGCATGTGTACCTGAAAGGAGATTGTACTTCTGAGCAGACTGTTTTATCATTATTCTTCTGTCAGTTTTATAGATTTAAATACTGTTTAAGGAAAAGATAGGATATTCTTTATAAAAAATGTAGTAAAATGCCTTCTGTAATACACAGAACCACATATTCAATCAACCCTTTAAATACAGAAATATTTTATATGACTTTCATTTTTAACAGTCAGGGAATGCTGATCAAAACAAAAGGTATTGTCCTGATAACAACCATTACCAGTTAAAATGGCCTAGTCTTTTCTTTAATGACTGTCTGCTGAAGTAGTATCCTGTTCAGGAACATAGGTTGAACTTCTAAGCTTACTTATCCTTGGAGACTTGTTTTCAATCAATGGCTGCTCTAGCAGACTGGAGATGATGGAATCTCTGGTTAGGTTCTCAGACAGCTGAATACTGTTCTTTGATGAAGAAGCTCTAGAAGGTTATGGGAATGACTGGTGACATGCTTTTATGCAGCAATTGCCCCTGGCTTTCATCTCTGAAGAGCACTAGCAAACATGAAAAAAGTTATTTATCACTGTTGTAATACTGTGGACTTCCAAGGTGCTCTATGAATCTATAGGACGAGGTACTCTTTGTGTTGATAACTTGCTTTTTCCCTCTTTAGCATCACTGAGTGTGGTGCTAGCTACCTTGCCCAAACTGTTTCAAAGCACAAAGGAAAACACATCCAAAAATAAACATGAAAGCAGAAGGCTACACATGAGGAGCTCTGGTCATGCACATCCTGTTGGGTCACTGGGTTGCTCCACCCCTAATAGTTGGATTCTTTTAAGCAGAGGAGGAGTGAAATACATCCATTTCAGCAGTGTTATCATTACAGAAGTTCTCTGTAGTTCATCCTCAAGATTTGTGCTTTCATGCAGTTGCAAACTGATTCAAACCCAGACAGGAAGGGAGTGAATCTGCTGAGAGGTGACTTATTTTTAGAGGTCTTTCCTACCACAGTGAATTACTCAGCCTTCCTTGGATAACATACAAATAACCAATTTCCTTTTGTGTGGAATAAGATTATGTTAGAAGTTACTGAACATGCCTTGAGAAACATTTGATCTTGAGTAAATGAAGAACAACTATTACTTCGGTATACAGTAACTTTGGAGAGAGGGAGTCTTGCCCCTGTAAGGTCAGAATGAATATTTTAATTTGTTTTAATTCATATTCAGCAGCACTTATGCGTCTTGTAGTCTGATAAAATGTAGCATAACTTGCTTCCTGCCTTTGCTCATCTGATGATAATTCAGTAGCCCGTAGCAGACTTCACTGCTCTGAAAAGATAGCTTTGGGAGAAGCAGCTTTTTTACCATCTTTGTTTTCTGAACACTCTGGATGTTAGTTTTTAATGAGCTAGTTTAAAAACAGATCCTCTGTCTGAGCAGAAGAAATCTTACATACTGTTCCGATGGAATGCGGTGTAGGAAATACATGTATGAAATGGCATGCTGACTTGAACTTAAGCCTTATTTAGAAATCTCAGGAACAGTGCTACAAAGTTTATCAGAATTGAGACCACAGCTCTTACTGCATTTGCATGTAATACCAATTTGTCTTTTTAAGGTGTATGTAATTATATCCCTTATATCAAGGTACAATATAATCTTATACCTCATTTTTTTGTGTCAGGATTATGGCAGCAGGGATTTTGAAAGCACTGTAAAATGTTAATGAAAATGAACACGTAAGGATTTTTTTGTTTTATCCTTATGGCCCTACTGTAAGTACATTATTTATCAAAGTATGTTACTGAATCTCTTGTAGGTGTTTTGCAGTGTGGTTCAGTAGGCAGCATTTCAGAGATGCAACCTTTTACTCACCTTAGGCTGGAAAATACGTGTTACATTGCTACTTGAGAATGTTCTTGCTTATTTCTCTGCTAGACTCCTGAATGCTTCAACATGTTTAAGGAGTATTAGGAATCTCATGTAAATGTCAGTAGTTTCTGATGCACCTTTTCACCAATGAGTATTCCATACCAGAAATTCTTTCCAGTTTAAGTGAGAGATTAAATTTGATCTGAGAAATTAAATATTGAGAGGGGGGGAATCAAAAAATCAGATTCATGTCCAACCCTTGAGCTGTCAGCTTGATTTAAGGTATACTACTCTGCCAGTTTATAGCCCCATAATCAATTGCAGAAGTCTTTGCTCTGATTTACTGATTTCCAATAGGGAAACATAATAGAAATATAAAACTATAGTTAATAAAATATAGAATATTTAGCTTTACAGAATGGGTGATCATGTAACTTAAAATAGTGAAGTGCTTGGAGACTCACAAAAGTATAAAAAGGTGGTCTTGGAACACTCAGCTGTATTTGCCTGCTTCTGTCACACTCTCCATTGACTGCTGAAACTCTACCTTGATGATTTCTTCCTCTAATGAGGTTTTATTTGAGAAATGTGAAGTTGATCAGATTGTAAGAGCCTGTATTTGCAATGTAGCTAATACTGTGTTCACCAACCTCTCAAATAGCCGTTTTGTCAGTATAAGGAAAAAATATTCCATGTTATCAGATACAGCATACAACACAAAAGGAAGTTGTGGAAGGGCCCAAGTGTGTGGAATCTGTTGCCTTATGCTGTCTGCAAATCTTCAGTTGATGACCAATTCAAATCTGCGTGCAAAGAAACAAGCTAGTGTGAGAAACATTGACAAATGAAGTGGTTAGGCAAGCAGGAGATTTTTTTTCCTAGAGTGACACATGGAAGAAAGAGGAATATAAAAAGTCCTTCTCCCCTCTCTAGCTTTAGAATATGACAGTAAACACAGAATAGGCAAGATGTGAGCAAAGCTTTGGGAATAACTAACATAACACCTTCATACCTTCTGTGTTAATACTGATAAAGCATGCAAGTGAGTAGCAGGGGAAGATTTCAAAATTGTTATGATACCAAGAAGGCCAGATTGCACTCCCAGTTTTGCTGGTGTGAATTGAGCATATTTCAGGTGAATACAGTAAAATTGCTTTGCTAAACATGGAGCTAAGTGGGAGCAGCATCTGGCCTTTAGTGCTTGCTGTTACATTGATTTTGACCATCCTTGTGATATGCTTTTACGTTTTTTTCTCTTGTTTTGCTTTGTCAATTTCTAATTTTAATGAGTGGTGCTCTGTCTGGTAGAGCAGATATAAATTATATGGAATGGCATTCTATCCTCAGTAGGCAGACTTACATCAGAACAAGCCATGTTTGTCAGCATAGCAAACACAGTGACTGCTGCTTTCATTCAGGTATATTAATCGCTTCATGTTTTAAAAAATGGATGCAGAATTTGTGAACGCTATTTATGACAGCGTATCTCTTAAGATAACCTTCCTGGCCATTGGCAGTGGAGAAACATGTCTAGGAACTAGATTTTTCACTTCAGTAACACAGTTTTTCTCTTGACCTGATATGCACTGGTAGAAGTGTACAAGTCTTTTGATAGTCTTACTATGATCTGTTCTTTGCTAAATAATAGCATTACGACTAAAAAGTTCACACTCGATATTTGTCCACTCTGTCAGATAATTTGCTGTGCCATTACATGTAGTATTTAGTAATGTCAGTGAGGCAGAACTTCTGCAGAAGACCAAGGGATCCAGTTAGTTTTGACTCTCAAAGTATCCTTTTCTTTGTTGTTATTCTTGGTTTATGGTGACAGGCACAGGTGCTTCAGGCACCTCTTAAGTGACTGGAAAGATTGAAAAATAACAAGCTGATTGGAAAGGCCTGATCATTCCTCATGTCTCTCTGCAACAAACTTACCTGGTGCATGTTTTTCTGTCATCCTTACAATCAGTTTGCACTTCAGTCTCCTAGCTTATTCTGAGTCTATTTCAATAGCAACATTTTGTAACTGTGTCACTGATCTCCGTGTGGAGGTGGAATAAGACTTTGTAGATCTGATTTCTCTGAAATCATACTAGCATGCCATTTCTCAAGGGTGCAAATCTGTATCACTGTAGTAATGCCCGTCAGCTTGAAGCCCCTGTTGAATCTATTATACCAGACACTGTGCACAAATATATTGTCATTCTTATTTACAGCTTTTGTAAATGTTTATATGTTTATTTACACTTCAAAAGGTCTTAAATTATGTTGCAGAAAGCCTGACTTATTTGAGGTTCCTTCTTAGATAAAAAGAAATAGAAACATCCTGTTAGTCTCCCTGATAAGTAATGCCTTTATTGGTTTTCTCATATTTTATCATGGTTAGAGGTAAAGTTGAAAAATATGAATTCATCCAATTTTCAAGTACAGAAATTATTTTGATTAATTCTTAAAATATTTAAATTACAGAAGAACATCTGACAAACTGAAATGTATACACTTAGTCTGCAGATGTTTTTGAGGCTGCTATCTTTCTTTGAAGCTTTACTGCCAAACTTGCACTTTCTATAACCAGCTTTTTTATTAGCAAAGGAATTGCTTTTCATCTTCAGCAGATTGTATTATTTAATGTGGTATTTCTAAGTGTGATGTGTTAAATGGTAAATACATATATTGCAAAACAACTGGGAGCCTGAAAATCTTATTTCAGGGAGCAAATTTCTGGCCTTTCTTCAGTTCATTTTTATTAGGTAAAAATGTCTTTCAGAAGAACTGTAAGTTTTGAAGCTTATAAAATTTGTTCTGACTTTTTTCCCAAATATACATTAACTATAAAATATGTATCTCATTCTCATCTGTCGCAGAGAAAAAATGCATAACACAGAATTATTTGTTTGTAGAAATGGGTGTGTAATCTATCTACTATGTATTGTGTGTATGTATTACTATATTAAATTTATATTTGCCTTGTCAAATTGCCTGGAGCTTTAGTTCTAACTGCATTTGTGGTTGGCAGTGTCCTTTCCTGCCTTAGAATGGATACCAAAGTGATCAACTGCGTAAGGCTTTGCTTACACTTCTAAACTTTTGGATTTGACACAGACTATCTGTTCCTTAACTCAACTGTAGGATCATATGTGGATGAGATTATTTTGGAGACTGATACTTTCTGATCTTGTCAGTGTTATCATCTCAATCCTTCGTTTCTTTTCAGATGAGTGGTGATTTTTTTTCCTTACAGAAGAGGTTAATCTATTATTACTGCTTCCTCCAGGTTCTTGAGGAAAATAGTAAGCCCTTAGAAGCTTTCTTTCAGCGATGAATTTTTTGTTGCTTTACAGCAATGGATATGGTTATGTGTTCCTCCAAGGCATTCCTATAGAATGCGTGCTTGTATGCTGCATTTGAATGGGTGCTTTCTACTTGTGCTATATAAAGGGTCAGGCAAATAATGTGAAACCATTTAGTAGATCAATGGATATGTTTTAATATTGACATTTTAAAAATCCATTAGCTTAAACCTGCTGGCATTAAAAAAGTCTTGGACAACAAGATCTGTGGCAGTAGAAGATCTTATGCAGATTAACAAGCCGAAAGCAAGGTTGTTCCATTATATGATTATTTTTTTTATTCTGACAGTCTTGTCTTGTTTATAAAATTTTGTGAAAAATTTTGAAAAGCAAGGAAAGCGAGTCCTATGTAGTGGAATGTAAATTGCTCCTTCCTTAAGGAAGCACTCCCTTGAGTGAGCATTCAACACCTTAAAACTCAAAACAAGTTAAACCCCAGACATTATCAATTTATTAGGTATATGGATTAATAAATGGGCTCAAAAAAAGTGCCCTTTGCTTGCCTTAGATAGTACAGTTCTGATAGATGTTTTTTTTCTGGTCATAATCAGAGCTGTAATGTTCAGTGTTTGCCCTTTAGACTGGTTCCTCCCCTCTTCTCATCCACGGTGAAACCCTGCCTTATTGAAGTCAATGGGCATTGTGGGATTTCAACCCAGGTAATTACTAATTGCCTCCCTCTCCTTGTATAATATACAGCACAGGCTGTTAGGAGTAGGTTTAAATCCTCTACCCACTTCCCTTCTGTAACAGTTCCTGTCCACTGACATAGTTGATGCAACGTGAGAGCATGAGGCTGGAATCATTCAAATGATTTTGTGGCTTAGTAGTAGTTCAGGAGTGCTTAACAAAGTGGTCAGCCCAATACTTGTACTGAGGTAAATTGTATCAAAGTCTTGCAAACCCTAGGCATTCCAGGGGTACGCTTAAAAATGAAAATATAAAGACTTAAAACTGAATATGGAATATTTCCTGTTGCAGAGAATAATAACTACAGGGCCCAACCTGTCATCTGTGCTGATATGGCCAGTCCCAGATATCAAGAAGAGAAAGAGGTGTAAAAAAACCCCGAATAACCCATGTGCTTGCTCTTGAATCAATCCTTGTTTCAATCTGAGCAGTGGAACCCTGAGTTCTCGGGGTTAGTGGGTGTTGCTCTAATTCCATTAGTTCAGTGTGCTAAAAAATTCCTGGAAATCTGTTTACCAGGAATGTGAAAGTATCAGGCCTGAAACATCCCTGGGGCCTGCAGGCCCTCAAATCTTTAAATCTCAAGAGGATTTATGGAGCAAGCGGTTCATAGATAATTTTCTTTTCTTTTGGTTAATGGTTGTTTATGCCACAAATAGTCAAGAGCAGGTGACTTTCTAAGGCATGTGGTCCTTGTATTTTTATACTCTAATGAAGTGGATGTTCACAGAATTTGTGTTTTCAGCTAATGTTTCTTTTAAAGCCTGTTGTTGAAATCAGTGGTTTATCAGAATTTGTGGATTCATAGCATCAGTCTGATGTGATGCTTAAAGCTCATTTTCTTTATCCTTCGTCTCATGCCTGATTAGATAAGACCATTAGTGTGTATTTCCTCTGAACTCTGCTTAAAATAGTTCATCAGTTAAATCTCAGATGAAGAAGTTAAAAGAAAACTGAAACTCACAAACAAAAGATTATACACTAAATATATTCTGACTGAATTTTACTTCTGTTCATTTTAGATTACACTGATAAAATAATCTTGTCCTTCTAGATGCTGTACTTAGCTTTAGGCCAGGCTTTTATAACATTTGTTTGGCGGTGATAAATAATTAGCATTTAAAATTAAACCTTGCCATTCTGCGTTGAGTACTTATTGATACAATTCAGCTTGCCTGTGTTTCAACCTCTGACCATTTCCTGGGTAATTTCTATTTAATTTTGCATTCCATATCTCTCTTGACCTTTGAAAAATATCTTTTCTGACTACCAATGCAAACCATTTTCTTGGAGTATTAACCACTTAATTTTCCAACATAGACAAACTATTAATTTCCACAAAGCCCTATCCAGATGTTGAGTACAGGTTAGTGGAAACAGGTAGAAGAATTTTGTTTAAGCATAATAAACATGTGCATGACAATACGGTTTTTCTGTGACCTAGTCTTTGAGAAACTGAGTCCTTCAAATAAGTCATGCTGTTCTGAAAGGACTGAGTTATAAGGGAACTTGTTTGAGTGACTTAGGCTTTTATGCTTAATTCTCTCTGGGGATAATGCTGGAGACTCTCAGTACAATTAAGGGAAGATTAAAAGCTCAGTACAGGCTTATTTTCTCTCTTCTTTCTTTCTGCCAATACCCTTCAAGCCTGTGTCCTCTCCAGAAGCATGAAACATTTTTTTCAAAGGCCTTTTTTCTTTCTGCCATCATTTCTTGGGCAGTTTTCTGGTATACATCTCTCCCACAGATTTATGAATATGGTTTCTCTTTCTGCTTTTGTTCCTGCTAGCATTTAATGCCAATTTTGTTGATCTCTGGTTAAGAGTTCATTGTTATTTCTCCTTAGGTTGGTCTGTGACATTCAGACCTTATTAGATAACAGTTAGGAAATAATTCTTGCACTGTTGAGGTTGATGAGAATTATGCCATAGCTCAGTATTTCTTAGCACGTTTGCTCTGCAGAGCTGAAGGAGCGAAATGTAGTAAAAGTGTATACAATTAAGCAGATACGTCTGAATATGCTGATGGAGTAGATCTGATTAGTGAAAAGGTACCCATTTTACATGATGCTTTATCAAAGAAGAGCTACACTTCAATCTGAGTATGTAATGGCTGGGGCATTTACCTATGCTGTTGCTTTGGTATGGTTGAAAGATTCTGTGCTTTGATATTACAGCAGAAGTTCACACCAGTACTCTCATTTTTGCAGGTTGTTTCTGTCTGATGTATTTACATACATCTGTCGTATGGAGTTGCCTTATAGAGGATGTTACCGCTATCTGATCTCATATACAAAATGTACCTTGTGTCATTTTATTCAGAGACAGACTTTTCCTGTTTTAACAACAGCATGTAGATTTTTCTGCCTTTTAACCTTTCTGAAGAATTACTTGATATGACTTCAGAAAGTGATGCATACTAGTCAGCCCACAAGTAGTGATACTTGAATGGATTGTTGTCAAATTTGTACTCTAAAATCATGTAAAGGTGTGAGGCACAGGAAATCCTGGAAATGCTTTGAGACCTACCAATGGTAGGAATACGGATTTTACTACTGTAAGAATTCTCTAAGGGACTGATTTTAGATGGACACCCATACTGTTAATCCAAGTATCATTACAGAATGGTGGGTGAATTACCTTTCCTGGTATCCATTAACTGCACAATGTCTTTGGATGGGAATTGAGTTAATCTGTATTGAATAAGCTGTAATGAATGGTTGTGATATCCAGAAGCAGACCATGAGTTGTATTTTGCCTCCTTATTTAACAAAATAATTCATACTACTAGTATGATTTTTATGCTTTATAATGAGTGAGGAAATAGTAGACCCACAAAAACCAGCCCTTGTCATGCTGTTCTGTTGCAAATAGTTTCTGCAGGGAGATGGAGAGGTACTTCCTGTCTCCCTACTCCCCTGAGGGAGAACAGTGGCAGAACTCACCCTTTGTGGTAGTATGTGTATGTAAAAATAATATCAAATGTCAAAAAAAGAAATAGTGTGATTGACTATTTATTCTTTCTTGTGTTCAGCTAATGCAAAACCTTAGCATGTTTCTTCTGTCCTTGACAACTAACATTTCTGTTGATTTTTTTCCTTTTAAGTATACCTTTACTGCTAAGACTTGCGCTTCTTTATTTCAGTCTACACATGCATATCTTCATTATCTGATAATGCTATTGCCATGTGTACAGTTTAAAATTACTAATTTAATATGCTAAAGGGCTTTATGCAGAAGGAAAATGCAACTCTTACTTTGAAAGCTGTTAAAGTAATAATGAATGCTATCTTTATATTAGATGTGTTCTTTTTAAATGAACATTTTTAAATGGCTTGCTTTGTGTGAGTAGAATTTGCTATGAGATGCCCATCTGACTGTCCCCAAAATCAGATTGCTTAGCATGATAAAAATAAATAGAAACATCTATGGAAGTTAGGGTACTATAGAAAAGAAAATCTCTTAATGTTGCTTGTAAAATTTTCAAACTGTAAGCAGGTTATGTGCTTCACTACTGCTCATGAGTGTGCTGTGTTCTGTAGTGGCACCTTTATCTTGGCATTTTTACTGTCACAGCAGTGCTTGTCTATTTATGGTAGGCATTAATCACAAACTGCCACATAAGAGAAGTGGAGGGAAGATATTTTTCTCAGATATTCTGCATGGTGAGAGAGCAGTGGCATGGAACAGTATTTGGAATCTCAAAACAGGATGGTTCAGTTCCATTAAGTTGTTTACTTTTTTTAACAGTATCTAGAAAGGCACAATATTCTTAAGCCAAACCTGTCCACTTATACTCATATCATTGCAGTAATGGACAGTAGAATTTGCTGTGCCTGTGGCATAAAGCTCCACATACTGTCTTCTGACTTTTGCTGTAACGAACACCTGCTTATTTCAGAGAAGCTTATAAAGTGCCCTTGATAAACTGTTTACGTGTTGTAAAAAAGGACCATAACAGCATAGCATACTGCATAAATAAAAACCTGTTGTGGTTCCTCCTCATCATTCTTATGTCTGACTGGTTCTGTCCCTTCTTTTGGAACTAAAATGAAGTCTTTATTTAATGAGATCTTGATTTCCATTTCTCTCACGCCATCACTTTCTCCATCTCCCCTCCAGAGAGCTATGGTATGTTCTCTAAAGTTTTGTCTTTGCACATTTTAAGTATCCATGACAAATGGCTCATGAATGGTTGCTGCCTTTGGAGAAATATTCCAGAGTCAAGTGCATCCCATGCTACTGACAAATTTATTCTCATTTCCCCTGCAAAATTTTTTGGAGTTCATTCTTTGGTTCTTGTCTGTACTGCTTTCTTGCCCCTCAGGTCATTTCTCTCTGTCTTCAGTACTTATATGCTTCCCTATTTGCACACTGTGGTCATGTCTATGTTTTGTCGTAACAACAAAAAATTTTACAAAATTACATGTCTGTTCTCAGTTTTCCTGAAATGTCATTGTGCTTCTTTGTATAAGCTCTCTGGAAGACAAAATGATATCTTTCATGTATATCTGGAGCATACCTAATCTGATGTTTGCTGCCAGTGTTACATGCCAGAATTTGATAATTGTGAGATAACAGCATTTTGCTATTGTATTAAGAAAGACTGTCACTGTAGTTGAACTTACTTAAATATCTATACAGAGCTAGAAATGATGGCAGTGGGAGGCATGCTGTATACTCCAACTATGTTCAGGATTATTGCTTCCTAGACTTTGCTCACTCACTAGCTCTATGTAAATGATGTCTCCATTGAATTTTTCCAAATGGATCTTTTCCTCAGCATTGCTAATTACCGAGAGACTTATTCATTCTATTTATTTTTTGTCCAGTGTTTTTATCTTGTCCTTATTTAGTGTTTTCATAATATGTTATCAAGCTGTTTATTCTCCCTTTGAGATTATGAATATAAAAAAACTCAGAACCCAGCCCTTCAGTACTTCTTTAGACACCTCCCTTTTTGTGTTGCCATGTTTCGTTATCTTTGATTGCAGTCATTTAGCCAGTTGTTAATTTGCATGACAGTGCTTCTACCCAAGGCATTATCTTTTTTTAAGATGAACTATGGCTATTAAATATTTTACTGATACTAAAATATGTGACAGCTCCTACATTGCTTTCTTCTACTACTTGAGTGATTAAAAGAAAAAAAAACAGCAACCCACATGTAAAGCCTCCAACTCTGATTAAATCTGTTTTGCTGCTTTACAGATTTGTTTCTGTTAACTATGAGTGAAGACTTTCTGATCCAACTGTAGCAATGTTTCCTGCTTCACTCTTGAAAAGTAATTTCCAAGTATTTTTGGGTTTATGCTAATTGTAAGGTACCTTAGGACATGGTGCTAGATACAGCCTGGTCTGAATTGAAATGATTAGTGATGGTAAAAATAATGCCATCCATGTGGATTGGATGGAAAATAGTGGAAAATTACTGCAGTTCTGGTATTGTAAAGGTCTTCAGAATCAATTGTGAAAATTCACTCCCAAATGAAGGGAAAAAAGTGTATTAGAAAATAAGGTACTGGCAAGGATATAAAATTCCAGTTATTTTTCTTTTACTCACCTGTTTTCATTTCTTTCCCGAGTTATTCCTAGCTGTGCCAGGACAAAATTCACCACAGCATAAACTGGTGCAACCTGCATTCCATTAATCTTTGGCATATCTGCTAAAACTTAAATTAAAGCAAATTAAGTTTTTTATTGGCACTGCCTCACAATGACCCTTTGTAATAATTATTGTTCTGCTACATTTGCCCCTCTGTCAATACGTACATCATTGAATAAATACAGAATATAACTTCCAAATGTTTTCTTGTGAATACTGTTGGTTACTCTGTAATATGGTAAGTATTTATTTCCACTTGTTGCACAAAGTTTCTGGTGTTTGTGGAGTATCCCTTTGTGCCCATGTTGCAAGAAAGCATGAAGAGGAAGGAGTGACCTTAAACTCGCCTCCAACTTTACCTTTTTGTTTCGTGTCCCACTTTGTTCTCCAGTCCAAAGCTGACTGGCTAACTGCTTAGTAGCAGCTAATCAAGGTCAGGAAGATAAAGCAGAAATACAATAATTATACACCACATTTTGCAGAAGCTGCAACATTCAAAGCATGCACAGTTGATTTCAATGACTAATAGAAATTATTTTCCATCTCCTTCTATGCAGGATTTCTGTAAATATTCAGGTGAAAGTATATTGAGTAAGTTCATTAGTGAAGTGGGTGTCAGTTTCTTCCTCCAAGTAACAAGTGATTGGACAAGAGGAAATGGCCTCAAGCTGCACCAGGGGAGGTTTAGATTGGTTATTAGGAGAAAATTGTTCACTGAAAGGGTTGTTAAGCATTGGAACAGGCTGCCCACGGAAGTCGCTCTCCCTGGAGGCACTTAAAAGATGTGGCACTTAGGGACATGGTTTAGTGATGGACTTGGCAGTGCTTACCAGTTGGACTCAATGATCTTAAAGGTCTTTTCCAACCTAAATGATTCTATGCTCAGGTGTATGATTGCTAATGTTGTGCTTATCCCTGTGATGTGGCTGAAACAAGTAACTTTTGTTTCTTTGTCAGCTCAACAAACCTGATGCTTTTTGGCCATCTGATTACTCATTTATGCTGCTATGCAGTAAGACAGTTTATAACTGTCATCCTTTATTTCATCTGCAACCTGTAGTCTGAAAAGGACATTTCACGACACTGACACTACCATGCAAGTCAACATAGGGACATTTTGAGAAAAGTGAGAAAGTCAGCTTCATTGTAACACTCCTCTTCTAAGGAAAGCATGAGGCTGATGTTAGCTATACAGAAAGATAAGATGTAGGCTTGTGCTTTCTACCTATTCAACTTTTTCTGGTGATTCTCAGTACAGTATTGTTTGGCAAGAGTGTTCTGGAGCCCATAGGACAACATATAATCTCTTCTATTTTGTTCTTAGTTGATTGTTGCTCCTTATGTAGCCCATGTCGTGGTCTGTGCAGTTTGTACCTAGTAGACTCCTCTGATTTTTAGGGATCTGTGTTTGAAATTACATCTCAACATTTATTTTGAAAGAAAGATCCCCATTTTTCTTGGTTTTCCCTGCTCTTTTTCTTGCAGAGAGCCCTTGAAACGTAAACTGGATACCTGGCGTTAAAGCCTTCCTACTGATTTATTTTCCCTAAACATCATTGACTATTTGGTCTTCTATTCACTAAAACCAAGGCTATACTAAAATTTTGCTGGCAGGATTGTGGGGAAAATGTCAGTGTTAGGTTGGGAAAACAGGTTTTGTGTGGTATAGTTAGCCTAATGTAGGGCTGGTATAAGAAATAGTTGCAAAAGAGCTTTTGCTGGCACAAATTGTATTATCACTAGGATAATTTGCTGGCTGAGGTTAAAATGTAGAGCAAGTGCTGAGTTGGCCTTCTGAAACTTGTAGTATATTCCCTTAATTTTTCCATGTCGTGGCAATGGTACAAGGGAGAAATGGGCCGTCACTGGTTAGACAGACTACCAGTTCTTCCCTGGGGAAAGCCTAAGATGTGCCAGCTATTGTGCAAAAGGCAGGTCATATAAACCTGTTGTTGAAAATAAGTTGTTTAGCAAATTTGATAAAGGCATTTAATTTTACCCTCTTGGTTTCTCCGTATGCAAGGTGAGAAGGTACTATATATGATTCCTGAAAGCTTTTTGATGATTAAGTAGTTGAACGTGCTATAAATGTTCAGATGTATCATATGCAACACTTACTTGAACACACAGACTCTCAACTGAAGAGACTGCCTTTTACTGCACTTTCTTGGGCCTCAGCATGAGCAGCTAGGTGCCCTTTCTGTGATGGGACTCTTGACTGCGGCTTAAAAATGTGTGTGGGTGGGGTTTTCTCGTGTGTAGCTTTTGCAGGGTTTTAGATGTCTCCCAGAAAATAACCTTATTGATTGTTTAACCTCCAAAATTCTTTCTGCCAGTCTCAGTCAAATATTTGACATTTTAAACAAATCAATTACTAGCATAAATAAGCACTCTGGATATCGTATCCGTGGTTTTGAGAACATGCATTTTTTTACATGCATGTTTTTATTTGTTTGAAATTACAGTGGGCTTGGAATCAAGAATAAATTAGAAATGCATTTATAAGTCTTCAAAAATAAATAATCTTTCCTGAGCAACACTCTCCTTAAAAAACATTTTGTTCTTTCATTTTCCCCCCAATTAGCTATCTTCCCTTTTAGTAAGGTTTTAATGTGGTTTTTGCAATAGAGAAGTCATGTTTAATTAAAACTTACTTGCATGTTTTCAGTTACGGTTGATAATTTGTTCAACTTTACACTTCCAGTTGCCTTGAGTAATTTTCTGTAAAATACATACAATCGATAGGCATGTTTGAAGTATTAGTGTGTCATTTGCATAGCTTGTATAACATTTCAGCAAACCACTGGGGCTTAGGAAGTGCAGATGATGCTTTTTAGCAGCAAACAGTGATACGATGGCTATTCTTTCTTCTCTCAGTGAAGTTGGTTCCAGTTCTTCCAGCAGGGAGAACTGGAAATTGTTATCAAACCAACATGTTGTTTCAATAAATAACTGGGAACTAAGCAAGTGGGCCAGCAGTAATGTTCATATTTTTGCTTGACACAAGTGAATGCAGATTGATGTTAATTCTTGCTTCATGGCCTCGTGTAGCATAGCAGAGAAAATACATACTAACACATCCCAGTTGGTATATGTCAGAACTCTATCACAGATAAAGTTGTTGTAATTTTTAGCTGCTGGAGATGAGATGGTAGGAGGCTTAAATTTTATTACAACCATGTATAAAACCCACTGTTTGTTTGGTCTACTAAAATAAAATCTATGGTTAGTCTTTGAGTGGAACATAGTATGTATGGTTCTGCTCACTCATGTTTAGAAGAGATGAACTCAGAGTGGGATAGGTGCAGAGAAGGACTACCATGGTAAGGGAGATGGAGTGTCTATTTCATATGGCAAGACTACAAGAGTCTTGGTTAGTCTGTTGATGTGAAAGGTGATAGGGAATAAGATTGCTGTCTATAAATGCAGAAGACCACCACTCGGGGAATAACTTGTTAGAGAACAGTGCTTCTCAGAAGCAGGTGGGTACTAACACAGTTTAATCGTACATTAGAAGTTTCTTTCTAACCATCAGAGCAATGAGGTTCCAAATCAAACTTCTAATGAGAGTCTGGGGGCAAAAAAATACATGTTTAAAGTGGAGTTTAATTCTTTTTTTAGTTTTCTGCATCTACCTGCAATAGTAGCTCCAGTGCTGTTCCTACATCAGATTCCAGTATCTTGGCTAAATACTTTTTTCCCAGTACAGCAAAGACCTACATGAAACCATGGGGTCTAAATTTTAAGTTCTTAGTGAAATGGTGTCCTTAAAACTGATACTGCCTTTAGAGTTGACAGCACTTCTCACTTTTGTTTGCCACATCCATGTCATGCTCCTTTTTGTTGGTAGAAGCTGTTGGGAAGTTCAGTATCATTCTGTCCCCTCTCTAATGTTGTGAATCTTGAATTCTGTGGCACATTTCTCCACAGAAGGGGAGGAGCACTCCTAGCTGGAGCACTGTTGGCAGAGTAGCACCATTTCTTTTAGGACACTGCCCTGAGGCATGACGGTTGGAATTTGAATTTCATCCCCAGAGAAGGCAACTGAAGGTAGAACTAATGCTCTCTGAGTGAGTCCAGTCCTGAGGAGGATTTAAAGCCAGATGGAAGCACAGAACCCTGCCTCCATCTTTCTTGAAATGGAGACCTTCAGGTCTTTGAATGTGTGGTGGTAGGCTCCTATCATCCACAGAGACTTCTCAAATTCAGGGTCATAAGAGGCTTACTCATGATGTGCAAGGAGCTGCCTGAAGGCTGGGAGGGCATGAGGTTGAATGTATGTCAGCTCTTCAGTGTTTCCATTTAGCTAGCTGCTGGCAGCTCAGCACTGCGGATGCCTTGAAACTTTCTTCAGGTACCTTTCCTCAGTAGATTCTCACTCTGGCTTCTGGATGCCCTTCTGTAGCCACTTATTTCATTCCTTATCAACAACACACAAAAAGAGGAGGAAAGCTGGGGAAGCTTGAAGTCATGTGCAGTCCCACAACTAGCTCTAAAACTGCTTTTGTAGCAATTCTGTGCTAATGAGCATGCTTAGCTCTTTGCTACGTTCTGTTGCTGAGGTTGCTGTGCCTCTGTGGCAGGTGTAAAAATAAGTATCTGTAAAATCCAGAAAGCACTTTGAAATGGATGTTGCCACATTTTGCCACAGTAGGTTTTCACATTAGACCAAAAATAGCCCCTCTTTGTTTTAGGGTTTACTATAATGAGTTAATTCTATTTCCTTCTTTCTTTTCTGGTTTCCTGTTTAAGACACTCCATGTAATGTTTTCCTCAAATGAATGCTGATAATAGAGAATAGGTCTTTATGAGTAGCTGAGACTTTTCTGCTATTCAAATATTACTAATGTTTAAGCAGCACATATTTCTTGTTTAATATTCAGGTATGGCATTTGTTGTTTAAAAACAGAGAGGAATACTTCTGTGATCAGGAGTAGTGGCTAGGAACAGCAATGATGTGAGTCATCTTGACAGTGAGCAAACTTGTCAGAATGTTCACATTTTCAAGATGGATGGTCTAAGACATCCATTTTTTCCTAAATATTTTTCAGAGTCCTAATGAAAATTTAAACAGCTGTGTCTCATGGTGTCTTGAATTGAAAAGACCATGAATTAACAATTGCATTTTAATGCTAAAATACTATTTGTTTACTGGAAAGTCAAAATAGTAACAATGAGAATGTCAGGTTCTTTGTAATACTTTTAATAGCTGGATTCCACAATCCCATAGTTTAAAAAATGTAATCTTAAGGAGAAAAGGGAGAATTCATAATGAACACATACACTATAAGGCACTGAAATAGTTTTTAACCAAATGAATTTGTATGTTAAATAGCTTTAATGTATAAGGTACTTAGGGCTTATGAAATAAAGCAAGTTGTTTGCATTAACTAATTTTGCATTGTCTACTTCTTTGGAATAAACTAGAATTTCACAATGTGCATATAATACATTAGTGTTACAAATTGAAAATCCTATGTTCCTGGCTGAAAAGTTGGTGTGTTAACAGCTGCCTCTTGTCTAGGGCCATCTGCATAGGGTAATATTCCTTTAACAGAATAAATCACAAAAAGACTATAGCAGACTTACTGGAACCATTATTCTGTATCTCTGACTACTGTTCTTGCCAAAGGTATTAAAAAAGGAGGGTCAGTGGATAAAAACATGATATTTGTGTGTTTCAGAAAGAAAAAAAAAAAAATTGTTCTACACTCACTGGCTCTTTAATTCGGATTGCCAATGATAATGCAGAGTCTACTGCTAAAGAAAGGTAGGATGCAGAAGCAGAAACATTAGTGCTAATCTGCTGCAGAAGGACTAGATAAATCAGCACAGCTCTCATACATCACTAAGAGAGAAGCTGATTGCAACTTGACCATGTGCCTAAGTGGTCACATCAGCAACAAGCACGGAGCATGGATAAAAAAACTAAAATGTACCCTTAGGGCTACTTGCTGTGCAGGACCTATAATAACATATCAATGTAAGTTGAAGATTTCATTATTTTTTATTTCCTTCTGTTGTGATTATTGTTTACAAGACTGTATTTTTATTTTGCATAGATTTAGGGGAAATATAATGAAGTATATACTAAGCAGATAATAGTTTGATACTATTTGTCTGTGAATAATAATGGGCTTTATTACTGTGTGTCTCAACATAGTTCTTTCTTTGAAGATGTTTTCATTTTTAATCCTAAGTCATGTCTTAGAAATTGAGTAAGGTTTTGGGTGAGATTGTAGTGAGATCTCTCTTAATTTCTGTTATCTTACATTTCAAAATGATTTGAAAGACAGAATGCCACAAATATATGTATGTATTGTACCATGAGAATTTTTGCATGTTTTTATTCTTTCTGTTAAGAAAAATGTTCATAAAGAGTGATTTCTCTGGACCTTTTTATTTCTGAATTAAGTGCAGATGGTAATTTTCCTACAATTTTTAAAATTTGTGCAATTGTTTAATTTAATGTCACTTAAGCATCTGCAAAAAGGGAAGGCAGGGGTAAGATGGAAACTGAATAAGCATCGATTGCTAGTCTGAAAATTAATTTTTAAAAGTTTTTGCAGTAAATCTGATTTCAGTTCATTTTTTACTAAATTAATTATTTAAATTGAGGGTCATGTACAGCAAACACATGTGTGAAACTATCCTGGGTAACCCACATTTCCTGCTGTATCAGACTATAAACATGTTGGTTGTAGCTACTCAGGAATACCCTAATCATAGAATTCAGAGCAGAATGTTTAAATAATGCATGGGAGAATAAAAGGGAAAGGTGGAATTTCACTGTTCAGATATTAAGGTGGTGCTTTGCTCAAAGAGAAAAAATACGTAATAAAATCTACTGATGTGGAATTTCAGGCTTTCTCTCATGGCTTTAGGGCATGAGGCAGGGAAGCCCAAGACAGGTCTTGCTGTGCAGTCTGAAAGTGAGGGAAATTTGGAAGCATTTCTAAAAAATAAAAAGAATAATGTTTTATTTATTTACTTACTTTTAGGGAAAGATAGGGGCTTCAAGCAAAAATATGAAATGAAAAAGGAGTGAAGGATGCTTCAGTGATAGGAACTTGTGAAAATATGTGTACAAATACATTTGTTTTATAGTGTTGTAGATATGACCAAATGTAATAAGAGACTTAGAAGCAGAAAAAGCCTGCATGTGTTTAGTCTACAAATGGCTTATTTTTGTGGCAATTGAAAAATGTAGGGATAGTTGTATGGCAGTTGTCCCCTTCACAGAGCTAAAATACTCAGAATGTGGGCCAGTTTCTTGTGGGACAGATACTTTGTGTAGGTCTTAACCAAAACAAAAGTTACGGTTTATCTATTAATAGTTACAACAAGAATGATAGATGGGAATGGAGAAGGGGGAAGATAAAGCTTTATGGCAAAAGGTTGCTCATTCTACCCAAAAGAATATATAACTAACCTGGCCAACTGGCAAATGAAATGTGGACCAAGTGGAGAGTTTATTTTTGTACAAATATGCATATGCAGGATCATACGGGCTCTCAGTTGTACTTAGCCCCTGAAGCTGAATTCCCGTTGGGAACCCACAGCTTTAACAGTCTGACTTATGAAATAATAAACACATAAAAAGAGGCAACAGGAATCCAAGAGCATTGGTGATTTCTTTGACCTTGTTAATACATTGGGTACATTAGCACAGAAGTAAGTTGTAAACTCCATGGCAAAGATTCCTATATTTTTGTTCTGGGAAATATTCTTCTTTCACAAGTGACACAGTAGTATAATCAAATCTGGCTTCTCTTAATGGAGTTGAGCTTCTGTTGGTAAAATAAAGGCATCCTTTTTTTGTGATTTGTGTTTATCGGAACAGCAGGAGATGATTCTGATTTACAAAGATAATGAAACAAGTAAGTGATTTTCTTTCTTTTTTTTTGTAACTGGACGCAATCTGTAAAGATTCCTACCAAAGTTATATCTGAACAGTTAGAAGTGCTGTGTCTGCTAAGATAGTCTACAGTTGAGTTCATATTGTGATCTTAAAAGAAACACTTGCTTCTGTGTGTTTCTGTGAAGTTTCATAATGCAGTCACAGTTAAAACTAGGTGCTAAATGAGTTACACTGCATATGACAGAACTTGGACTTAGGTTACTGCTTCTTTTAAGTTTCATTTTTAGTTGAAGGGACTGGAGACTGCTGAGCGCCTTTTGTAGGCTGTTTGGTCTTGGATGCAGTTTCCATTAGTCAAAACAAGGCACATCCTCTAGAGTGAAATTCAGAAGTATCTGTTTATTATGCTGAGTGTTTCAGTGTTATCTGTAAGCTCTTCCACTAGACTGTTTTTTGTCTCGTTTCCACCTTCAGTTTTAGGCGATAAACTTATGCTAATTACAGTTTCTTGTACTTCAGAGAAAAGTGTGCTAATGGACACTAATCCCTGCACTTTCAGAGCTGCAGGGGGCTCACTGATGCCAATTTCAGTATATTGAATTTGCTTATACCTACGATATTCAGGCAAACAACACACAAAATATTCTTACTCCCATTGAGTTTAATGGAAAAGCTCCTATTAACCAAGGTTACCAAGGCAGGGCCTGAGACCTTAAAGCAGCATGAGCCCTATGGTGGTATCTCACACAAAAAGGCTGTTCTGAGAAAGATACCTGAATATAATCATAGGAGTTCAAGCATTTCTTCTAGTTTTCTGTCTACAAAAGAGTACAACTTCGTGGAACTGGAAAGACTGGCCTCTGCTATCTGTGTTGGTCACAAAAGAAAATTGTATTGTCCCAAGGACAGGGCCTTCAGGTCCTGTGATATCAAAGGAGAAAGTGTATTGCTGTAACAAATATGTTGTGTTTCCGTCCTGAAGCTTACCATTTCTGTTGGCCAGGACAAGGGGTGACATGGCTTTCCTTCTTCCTGCTCTTCCTTGTCTTTTCTGGGCACTAGTCACATCTGATAAAAGGAGACATCATTTTGCAACTACCCCAAGAGACCTAAGAACTGTAGATCTTTAAAGTATGTGAGAACAGTTCCCATCTTGCTTTATGCATATGCAGGCCTAAGAGCCCATTGATTTCTTCCACAAGTTCAATAATTGCTAATCCATCCACTGAACTGTCTGGAATACTCCATAGGACAACCAGCAGAAGCTGGCATAAAATGTTAACTCACAAGCTACAGTGTATAAAGTAGCCACAGATCAACTTGCCTAACAGCAGTTACCTGCTGAAGTACACACAGAAAATTGTGATAAATGACTTTGTCCTCAGACAGTGTTGCACATTCTGTGAAGACAATACACATGGTAACTGTCTCAACAAAGTGAAGTCTCATCCTAGTATTTTCTTTTAGGGAAACAGTGACTTTCTGGAAAGGGCAAGAGAATTTTACATGTAAGTTAAGCGAAACAGTACCAATTACAGCTTACAAGAAAAACAAACTTTTATAACTCAATTGGGTCCTCTAACCAAATCTTGGAACCTGTATGGAAAACCATTTAACAGTTATAAGCTGTTACAGAAGATCATACCTGGAAAGGAATTTCCTTGGTATTTCTCCTTCTAGCTTTCATGTAGTTTTCCCAGCCTTGCTAAATGCTGTTTCTGAAGTCCCTTTCTTCCAGAACCTAGTGAACTGCATGGTATCAGACTCTGCTGGGGCACATACAACAATGATCTCAAGCCGGTAGCTCCTAAGGACAATGACTCCTCTGATCTTTCAGTCTTGTTTAAGGGAGACTTAAAATGAAAACATGTTCAAAATGGGATCATGCAGATGGATGTCTATAACTCTGCTATTCAGTGAAAATTATAGACTCCTAATTAGGATGACAGTGTCTTGTGAAGTTCTGTAAAGCTTTTAATAGTTTTTGTTACCTCTCTTTTACTATCCTGGAAAGTAAATAGTTACATATTGGATAACCATATGGATGATTTGTTAGTGTATTTTAAGAAGATTGCTCACATGGCTCCGAGCCCATAATGGCAATGCCAGGATTTTTATGTACTGAAAATCTCAACAAATAACTAAAAAATGGAGGGAGCAATCACTGAAAGGAAGAGTGAATGGTAAAATGTAGAATCAATCTTTATCATCAGTGTCTGAGATCAAGGCCATGGCAGAAGTATAGTGTGACTTCTCCTGCTACACTTGGGGCATGTCCCACTTAGCTTTCCAGTTTGAGCTGGGGAAGCAGTATGGGTGTCTGTTCCTTGTTTCCGGTCACAGCACTAGGCTGCCCCTGCTCTTTTTAAAACTCCATGTTCCTGTGTCTGTTTTTTTTATTTCCTCAGTGACTCCAGCTGAACTTCCTAGCAGAAGGGGTGGAGGCTCAGGTTGCACTTTTCATCAGAAGTCCATACAAACCCCATTTCTCAACTTACCACCTTAACATAGCAACTTCTTGTCATAACAAGGCCATTGAATAACCTGACATTTTCCTTGGGTAGGTGATGAGTGGTGGGAGTAAGGAGGGAGGCAGAAAGAAAGGTGTGAAGAATAATTCAAGGAAAATTCTCGAGGGACTGAGTAATTCCTTCAGGGAGGTGTCTCATCATTTTTGTTTGGTGCTTGAACGCTGCTTATACAATTTATACATACACTTTTAGGCTGTTCAAGTGAAAAATGACCCTATAATCTAAGTCCGCTCATAGCACTGTAAATGCAACCTCACTGAAGGGAAGGAACTGTTTGAAACACTGACACTGTCATAGTTTAGTAAGGATTTATCATGATTTGTAAAGCACATAATTCTCGTAACGGGAAAGCTTCACATGTTTTAAACCCTGGCAATTTTTCATCCAGCGAAGAGATTTGAGAAATACCCAGGCAGCAAGCCTTTTCTCAGATGAGACCGAGTGGGTTGTTTTATATCAGGAGATCCATTTCCTACTTTGCTTCCTCTGCCAGAAATTCTCTTGCCAGAAACTCTGTCATTTCAGCTTTTATCTTTTTTTGAGGGGAATGAAGTTAACCATCCCAGTATCATCGCCATCACTACAACAAAAAAACCTGCAGACAGTGGAAGGCTATGGAAAACTGATAATTGGACACAATTGCAGATTTCCTCAGGCCATGATAAGCAGTAATAAAATTGCCAGCTCCATTTTGCATTGGGGAGATATTTGGTACAGATCTATGCCTTTAATATTAAAGTAATCTGTGGACAATTCTGAAACAACAGGGTAGCAAATGTTTTGTTTATGTCTTTTACTACATTTGCTGTATTGCCACATATACAATTAACTGTTGCAGCCATATAACTATGTTCTGGTACTGGATCCGTACCTTTGAAGGAACACACAGCACAGGTTAGATTTTTTCAGGAGCTTAAAAAAGTTAAAGGTAATCATGAAAATTTTCAACATTAGGCTACAGTAATTAAAACTTTGTCCTCTTTAGTCTATATATATATATGCAAGACCACATATGCAAGGACTTCCCCACTGAAACCTGCATTTGACAGAGAATTTGATCAAGAGTATTACCAAGCAAGCAAGCTGGAAGCTTTAACACACATAAGACGGTGTGTTTTTTATACCATGTGATAACAGTGATTCTGATTGCTGAGTTCTTTATGAATAGTATAAGTTAGTAGAGAGTATTAGTATGGAAGTGTGGATGCTCAGCAGTCAGAGAGACCTCTCTCAATTTCATTTGTTGCTTTTCATGTCCGTTACTGCTGTGGTGAATGGCAGCATTCCAGATTGCATCAGAGTCAAATGTATTATTCTGCAGAGTGATGCTTTTCTGAGGAAGAGAATATCCAGGGTCCAGGTCTGAAGGGTTTTTTGCAGTTTTGGTGAACTCACCTGAGAAGAACAGTCAATATGCAAGTGTAACTGCTGAAAGTCTGTAACGTTATTTTCTCTGTATGTCAAGAGGCAGTCAGTGAATGCTTACAAAGGGTTTTTTTTGGCTGAGGAGTAAAAAAGCATAACTGAGGAGACACTGTGCTGGGGGTTAACATGATGTATCACTTCCCCCCCCCCCCCCCCCCTTTTTTTTTTATTTTTCAAATTAATATCTGTAGTGTGCTAATAACTTCAAAGCAATGACGAATAAAATGGTTATTATCTTTGTTGTACATGCATTGTAGCCAATTTTGAAAGTGCCTAGCAGTTATCCAAAAGATTCTGTGACATTTAGACAGCCGTGGTGATAGTAGTGGTAGTGGTGCAGGGTGTCAAAAAACAAGAAAGTTGAACAGGAGTGACGCACATACTTCCTTAAGGAGCTGGAGCACTGGAAGACTAGCAGAAAGTTGTTAATGCAATAATAGATCTCACTTCAAATAGAGAGAGCAAGTGAATAAAAATACAAGCCCACTCGCATTCTTTGGTATCTGAGAACATTTGTACCCAGTGAACATAGTCTTGAAGGCACTGATATGGCTTTTCACCCCAATATGCTCTCCCTAATTCACTGTAGTTTTACTCCCATATGTATATAAAGTCCTCCAAATAAACTAAGCACAAAAATCCTCTGCAGAAAGGATTTTGTAAAAAAGCTGGATGTTAATGCTCTAAAGGAGACTAGAGTATCTCATGGGATTAGTGAGTAGGTGGGAGGAGCCAATTGCCTCAGGCATAGCCAAGGGCCTTTAATTCCAGCTAGTCATTAATCCCCCTGTAATGCCCTATGCTGATGCCACAGTTCCTGTTACAACACAGAAATAGAAAGCTGACTGACCTATGGACTTTGATGGGTTATGTTAATCTTATAATGATTGCTTATATTTCTAAATGCTCATCACTACAGCACTGGACAGAGTTTCCGTTTGTAAGCTTCATGTCTTTCCAGAGAGTTAGTGCTTCATTTGTTACTCATAGGAAGCCTGCAGTGATGTTATTGGTATTCCATTCTGTCGTAGCCTTTAAATAAATCTTGAAAACATTATAGCCCATATGAAGTATGCTCTGTGTATTGAGTCAAAGTACTCTCTAAAAGTAATTAGTATACATATTTTCATATCTGGAGAAAATGAAAATTGAACATGTGGTTCCTTTACTCTGTGGTTGCCATGTAAGGCAAAGTGTGGTTTAAGTTGCATTTGTTTTAGGTTTTGGTTTCATTGTTTTTTTTAAAAAAGTCCTGATATTTTAATGATTTTTTTTCAATACCCAAAAAAAGGGAAATAAAGGACAGACTAGTTATAAATCATTTGGAAGCAGCTGCCATCACATGCCCTTTACATGCGCGCTTATGTACTCAGCAGTACACAATAAAAGCATTGCTGGGCAGATCTTAAAGTGCAGGAGGAAAAAGTTCAAGAGCAAGAGACTGCCCCCATCTCCCAGCTTAGCAGATCATGTGAACACACATGACTCTAAGCAGCACAGAGTTTAGGTAGCAAACAACAGCTGTGAGAATTTCCAGAATGCTAGACTTGTGTGCCTGTTTAAAATTTTCTCCTAAAATGTTTTTGCTCAAGAAAAAAGCTATTAATCTGACCTTTACATAGAGTCCTTTTTTTGTCAGGGATCCCAAAGTGTTTTACAGATGCAGAGATTTGGTACTGACATGCACAAGTCAGAGGGAAAGTTAACAGGCTGACTGCACCATGGTTGCAAAGAACTTTGGCAATGCAGAAAAATGACTGACTACAGGTGGGCTTCACTACTACATTCCCTGAAAGACCATACAGCAATACTGCGTAGCAGCTCAGGTCGGGAAGTGTGGGATACTTTACTCAGCTGAAAACATAGGTGAGTTAACAACACTAGACTGTACGAGAACAATGGTAAACTGCTTTAAAAAGAGAAGAGGCAGCAGCTGAGCTCTCTATAATTGGCACTTGTGGTGAAAACATAGATTGTATTGCTGAAATGTGAAATTCCAGCATTACATTGATTCCAGGAAAGAGAGTATGAGGTTGTTTGAGGGTTGATTTAGAATAAATAACCACGTCCTACAGTGCTGTCTGTTCTCATTATTTACCCAGCTGGGCCTTGTTTAGTTTATAAATTCAAAATCCACTACAGCAGAGTGTTGGGGCATATTAGAACAAAAAAGGAGGCTTAGGATAGACTGTCTTTTGGTATACTCAAAATGTCTACAATTTACAGAATATGTTCATAGGAGAAGTTGTACGTAAAGTTTAGCAGTGGTAGGATGGTAGAAAGTTAGTATATGGATATTTTTACCACTTCTTGTATGTGAAATCTCATTACCCTTGTAACTGTCTCATAGACATAGAGGGAGAAGAGCCTAAAACCAAAGTTCTTTCATTTTAGAAAGACTAGTTGGAATTCTTTTACGTTCAGTTATGTTTGCTAATTCTAACATTTGAGCACCTTTCCTTGAAAACTAGCGTTTTTCAGAATGGGTGTTTTTCAAACCCGTTTTGTTATTCCTTTTCCTTCCTCTGACTTTACTGTTAAGTTTGGCTTGCCACTATGCAGGAGGAAAGATGAAGGAAGGAGGAGGTGGTAACCCTCTTTGCCCTGCTTACTACCTGTTCTCCCTCTTTCCACTGGCACAAAATAAATTTTGTACTGTTTACAGAGCTGTCAGAGACAAAGAGGGGTGGGAGGGAGGAAGAGGACAACAGAAAAAGGTAAGAATGGGAAGAAACCTTTGCCCTCTGGAGTCATGGTGAGGTAAATATGCATCCATTCACCCATCTGAGAATGACTGTAGTGTAAATTAGATCATTTTAGTGCATAATGAGAATTTACTCTCCTACAACTGGGAATTAGCTAATAAAGTCTTAATTCCATTTCTCTGTGACCCAAGAATTTTTTAAAATTGTACAAGTTAAATGATGAATTAACTCAGCAAACTAGTCCCTTAGAGATGGTATTTACCAGGTGAATCAGGGGAGCTGACTGATGTAATCCTGATCTTCCATGAAGGTATGTATGCGGCTTTATCAGGTACTCCCTGATGGCCTGGGCAGTCCTGCAGAAACCCACGGGGGGGATTGTGCTAGCTGGCGGTGTATGCACAGTACTGAAAAATTCATGTGGAATTAGGGGTTTGTGTCTTTATCCCAGAAACCTGAAAGTAGTTTCCTTTGATTCTTTTTCTTAGCAGATCTCCTGTCTGTTAGCTTTGATGATCTGTGGGGTCTGAAATATTGCAGACTTATGTTTCAAAGGTTGTTCTATAGGTAGGAGTATTTGAAACCAAAGGGAGGATGTTTGGAGCTCTGTGTGGACCTAACTCAACAGAGTTTAATGTGTGTTGGACATAAATGGAGGTCTGCAGTACCAGTACATACAGGGATGACTGGAAACCACTGGGCTAAACCCATCCCAAGATAGTAGTGACTTCCTACTCCCTGTCTAAAATGTTCCAGAGAGGGACAAGCAATCCTTATGTACTGTTTCCAAAGAGACATGTCACAGCAGTTTGATGCTGATTTACTGCTATTTGAATTATCTGGTTTGAGTTTCCTTTTTCTCTGAAAGGACTTTTTTCCAAATATTTTTAAACTTCCTTCCTCATGTTTGTCTTTTTTCCAGATTCCAAAATTAGATCAAGTCACATTTCCTCATGGAACTTCTGCTGTAAGGAGGCATTGAGCTTTTGCAGCCCCTAATCTGAAGGTGCCTGCTCCAGTGGATGACCTGCGCTGTCATGCACACTATCCAAAAACAATTGGACAATGGCAAACTTTAAAAGTTAATGCATGTCCTGATTACTGTCCCATCCCCCTCAGCTTGTGATTTCTGACTCTTTCTTGATGTCGCTGAGTCCTGTTTGTTGAAGGTACTATTTAATCCATGACTTGCCTGCTGCATTCTTGTTTGACCTGTTAACTGTTAAAGCAAAGAAGCTATTTTAAGAATGGGCTTGTCAAAGAGGGAATGTCTCATCCCTTCAAAGACCTCTAAGGATTAATATTTGATTAAAATGTGACTGCAGCATCAAAATGGGTGCCCTGTGTCTTTTTGTAAATGAATGACTAGTAAACTTGTGGACTGTCTGGTTTTTAATTGGCAAATTATTCAGTGAATGCTTCAGGGGGAATTGCAGGGGAGGGTGAGGAGTGAGTTGATTTTTAGATAAATTAATTGCTACTTTTATTCCTAGAGATAGTCTGAAGATGACTAAATCCCCAGATGTATCCAGAGATGCAGTTTAAATTTCCTCTCTGGAAAAGAGGAAGAGGACATGCCCTAAAACATAGGCTAACCCCCCAGGCCCTGACTTGTGCAGCCCCATATCAAAACCAGGAGGTTGGGTTTGTGGTCATCTTAGTGGTGGCTGTACATATGACCCAAGCAACTGCCGCACTATTCTTTTTGCCTGCTTCTGTTTGCCTGCTGCTTTCTTTATGAATTTCAGTGAATGTCTACTGATAAAATCTGCTCTCAAAAGGGCTTGGAGACCAAATTCCTGTCCATTTTCATATTCTGATGGATCAGAAGGACAGCCAAATCTTTAGATATGATTATGTACGCTCTACAGAAGACTCTAGGACAGTTGGTACAGAGAGGGAAAATAATGGGTAGACTTACTGTATAGTTACCTAAATACATGAGTGGATAACACTGTATCAGTCTACTGGAAAATACCATGGAAAGGGGTATCAGGACAAGGAGAGAAGCATAGCTTGAATTTGTTTAGTTTTACTTTTGAGTTTGTAAGTCTTGATAGCACTTTGTAAAAAGAAGAGACTGTCCCATTTGATATGTATGAGTTTGATGTTGCTATCTTTGCTTCTCTAAGTAATGTAATCCGATGTAACAGCTCATTAGACACAAAGGGCTCCAGAAGCAGTCTCTTTGAGTATGCCTCTTGCTGGGTCAGCGTGGGGCTTCTGCAGAGGTCTTTGACTAACTGTCTTTCCTTGATAGTTGGCTGCTGACTTCATAGTAGAAACAGAATAGCAGAAAGTATTTTGAAATGAAAGAACAAAGCCCGAAGGGCTACTTTTATTTCCAAAGCACTCTCTTTCAAACCATAAAGCTTGGTAGAAGTGAGATGTGCGGGCAGCCTCTAGTACCTAGATTACCCCTGCACTGTGGACAGGCCACGGAGTAGTGGTGCCAGCTGCAGTCAGAGACTTCTTTCATGCTCAATGATCTGGAAGACAGACAATTGGGAATGGTTGATTAATATGGGTATTTATCTTTATACAGCTGGAGACAATGAGACATTCCATGCAGATTCAGGGTGGATGGGAGTCAACTTTTAGCTTTTCTCAGTGGAAAAGGGGCCATTATTTTTAGTGACAAGAAAGACTATACAAATAGATCTTGAATCACCTTAATGTTACATTTTTCTTTTTTGCCTGATGTTAATTAAATTGCTTCAGCGAGATAGTCTGAAATGCAATATAGGGTGGAATATATGCAATATATACGTATGTTTGCATCTTCTTCATTTCCATTGCAAGACTGCTAAAATTTTATATAAAAGATGTAAACCCAATTTGTTGTAACATTGGAAAGGAAAACCAAGTGCTCTATTGCTTTTTTAGAGTTTTATAGAGTGCTTTGGTTACTTTTGTAAATGCCTTAACTGATCTTGTGTGGAAAAATGTGGCTATTTTCTCATGTTACAAAGAGGCAAATATTGCCTCAGGATTTGCCTTGCCCCTTTCTGGCTATTCTTTCTTGGCTTTGCAAGCAATTTCATAAAGTCCCAAATCTGTTCAGTGCTCCCTGTTCACAGTAGGCCCCCCTTCTCAATTTTTGCAGACCTGGCCAAGAAGGTGACGTGTTGGGCACAGGAGCAGGAGCCAACAGTTGGCAGGGCATAGGCCATTGTTGCATTGAATGCTTTGTATTGTGGTACCACAGCCAACAGCCATGGGATGCATGGGAATGTGTGAAGGGATTGGATGTAATCTGGATTTGCTGTGATTCTTTAGAAAGGGATTTCCAAGAAAAGAGATTTATAGACAGAGTAACATCATGCATTGCCACTCAATATCATCAATGTCTAGTACAAAGCTTTGAAGCTGGGAATACACATAATTAGATGCTGTTTAAGAATAGACTGCATAAGGAAGCAAAGATGGTAAGAGGGTTGCAAGTGGGTGGTATTGAATAGCTGCATCCATTAGTGATTTGAACTCCTTGAAGAGTACATTAGACAGAGTTGTACCTGAATGAAAACTTAGCATTTAAGATCTTTGTTGAAGTAGGCCTTACTATGTTAAGGGAAAAAGAACATTTCCAAAAACGTTTTGTTACAAATTTATTTATATTTTCAAGGTTGAAAAAGATGTAGCTGCAATGACTTATATAGCTAACATAAAAGTCTCAGTGGGTTAATTCCAGGTGCATTCCTCTCTTAGGTCTCCCTGATTTTAGCCAGTAGCTTCTGTTTTACTAATATTGGTGACTTCTGTCACTTCTTAAGAGGACACTGAAGAGCAGGAATGGGTTTTCCAGTGATCTGCAAGATATATTTTGAAACATCACAGAAAGGTTTTGAATCTGGGCTGACCTTATTTGTGGGTAGCAATGTCCCAGACATGATGGACTGGCTGTCATCATATTTGTAAGGGCTGGAAATTTCTAGGGTTGGTCATACAGCCTGGTAATGAGGCATATGCAGTATTGCCTCATTCTCTTTAACATTAACGGTTTGAACTCAATACCAGCTATATGTATCATGTACCCTTGTAATTTAAATTGTAATGGTGTGCAACAACAGCAATAGCTCAGTGAAAATGTATTTAGAAAACGATGCACATGGTAGATTAAATTACTGATCTAACTGGAATGTTTAGACTCCAGGTATGTCGTGTTGAACTTGGACAGAATAGAGGCCTGGGAGAAATATATAGTCCCTGTAATGCTGCATTTTTTTAGTCATAATGGAATTGTAACTAAAATTCCTGCTGGTCTTTGACTGATGGTCCTGGCCATCCTATGTGCTTCTGAAATACAGTTTACCATAACAGAGTTTCTCCAGCTTTCACCCAGCTTACTCACAATAGGGAAAGGTTTTCCAGATAGCCAGGGAAGCCGTGTCAATCCCTAGTTACCCTTGTGCCCAAGCTCCTGTTTTTTGTGCCAGCTTGCTTGCTTACCCATAGCCATATTCATCTCCCAGGGAGACAGTGCTGGCTTGTCAGACTGCAGTTGCCCTGAACAGCCAGCATAATGGTTCAAATTAGGGCAGCTGTTTTCACAAGCTGCCTCTGACATTAAAGGAAACAGAACTGGCCCAGTGCTTAGCACTTTGGAAAAGCCATCCTCTTTGCAAAAAGCATTTTAATTCTGAATAAAACATTGGGTTGGCTTTTAGCTCATGAATAGCACTTTATTCCACTTCAATAAATATCAGTACCGACAAGTAACCACATCATGTCATGACCTTACCTAAGTGTATGGCAACATTCCAAGTTAATTTTGGCTATTATTTCCACAAATGCTTAGGTGAGGTTTTCGTAGGTATTTGATTCCTAGTTTGGCAGTGCTTTTGCAGGCACAAGGGCTGTAAAACAACCTGACCAACTATCAAGGCTCCATGGACTAGTTCTGGCACTGAGAGTATCTCAGGTGCTGCCTTCCCAGACTCCTCCTGAGGAGTTTACTTCTTTGAGGAGCATGTGACAGTTGAGTATTGAAAGACAACTGAAGAGCTAGAATTTTATGGGAAGGTTTGGAAAGCAGTATTGCTTTATTAACAGTGAAAGTTAAAGCAATTAAAAGTCAGTGGAAGACAAATGCACTCTTATCCTACTTGTGCTCTCCAGAGTCCATGACGAAGGGATGTCTACCAGGGTGCAAACTGGGAAACAAGTTTTCTTCTTGCCTCACCTGGCCCCTGATTCAGGCAGTCTGCTTTCTGCTTGAACAACTGAATGAAACGCCTTGGACAACAGAATGAAGCTTCTAATGCTACTGTAAGATCATTCCCACTACAGTCCCAACCAGCAGTTGCTTGGCCTTGTTGTGTGCTATCATTGCAAAGATGAACTTCTCATCATGGTTCCCCTTTTTAAGACTGTATTTGAATAGAGGGTCATCTTCATTTAATAACTCTCTTATTGGAGTTGGAGGCTTGATAAAGATAGTTCATAACCTCACGTGGAAGCCCGAAGTTATCATATGCTCATTGTGGGATTGTTAAGAGGGCCAGCACTTAGGTAACTGTGTCTCTGAATGCTGAAATACCTTTAAATTCTGTCCCTGGGATCACTGAATGTCAGTGCTGTGTAGTTTCTGAAACGCCTAAGTTGTTGCTATAAATGGAGCGTGGTTGCTTAAGTAATTTCAGTGCTTTAGGATATTTTGTACCCTCAGCTTGTTTGCCAGTTAAATAGGGAAGGTTATTTTGTTGCAGATGCTCTGTGTAGGCTATCACTCAAAATATTAACATTAGAAAGTGTAGACTCCTGCCAGATTTCTCTTGACATTTTTTATTTAGTGCAGAGAAAAGCAGATTGAGGTTCGCCATTTAGTGTTTGATGGAAGGCCCTCTCTCTGTCAGTGCTCTGTTCCTATACAGCAACGAAATCCCACATACTGTACTATATTCTGCCAGGAAATCTGCTAACCTTTCATGTAATATGTAATAGGTTTTATAGCCAGTGCTGCAGAGCTGTTTTCCATACAGGAGGATTTTCAGCTATTTTTTTCTGCTGCCTTGGTAGGATGCAATGGTTCATTCTACAGTGCCAGATGTACATAAAACAGGAAATTATATACTGTTCTCTTGCTTATTGAGCAGAGAGAAGAATCTACTTTTAAAACCTAGCTGGGAGAGGTTGCTAGAAATGCCAAGTTTAAAGAGGCAGATCAAGTATGGGAGATGAGAAGGCAAGACAAAACTTGCCTGAATGTGATGATGAATGCTAAATCTCAACTGAAATGCAGTTGATGTACTGACATTAAAGGGAATGTACTGAATATATAATGACTGTGGATATATGCATGGGGTTTTGTATTGTAAGATAATAAAATGAGTAGTTCTTTGTACATACATTTACTGACACTGATGGGAATCTCAGGAGAGCTCTAATGATCTATATTTAAAGAGATATCAGCCCAGTTACATACTGTAGTGTTTGTCTGTTCCTGAAGGAATGCAAAATAATATTATTTTGTTTAGCAGTTCTGTGGGATCCTTAATCTACATACCTTGAAGTGTTTTACAAATATTAAGTATTTAATTCAGTAGCATTCCACTGGGCTGTGTTCACAGGGATGGTGATGCACTGATTATAGAGATCAAGTTAAACAGTCCCTCATGAATAACCCTGGTGCCCAACTGGTCACCCCTAGCTTGCAGGTTCTTTCTATTTGGCCTATGGCCTTTTCCTGTCAGGTACCAGGGAGCAGCTGCTTGGCTACCCTGCTGCCTAATAGCCAAGTGCCTCCTGCTGCCCATCAGGCTGTTTCAGTGTCTGAAAACTGAACTCTGCCACTTGTCCATGCAGGAAGAGAGTATGGCTTGGGCTGCGTGACAAGGAGCCACCGCAAAGCAGGCCTCTGGATGCCGTAGCTGCAGAGATTTGACCATTCTGCTGCAAGGCATGAAAAGAGAACCATAAAGGAACATACCAAACATAGTATTCATTCTCATTAGTAAGCCATGCCTAACATGTGACACTGAGAATTTTAGTTCTAAGGAGATAAATCTTTTATCTTTCAGAAACTTCTAAAACATACTGATAAATTCAGAGATGATTTGGGTCAGGCTCTTTGTAGCATTTTCTACTAGACAGAGCCACTTTAGGAGCTGTTTTTAATGCGTGTGTTACTGTTCTTTGTACTGTTTAGGGTGATGGTGAGAGATCTAGATAAAATGTAGCTCTGCACAAATTAGAGAAAAGACAATCAGCTTCTCTACTGGGAGTGCTGCTCCAACAAAGGAAGTGTCAGTTCAGTCCAAAGTCTTGTCACTTACCTTTCATCTGGTAGCTTGAAACAGCTTTTCTGGCCACCGTCATCTCCTTCTGCTACTAGTATACACTCTGGAAACCCCTCCTGAATTACATCTCTCTGTTGTTCTAATTAAGCTGATATATAAGCATTATTTGAGTTTTATGTCTTTTGGAAAAAAGTCACACTGACTTGAAATTGGAGTAACACATTGGTGCATCGGACCTTTAGTTTCTGTCTTGGGGCGGAGGAAATCAGCAGGCTTGTGTTGGTCTTGCTTGGCATCTTATTTTGCTCACTTCTTCATTAAAATGGCACCTTTGAACACTTGTAGCTATTTTCCTTTGTAAGAGGCCAGATTTGATGCAGCTATTGTTGACAAATAATTCCCTATTAAGTATTCGGGCACTAGCACTTTCTTCTCTTCTCTGTGTTTTCCCACTTGTTTCTGTTTGCAGCAGGATTAGCTCTAGCTGAAGCTAGCACTACAGACACTCACTGGGCCCTGCAGTCATTCAATAGGTCTGCAGGCCTGTTTGCATGCCATCTTTGTAACACCTGTCAAGTTTGTTAAGCTTAGGTGATACCGGTGATCGGAAACCTTTGTGATTTTGCCATGAAAAACCACCACCAGATGTTTTTACAAGACAGTGGCAAGAGTATGTCATACTATTCCATAGGGCTTTTGTTTACTGTTTTTGGAACCTACAGTGATTTCCTAAAGCTTGAGGTGAAAAAAATTTCTGAAATCGTTGTGTGGTTCTTCTGCGGAGGGGCCTTTGAAGTCCTGTGCTTATCTGCGTTCCCTATTGCTGAGGCAGTGCAACAGTGCCTGGGAATAGAAGAGGGCCGGGACACAGCTGGAACATAGGCTGGCTGTATGTGGCCCTTCCCAAGGATGAAATTTCTCACTGCAGAAATGAACAGGAAATCTGTTAAAGGGTAGTCAGACTTCACATTTCCCAGTTTGAACCAGTTTTGGTTCAAGTATCAGTTATGGTGAGTGAGTGGCAACTTGGGAATATGGCAGAGATCTCCTGAGATCTAGTCTTCAGTACTAGTTAGTGGACAATACGCCTTCCTGCCAGAAGGCAGGTGCTCGTTAGTGCTATTGGAACAGATCAATAAATACAAATCAGTTTTGCTGAAGCCAGTGAAGCTGTTAATTTATGTCAGCTAAGGATCCATTCCAACACAGGTGTGTATGATGGACTTTAATTCCATAGGAGTTATGCAAATAATGAACTTGCATAGAAGACAGAGATTACAGTGGCTGTCTTATCTAAAAGATACCAAGACTCTCACAGAAATCTGAAGTTTATAAAACTAAAGAGACAGTATAAAATTGCATTCTGTGATGCTCTTTAAAGAACCAGCTAGCAATGTGTAGGGGAATACTTGTAAATTGAAAACTAGCCAGTTAAATATGGTAGGCATATGTGTACAGCTTCATATTCTATAACACTGAATTCCCCTCAGTACTTTCAAAGGAAGACAGATCAGATAAACAGCACTTACCATATGGGGAAAAATATATACATATTATATGGAAACAATATTTTTGCCTTATTTCTAATGTATTTGATTTTTATTACAATATGGGTTTCAAAACTTGTCTCTAATACTGTTTTAGAGTTGTGAGTTAACAGAAGAATTAAGTGAAGTGAATTTAGATGTGAAGGCAGCGTTTTCTCTCTGTTAATGAAAACTTTCTTACAGGCTGTTCTATAATTACACTTGTGGCTTGGTGGATAATGCCTTGTTCCCATACGCAAGTCATTTGATTCCTCTGGTGCCTCATAATGCTCAAGAAGCATGGACTCTTGCAGTGACTCATGCTGTAGCTTATTTTACTGCATATTCTATATAAAGACTGTCTTTGAACAGTAAGTGGATACACAGTATCAAAGTGACAATAACAAGCTTTGTCTGTCTTGCTTCACGACAGAGAAAGAGCCCTACAAAAACAGACGGAAGTGTAGGTCGTTGCAAATTAGGTAGCCCTTCAATTAAGAAATGCTCTAACTCTAGTATTACCAGTGACCTCGTCTTGTCTTCTAGAGGGACAGAAAATCTTGTCCCAGTATAACAATATGCTTGCTTCAAGAATTAATCATTCTTCTTGCTGTCAGAAAAAGGGTGAAGTATAGCAGATTACTTCTCAATAGAACCTGCTCTCTCCTATCAGAGGTGCATAACAATGCCCATGCATATTTTTTACCACTGTAACAGCAGGTAATAGCAATATATTCCAAGCCAGAGCTGCCTGTTTCAGATGCTTAGCACCTTCATTACTGGTGCCCACAAAATCCTGAAAAATAGCAACTTTAGGACATGCCAGTGTGTGGTCATAATGAAAACACTCAGAATTGCTAAGAATAAGAATTGAAGTTGCAAGTAAGTTTGGGATATAAAGATAATCACAGCCAATGAAAATGATTGAAAAGTTTTTCTGTGAGTGGAAGGACTCAAAAAGCTGATTTCCTTTCCATTTTTGCTCTTTCCTGCCACCAATATTTACCATAACTTCCATGACGTATCTTCTTGATGGTAAACAACATATGTGGTGTTTGAAGTTATATCCTCAAGGATTAGCCAGCTGGTGTGAGTGTACAGACTGGTCAGCTGGCTGTTACTGAGTGAATGGGTGACAAAGAGCGCTGCCTTCTTTTCCCTTAGTCTTAACAGAATATTTGGGATCTCTCTCCTATCAGTAATTTTTATTCAGTTTCTAGGACCTTATTTGAACCCTATCTCAAATTTGGTTAAAATTTTTCCACTGGAGTCAAAAAGTGACTGGGAAGAAGGGAGGAAAGGGAGGAATTTCCTGCCAGGCAAAGCAGTTACGTTTCCTTAGGAAGGCAGAGCAGCAGAATGGAGTCTGTTTACTCGGAGCTGAGTACAGAAGGTCTGACACATTTTGGCCACAATTATAACACAGACAGCAAGGTTTGTTTGGGTGTGCTTTGAATGAGAAGGTTGGGAAAATTATCAGGGACTGTTCAGTGTAACAGAAACAGACAGAAAGATGAGTGGACAAGATGCTCTCTCCTCCCAGCTGCCACTGCACAGCCAGACCCAGGGTTATTTACTGTGTCCTCCTAGCAAGGCCTTTAAAAAAACACTTTGTAATGTCCTTGTTGAGTCTCTTCGAATTTTCAAAATGTACTTGTGCAATGTAAGTCTTAAGCAATCCATTCATCTTCATTTGATAATCTACAGAAATTATTTAAAATCATAATGTAGTAATATTATGCACTGTTATTTTTCCTGCTCTTCTGAAAACCAATTTAGTTTGCTTTCCATGTAAAAACAGTGTATTTATCTAGTACAGCTGTTTTCTTTGTGTAAATATTATTCATTGCAATACATTGTTTCCAATGGGTTTGGAAGAAGAACAGCCAGGGTTCATGAGAAGCAGGTGGTAGCGCCTCCCCAGCACAGCCTGATTTATTTATTTTAATACCTTTTTGTCATCCTTTAAACAAACAAATGAAAAATGATTCCATAAAAAAGAAGGAAATAAGATATTTAAGAAGTGAACAATTGAAAGCAATGAACTAGAATGATGTTTTACTTTCAAAACTAATGTGTTACTCTACATCCTGGTTGTATTAAACCTATTAATCTAGTAGGGTAGGTTGAGATTTCAATATGCTAGTGAAAATTCTTTTAGCCATGTGCAAGGGGGTACCCAGAAGAAATGACTGCCCAAATGGAACAGAAACATAAAAGTTCAGAAAATTTGTTCGGTTTCTAGTGAGCTTGCTATCAAATAGGTAACTTTTAAAGTCAAGTATAAGTTTTAGAATATACTTTTAAAAGCCAGGTTTTCCAGAATGGCAAACTTAAGTGCCACCAATGTTTCATGGAACATTTTTAGCCAGCTTGATAGAAGTTGTCTCTCCCCTGAGGAGCTGGTACTCGGGCATTTGTGTTGACAGGTTTAGGATGCTTGATCTTGGCAAATTGTTTCTGGAGGAGTCTTAGTGCAGGAATCAGATTTTCTCATTGCCTCTCAGATATGGAATTTCCTTGCCAAATTGCCTCACAGAACTGCTGTGTTTTTACATATGTGTTCTATGGCCAAGTTTAATGGTCTGTTAGTGAGTCTTCAGTGACTGCCTTTCTCTTACAGTTGATTACAGTCTTCCACCATCATCATTTGTGTAGTCCTTCCACATAAACTTATTAACTGTGCCTCTTTGAATCTGGTTATGTCTAGTTAAACCTCTGTTTGGGATAGTGTTGGCTCTGTTTCTTCATTGCATCCCTTTTTGGTGGTATAGCTGTAGTGCAAGGATGTAACAAATACCATTCTTTTACATCCCAGAGAGTGTTTCCTAAGGCATTCTCATTTCAGCCTTTTGAGGTCTGTCCTGTGATGACTGCCAAAGCTGTGAACTTCTTGTTCTCAGTTTTCTCATGCTCTGGTATAATTTTATTTGCTTTATGTGAACAGAAATCCCCAGTGAAATATCCTCTTCTTGTATTTAGTTAGTTTGTGCCATTCTGCACCTTTTGTGCTGTGCCACTTGCCTGCTTGCATCCTGCCTCTAAGTGCACTGTGAGCCTTTCTGGGTGGGAGGCAGGAGAGACAGGATCTGACCTTTCATATTGTGTGTAGAACTTAGCAACGTTGGACCCCAGTCAAGATGATTTCAGGGCTCTATTGGACAGGGGAGGAGACTGATATGATGTTGTACTCTTCCCCTTGCACCCTTTTTCTTTTTCTGGAAAGATTATTTTTCAGTTTAGTTCAGTACTTTACCCTTCATTGTTGGAGTTGTCTCCATTTTTTTTATGTGCCTCTTGCTTCATTTTTTTCTTTTGGTCATGTGTAGATTCATCCTTAACATCTTTTTGCTATTTTTTCCACCTAAGAAAATCTACAGTGCATCTTTATTACTGTGCCCAGCTGCATGTCTTGAATGCTTTTTAATCTTGATGATAGATAACATGACAGGTTATAGTGAGAATGGAGGCTGATAGTGAGGAATGAAAATCAAGGTCATCGTTTTTTGTGATTATATATTTTACTGTGAAAGAAACTCCCATTAAAATAAAATGAAATAAATAGAAAACAAAGGCTTTTGATACAAAATTCCTGCTCACACTGAAGTGTTAGCCTAGTCAAACTAGGCTGCAGGCTTGATACTCAGCTCAATTGGAAAAAACACGATTTGAGTAATATTTAAATGGTAACCAAAAGGATTTGGATTATTTTTACCCATCTGAATTGATCTGTGAGAATATTCTGTAATTTCTTTAAACAGGTCACTCAGAATCTCAGAGTAGTTTGGACTCTGCTTGTCTTCCTTTGAAACTCCCATTTTCTATCCTATTTTCTTCTAATTTTGCTTATAATTTACATCCTGGTGCCACAACATAAAAAAATAGCAAAGGAAAACAATGCTTATGGAAAATAGAGATTAAGCTTGTGATTGGAAAATTGGTAGAAGTTGTGTTATGTGCTGTTCATCTTGATCTGCAGAATCTTGTAAGCCTAGCCTGTCGCAACGACAGGCAGATTTAAGGAGCCTAGCTTCCGCCTGTTGTGAAATTGCTATCTAAGACATCAACAGGTAGAAGTGCTTCTTTGGTGGCAACAAGAGAGAGGAGGGAGTTAACTTATTAGGCATATCTGTCAGTCAGTTCATACTGTCTCCTTTTCTTAGTGTGCCCTCTTCCCTGAGGTATGTCCACTCCTTGTGATACCTCATCTGCTCAGTGGACTGAAGAAAACTATTTAGGCTGTGTATTGCACTCCCCTGCTACCCTTCACCCATTGCTCACCAGAACATTTTCACTTCTTATTTCTTGTTAATGTTTCTTTCTTAGCTAACAGTTAACTTTCAGTGGGACTTTCTTCATTCTTTTCCATCCCTGTGTGCCTTCATTCCTCACTGTCCTCTCCTGTGATGAGGTTTAAAAATGTTTCGAGGGCTGAGGTGAAATGAATAATGTTACTTTACATTATGTCTAAAGAAATGATTGCGTGAGAAACAGCCACAGCAAGACTCTGGGTTAGAATCACAGATCAGCATTTGGTGTGCAGGCTTTTGTACTAAGTAAAATGTCGGAGGGAAAAACCTTGAAAACTTCCCTGTCCACGTAAGGCTGTTGCATTGAAGGTTGTTAATGTATTTTACCTAATCCCTGTGTTACAGCACAACTGAATTCTTAACGTTGTCTGCATTTCAGTTTGATAAAAGTCAGTCATTCCTCTCCAGTATGTTTTGATATCTTTAGACAAGATGCAGCTGTACAGGTCTATCAGAGGAGACTATGTTTCACAGGCCTTTTCAGGGAGCTTCAGAGGTGAGGGCCATGAGACGTTGGGCTGCGCGTGTGGATGTCAGGCAGTATAACTAAACACTGTGTTACAAAGTAGTTGAAATATTATTGTGAACTCTGGTGGGGAAGTACCACAGCCAGCATTTATTATAATATACTGTGCATGAAGGGGCCTCTGGATGTGAGCAGCTGGACCCACGAGAGATTTATGCTGTCAAGGTAGTTCTAGTGGTGCCATTGCACTGACTGCTAGCTGAGTTGGAGCTCAGGTATTTTGGGGTGCTGTTGAGTGATATCAGTCTGATTGTGAGTGATTTTCTGTGTTGGAATACACTCTTTTCCATGCACTAGAAGGAGCAGACTATGTTCAGTCATACTTCCTGAATTATAATTATTTAGTTTGTCTTTAGGTTTTCCCCTCTTAATTTATATGGTACATGTTTTTACTTCACAGCAGTGTTACTGAGTGAGCTGCACAAACTGCTTTTAAAGCAGCTCACACTGTAATCAAAATAGTGCTTTAAAAACATTGAAGAAAGGCTAATGTTAGAAGGGAAATTCCCTTGTATGTTTACTTATTTACATTTATGAAATAGCCTCATTATTGTTAGGCAGAATGGAGTAAAAACAACTGCTTTGAGGAATTACCCATGAAAAGGAAGCCTTTAATATTAGAAGAGTATTGGAAGTTGTTATATGTGTTTGTTTCTGTGAGAAGCAAAAGCATGGCATTAGACTGACCCAACAGAACTCATTAAGAGGTTTATATTGATTGTAGAGGAATTAATATTTAACCTAGAGTTTCCTTTCAGATGAAAACAAGTTTCTAGACCAACATAATTCTGTGCTTAGAGGTTTTAAATATGAAAAGCAGAGTTACATATCTGCTCACTATTTTGCTTTTTTCTTTGTTTCAGATCTCCTTGTACAAAAATACAAGGGGAGGAAAGAGAAGAAGCTGTTTATGAACAATAGATAAAGCCACTGCTGCACACAATGTCAACATAAGGCCAATATGTCATTTAAGTTGCACTTAAAACCTATTTTTAGGACTTAAGTACTGCACTGCACTTAAGACCTTGTGGTGACCTTACAGAATTTCATTACAGAGGAGCATGACTTCAACCCACTGTCAGAGCACAGCCTGCACTGAGAGGTTTGCAGCTTCTCTCTATCTCAGTGGTACATACCTAGTTCCACATACATTTCTTCAGATGAAGCCTTTTTCATAACGTTAATGCAAAGATATGTTGGTCATATGTATCAGGCCTTCTGTATCTGCAAGGTGGTAATCTCAGGGTGGAACAAGAACTTGGTTTAGAGGCTCTTCTGACTTCTCTAATACACACAATCCTTGCTTTTTACTTGCGCTGCAGGTTAAGATACGTGATCAGAAACAAGGCACGTGTGTTGCTGCAATTACAGAATTTACCATTCTGTCAAAGCATTTTACAAACATAAATGTCTTCTTGGTGTGACCTTTTGTCTCAGCTGACGCTCTGTTCCAGAAAAATGCTAAAGATCAGTGCAGGGAGGCACACCATACGGAAGAAACAGTGTAGGCGGCAGCCCATAGCTGCCCAGGCAAGGAGCTGGACAAAGCCAGCCTCATCCTGTGTTTGCAAGTCTCCTATTACCTGTCTCTGATTTTCCTTGTACACTGTCTTCTTGCATAGCATACCCAGACTGAGCTCACCTGAAAAGGTGCATCTCTGATTCCCTCCTCATTAAAATAGTGTACCTGAAAATAGGAAATGTGACTGCTTCAGGGTAAAAGGAAGTATTTTGTGCCTAGCACTTTAGGAAATTGTTTTTGGAACAGGTTTCCCTTGTGCATGACCCATAAGATGATGCCAGACTTAGCTTGATCTAACTGCTGTCAATGTAGATTTAAAGGTTGGCTGTAGGGGTAAGAAAATTTATGTTAAAGTGGTAACTTCTAGTAGTTCTGCTCTTTGTTTTTGAGACATATTTGCTAGCTTTGCTAATAAAGATGGAGGTTTACAGTTGCAGGTATACATAGCAGAACAGTTTGAAGAAGAGTGAGATTCTATTCTGCCACTTACATAATACAGAAAATTCCAGCTAAGGTGTGATTTGCCACCTCTCTCCTACAAGTGATAATGAAAGGGGAAGGAAGGAGAGCACAGCTTTATTTTCTGATCTTGTATTGATATTGAAGCACTGCTGCTGACAGTCATCATCATCTGATTTTAAAGTGAACAAATTCAACACAGATACAACTGTGAAAAAGTAAATACAGAATCGTATGATGCTTTTTTTCAGCCACTTTTGAAAATTTGAACTTCACATTAAAAGCAGTTAAATTGTTACATTTTTTTTCCTTTAACTAGTTTATCTATTCTAGGGTTACACAAGTGTAGTAAAAGAAAACACATAAATCAAGTGGACTGTTTGTTCTTCTTAATTTATTTTCTTTGTCCTCTTTTAAGTATATGCAATTTTTCCCACCCCTCCCAACCAAGTCCTGTCTCCACCCAACTGCATTTCCTGAGTGGATTCCTCTAGGAGAGAGAATCGGAGGGCTGCATGACGGCATTTCTATATTTAAATTAGATGGAGCAGAATAGGCTGTGTAATTTGTTTAATCACTGCTCATGCTCTAATTTCCTTGGATTTGATTTTTTGCAGTGCAGTCTTATCTTCGGGTTTCTATCTGGTAGCCAAGTCTGCTATTTGGCATGATTTCAGGGAGCTGGGTGCATTTCTCTTCTCAACTAAATATCAAGGGGATTCTGTGGTGAAGCAAATTCTGCATACAGAGCTTTTCAAGCATGATAAATTGATTTAAGTGGGAATGTGACAGAAAAATATATGCCTCCAAAACAAAGAGGTAAAATAAAATCTAAAGCATAGTTGATTAGAGCCATGCAGAAACATTCAGAAGATGGTAAATAGGTAAATAAATGGAAAAGATGCAGATTCATCTGCTGTTATATAAACTGTACTAATTCTGGGATCAGGATTCAGCAATTTTAGTACAGGCATTTCCTGTATTTATTTTATCTAAATATGACTAAATGGTACTTCACTTCTGCTATTTCAGGCCTTGTCTATCTCATTTTAATGACTTGATAGACTGACGTATACATAACAGTCTCTGTTCAGTAAGTCATGGTAAGATCTTCTATTTTTCCACCATACATAAAGATATGTTTTTGCTAAACAAAAGCATTGGTTTTTTTCCTGATTTGTCTTTATCCTTTCCTTTAGAAATATCGTAATTCTGTTCTCTTACCTATACCGTGAGTGACAGTGAATATATATATTTTGTGAATGACAAAGGCAAGTGTTTAGTAATACTCAGGATATTTTGTGTTCTGGAGTGAAGCACCAGCTTCAAGCAATGATTCGCTATCCAGTGTAAAACAGCCATGGGTCAGGTCCTTTTTGTGATATCCAGTTAAGTGACATTGACCTGAAATGTAGTGAAATTCTCTGATTGAGCTTGCTTGGAGAAATACGCTTAGTAATTTGTAAACTTAGAAGGTGGTATCTGAAATCAGAATTATGCCAGTCTCATCTGTGGGTCTCGGCACATACTATTGGGCAATATCAAGTGTATTTTTTGGTTTCCCCTGTGTAACAAGATTGGGTAAAACCAGCTATGAATATGATTATCAGGGTTGGGTTTTTTTGTGGAATTCTGTAAGAATTAAGAATTAAAAACTTTTTATGGGAAAACACTAATGGATAGTGGGCAGATGACCTGAGATTTTACCTGTCAGTTCAGTGAAGAGCAACCTTTGGAGCATCAGATCTAAAGGCAAAGATCTAGACTCTGAGACAGCAATCTCTGCTTGCTTTGATGGGTGAAAAGAGAGTCCAGGGATCTTCAGGGGCTCATTCACTTCTCTCCTTATTGTTCTGGAGAGAAGAGAAGAAGAAACAATGCACCATGGGAGTGACGCACCCTGATGAGTAATACTCACAAGGGAGGGTGGTTCATTGCCAAAATTATATGACTGGTGCAGCCAACTCAGAGAAAGAACAGAGTTGTACTGAGAGCATCAGTGATCAATTATTTATTGTCAAAAGAAAATAGAGAAGCTGGCTTACACTGTCAAGGTACAGCATATATTTTCCAAGACAAACCATTGCAGGAATATGGACAGCTAGTACTAGGAGGATTGCCAAAGTCAGGTAAGAGTCAACAGTATCTAATAAAACAGTTAGCACAACGTTTTGAAAAGTGTGTGTGGAAAGGGCACCTTGATGTTTGGCCTAGAATTCCTACAACTGAAATGAATTATTTTGTGTTACTTCCAAATTTGCAAGTAATGAAGTCTCTGCCTTGTCACCTTCTCTGCTGCCACTGCTAGGTGGAACAGGAGGCAGCAGAAGTGCATCTGGTCAAGAGTGACACTGTGGGTTGAGATTGTGAGTCAGGGAGAAAGAGAAGGAGAAAAAGAGAGTTCATGTATTCAACCAAGCACCTGTTGCGGTCTACAAAACTTCTTCCAATGTTACCAGATACTTCCTAGCATCTGGTCACATGTAGGTTCACATTGGCACGGGGAAGCATCAGAAACCTGACTTGACTCCCATGTGCTACAAACCGCCGTTGCCTGGGTCCTTATCACACAGTCCATCAAATACTCTTTCCTGACTGGAGAACTGCTGCACTTGAGGGGAGTATCTGGTGTGGAACCTGCGTTCAAATATTTATTCCTTTCATCAGTCCTGAGTCTTTCCTGTTAAGAGTTCTCTGGTTTTGCTACACAATGCACATAGACAACAAAGGCTCATCATTTTTCTTCACACCTACCTGGCTTGTTTTGGAGTGTTCGTATTGTATAGATCTATTTTTTGCTCCTTCTTTCCTTTTAAACAGGTGTTAGCTCTTCAGTACATGCAGCAGAATAGAAGAGACTAACTACAGAGACATATTTTATATACCTTATGTATGCTAGAAAAATTTGTAAGGAATTTAGAGATAGCTTGCATCAGAATTATGGTAATTGCCTTTATAAACATCAACATATAAAAATACACCAAATCATGTTCACAGAGTAGAAGAAAATCTATTGTAGTCATGAAAACCTCTGAGACTAACTGCAGCTAACTGTCAATGCAGTCTAAATAAGAGCATGTGAAGGAACACACTGGAAAATCTGACAATGAAGGGCCTTAGGAACTGTTGGTAGGAAATTCACCCACAGTACCTCCTCAGTAAGGCAAGTGTGTGATTCACTTTCCTCCGTTTCTCCCATCCCCAACTATTCCTTGTCAGCACTCTTCAGTGCTTCAGGCTGTATCAGTGGCTGAAAAGGTCGTGTTAATTTTCACCACTGCATGGATATGAGGTGGTCAGTAACTGGAAGAAAAAAATACCGTCTTTATTACTTGTGTTGTCATATTAGGTGCAGGAAGTGTCATCTTTAAGCTGTTGCATGGTAGAGTCTGTAAGTTGATAGAAATCTGAAGACAAAGTGAATAGGTCACAGTGTAATTTTAAAACCTGCTTGTCATGTTGGATTTAAAGAACTTGAGGACTTTTGGTAATAAACAAGCTTATGATGATTTGCTAACTGTTGCTGTCTTTCATAAGGAAAGCCTTTCCAGGCTTCATACCACCAGTTGAATACATTTTCAAAAGCCTTTTGTAAATATTTAGTCTGTTAATCTTCAGGATGATTTTAAATGCCACCTACAAGTACAATTTAACTTTAACTTGCATTTTCTTTTGATTTACAGACATTACAGTAACACCATAGGTCTCACAGTCAGTATTGTGTTTTCCTCATTTTCTCAGCTTTCAGAGCTCTCATGCATGGAACTTCATTATTCCGTCTGATACTGTGAATTTTTATGCAGTTACCAAGTCTTTGCATACTTGTTTCTCAGCAAACAGTGTTTCCATGACTTCTTGACAAATAAGTGTCCCTTGACATTTAATTTGACTGATGATGTGATGCAATTTTAAGTGTAAATTATACATCCTATGTTAACCCACACCCCACTGAGTTATCTTCACGGGAGACCAAGTGTAGGCAGTCGTATCAGCCCTCCCTCCAGATACCCAGATACAGAAGGTAGTTTCGTTTATGCAGAAGTCCCCTGGATGAGTCTGAACAACTTGAGTTTTCTGAGGGCATGTCTTGAATTAGTGCCTCTTCTGGTAATGCTGCCTGAACTCCTTTACAGGCAACACTGCTCACTGGGCTTGCTGTACCAGACTCAGAAGTAGACTCATCCTGTGGCAGGGTCAGACCTTCATGTGGAAGATGCCAGCGTTGAACTCCTTGTCAGTCTGTGCTTTTGTTTCTGGTGGGCTTTGGGATTAGCTGCCTACTTTAAAGTGTTATATGCAATTCTGGCTTGTTCTAACTGTAGGTATTTTTATTAAGCTAGGCCTCCAGATCTTTAGGAAATTATATGGTGTGTTCTATGTTTCATTTCATGAGAAGAATAATCAGGAAAAATATTACAGAATTAATCAGAAGGGAAACTGTCATGTGGTGTATGATGATTGTGAACGTGGTATAGGAAATAAAAAAGAAAATGACGGTCTTCCTGCAATTCAAGTTCATTATCAAGGTAGATTAAATGTAGACTAATAATGTGTTTCTGGGAAAATGCTGTTTTGGGAAAAACAGAACAAAGAAACAAATATAATCTGAATGGTGAGGAAGAACAAAAGGAAAAAAAAACTATAAAATTTGATTTTATCACATCCTATACGAAACATTTCAATTTTCCATCTCTAAGTCACATTTCAAGACAAAATTCAGTAGAAGGTAGAATAAAACATTTATCTACTGTTTGAGTAAAATGTTATTTCAGCCCCTTGTGACATGCTTTCCCTTGTTTCATTTGGCCAACCAAAATGAGTTTTTCTTTTGTTTTATGTATGTGATTTACTAGTTGAACTGAGAAAATAATTATTTCTCATGTTCTTCCTCTCACTGAGTTCCAGGCATAGGACTGGATGCAGAGCATGGTAAAGTGAACAGTTTGGGAAAGAAAATAGGAGATTTTTACCCTCAAATGAGGTAGCATGTATTTTATGTGACTGACCAGGGATATAACACAGTTTTGCCTCTGTAAGTTTTTGGCTGGATTATGGATGAGATTTAAATAATGTGTAACTAAGCTATAGGATATAATAGCTTGTCTAAAAGTAGGATTGGATTATTAAGATTAATGTAGTCTTTGTCGCTTTTGTTATTATTTGGAATGCAAGACATTCAGTCTTTAGTGCTAGAATTGATGTTATTTTCATACCCATTTCCAAGAAAAAGAAATGTTAATAGGATAATTCAAGCATCTGTTAAAATCCAGCAGACCACTTTCTAAAAGTTAATACATCCAAACAGCTCCACAGAGCAAAGGATAACATTTTCAAATTAAAATTGTACTATAAGGGAAATCTTCTGTCTCGGTTGTTATGTGTGCTTAGTTGAAACCTCCATGAATTTCAGCTGGTTGGTTGTTCACAATCAGCTCATTGCACACCCTGAGGACTGCATGACACATTTTATTTATGCTGATAATCAGCATCCCTGTTGCACAAGCTTGTTTTCTGACAGTTCCAAAAGAGAATTATAAATGTTTACCCCTAAGCATGACAATAATATAGTATGATTGAAAACAAAAAATGTGTCACTTCTTCATTGAATGTTTTGTATTTGATAAAAGGATATTTTTTTCATTTGGTGTTATTTTTTAGCTTCTGTGAATTTCTTAAGCCCTAGACAGAGCTTTGAACCTTATTAATCATGTCACTAGCATTCACTGAAGAAAAATACCAGTTACTGACATCAGTTACAATTATGTAGTTCACAGCAGTAGGAGGGACATTATTTTTATGGTTACAAAGTTTCATCTATAATACAGTTTGTGTGTGTGTGTTTACATAACGCAAGGTTCTGGGTTTATGCTGGGTTTATGTGTTTCATAAACTTGTAGTTTCTGAAAACCAAAGTTAGTGCGTTGGAATTAAATGTTTAGTAGTTTTGCACTAAATCCTGTATATTTCAAATTGACACCAAAATTGTAGTGGTACCTGATTCGCATGAATCCTTAGTTAACCGCCTTGTCTCCATCCCTACATTAAAGCGGCTTTCTAGCTTGAGTTCAGCTGAGTAGTGCAATTTCAAATGAGCTTTAAAACAGCCTTTATGGGAAATCACACAACTAAGTACAATATTGATTTATTAGAACCCTCAAAGTCATACTCTGGGGAAGATGGAGGAGGAAACTGTTTTAGCACAACTTTTGATAAAACAAAGGCAGCGTACTCCAGTCAAGAAAGTAGGCTGTGTGGTGTTAAAAGACGTGTCTGACTACCTCATATTTTGTGTGTGCATGTGAGGCACGAGGCAGCAGACACACAAATGTAAATACTACCTAATCCATTGAACAGCTTTATACATTTGTACCTGATTGAGTGTGCCATTGATGTCTTTCAGAAATATCGACAGTATATGTCTGGACTTCTCACTCCTCCTTATGGTGTTATGGAAACTGGCTCCAACAATGACAGTAAGTGTGAGAAAATAGATGTTAAAGGTTAGAAAAAAAAGAAAAGAGAAGAAAGGGATAGATGAAAGTTCTCTAGTTTTGAGTGTTGGAATTTACATGTTAAATGCAATTCAGTATTATGACTGTATTAATACTGCACATAGTAGGAAATACTTTGGAACTTGCCTAACTGCATTCCCAGCTGTATCCAAGTGTACACAGAGCTGTACACAAATCTGCACTATGAGCCAGGCCTGTTGATCAAAGCATACTGTATGATGTCACTTAACATTTAACTGGTTATAGGTGTTGCGTTATTTCCATGGAACATGGCCATGAGTCCCGCTACTGAAATAAATATAACAAACTGACTTATTTTTGTAGTTGGGATGGGCTACACAACTTGCTTGGGAACCTAGGTTAGTGCTTGATCAGACAGCCTGCAGTAAACATGCTGCTGCCTGACCTTAGTTACATAGCTAAATAAGTTTGGGTATGTCTCTGCCTCATGAGAACCTGTCAAACTGTGGGACAGGGTTGCAGACACAAATCCAGGGGCAGCCTTTGGAATGCATCACTTCTGTAAATGAAGGTACTTTTATTTAATTGCCAGAGGATTATTTAGATGCCTACCAGGACAATATCTGATGGCTAACAATTGCATCTGCAAATTTTGTCCCATATGTTATGTGTTCAGTATGTTCTATTTGTGAAACAATAGCATAGCATAGCATTTGACTCCAGGTACTAAAACACAGGTAATGTAAAATAAAAAAGCTGTAAGTAATTCCAGTATAAAGACTTCAAATATTACGTTGTGAGAAAGTACTATGTTTAGCAAGCTGTTTATAGTACTTACACAAGTTAGTTTTTTGTGTTCACAAGAGAAAACTTTTGTATGAATAAATCTGTTTTGCTCTTAAAAAATCATAGATTAATGTGTAAGTTATCAAAGTATCGAACCCTCCAATCCCCTATTCTAGTAATAAATATCTCCACTGTTACTTAAGGAATGTACAGTATGTATCTATGTTCTTTTTTTTAGGAATGCCAGATAAGGACAGTATGTCAAGCAGTGCTCTTTGCCAAGTTTCTAAAAATTGTAATAAGGTAAATCACACCTAGTTTTGCCTTTGTTTTTTGACTGGGGGAGCGGGGGGTGGACGGGCAGGAATTTGGTAATAAAAATGCAAAAGTACAGCATTAAATTGAAAAGAACCAGGTGCAAATACAAAGCATGTCATTGATGCATGTGAGTACAGTATAGCATTGTGCCATACAACTGGAAAAAGTAACTGGTTCTGGATCACCGTTATGAGAAAGTATACTGCTGCCCAAGTTTGTGTTACAATCTGGTTGTCCTATCTTTGTCAGAAAGGCGCTGAGGGTAAAGAAGAAAAGCAGCACTGTGACAAGACCAGTGCATTGCCGATGGATCGTAAAATTCATAACTAAACCCTATTTTAAGGCTTAACTGAGTCTTAACTGATGCATAGGCATTGTTCCGGCTCTTTGCTCAGGGTGAATTTTCTCCTGTGTTCAGAGAGCAGCTCTACATGCCAGTTCCCCTTTGTAAAATAGTTCTGTGCTTTCAGCCTCACCAGAGGAAGAACCCACATGAAAGAACTCATGAATATTTCTATGCCGGGTTTAAAGTAATTATAATAGTGGGAAGAAATAGTGTTGGGCATTGCTGTAAAGATTAATAACTTTTAGAGTTTTTTATAGCAGGAGTAGAAAAGTTACAGTAATAAATAGATGCGTGGATGCCTTCTTTCTGGACACAGGAGTTTAATTGGATGCATTTGTGTGATGTTATTAAAAGGTTAAAGGTATTTTTCGTACACAAAATACATGTCTTGACAGCAGATAAAGACAATGAATATTTTAGTGTGTTTCCTTAATGCGAAAATAACTGCTTCCACCTCTCCCTGTCTGTCTGTCCTGCTTCCTCAAGGGTACTGACCTTTCTTAATTGTCACATTCAGCCTTTATTAAATGTATAAATGTAACAGTATGCAGTTCCTCTTACTAGAGTCTTTTTCACTAATGCTATACCACTTCCTGACACAGCCTTATCCTGCAGGAAAATAAACATTTTTCTATGTGGTGAGCAATAACGCTTAGATACTTAGATAGCACCTTTCATTCTGTAAGCATTTACAAACAGTTATGAGTTAAGTCTCAGTGCTTCTCTAAGAAGGCAGAATCACAGAATGCTCAGAGTTGGAAGGGACCTCTGGACATATTCTAGTCAAACCCCCTGCTAAAGCTGGTTCTCCTAGGGCAGGTAAGGTGTTGGCGTTTCAATGCTACACTTGGAGTTAGGTCAGATCAAGGGTGTTGCCTGACCTCTCAGTGAAAGCACTAGGCATAGAATCCAAACTAAAAGATGTTGTATTTTCTGAAACAGAGGTAGTAAGGTAAAAACATTTTTCTTTTCTAGAAGGTGGTATCCCCACAATCCTGGGCAGTGGTGCACAGCTAAGGGTGGTACAGACCTTCAGGTAAAAAGTGTTTTAGAACTGAGCAAAATTTAGTGACTAATACCGCTGCCAATAGCTGTGCTTTTCTAGCACAACAGGACTCTTCCCACACAAAGTAATGTTCACCTGGGTAGGAGGCAGAACTTGGCTGGGGCAGGCTCAAACTGTTCAGTGCCTTTTACAGGAATAAGATCCTTTGCAAACCATATTAATTTCCTTTCCAAGACACATATATAAAACAACCATCCTTCTCCCTCCCACGCTGTACACATTTCTGTGGAGAAGCTGAGAGAGTAAGTATGTGACAGATGCTTGTCACCTTGTCTCATGCTGGAGGAACTCAGACAGTCCCATGACAAATGTGGCAGAAGAAGCTACACAGTGTATGAATCCTAGATCTGTGTTTTTGCCACATGGCCACAGTTCTCTTCAGTTACATTAAGTGAAAGGTAAATGCAGCAGAGATAAATACCTGAGTGTTTTGTTTACTGCATGCAAGCTTCATTCCCGCAATTTTAAGCTGGACAGCTGTTACAGTGCTTGCACAACATGTCCATCTTTGTGCTCGGCAGTCAGTTTTGAATGATCAGGGAGATACTGGGATTGCAGGGCCAAATTCCTGGAATTGTTGCCATCTATTTGAAATACAAAATAACAGCATACCAGAAAACAGCCCTGTGTTTGTGTATTTTATGTATTTTGCTTATTTTAGAGTGATATATGACTGTCAGGGAAGGGCATTCATCCAGGGAACGGGAAGAGTTTGCAGGACACCTTTAGACTACTTGATATCTTTAGATTGCCAGAATGATGTGGGACTGGCAGCAAATACATCTCAGAGAGGTCTGCAGGCTACTCTGTAATGTCCAGAAAAAGACTGAGTGAGGAGCTTTCTGAGATTCAGAGAAAGTTCCTCAAAATCTTTTGAATGGTAAGAAAACATTACACTCTTAGTGTAACCTTACTCCTTAGAAGGAGATAACACCTTCAGTATTTCTGATCATAATAATGCTTTTATTCTGGGGGATGTGTGTTGTTTTAACCTTCCAGGGAAGTTTCTAACTATAAATAATTTGCTTTAAATGAATTTTAATCTATTCCACTCTTGAAATATGAAAAGCATGCTTTTGTCTTTTAGCCTGTGCTGAGCCTTTTACAACCACTGTAATAGATCATTTTCCCTATTTGCTAATTATTTGAGTTTCATCTTCATAGCTCAATTTTTTTTCTACTGTCACATGTATTAGTTTTTGACGAGTAATGTAAGATTTTTCTTTTAATACATGCCTTGAAATCTTCTCACCATATGGGGATGTTTGCTTTTCCTAGTTCATTAGAATCTATAAAAAAAATATTTTTGGAGAAGGCAGCAAAGAGACTTTTTTTTTTTACTAAACACAAATTCATTTGCATTTAGGGTTACATTATTGCACATCATTTGATGCAATATAACAGTTAAATTGAGCATAAAATACTGAGACAGAGTATACTGCTGTCCTCAGTTATATTTTGGGGAATGGAAACAAAGTCAATTTAAAGCTGTCTTACATAAGGGAAGATAACACAGCTTAGGTCTTTTTAACTAGTCAGTCTAATACCTGTACACTGGTCTCTCTAGCTGTAGTTTTTGAAAATTCCTGTGGGGCAGAGTTAGATATAACTGCATCTGTGAGATGAATATAACCCTCAAGCCAAAATTACAAAATCAATAATAATTTCAAATACATTTTTGGAAAAGATACAGAAGAGTACTTAGAACACAGGGGAGGTCAGGTTCCAGTGTGCAGACAGAATAGGTAGTGCTTCTGTTTCCATATATTACCAGCAGAGCTGGCAGCAGGGTTACACAGAGCTTCCCACTACAAGATCCTGTTCTTACAATTTGGCCACTTTTTCACTGTTTATGCTGAATTTGCCATGCTGAGAGTATGCTTCTGGCTGATTTTTAAATTGAAATGGATCACACCTCTCTGACATTGAGTTTTGGGGAAAATACATAGCACATATTAAATAACTTTTCCCAGTGATACAGTAGCAATGCTGTCTTTTGGAATAGGAGGTTGACATCTGGGGCTTGTTCTGGCAGTAAGGAGTGCCATTTGCAACCCCCTACAAAATAAACTGTATTGTTAAGACTTGAAAAATCTCAGTTGAAACTGGCTCACTAGAGGCTCGTTACAGTTTAACTGCAGGCTTGTGCACACAGGCTGTGTGCGTTGTGTGTGCAGCATCCCCACACTATTCGTCTTTGGTTCTGGGCTGCTTGGGCAGTCCTGTGTTGATCTCAGTGGTATGGGTTTTCTCGCAATCATTCATTCTAGTTGCTAGAGCGACATTTTGATTATTATAAAGCCAGACAGTAACTGAAAAACAGTTGTCTTCCCTGTGCTTTTTCACCCCCTACTGGTGCCCAAGTGGGAAATGAGTAAAGAAGTATCCCTTTCAGCTCTGGAGACATGAGATATGTGATAGTTTTAAAGAAGAGCGCATTGCAGAAATGTGTTGTAGAGGCACAGGAATGAATGTGGAGAACAGAGGACGGACCCATTGAAAGCATGAACTACTGCTTTGTGATGGAGTGTGGTGCTGAATGTTTTTTTCTGCTAACAGTAAATGTTTTAAACTCCTTTGCAAACTGTGGATGCTATGTCTAAGATAACAGGAATGATCCACAGAAGGAATAGAAATCTGTAATTAAAAACAATTATTCAATTTACTCAAGTAGCTGGTAGTCAAAAAGTCCTAATCCTGCTAATGATCCAAGCTGAAGTTTTATATTTTTTTTCATAATGGAATCTCCATATTGCAGTTTGCTAAAAGAACCCCCACATCCTCAAGAAACTGCACCTACACACACACACAAAAATTAAATAATTCTGCTTGAAAGGAAGGCTGAAAAATTAAGTGCTCAAAAGCAGAGAATTTCAAGAATGGAGGCTAACTGAGCAGTGTTAATGAAGTCCTCTTATCCATGTTTATGGTACGGACTTCAGTTCTTCATGTTTATTAAGGTACAGACTTTGATTACCTGCTCACATATATTTTTCCAGTGACATATTCAATTAAAACAACATCTCATATCAAAACCCATGCTAGCTTTCTTTTCGTACAACTTAATCTCTATGACTGTTTAAAACCTACATAAATTTCTGCCTTCATTGAAAGCATACATCCTGAAAGAGGGAAAAGTGCTTCTTCGTCTCCTTTGTACTGATGAAACCATACTGAACGCAGAAGACATAAGCAGATTAAGTTGTACAAACTCATACAGTCATTCTTGCTATTAGGTAAACAATACGTCTTTTTGCTGAAATCTCACTCATGCTTTATTTCTGTTAAGTCTTTGGATTTCTATTGTCATCAAGAGTTGCAGGAACTCCCCCTAGTGCACGAATATTTGAGAAACACATGGATCAAGTTTGTGAAGTTTACAGGCTGAAATGTCCCCTTGATGTTTTTCATGTAATGACCAAATGGTCTAGACTGGAAGCTTATTTGAATTGATTTATTTGAAGGTATTTTGTATAGCAAAGCTACTATAGGATGTGCTGAAATACTCCTCTGAAAGTCACCTTTTCATCCATATTCTTCCCTGGTTAATTTGGTGTAATCTAAATGTAGATTACTGAATTTTTAACAAGGCTTAGGTGCCGTACTGATTTTTATGCATTTAAATAATTTGAGTGATTGTGAAAACATGATTTGTTATTTTATCAACTCTAAATGCATTTAATAAAATTATATCCAAAAGATTTTTTCAGTTGACAGAGAATGATATAATCTAAGTGTTAATCCTCAAAATACTGCAATTTTCAACATTGCCAGGCAAATGAATATTCACTTATTTCAATCTTCCAGCACTTAAGTATGGCTCTGGGCATTCGAAAGTATACTTTTTTTAAAGATGACATGGCAGCCTTGAAGAGTCTACACAAGACACCATTAATAATCATGTTCATTCACCATATTAGCTACTCTAGCAATAAACCCAATAATTTTACCTCTTATTTCCCTATATTTCAATTTATTTTTCCCAGATGACCGAGAAGACGACTTACCTTTTAACATATTCGGTAGATTGTCAAATGTGGAATTTGATAAAGCATTAGCAGAATGCCAAGGGAAATGTTTCACATGCTTATGAAATTTTCAGCCTAGAAGAAACAATAAAAAGAGAGATAGAACAGGAAAGCAGGCAGTGTTCTAGCAAGGTGCAATGACAAGGTGTTTGTTTGGAAGTGTTAACGTCTCCAACATGCATATGAAAACTGTGTTATATCAGAACTGATTTTCTATGTGGATGGTTTATATAACTGTCCAGTGGTATGTGTGCATTAATTCCTCTCCTCTCTTGGGCTCTGTGCCAGAGTCAGTTCTACTATACAATGTTAGCATAGGTTAAAAAAATAATTCCCTTTCATTTTCTGTTTTTGACGTGATTGCATAAAAGCACTATGTGCAAACATTTCTAAATAATGTCTTCATACAGTCCTAACTGTACCAATTACTTTTAGGGGCTGCTCTGATATTTTGGCACCAATTTCACATATATGAAAGTAATTTGCTTAGAGGTCTGTTCACGTTCTTCATTTTGCTCTAAGTGGAAGTGCTCAGGGTTCAATCATTATCGCAGCCTGTAACAATTTGGCTAGTGCAGGGGCTGTGCATATAGTCTCTGGCAATGAGTCACATGGTGACAGCATATGGCAGGAGAGATAACAAAGACAGGAGTGTGAGATGAGTAGGAGTCTGCGAAAAATACATTTTTCATATGTTAGTAATGAACTTCATCATGAAAAATGTGAAGGTCTTTATATGTCATCAGAGCTCCTTAATATAAACAAAATTGTTAGTAGGTCTGCTGACTTACATAAGTAGACTTTGCATAAACTAAATTGTTGCAGAACCACAGGGAAGGTTTTGGTACATCGGTATCTCCAATTCCAGCCATATGGAGATGATACACAGCTGTAGGTTTCCCTTCTAAATGCCAGTGTGAATAGCGATGCCTCAAAGAAAACCTTGCACTTGCACCACCCCATCTTCTGTTACCCTGTTCAGCTACCTGATAATCTATGAAATATCTGTGACCCATGATTTCATTGTGTACCCTGAATTCTGGAGACCCTAATGGCAGTTCCTACTGGCAACAGTTTCTTATGCTGTAACTAATGATATAATTGAGCTCCAATCTGACCAGTACAGAACTAGCCAGAGTAGTCCCAATACGAAACCTGCAGATTGGGTTAGTGATTCTCATTTGATCTATTATTATACAGAAATTAGTAGCATTGTGGAGAAAAAGAGCAGAATCCTTGGTCCAAGTTGCTGTGTATTTACCGGTCTACATGTCAAAATAACTTCTCTTCAGTGTGTACTTGATTCAGGTCAAAGATCCCTGGTCCTTGAAGCCCTTCCATGAATTTGGAAGAAAAAACGTGGTCCTTTCTTTCTACAATGAGTTTTTATTGTGGTGGTTCTAAGGACAGCTCTAAGGATAAATAGATCTGTCTGCAATGGTAGTGAGATTGGTAAGAGATGGAGACAGGACTTCTCTTGGCAGATGAATTAAACTTTTTGTAGAAAAGGGCAGAATTTTGCAATCTACAGATGCTAAAGGAGTATTCTTAATGTTAAATTTTACTCTCATTTTAGCAACAGAGGATTAAATATATGTAGGTGTATTTCAGTTTTAAAATATAAACAAATTGACACATTTATCTTGGGAGAAGATGAAATGGGAAGGATACTGAATAGTGTCCGATAGCACAGCACAGTTGAATTGTTACCACCTGAAGACAGGGCTTCCCTTTTCTGTCAAAGCTGCAAAACTTCAGAAGCAACCGCTGCCCTTTGCTCCGGAATAAAAAACTGAGCTTGGAAAGATGTGTCTGCATCTATCCTTCTTTAAGTGCTGTAATGACTTTCTGAGTCATGGTGAAACTACCTGCAAGATCCAAATCAGTGTAGTGTGGGTCTTATCATTAGGGAGGGGGGAAAAATGGAGAATGAGAGGTATGGGGGAGAGAGAGAGAGACCTCTGTTACCAGCAGAACAATCCATATACTCAAGTCAATATTAAAGCTAAACTTTATGAGTTTTTAGTTGCATGACCTTTACATCTGAGTATTAATATGAATTCTGAATGAACAGTCCCCTCAAGCAGTCATCACTGTTATTTTGGTGGTCTCCACTTCTCTTGCTTTAAAAAAAAATATTATGTCAGTCTTTATTGCAATTTATGTGTATCCTAAAGCCCTGCAATTCTTGTTTCTGCGGGGTGCTGTGATGCAAAGGAGGGATGAAGGCTTCTGCTACAAAAAGCTTGCAGTCACAGAAAAGATGGAGTGACTGTCAGACAGAAAGGTGCTGGTTTACTCAGAACATTGTAAGGCATGGGATTTATATGTGTTCACACATTTCAAGTGACTTTTCTTGCAGGACCTTATTGTGATCAGTCCTTGGTGCGATAATCCTAAGAGACACTATGAATGGGAGGAAGAATTTCAGAAATCAGTAGACAAATGGAAAGCTAAGTGATACATATTTCTTCATTGATCTTGTGATTTGGTGGGGATCTAACTCACACTGTTGGCTGCCTTCAGGGTAGCAGAGTAAGCAAGTACTCACCTCCTCCCTGACTAACCTCCGCACAAAAGGGTGCTTGTGATAGTATGGGAAGGGCAGTTTGGCTGAAGAGATATTTTCCCTTTCTAACTCCTCTTGCCTAGCAGAATAACTGTTGCTATCACAGTTTAGATGAATAAAATAAATAATGTAAAAATAACAGAAATTATTAGAAAATACTAGAATTTGTAAAATACTCAATATTGTGGAGTAGGTATGGGACCTTCTTTCAATAGCAGCATCACTCTCAGTTCCAGTTGTCTGGGGAAACAGCATATTGCCTTACCTGCCAGTGCTGGCAAGGGCAGTCTGATAATATATACTGCGGAGTCACATTTGATGACTCCTGCTTCTTGGCTGTGTCTTCTCTGTGATTCTGTCCCAACCCATAAAAACCATGCACGTATGCTCCATTTATCTCTTGCACTTGAAAGGCAGAAAGTAATTATACTGAGAAAAAAAGATAGTCCTTTTCAAGGTTCACGTCTTCAGATAAGTCAAGCGTATACAAGTAACACATTTGGCACTTATATTTGAAACAGCAAAATGAATTTTTTTGAATCTTATAATTATTTTCTCAAGTTTGGCAGAAAAATTGGATCAGGGATCTTAAAATCAGATTCATTCTAGTCACTCATATAATCTCTCACAGAGCATTTTGACTGCCTGTCCTACAACGTGTGCTGGAAATTGGTATTCCACAAAGTCAATTATAGTTCTGAGTCTGTAAGAAGTAATCAATGTGTCTGATCTGATCATTTAGCAGCATCTTTTTTTGTCTGTGTACAAATGACAAAAATTTGAGAGGTTAATAAATAGTGGAGAAAAGCTGTCCAGTGATTTTGTTCTTCTTTTTGTGCTAGCTAGTTAAGAACAAGAGCCTGTTGTGCTGGCTCCACGTGAAGAGCAACACCACCAAAACAAGCGTTCAGCTTGTGGTGCTCATTTAGAGCCATTCTGAGTTAGAATTGCTGAGGCAAAAATGTCTGATATCTACGACAGAGCCAAAAAGGTAATTAAGGACTATTATCTCCAGTGATGGTTAAGGAACAAGTGCTGCTCAGGTATTTAAAGATTTATGATTTCTGACTTTTCATTATTTATTCTTTTTGTAAATATCCTTCTGGAAGAGAGCTTGGCACAAGACTGTGAACATATTTGATGTTTGTGTGCTGTATCATCTGTGATACAGCTGTCTTAAAGATAACAGTTAGTGAAGAAATACAAATACACATAGCTGAATTGACTACCAGAAAAATATATAATTTAGATTCCAAAATATAAATGAAAAAAACCCCTCAAACCCAAAAGATCAGTCTTACTTCCATTACCAGTTATTACACTGCTTCTAATTAGGATTAATCAGCCACATTCGTTTTCATCTTAGGAAATTAAATTATATAAACAATTCGTATAATAACCTTAAATATGAACTGGATGGAGAAAGAGCCAGTAGATTAACAGGGGAGAATTATGATTAAGTCTTTGTAAACCTCCCAGTACTGCTTTGTCCAACCTCACTCTTGGAAGTAGTTAAATTCAAATGCATGAATCTGAGCCGGCTGAAGAAACGTCATCTCTCATGCGACTCTTCCCTTGTAGGCTTTTGCACAATGGCTCAGATGGTTACTTTTCACCCAAACCTGTTTTCTGACACAGTCCATCTTAGAGCAACATGAGAGTCAGCATTTACATCAGGAACAGAGGTGGGAGAGGGTGGCTGTGCAATAGGGAGATAGTGAGAGCATCATCTCCCAGAGCAGAGCACCATTTGGCCCAGGGAGAACCACAGGGCTGTGGCTGCCCTTCTACAGCAGCTTCCAGTGACCTGTACTGGGACTGTAGGGCACCTGTCCTCCCCCATGTCCCCTCTCTGACATCCCTTCTCTCTGCATCCAGCTACATGTGCTCTCTCCTCCATCACACTGACACTCCTGCTTGACTGGTGGTGGTAAGGGAGCAGAACTGACAGAAACACCCTTTATATGAGCTTAATTTTCTGCTGTTTTGGATGAAAAATAGCTTCCTGGCCAGGGCCAGCACGCAACAGGGCAGAGCCTGGGTGTGGAGTTCAAGGAGGGGATAGACCACAGTGGTCTTGTTTGAGGCTGCTGTGAACTGTCTGCAGCCTTAAACATCTGGCCTCTGCATAATGCACTACCAGGCCTGTCAGCTACAGACTGAGGCTCTCTCCTGCCCCAAACCTGGCGTTTCTGCCAGCTCATGTCAGCTGCAGGGGAAGCAGAGGGACAACTGACAGGGGATCGCTTTGTCAGGGCAGCTTGCAGCTCTATTGCAGTTCACTGCTAAATCACAAAAGAAATACAGTCTCCTGTGTTTAAATACAAATTTGTATTATTTGTATAAATAACAATTTATTATTGCTGTAATACACATACAGATCCAGGCAAATATTTCTTCCCCTCTCCCCCCCACCCCCCCACTCCCCCACCCAGGCCTTGGATTGTTTTAATTCTGTGATGAGGGATTTTCAGCTTGTGGTCTGCAGGCTGCTGGGTTCTGGCAGCTTTTCCAAATGAATCTGGGAAATGAACCTAAGAAAAGCCTATTGTTACTTGCTGCACAAGGTTCCTCGTCTTTACTGGCAAAACTATAGGGGTCCACAAGATAAAGGAGCCTAACACACACACACACCCCTCCCCTTTTGTTTCCCCTGATTCAGTTCACACTCTGCTGAGTGTCAGTGTTAGCTGCTACAGATTCCAGAGCAATGTTGGAAAAACCTGTCGACAAAACTCTTAACAGTAAGGTTTCTGGCATTGCTTATACTAAACATATAGCCACTGCTCCACAGCAGTCCTGGGCCTGTGTAATAGAATGGCTCTCTTGTCTTCCTGATACTGATCCAAACTGGGGGAAGGAGGAAGGAGAAGAAAATCAGGAGGTTGCCTTGCTAGAGCTCCTGAATGCTTCTTCAGCGTTACAGTCAGTGTTCTTGAAATGCTGTCTTTTGTGTTTTGTCTGGCTTTTCTGCTATGAGGTCTGGGGTGGAGAACCTGGATTGCTGCCTGGAAAGCGCTGTGTGACCTTGTGGTAGTACAGACACAGGAGAATCTGCAATAATATTGGACTTCACTGTACCAGAAATTCCTCAGGGGAGGATGCATCTTCCATTCCCCCAGACAGTCTCCTAGACCAACTGTCATGGAGAAGCTGAAGATTCCTACATCACTGCACAAATTATATTTTTTGTAACATAAGTTAGCTGGGAATACTCTATGTACATTCAGTATTTCCAGGCAAGCTGTTTTGGATTACAGTAATTAAACTTCTCTGGAACAGCAAACATTTTCACACTGTGATTTCCTTAACATACTGCAACAGTCCTTATTAGAAAGAATACAGCCCACAAAGAGTCACTAAAGAGTCAATTAAGCCAGAGAAGATTTTTGGATTATGTTTAAAAAGGAGGTGAGTAGTTGACAGATGGCAGGGACAGAAATTCAGCTGGACAAAGCAATATTTTTAGCGATGATGTGAAAATTAAAGCCAACGTTAAAGAGAAATAGGAGAAAGGGGATAAATTACAAAATACATACAATAGGTCCCTTTCCATTTCACAAGGACAGGGCTGGTTCTGTGATATCCCTAAAAGCCAGACATCACAGAATTTACACAGCTTGGGCTGCATACTGAGAGAGCTAAAAAGAGGTCATCTCTTTCAGAAACATACTATGGTGAATTGGGATGTAAAGAGATGTGGTTAGCTAGGGAAAATGCAGGTAGAGTAATTTCACCTTTCCATCAGTCTTGGGTTAATTATTGCAGTTTTCTGTGTGCATTTGTGGAGCAATTTTTTTTCTCAAGTTGCAAGAAAGATTCATTTAGCAACAGAAGCAGCTTTAGAAACGTCTGTCCCTCACTAGTTATCAGGGAGGATGAGCTGAAATTCAGAACAGTAAGATCAAATGTGAACAGGCTTGATTTAAATGATAGCAAGTTAGGCAACTACAAGCTCTGTAGGAAGTTAGGAGGAGGGAAAGAACAAATTTACAAATATGAAATATCTACTATTTTCCAGTGCTGATTATATTTTGTTCAGGTTGACAGGAATTAATACTGTTACTCTTTTACTGTTCTCTGGGGGAATACCTACTGTTCACACAGATGCACATTAACTCAATGTTTGTGTTTTATTTACTGATTATTCCCATTGCATTATGGAATTAATGTGAAAAAAGTGCATACTAATCCATGTTGTTCAGAACTAATAATTTGATTCCAAATGCCTTTGTATGTTTTTTATCAATACATTTACTGCCACTAAGGTATGTGAAGACCTCTGAATTAACTGATTAACTAATACAACAGCTTTGAGTTTCATTTCACACTAGTTAAGTATGTAAGACTACAATTGGATTTTACTGTAAAAGAAAAAGAAAAGTCCTTGCCCTTCACAGACAGTATTTCCCCCTGAATGTATGCTGTTGGACTTTGCCCTTTACTAAATTGGGTGATGATGTCCCCTCACAGCAGGAGGAGGTAATGATGTTGGTGGGTTGTCCTCAGAAGATGCATGTTATCCCTCATGACCAGGTCCCTTCTGTTTTGGTTAGATCTGTCCAGTCATGAAGGTTCATTGTGGTTAGCAGAGCTGTGGCAATGCTAACAAGTCACAGGAGCTGTATCTTGTGTTGGAAGCACTAGGAAGAAGGGTGCTACCCTAACAAGACCACAACCCAATTTTGAAAACCACCCAACAGATAAACTGCACAGTCTGAGAGGCTTGGATGAGGCAGCATAGGTAGCAGTCAGCACATCAGCACCCTCCACTTTGACAAGCTTTTTGTAGACATCATGGGAAATAGAAGTTTTAAGGAAGATAAGAAGGTTGTTTTGTGGATACTTGCCAAGAGCAGAATGCTTGTCTTTTCCACTGACGCAAAAATAGGTAAATTAAACAGAAGTGCTTGAATGGTTTTTATGTTTATGACAGAAGACTTAAAGTTGTTCAAGAAAAGAAATGCTTGGCTGAAAGAAGATGTTTATGCTCTTTTAAAAATGTGTTCTGGTCTAGTCATCAGTGTGGGATTTCTTTCCTCTGCTTACTTTCACATAATATAGAAACAATAATTTACCTTTTTAAAGAAATATATTCTGTGAAGATGGGAAACCAATACAGATCATTAACAATCTCCTGTGAAGTAGGATAACAGAAGGTGTTGATGGGGTATTGATAGATTATACCTTCTCAGTTTCATTTTTAGCAAAAATTTGTTTCTGAAAAGGGTGACAGAAAGAAGAGTGAGGACTAGATAGGGCAGCTGGAATCTGAGGCAGATGTGCCGGTCTCCTTCAATGTTTCTTCATTTCATGTACATTCACACAATGCACTGTCCTGAACTTGGAGAATAAGGAATGTGGGATCACCAGAAGAGACACAAAATGAGTTTAAATTAACCTCTCTTCCCCGCTTGCCAGAGGGTTTACCTTGTTGCTGACCTCCCCAGGGAATTCAGGAGGCAACCTTCAATGCCCTCTAGCCCTGCCTCACTTTGATGACTTTTCCTTTCTGTGTTAAAAACCATTATAAAAAGCTTAGAATGAATTTGTAGACACTACACTTCCAGGATTTCAGTTGCAGCATTCAGCAGTGTTTTTAGTTGCTCGTTCTCATCACTTGTCAGAAATGTGAGTCGTTACTGTCATCCTCATTTTACAGATGGAGAAGCTGAAATACTCAGAGGTGGAATGGCTAGCTGGGGTCACACAATACATAAACCGCTGTCACCCAGGAGACAGGTGCTCTTGCCTCACTTGGGTGGTGTTTTGACTACCCTGAAGTCAAGAGTTTTACCATTGATTTTAATAGGTTCACAATTTCACCCACTAATTCACACTCCATCCAGGTTTTGGCACCCTTATGTTTGGCATGAAACCACTTCATCTAAAATTTCACCACCTAGTCCTCAGAGGGCAGTTCTGGCATCTGGCTGTAATCAAAGCGCAAGAGAGCCCATCCTGCTTGTCTAGAGGCATGCCTCCTGGGAGGTGGGAGATGTGTGCAGAAGTTATAAAGGTATCTGGAAACAAATGAAATAAAACCTCCAGAAGCTCATTAACGTTTAACTTCCCTTTAGTTTGCCTTTTGAATAGTTGTGTACCTATAGCATGGGTCAGAGGCAGGTCTTAAAAACCAGTAACCTTGCTGCCTAATATTTACCATACTTTTTCATCTTTATCGTTATAGTTTGTTTCTCAAGAAGTAAATGATTTCAGGTAAACATACTATTAAAACCATGGATACCGAGAAACCAGGAATTCTCATGAGAAACAATGAAAAAAATGCTTCATTCTTTTATAGGTTAACAAAAATGCAGCAGCAGAGAAACCCGTGACAATGCTGGCTTGAGATTCCTTATGACAACTGTAGTCATACCTCTGTCAGAATATTGGGAATGCTCACAGCAGAGTTAGCATTTTCTGGCATTTTATTCAGTCCATGCAGTGTAGTTATAGCAGCTGTTTCATTGTAGCGGGGAAGTAGAAAAATGACAGGAAAATAAGACATCATTAGCCATGTTCTCAGGGTTTTTGTGTACTGGTCATAGTCTGTTTCAATATTCTTTTTCCCTTTGACATTCACAGTGAAGTATCATTTTTGGTAATGGCTGAATCATTTTGTGTTAAAAGGATGGACATTTACAGTTTGTCAAAGAAACATTGTAGAAGTGTTAATAATGCAATTTCAATTTAACTTTCTAAAATAAATTTGCTACACAGATTGTATTTGAGAATTTAAAGGGACACATTTTCCTGTTTATGCTATTAATACATGTAGATTACTAAAGAAAAGCAATTTTAGAATGTTTTTTAAAATACAGCTTAGTCTTCACATTGTATTACATTTAAAGAATATAGATTTTAAAACAGTCATCATTACTCTGAATATTTTGATAGTAGTCCATTTACTGACAGTATTCAAAGCGTTTTACAAAGGTAGAAATTATTACTATTCCTCTCTCTAAAAAGGGGAAAATGAAACATGGTGTGATTATGTGATTTGCACAAGGTCATGTAGTCAGAAAAAAAAGAATAAAACTGAGCTGTCTTAACTACTGATCCTTTCTACTAGTCTATTTTGCTTAGTTTCGTTAGTTAAATATATGGGTATTTAGATTACAGGTGCTGTAGTTTTATGAAACTCAGAAGATTTTTAAAATGTGATTAATTCCTGTTTCTGTGGATGTTCCTTAATTTTGCGAACAGCCCTGTGACTGTGTGTTCCTCCATTCATACCTTGCCCTGCTTCCCACTTTTGCTGCTCACAGATGTTTCTTAAGAAACTGTATGGTTATCTTTTGTGAGCATGGGTGGTTTGAAAATGCTTTGGTAATACAATTTTAGATTATCTAGACTGGCTACAGGTCCTTTTGATACTTGCATTGTTTGGTAAACATAGATGAAGAGCAGAAACAAGTGCTCTTTCTGAGTAATTTGTCCTTTGTTAATTGCAAAGTGTTGCTAAGTCACCTACAGACTTGCTGGGAGGTCAGTCATTGGCAGTTTTGGACTTCTCCAGTTAGGAGATGTGAGCAGGCATTTTGCTCCAGTGCTGTCTCGTGGAGAGTGCTGGGGAGCACAGGTTGGTTCTCTCAGCTGCTAAATACATTTTGAGGAGATAGCAAAGAGGTCAGTGAAATGTGTCCAGCATGGTAGTGATGATTGCATTTCTATTTCCACAGTTTTTGTCTTCTAGAGGAGCGTAGTGAGGTCTCCCTGCAGATATGATGGTGGTCTGGGTTGGACAGAGCTCAGTCCTTGTAACATAGAATCACAGAATTGTTTAGGTTAGAAAAGACCTTTAGCTCATCAAGTCCAAGTGGTAACCCAGCACTGCCAAACCACTAAACCATGTCCCTAAGTACCACATCTACATGTCTTTTAAATACCTCCAGGGATGGTGACTCCACTACTTCCCTCGGTGTAGAAGAATGAAGGCAGTGGGTTGATCATCATTGATAATATGCAGCTGTGGCCTTGCCAGTGGGCAAGTGGGTTGATTGACATGGATGATGTCCAGCTAAGTAGTTTAATAGCACTGAGGGTTGTGGGAGAGGCGGTAGGATGGAGGAGTAGTGTGGTCTGGCCTCTGGAGGAAGGAGAAACAGCATGGACTAGTAGAATCTGACCGATGGTAAAAGCCTTGTTGCAGCCTACTAGTTTGTGCTGCAACAACTGGTACCCTGTGTGAGGCTGACTGAGTTGGATTGCGACTACAACACCTCGGCAGCCTATTCCAATGCTTGACAACCCTTTTGGTGAAGAAAGTTTTGCTAATATCCAACCTAAACCTCCCCCAGTGCAACTTGAGGCCATTTCCTCTTGTCCTATCACTTGTTACTTAGGGGAAGAGACAGACCCCCACCATGCTACAACCTCCTTTCAAGTACTTGTAATCAGAGAGGGTGGGCTGTGTGTGAGTTCAATAGAAATCCCTAAAGCTAATTATATGCCTTTCTTTCATTGTTAAAAGCTCTCCTTCTCCTATGGGACACTATTGTGTAAGATCTGTGGGAGGCTTATGGGAGGTAGGACAGAGATGATATAGAAAAGTACAAGGAAGAAAGGGATTCATACAAAGGTGAGCAAGGAAAATATTATAGACTGGATTTGGGAAGTAATTGCATTCTGATGTGATCAAGAGTATTTTTTTCCCCTCATATCTTTCTCTTTGTAATTTTTAAAAGACTTTGGTTGGAAATTAACCTGTATTTCATCACTCTGTCCTGTCTTCTGTAAGAGGGTGGTGGCATGTCCAGACCAGTCTACACTGATTGCAAACTGAAAATGTTTGATATAGTTAGTATGTCATCGGTTACTTCCTCGAGTGTCACAAATAAGCAGCAGATCAGTTTTTGTGTGCTCTGCTAGTGTTCAGTTTGTTCAAGTACAAGCTTAAAAGCATAGAAAACAGCATCTAAGCTTTTTATTCCTTACAATTTCAGTACCACTGACTCCCTTATATTTTGCATTTAATTGCTGTTCTTTGGATTTTCTTTCTTACATGCAGTTACCCAAATTTTCTGACCTATCCCCTAAATTAGGTTAAAAAAACAAATTTGATTGTTGAAATGTTTGCTTTTATCAGCATAGTAATTGTGAAAGTTAAAAAAAAAAACCAACAAAAAACAAGAACAAATGAAAAAAACCTTCATGACTGCTTTGGATTTGCAAAAAAATTTCAACATGTATATGTTTTATTTGTATTGGTAGATTAGGGGATTCTTGTCCAAGTTCTTTTCACTTGGAAGAGTGTCCACTTCTGCTCAGCTGCCTGCTGGCATGAAAAACCTTTGTATTTTTGGGACTAATTCAAATCAGACTTTAAGCCTGTTAATGTAATGAGTATCTAAGGGCTTAATGTAAAGTTCTGCTGAGATCCTTTAATGACTGAAAGAGGATGGCCTGCTACGTTGTGCAAGGAAAATCTACCTCTTATAGAGTGTTGGCAACAGCCCTGTTTCTTGTAGGGTGTTTTTTTGTATCTTGCTTGAGGAAATCTACTGTGGGCATCAGAAACTCTTAAGAGTAAGTTGTTTCGCTAAGGTTGCTCAATGATTGAACTGATGATTCTGTTCCCTTAGCTTACAGATGGGAAGTAATTCAAACTACCTAAAATCATGTTTATTAATGCTGCTGTTTGTCATAGGGAAACGGATTGTGCCTGTATATTTAGGTTGTAACAGTATCAATGGCAATTCATTTATGCTTCCCCAAGGCAATAGTAGAAATAGTTGATGATCAAAGCAAAATTATGCCACCAGGTATTCAGGAAGATTCCATGTCAACATTCTTTATAACTGAAGATGATACTACTGTTTTATAAACTTCACATTTTCACTTTGTCCTGGGATTCTGCCTTGACTTAAGAAGATAATAAGGGCAAAGACTGTTATGTATACATCCCAACCATGAGAAGTCCCTGTGGCAGAGAGTGTGTGCCAAGGTTTCTTGTGGACCGTGCAGCCTGGGGGGCTGGTTAGAGGTCATGACTTGGGTTGTTTTCTGATGACAAGCACTGATCAGTGTATCAGCATGTTCTACATAGGGCTACTCCAGAGATCCAGCATAGGCTAACAGAGCACAGAAATTCCTACAATATTGGTTACATTTTCCTTCAAGTTTTGAGAAAAATAGTTTTCAAAGGACCTTTTAATGACAGGATCTTTGGCCAGCTGCTTCTCTGATGTTTTGCAGTAAGCTGCATTCACTAAGTATGTTGTCTTACCTGCAGCATCCTAGCAGAGATTGCTGCAGTCTGCATAGTCACACTCTCTCTCTGCAGATGGAAATAGGACCAATGGTACTGACTTCAGGATACTCTATCCAAGACTACTTTCCACCTGGAAATGCACTCCCACAGCTATGATACTGTATGCTCAGCTTTCTCTCTGCTATATGGTTATCCTGTAGCACTGGAAATACTGATTCATATTGGGAAAAATCATCTATACAAAGGCTCCTCATCTTTGGAGCTCTTATCTATGCCTTTGGTCCAAAGTAGCTCAGATAGATGATGTATTACAAAAAAAGGCAACAGTTTGGAAATGGACATACAGATTTGAGAAAGAATCATAAGAGCAGAAGCAGGAGGTATTGTGTGGGAGGGCTGTGGGGACCTTTTCTAATTGTCAGCTGTATCTTACTGACTGGTTATACTTTCACCACTATTGTGGGAATGTTTTTTGTATGTTTTATTTCCTCCCATGTGAACCAGTTAGGGCATTGATAGCCTTTCAGGAGATGTGTACAAGGATATTCAAGCATGTCTGTCATAAATGACAATCATCAGAAGTCATTTGGAATCGGTAAGAGCTAAAGATGCTCTGCTTCCTGAAATACACTTAAGAGAATCATCAGATGCTATGGGCCTGACTCAAAACCCATTGAGTCAGTTAGGGATTTACCAGTAATTTCAGTGGGATTTGGATTAGGCCCTAAATCACCAATGAGCAGTAAATACTGAGGATGTAAAACAAACAGATCTCTTAGTGATGTGGCTGTTGCTGCTGCCACCTTTCGACTTGTGTGGCTTTTGTCCTTTGTTTCTTCTGGATTCGCTGGCAGTCAGAGGAAAACAGATGTCACTTGCAATTCTTTTCAGTGCCCCAGTCGGAAATAAAGGGATCAACAGTAGTGCAAAGGTTTAGCCGATCACCCTGGTAACCTCACATGCCATGCTTAACTCCAGTAAATACCAAAACTTGTTCTCTGTTCAGAGATGAGCTACACTGAGGTCATGGGAAAAACATGATTCATTGGCTTTTGTTTTATTTCATCTTAGTTCTTTGCAATACACATCTCCTACGTTAACATTTGAGAGTAGTAAGTTAGGTCCCCTCCGTCGTTTCGTTCTATAGATCCAAACTGCTGTAGATCTAAAGCGTTCATTCATATGTAAAGGCTCAGAAGAATCATCCCTTTACAGCTATTTAACAAGGGGAATAGGAAAATGTATTTTTATAAGAGGTGTTCTTGGATTTTATTTAGCAGATTCAAGTGACTTGACAAATGCAGACCTTGTCATTCATTATATTATTTCTTTTTTGGCATATGGCTTGCTCAGTGATGTAAGAAGCGCAGAAATAAAGGCAGCCCTTGCCCTATAGTTTGAAATCTAAGGCCTATTTCTCTAGTGATTAAATGTGTGCATATAATTATACACATGAATAGTCCTATTTAAATCTATGGTATTGCTCTCATGCATAAATATTGGAATCTTCAAAGGAATAGAGTCTAAAGTTGTTACTTTACCTGGTTCACCCAGTTTAACTAGGGAGTTTTGTCATTGGCTTCATGAAGCATTTGTTTGAATGACACGAATGTGAATGCATAAATGTTCAGATATGGAGTTTGTCAATGTTAACGCTGAAAGCTATTTTATTACACTTTCTTATAATAATTTTCTGCTTCCCCCTACTAACACCTGCAGCCTTCCTTTCTCTACCCTCCAGACCCATATGCACCTTCTCCCCCACGGGGGTATCAGCAGGTCATGTGCACTAGTTGGAAAAGGGCATGAAGTAGCTAAAGCTTCAAAATAATGCTGCTGTATTGCTTTATCTCACGCTGAAGGAGGGCTAAAAGCAGGTATGCTTGATACTGCTGTGGCCAGGAGATGGGTAATAATTTGTAAACTGCTCTAATTGGCTTGCATATTGGGCTGTTCACATGATAACTTTTCCCTTATTCAGAAGTTCTGAAAAATGTGGTTATCAAGTAGCTGTAGTCATACACCTCTGTGCAACATGTGTGTACTTAAGTCACATTATTTCTTCACAGATAGCATAATGTGTTAAGAAGGTAATCAAACATCTTCTCACTCTGCTCTTTTATAGGTGAGTTAGTTCTAAGTCCTTTCTAAGCATCCCTTAATGGGAGAGCTGAGATTGTAGACTTACAAAACATTTATTGGACTTCAGTCAAGTTGTGACTGTTATCCTAAGATACGACCCTTCACAGAATCCTTTTTTTTCTGACGGGAAGTTGTTGCTGGAACACTGTATCTCTTATAAACTAACTGACATTACATTTCTCCTCCTTTGAAGCATGACTGGCCTTTCCATAGCAAACTCAGTCCAAGCCCTGTTGCATTGCAGCTTGTCGCTGGTGCAGCCAGAGTTCACTGCATTGGCTTTGAAAGGCTGTAACTTTGAGGGGACTCTCTGCTGGGCATGTCTTTTGGATGGCAACGACATTGTTCGTCAGTAGGAATGACTGCCTTTCTGTCTTGTAGACCAGGCTTGCTGCTCTGGGGCTTGTATTACTGATCATCTCTTCAGGCACCACCTTGTGGTTGAACTAATTTTAGACACGTAAGGGTGTCCTCAAAAATGGCATGGTGCCACATGGTGAGGCTAAAAGGTATTTCAGGAAAGCCTCTAGTCCACCTCTGAGCCACATGCACAATTCATGATCACTGTGTCACTCCTGACAGATACCTTAGGTATCCTCCCAAGCCTCCAAAGATGGAGGAACCACACCTCCCTGGCAATCTGTGACAGTATTCACTGGCCACACTGTTAGAAAAGCTTCACCGATGCCTAACCTGAACTTCTCTTACAGCAATTTAATCTCTTCCTGCTCTCTGCACGATGGACTAGGTCACTTCTTTCTTCTTTTCAAAGGCCTTTTAAATCCAAAGACTCTTACCACACTTTTGCTAAGACTTGATTTTTCCTTAGCTGAACAACTTCGATTATTTATGTTGTGCTTTCTGATTAGTCTTGTTGCTCTCCTCTAAATTCTGTCCAGTTGGTTTAGATGCTTGTGAGGTGGGCAGGTGAGACACACTGCTTTAGCTTAGATCTTACCAAGGCTGGCTGAAGCAGAACTGCATTATGTATCTAATCTGTTACTACGTCTCAGTACAGTATTGGTTGCTTTCACACAAGTATGGCATTGCTTATTCAGTTCTGTTTAATACTATTATAAACCTTATTTCTTTTTTCTATGGAACTGTGCCAAGACACTTGTTCCCTACCCTGTCTTTATACAGCTGATTCTGCCTGCTTCAGAAAAGTAGTCAGCACTACCTGTGTTGCATAACAGCATCACAATTTTTTCAGACCAATGTCAAAACTGTATCAAACTCTAAACTTATTCCCCAAATGTACATGCATTCTCTCCAGCCCTGAATTCTCCTGCAGAACCAATCAGTGTATGTTCTACTTCATCCTGTGTTAATATTTAATATTATCAGATGTGATATATTCTTGAGAATGCTGCTCAGGACAGACCTCTGGTATGACTGCCAGTTTTACTTAGCTTCACTGGTAATGGCTTTCAAAGTACAGTTTTCTAGCTGACTTTGCACCTGTTTTAAAAGAATTTAATCTGCCCTTTGCAGGAAAGAATATCTTATGAGACAGTGCCAAAGTTTTACTGAAGCAAAGGGTTGAAAATCTACTGTTTCTTCCCTAATTGATCAATGTTGCTGCCCGGTCACAGAAAGAAATGAGATGTGTGGCATGATTTGTTCTTGATTAATACACGTCACGTGATTCATCTCCCTGTTCTTTTCCAGGTGCTTACAAATGGACTTTTTTCTGGGCAGACAACTTAAGCTGACATTTTTCAGCTTCTCCTTTTCCCTTATTTCTGTCTTCAGCTGCCTTCCTTAGTCCCCAGGAGCTGTCAGAGGTGGCTGCTGACCACCTTTTAGTTTCTTCAAGCTACTCAAGTTTCCTGCATGAAATTCTACAAACCCAGCCAATCTGGAAATAGCTAATTTATGTAATCTTTTCTCAATCATTCTTTTGGTTTTTTCAGGCTGAGGTTTTACTCCTGTCATTCTACTACTTAGCCATGTGTCTGCCACTGATCTTTCTAATGAACACTGATAAAAAATAAATCAACTGCTTCTGGCCTTCTTGAATTGTCTGTCAATAGATTTCCTTCTGTTGAACAGTAGATCAATGCTTTTTATTTTCTTTGCTTTACTGCTAAAGTACTTGTGGAATATTTTTGTACCTCTTGACATTTCTTGGTAGATCTGTCTCATTTTATACCTTTGATTTTCTAATTCTGTCGTTTATTACTCAATTTATTTTTTTATACTTTGTTTTTGTAAACCCCCTAGTTTCTGCTTTCTGTGCATTTCCTTCTTGTATTTCAATGAAAAGCTCTTTCATTAGCTGAGCCGTTACTACACCTTCTAGCTCTGTGCTAGTATATATGGTATGTGTGGTTAGTATTGTTTCTTTAAGTAACTGCAAGCTCTCTTCAACTCTTTTTACCATACACTTGCTCCCCCATGACCTGCTCTAGGAATTTAGCTATCAGTATTCTGGTTTTATGGAATTTTTTTCTTCCTAGACCATTGTTTCCACTTTGATGTTCTTACTTCCTTCTGTAAAGTTCTGACACGGGACCATTTCATGATCACCTTCACCCAAGTTACATTCTGTCTTTGCAGCTGATCCTTCTGTATTGGTCAGGATCAAATGTAGGTGAACAAGCCTTCCTGCTGCTTTCTGCAGATTCTTGTGCTGCACCTTAGCTTTCACCTTGAGTTTTTTCTGTACTTTTGGGTTGAATCAGATTTCTTCTAAATGCTCTCTTTTATTTTCTTTTTTTTTTTTTTTTATTAGGATGGGAGATTTATTGACAAATCTTCATCTATATTAATTTTTTCCCCTACTACTTTTATGCATTTTTGTTGCAGCTTAACGAAAGCTCTTAATGAACAAAAATGTGTATTCATTTTCACTAGTCTATTGCTGTAAAAGTTTCTTATGTTTTGTCTTACACATTGTATATCTCCTTTCAAGTGTATTCTTAACTAGAAATAAAATCTGGAAGCTAGATTGAGTATATTGTGCTTTACTGATTTTAAAAAAATAATCTTTTAAGAGCATAGAATTTAAAAATTATTTTCATAGTGACTTAAATGCCAATTTAGCCAACCATTTAAGTATATATTTACCTTCAGTCTCATAGAGCTTGATGAGGACTTGAAATCCTTTAAAAAGAAATTGGAAGGAAAAAATATTACTACTCAGAGTGATATCTCTGACTTCATTGTTTATTTATATAGTTGTTTGAAACTGTTATTCAGTGGGTTTCTTTGCATTAGAGGCATCTTTCAAAAGATTATTGCTATTCATAGTGTGCTTTAACTGCAAATGTAGACTGTCTAAATCATGTTCCACATAGTACCAGGAACCAAGAAACATTGAGAGATGTTCTACGGCTGTTCTGGTGGGACAGAAATAGTTGTAATTTAAATGAGTCTTTGAAAAGTTGTTGACTTATTAATGAGAAAAATCAGGAATCCCAGTTTAATTGTATGGATTTGCCTTTTTAGAGACTTCTTGTAAGGTAGGAGTGGAAATGAAAAACCATTTGCATTACTTTCCATATACAGGCTTCTCCATTAAGATTATCTTATCTTTATTGATTTTTGTTATGTGCTTCCCTCATTCTCCCCTTCCTGTCTGACCTATAGTCTCCTGGTGCATTTGTAGCTCCTAGCACTATTTGATTACTACAAGGTCTTTATCACATCATTAAAGCCCTGTGGGAGCTAACAAACAGATGTCCAGCTTAAGAAAGCTGATACCCGTCAACCCGGCGGTACATGGCGTGTGTCTCACCACACACATACTTCTGACCCGGTGTCCTGCCCTTGCTGTGTGGGTTAAAGGAGCCATGGCTGCCACGGGCCGAGGTGCAAGGTCTTGCCTTGGTGGGAAACCTCTGTGTTTGGCATGATCTGCCTTCTCGGCAAGCGCAGAATCCCAGCCAAATCCAGCCCTTGTGTCATGTCTCCTGGCATTTCTCACTAGAAGTAAATTTGGTCCATGCTGTTAACTACCAGTCCCAACAAAGCAAAACATCTTCTCATCATCCTGAGGTAGCAGCTGAACTGCTGAACAGTTTTGCTCTCCTTTGTCTCCATTTATACTGCCCTTTAACCCTTTACTTTCCTTTCTCCTCTGGGTTGTGCTATATGCTTCCTGTCTCCTTTCACGTGTTTATTACATGCCTGTTTTCCCACTTCTTTTATCCTCCTTCCCTGCTTCTCTCTTGTAGCCCCGATAGTCTTACCTTTCACTTTTCCCTTTGCAGAATCCAGTCACCGCCTTTACGTTTTGCTTTTTCCTTCACCAGCCCCTTTGTGAAAGTCCTTACCCAGGTCTCTGCGAGTGGCCTGCATGCTCTTGCATTTCAGAGGGTGGCTATGAGAGGCTTGCCAGCTAGGCCTCACGATAGTTTAGAAGAGACAGATAGCGGGGCCAGAGCTTTTCTTTATTGCGGTTTCTTGTGCTATGCTGTAAGGGAGAAGAGAGCTGAGCAGGAAAAGGTGCTGAAGGAGGAGAGATTTTCTGGGGGGGGGCCCGAATGGCGGAGGCAGCCACCTGCAGAGGAATGCTTTCATGCCCATTGTGGGTCAAAAGCAGCAAGCAGAAGAGCTAGCTATGCCTGCGTAGCTTCAGATCTGGTGTGATGTTTGGCCACTGCACACTTCATTAGTACTTACTAAGTTTAACACGCATTTGTTATTCATCTTCACATGTCATGTCACTGTTTGAATTTGCTGAGCTTTAAGAGCAAAGTTTATCTCCGGGATGTCTTCAGAGAGCTTTTTCTACTCGCGTGCCCTGGGCAGAGCTTGGACTTATGTGTCATTCTTTGTTTTAACAGCTTCTTTGTTCAGTTTTTTATTTCAGTCTTTATTTTATTTTACCGTTCAACCTTCAAAAATGTATTTCATTTAATTTCATTTTATTTTTCAGACACCTCTTATTGAACCTCACATCCCACAACGTCCTACTAAAACCATTACACAGGTAATAGGACATAGGTGTGCTGTAGAGCCAGGCTGCTGCTAGACAAATGGAAATAACTCCTATTTCCAACATTGTGATGTGTATCAGCTGAAGTAATGCTTTCTGTTAGATGTGATAAGTATATGAGGCTTAAAATCCTGAATAAATACTACATCGCTCTGCAAAAGTAAGCATCTGTGCAAGGACTTTTACCTTAGGGAAAAGAGAACTTGTGGGGGTTTTTTTGCAGAAAGCAGTACAGAGATTGCAGAAAGTTTAAAATCTGTGTCTTGGTCCCTTTTTTTTCTCCATGATCACCAAGGTTCCTTCAGAAAAGATCCTCAGAGCTGGAAAGATTTTGCGGAATACAATTCTGTCCCGAGCACCTCACATGATAAGGGATCGTAAATACCATCTGAAGACTTACAGGTGTGTGAGCTGATTGTATAGAGGTCTCTGAATTTTTATGCCTGCCATCCTCTGATTTGTGATTTATGCCTTGCCATACTTGCAGGTCTCAAAAGGTCTGAAATTATTCTGTGATGCTATTTGAGTCTGGATGTTATGCAGTCTTTAATGGGCCTGGTAAATCTTTTCTCAAGTAATTTGACTGGAAATTGAGTCCATGATTGTGAACAGAGCGTTCACATTCAAAAACTCTTCCAAAGTTAATAGCATAGTTAGCTGGAATATTCTGTGCAATACCAAGTTAAAATGTAGATTCTGTTCTCTTTGTATAACAGTAAGAGATAATGGGAAAGTTCATTAATATATTACGTTACTGTACTGATTGCTACAGCAGTGTTGTTCAGCGTCGAGTTCTGAAAATTCAGCTGGTGAGAAACATTCGTTATGTCGGTTTTCTCCTCTATTTAAAATTATATTTGCTCAGTGTATTGCCAGGCTTTCTTATCTTCCTGCTGGTGGCAGCACTGCCTTGCTGAAATGAGATAACAATGGCACTTGTAGAATAGTAATATGACTTCAAAGAGTCAGAATCTATCTATGTTGGCTTAAGAAACAATCAATTTGTTTTAGTGTCTACTGTTTAAATCAAATATCTAATGCATTATTTAGAGTATATTTAAATAAAAATTGGTTTAAAATCTCTGAGTATGTCTTTTTCTAAATAGTCAATCAAAATGTTGGTGATCTGCTTTTGAGATAAGTGCATTGATTTTCCATATTTCAGTCCAAAATGTGTTTGGAGTTTGTGAGTTAATCTGAGAATATATCATGATATGCCATTGCTCATTGTTCCAGAAGAACAAAAGAGCATGTATGATAAATGAAGACCGGTGCTGGTCCAAACAATCGCACCATTTTATCTTATACATAATTGGGAAAAAACTCTTACTGTTCTCTCTTTGATTTTTTTTTAAATATGAAAGGCCAAAATTTAGATTGGGTCCAGGTGAGAGAAAGTTTTGTCATCAAAATGGGATTTTAATTGGAAGAGCATTATTTCAGCTCAATTTCAGCAATTTCAGTATTACCTATTTCCTTAGTCTCCGAAAGTGATGCATGAATTGTGAGCCACGAGAGCCTGTCTAGAAGGACTAGCCAGCTTCCTCTCTGTTCTGCGTGTGATCAGTTACAGATTTGTATGGGTTTGATCCCATTGCTTATTTGCTTCTGTTCTGCCGAGTATGACAAAAAATTTTATTTAGTTGACCATGTGGCTTTTTGGGTTTTTCCCCCCTCTTTGGGCATTCTCCAGACCTTGAGGCCTGTTGTTGTCTGCCTGTGGGTCATTCAGGAGCTGCGAGGTGACCAGCACCTACCATGACAGAGCCTCAGAAATGCTGTAGACAAACCAGTAGTCCCCAGATACAGTGTGGGCAGAGTTTGATTACAAATGGAGGAACACCCTCATAACACCCACTCTTCCCGTGGAGGCTGTTCTCATTGGCAAAGCTTTTACGGTGTTAGATGATTGTTTTAACACAGGATTCTGAAGAGCGTGAGGCTTTTGCTTTCCCATGGTATACGGAGAAGGTTTTCTTTGAAATCTAGGTTGGAGGTTATTGCACTGGTGCAACAGGTCTTATACCAGGTGCCACAGGCTCAATCTGATCCCCTGAACTTTGCATTTCCCAAAACACTTGTCATTCTGTTGAGGTGATCCTCTCAAAACTGAACACCTTCACTGGTATTTTAAGCATGTACGCATAGATGGTGGTATTGTGTTTTCCATAGCGAGATTTGACTAAGGTTAGACAGAGTTTAAGGTATCATTGTTCTTGGCAGACAGCGTGTGATCGCTCTCTGGCTAGCTGCCTTTTCATTTCTATCTATTCATTTGTCCTTCAGGCAATGCTGTGTGGGGACGGAACTAGTTGACTGGATGATGCAACAAAGTCCTTGTGTCCATTCACGAACCCAGGCTGTTGGCATGTGGCAAGTATTGCTGGAAGAAGGTGTTCTTAACCATGGTAAGATAGAGAAAATTAGCATCTTTACTAAAACATGGGCAACGTGTGACATCAGTGCCTCTCTAGATCTCTTTCATGAAAAACAAAGGGATCATGAGCCCAAAAGAAATGTTGCAGAACAGCTTGTTCGTTCGTAAATGCAGGTGCAACACACAGACAGTATTCCACGAATCTTGCTACCAATATACCTTTTTAACTTATGAGAATATTGAAAAGTAAACAAACAATTTATAATGATAACTCTGATACTTAGGAGTACACTGACTTGTTCATATATTGCAAGAGCTGGATAGCACTCAGGCCAAAACCAAAAGATGTATTACCATACACAAAACTGATCTTCATCAAAGATCTGCAGCATTTGGAAGTGAATGTGAGCACTTGTACTCGGATCCATAATTTTGGAATGATTTTTAGTGGATTTGGAATGGTTCCCAAATTCAGCACTCCAAATATTCCAGTGCAGATATCTGGGATTTTGTTAGTTTTCTGACTGTATTTTACATTGATTTTCAGTTTCCACTTGGCAGGATTTACTCAGTAACAGGATATTATAGCCCTCAAAAGGGTAGCTTTCTAAAGCAATATTCATATTTGAAGCTGTGCATGTACAGTTTTAGTAAATTCAGAAGAGCTGCTCTATTACAGTACACTTCCTTTTAACCTCTGTTGTGCTTCCCATATCCCAGAGAGGAATTTCCATGCTGAGAAGACAGATTGTTTCCACCGCTTCGTTACCCTAAGGGCTTTAGCTTTAATTCCTGCCAGATACTCCCTTGAACTCCCAGTTGCAAGCTGCATCATAGTATCCAACTCAACATCACTCTGACTTGCTTGGAAGACCAAGGGCTTGTCCTTTACCATATCATAGCCTCTTTTTAGATAAAGTTCTTATCTTGGCTGTCTTTCAGTTCAGTTCTTCCACCACGACACAGGTCGATGAACTTGCCCCTGGGATTATATCTTGATGATGTACATTTCTGGTACATCAGAAAGAGTTTAAATGCTTTTGTTACCTTTTAGCCCAGTCTGAAACATGTAGGGCAAGGTGTTCATGCTAGGGAACACCTCTTAGAAATTGATGATGTAACCATTTCCCCAGTGTGAATTATTTGCTTAAATAAAATGGTTTGAAACAAAACCAGATCTAATAAGAAAAAAACACACGCATGTATGTATACATGTATACATGTTGTGTATATGCACACATATGTATGTTGTAGAGAATAAGATCTGTCCCAGCTGAAACTGGGACACGCACAACACACATATATAGAAGCCTTTTAGAAAGCATTTGTAGTACACAATTTAAAAGTGTACCCTTCAAGCTACATAATTTGGATATATTTGAGAAATGAAGGTGTTTCATAATCTTGCAATTTCTCTGTAGCTTTCTTCCCTTCTTAACTAATAAAACTGTGATATATATGATGCTACACAAATTTCTACAAGGTTAACTTTAATGAGGAGAGCTTAGTGTCTCATATGTTGTGTTGTTCTCAGTGGACCAGGAACACCACTTTCAAGACAAATACTTGTTTTACCGATTTTTGGATGATGAGCGGGAAGATGCCCCTTTACCAACTGAGGAAGAGAAAAAGGAGTGTGATGAGGAGCTGCAGGATACTATGCTGCTTCTGTCTCAGATTGGGCCAGATGCTCACATGAGGATGATTCTTAGAAAACCGTAAGCACATTAATGAGTTAATATTATACATGAGCCTTCCTTGTGACATGGAAACAAGATAAATCTACATTTATTATCAGGCATCTTTTAGCCAGTTATTTCACTTCAGTGCCAGTTTGTTCGGTCTCTGAAGTTTTTAAGTCCGTATTAAATCATTTCCAGTCCTTATTAATGCTTATAAGTTGAACTGTGTGTTGAGAATCACCATCAAAGGCTTTGAATGCCATCATACTCACCTTGAGGAAAATGCTACATTATGATTTTTTACCTTGTTCCTGAGCCTCCCCAAAAGTAAGTTGTAGGTAACAGAAGAGTCCTGCTCTGTTAGCACTCTCTGTGTAGATGTGCCATTCAATTAACTATGCTGCTTTCAGTTGTGAGTAGAGTGGTAGGGTGGCAGCAGGTACCTTTCAAGTACAATTGCCAGTGGCAGGCATTAATTAGATTTATTCTTGATAGAACTTTATTGAATTAAGACAGGCTGGACGTGGCCTGTTGCGGTTTGCTAGCAAGGTGTGAAATGTGGATCTGTGGGTTTATTTATCCATTTTTATTGTTATAAAATCAACACATGCTCTCTGTACCTAGGCCACAGAGGATATCTGCCTAACCTTTTCATAGCTATCAGATCATGTCCTTTCACACATCGGTGGGCTAACCATCCTTTCAACAATATATTCTGGTCACACTGAAAACTGCGCTAAAGGCCTTTTTTATAGGCAGCTTTATAGTGACTTCAAAGCAACCAGTATAAACTCTGTTTGACCCTCCATTGAAGGCAACCTCTTCATTATGCAGGTAGTGTTTAAGGGCCACTGAGGACACATTTTACTGCTAATCAAGCACACTGAGAGTAATGAATTACTTAAACTCATCTCACTGAAGATTTACTTGTAAGGGTCAAATCAAGAAAGATACATACACAAAGCAGGATTCTGCTCCTTTGAGGCCATTGGAAAAGTTTGTCTTTGCTGTAGGATAGAAGTGGGCTCTGCCTACATGAGAAACTTTTTTGTACTAAAAATGTTTTGAATCTGCTTAACACAAGTGCTTGCTCCTGTTCTATTCCTGTCTTTATCCTTCCCCCGCTCCTTTCTTGTCTCTGTGTTGTCTGTTTAGATTGTAAGCTCATTTAGATGGCATTTTTCCAAAACCTGATAAAAACATCTAGTTTCAAAAGTGTCATCAGATACTTGTGCCTTTAAAAATAGGTATCACTGCCATGCAGCAATAGTTTTAAAAGTATAAATTCTCTTTCCTCTGTTTAATAGATGCCTAGTCAAACACAACCAAAGGATCACTCACTCCCTGTCACAGAAAATACATAGACAAACCAGACTGGGAGCATGGTGGTTCCATAAACCCTTATGGTGTCAGGGAAGCGAGTGAGGTGTTTTCCCCTCACATAGATGTCCTGTGCATTCTCGACTGGGGAGCGGAAGGGTTTCCTGCACCCATGAGCAGACACCTTTACCTCAGACTGACTGAGCAGGCTGGCTCTTGGAGAATTGCCCTTTTAGGTTAGCCTGGGTTTTGGCTGCCTACTACATTTGTTTTCCATCATAACTTTCAGAGCAGACAGTGTAAGTTTACCCTGGCAGGATCGATGTTGATTATCATCCACACTCCTTGCAGACAGCTGAAAGACTGGAATGATGCTGTGGAAAGTACTGCTTTCCCCTCTGTGTTGTCACTTGCATAGCATCATCTGAAAGAATATTCATAGGAGCTTTTTCATGCAATATAGTGAGGGGAAAGAGGTTTTCTCAAGACTGACAGCAATCTGACATCTTTCCCTATCCGTGTCCCTGAAAGTGCTTATTTTTGCTGCCCTTTGCTCATGGAAGCAAGCCTGTACTGCCAGGCACCGTATTATCTACCGTTCTAGTATTCAGTTTACATACGTTATGATTTTGTTAGTTGAAAATCCACCCTGGGCTGAGCTGTGCCAAAGCTGTTAAAATCTCCATGAATCCTCAGAGTCCTGCTAGTTTTGAGTAGACACGGTTACAGCTGCCAGAAGTTCAAGGAACTGTCAGGGCTTCAGAGATGGTGGCTCTAGCTGACCTGAACAGGACCCACAATTTTCAAACCAACACAGCTGCATTTTATAATAGTCACCATTTCCAGAGAGGTTGCAGAACTCAGATAATTACCCTGAAAGAAATAAGACAATATTCTTTGATGAGAAGATTACTTTGAGAATCTGATTGTATAATGAAGCTGTTGCTTTGAAAGGTACTTTCTATTGTTCAAAATCTGAAAATCTCTAGCAAAAAGTGTCACTTGTTTTGACAGCAGACTTAAAAAATTCTCTGTTTATTACATTAACTGCAGCATTTTAACTGTCAAACTGTGAAAGAATGTTCTATAGTTTAAAAAACAGAATAGAGCTCAGGGAAATTTTTGGCAGGCTCTTGTTGCTATTGGGTGGTTTTTTTTCTTTGGAAACACATACACTGAATGTGAAAATAGCTTTTTGTGAAGTAGCAAACAGCTCTCTGCTCCTTTTAATGCCTGGAGCACAGGTGCAGACCTTGAACAAGTCCCTAGAAAAATTATTATAGAATTAACACAGCTCTTCCTTACAAGTATTTCTGTCCTTCAGTATGAAAATACATCATGAAAACATTTTAATAGATATTTTTATTTGATTTTAATGGTGTTCAGATATAGGTAACTTGATGGTAAACCCTAATTAAATAGGATGCTATAATACATAGCTAAACATAATAACAGGAGTCTTTAAAGGGAGAATGATATTCATCAGACAACAGTATTTAACTCAGACGATATTATGGATTATATTCTTTTTTTTAATACTCTAGGCTACAGTAAGTTAGCAGTATGACTGAAATAATAAATCTGTGTTATATATTCTTGGTGACTTCACTCAGCAAAGTTTTTTCACAGTACAAAGACTGATATTACATGTGACCAGTAATCAAATTTTAGTGTCATTTGCAGAAGTAAGCTGGACAGGATGCTAGGGAGAGGAAGTGAAAACAAATCTAAACATGGTGAACAGCACAAAATACATACATAATCAAATAACAGTTATTGCTAAGAATCTATAGCTTTTTGAAGGTCTTGTAAAAATTAAGCAAGATATATTTATTCTCTTGTTCTTAAATTTTTTTATTTAAATATTCTACCCAGCTGTTAGTGGTAAGAACAACACTGGATTTCTCCATAAAGACTGTATTAAGTTCCATAGTCCTTGATGGAGTTTCCTGCCAACAACATTTAATAAAGCAAGTGTTATTCCTGGGACAGGAAATACAAATTATTTTTCCACATATCAGTTCACTTACATTGATGGGTACTATATGTGGTAAATGGTATTTATAGAGTTAATCAAGGAGCAGTGATTCAAGTACAAAGATTCTGTAATTAGCTTCCATGCTAGAGTAAGTGACCATGCATTCACTTCATCACTTTCACACTCAGAGGCAGGTAGTGGGTAAAATTATTAGTGTCTCCTATATATTCTTTGTGGTACTTGAAAACAAAATTTGTATTCCGGAAAGATATGCTTATTTGACATATAATCACAATGTCATGGGGTCTCTGATCTTTTGGCTTGTTCTTATTATTTGAGAATTTTCTGGTTAGCTGTGTAATAAAAATAATCAATAATATTGCTTGTATGTACATGGTTTGTCAATGGCAAAGTACTATGTTATTGTCAACATCCTAGTCACAGAGAAGCTCAATGTCTCTGACCTTGATAAATTCTCCAAACACTGAACAGTTTTTATTGATCACTTAATATCACCTGAGTTCTGCTGTTCATTAATGTGTAGCCTTGTTCTCTACCTATTCCATTTATTATCCTGTCTATAACCAGCTATTGCTGTTAGAGTGTGTCCCCTGCAGAAACTAGGTCTTTACACAGCAGGATCCTAGAAATCAACATCAGTGGGTCACCACACAGGTTTTACGGAAGCAGTGATGCCTAATATCTCTCCATGTGACATCTGCAGGCACAGTAGTAAAGACTGGGTACGTCCACTATAGATCATCGGTCCTCCCAATGTGCTAACACAGGAGGCAAATGAACATACCAAAAGAAGAGTGTACCCTTTTGTCTTGATAGAATTTGATGTATTAAGACATGATCCTTTTTATTTTAATTTCGTGTAGAAATTTGTTAATTTTTTACACTGTTTTCCATTTTCCAAAACATGCTGGCTTTGCAAGCATGTAATAGAGTTAATTTTTTTACTTGCTATGGGAAGTATTATTTGTTAAAATCCTTACCTTGCGTTTCTTAAATCTCCAGTGAAAGGTAGCCACTGCTGGCTTAGCTTTATTCTGCACTTAATTAAGCTGCTACTGCCCCACATAAATCACTAGGAATGGCAGCCTTATAATTTCAAGCCAAATTTAGAAATAGTAAAGAGTTTTTTGAGTCACTAGAGGGCACAGCAGTACCAAACCACTTTCTGTTTCTCCCTTAACTGTATGAGAAAAGAATAGTTTCATCGATTTTTTTTTTTTTTCTAAATTGGATTTTAATTTGGGGAATAATAAATGCATGTCATTGGTAAGTGAAGAATGGATGAAAAGTACAGCTTGCTTAGCAGAGATGTTGGTTGTCCTTATGTTTTCTATGACTTCTTCAGTACTTCTGAAAATCTCCATCAAGCTTCTTCTGTAAGAAGATGCAATATAACTGCAGAGTGGCATGATTGCTGGGTGCTTTCTCTACCTCACACATGATTAGGTGATTAGGCAGAAAACCTACAGAGCACTATATTTCTTTATATGACTTCCCTGATTCTCTAGATACTAGAACGTCCTGTAACGTTGACATTTTAGGAGGAAAACTTCTGTCAGAAAGGTTCATTGCGACATTTTTTTAGGACTGTCCAAAGATTCAACTGTGCTGTTAATTCTTTTGACACCACATGTTGCAGACAGCAGGATTTGGAACTGTGCACTAGCCTGTTCTTAATGTTGGCATGGAAACCTTCTCCTTTGAAACTCCTGCCCCTGGACTGGACTTCCTGTACCCCATTTCCTCATATCTTAAATGTATCCTCTCTCCCTTCTTATGACTAGATTGCTCTTTTCTTCTGTTCTTGGCCCATGGATTTAATTATTTATATTCTTCTTTTCACAAATGTAAAGCACATTGTTTGAAAGGACTTAGTCCTATAAAAGTAACTTGGGATAATGCTTTAAAGGATTTTTTTTTCCTCTGTGTGTGTGTATGTAACTCCAATGCACTGCCTGAAATTATATCACAGGAGAATTTGTCCTTTTAGAAAGTAGGATTGTATTAGACACTTCAACCGAAGAGGATCTTGCCTGTGGGCAAAAGATCAGGAGTTACTCAAGCTCCTACAAATCCTTCTCATAGGTACCGTTTATTAGATCCTCCAAAGCATCTCTGGCACATGGTAGTCCTCAGAGTATTTATATCCTTTTTTAGCAATCAGAAATTTTTGCAGTGCATAGACTACAAAAATGCAATTATTGCAGTCGCAGTGAAATGTTGTATAAATTCCTCATTCCTTGTTGTGCTATAGGATTATTCCTTCATCAATGTATGCTTTTTATTAATGGCAGCTTCTTGTATTTTTCAGTGAGAGAAGTTGAAACTACTGAGTGGTTCTGATTTACCTTTGTGGCTAAACAACAGCACTCAGCATTAACTCTGCAGCAGTCATTTACTGTCCTCCAAGATGCACTGCTGCGTCTCCCAATTTGTTCAGCAGAAATTCACGCACTCCTTTATAAACCACTACTACTGTCTGTTTGCTACAACTAATTAGCGGCACATGCAAAAAAGAGTGCAGGTCCCACACTCAGGAGTCCTTTTGAAAGGAACAGATCTTTATGTACCATTTCTGATTTATCTGACCATTTTACATATAGAACACTTGATTTCATCTGGAAAGCTGCCTAATCAGGATCTCTCTAAAGTGGTTGCCATGGCTGCTGCTCGGTGTCATTCAGGTGGTTTCGTAGTGCTTCCATCCTTTGTGTGTTTCAGTCCTCCGGCCAGAACCATTGTTTAGTCCCTGTTTATTGACAATGTACCCTTCATTAGACACTACAACAGCATTTTGTGTTGTTTTGTACTTCTCTGATTTTGGGCATTTATTGCATTTTGCTGTCCTTTTGTCTTCTCTGTATAGGCCTGGACAGAGAACTGTAGATGACTTAGAATTTATATATGAGGAACTTCTTCACATTAAGGCCTTATCTCATCTTTCTACCACAGTAAGTATTCTTAAAAATATAACTCATTACCAAAAGGGACGTTGAATTTTGGCTTCTGATGCTTTACTAGAATTGGAGTGCCTATAACCCTTTCCATTTATACTTGCCATGCAAAGAAGTTATTTCCACCTGTGAGGACTGCCCAAGCACTATGCAGATTTAGGTTGTCTTTTGGATTTCAGATATAATTCTTTTCATATGTTTCTGCACAGCTGCTACCTCGCCCACTTGGCACAGGTGCTCCCATCTAGGTCCATATCTGAGTTTAAATTAAGATGCTTGCAATCTGACCTGACACCTGGGAATGTGGTGCTCCTGAATTTTGCAGAATAGATGTCTGATTTCTGAACTGTAAGAAGTCTTGGCTTGGACCAGTTAGGAGGGGGAATTACACAGTGCAGAAAGGTGTACAGGGTAATGCTGGCTGGTTAGTTTGGTCGTTGAGTGAAGGAAGCCTCATTAGACACCTTCTCTCTGAGTGGGCAAGAACAATGTAGAGAACCAAGAATAGATGAAATGGAGAAAATGCCTTGGAGGAGAGAAGGCAAATGTTTAAAGTCTCACCATCACTGACACACTGTGTAGGTAACTGAAGCAAGCTAAATAGCACTTGGTAGCAGCAAGATGCGGGTGCTTTCAGAAAAAGGAAGCCAGTCAGAAAGTAGATTTATGTTTGGCAATAGCTCCTTTGGAAGCTCTTGATATTTTCAGTAATTCTCAGCTAACTTGGACAGATGCAGCTAATAATGAAGCTACAGAAGTATTACAGAAAGATAGTGCGCTGTGCAAACATACAACACCTGAGCAATGTTTTTTGAAAAGACTATGTAACCAGATTTAGTAACTGAGCTAAGAGGGAACAGCTAGACAAAATCCTTAAGCATCTCTGGGATGCAGAAAGTATTTAAAGAAAGACTTCTGTAACATCCAGAAATCACACTTTTCAAATCAAACAAAAGAAACTACCCAAGGTAGAGAGATACTGAGAGGGTGTGGGAAACACTCAATACTACAGACATAACCCAGAACAAAAAAACCTGAAACATGGAACGTTTGCAGCTCAGAAGAAATTCAGACTTGGTCAGAATCCACAGCAGATAGCATATAGAACAAAAATGGCAAATGATACAAACTGCAAGAAGTACTTGGCATTTTGAAGAAGTGCAATTAATTCTATGTTTAGTAGGAATTTGGAAATGCCAGCATATTACATGCAGCATGAACCAAAGCAGAAGACAGAAACCATGACCAGTCTAGAGGAAGCCTTCAGAGGAGCAACAAACAGCATTGCTTCTATGAACCATAAGATTAATGGTCAATCAACTTGGAAGCAGATGGAATGTATATTCATTTTAAGCAAGCTGTAATTCCTAAAGTATTAAGTTTTCTAGATATGCCACGAGCAGTGGGAAGTAAAATGGATAAAAGTCAAGTTACATGGTGGTGAACCCTGCTAGAGAAGCCTGTGAAGTTAATATATGAATGAAAAACAATTACATAATACAGTGTTAAAATGAAATTCTTGGCTTCATCAAGAGGATTCATACACTGAAGAGGCAAATGACTGAAACAACTGTGAAGACATCTCAGGACGTACAAGGACAGGAACGCTCTCTGCAATGTGCAGAACAGTGCTAATGGAGCTGTGTTTCCAATACTCATGAAAGCATCATTGCCTTCAGGCAGAGGCTATAAAAGAGCTCGGTGAGCTAACAGTTATAGAAATCACAGACCTTTGGGTGCGTTCACTGCTGGTGTATTATAAAATTCTGTCCAAACACCTCTGTTTATCCCTCTTCTCCAGACTGCAACAAAGATTGCTTTGTACTGGCTGTCAGGAAGGAGTTCTGGGAGAGGTGGCTGGTCTGGTGTGTTTATGCTTGGTGCCTGAGTAAAGGTTTGGTGGGTGCCCTTAGGACATCAGAGCCTAAGTTTGTCCACCGATCTTAGGAGATACCTCCACCAGACTCTCATCTGGATTGTGTCCAGAATTTGAGAGTTCCACCCCAAGTTTTTCTTCATGGCTTAAATTTTTTTTTCAATTTAAACAGTTGGGAGAATAGTGTGAAAACATTGTTCTAAATATATGTTGGAGCCAGCTTTTGATGGTTAAGTTACACGGTAGTACCTCTGTCACCAGCTGACATTCTCTGAAAACAGGAATCCCACTAGTTGGAAATCAGCCTCCAGGTCCTTGGAGACTTGCAACTGTATGAAGAGAAACAGAAGGCACACAGGAAAACTCAGGATAATATGAGGTTCCCAGTGCTGCTACTATTTTGTGCAAGTAACACTAACAGTGTTTGCAGTGAGAAAAAGCAGTTGCGAACAGTGGCTCACTAGAGGTAACTGCCCAGTCAGTCATAAGAGCTAATCACACCAGAGCAACCCAAACCCAGTGAGGAGCGGGCTGACACCAAGCCCAGTGTCACGTTCTCTGGTTCCTGGATGAGGTAGTGAGCTGGCCGCTTTGCCCGGGAAGCTGTCAGGCAGAGAGGGGCCTCAGCAGGTCCAGATGGCTGTGCCTCACAGCTCAACACAGCAGAAGTGGCCAGGCTTGTGTCAGTAAGGGGAAGGATACCAATTTCTCAGGGAAGAGCAGGAGTCCTGCAGAGCCCTATGAAGTAATTGACAATTGCTACCTGTCTTCTGTGATAGATTAACTATTGCTGTTTGAAATTTTCCATCATGTTAATGTTAATGTTAATTGTTAATGATGGTTTCATGCGTGTGTGTAAGAAGAAAGATGTGGAGACCTGGATCTTAAAGATGCCCTTGTCTGAGCTATTTGGAACCAGGAAATGTGGAGGTTTGTGTTCTGTCAAGCAGATCAGTAGGAAACAGGACATCAAATGAAGCAGCCCATTGTCTGGCTGTGTGACTCTGAATGAGTGCTGAACGATGCAGAGGGAAGGAAAGCAGTAACTGGGGTATATTATGTGACTTCCTCTCATCAGGAAGAATAAGATCTATACAAAACCTATAATTTCTCTCTCTTTATTTTAAGGTAAAGCGAGAATTGGCAGGTGTCCTCATTTTTGAGTCACATCCCAAAGCAGGAACGGTCTGTAAGTAAATGGAGTCCTGTCAGATCTTTCTCATCTGTAGTATGAACATTTAAATTCTTAATGTTTAAATTACAAGAGCAAAACTGGAATGCGCTCTTCAAACTTGAGTGGCCTTCAGTGTTTAAAACCTGATGTAATAGGTGTTGGCTTAGTCTGTTGCCAATTGTAGGAACAGTACCAAAATTAATTCTATATTCTTGGTGGGATGTATGTATCACCTACAGTTTGGGCATGCTTTTATCTAGAATTTTGGGTTGGACCAATCTTTATTTAAATTGCATTTTAATGTTACCCCTGTATTAAAAAAGAAAATGCTGCACAAAATAAAGGATATAAAATGTTAATTTACTCAGATGTGCTTATACTAAGAAGTTTTGCCAAATGAATGTCAAATTCACAGCGACTAGAGAACTGGGTTAGAGCATGGTGCTACTGGTGGGATCCAAATCTGTGTGCTGAGTAGTAGTTGATAACCTGACAGGTATCGATAGTTGTTACAATTGTCATAGAAAACAAAAGTAACTTTCACATCCGTGTAATGAAATGACTACTATATGAGTGTGGGGTTTTTTTCTAAAATCTGAAGGCAATTGCTTTTAAAATCATAGTGTGCCCTTTTTAAACGTAGACATTAGTATGATTGCAGTACAGTTACCTTAGATTTTATTGAGTGCAGAATCTGGCCCATTTATATTTTGAATAACTATATTCTCACCATAACATCTTTTCTCTCTCTTGTAGTATTTAATCAGGGAGAAGAAGGCACTTCTTGGTACATTATCCTAAAGGGATCCGTAAACGTAGTCATTTATGGCAAGGTATTTTTTTCAGAAGCCTTTGTATATAATTCTTATTATTAAAATGTTAAGAGTAAACTGAAGGAATACAGTTTAATTTAAAGCAAAATTACTTTGTCTGAGGAAACAAAATGAATGCAATTTTTATTAAGAAATGATCCAGTGGTTTCACTGATTATACTTCCGGTTGATTGCTTTATAATTTCAGGATACATTACACACTTTCTGAATATAATTCAGAAAAGTTATAGGACAAAGTAATGTGCTGGAATTCAGTGAATTGCCAGACTTTTGTCTCATGGGGGGTTTCGCCCTGTCCCTTTGCCACCATATTTTCTTCTATTTGTACATCTAACTTCTCTCATGGATGTCAGGCATGTCTGAAAGGAGTACTGCTTTGCGACTAGTCATTCTGAGGTTGGATGAATGGCTCCCAAATTTATGCCAGCTCTTCATTTTAGTTAAGCTATAGACTGAAAAGCATCTCTATTAAATTTCCTGTTTATGAGAGAGATTTTTCAAGGCAAAAAATAGGACTTTGATACACAGGAATCCCTTGAGTCTTCAGAAATCTTTAAAAATTTAGAAATCCCTACTTCCATACTGATTTCTCATTCAGTGACAGAACCCTCCATTCTGAACACCAAGCACTTCACCAAAATGTAGCATAGAGGCCCTGATGCTAAGTCATTTCCTAAGTAACCCATGTTTAGCTACATTTTTTACAACACTGGGTAGGCTAGATCCTCTCTTACTATAAATTGGAGTAAATAGAGCACTGCTGATTTACACCAGCTGAGGATGTAGTGTTACATGTTATTTCTGCAAACTTAATTTTATTTTTTACGGCCTCTATAAATAAAAAACAAACAACTCGACAACTTTCTGTCTTCAGCAGGGGTAGAAGAGTCCTTCAAGCTGAATGTAATTTCAGAGAACAAGCCAATTCTTTTCTATTCTTGCTTTTCTTTAGTAATAACCAGCTATCAAGTATTGTATCCTCATCATTATTTTGGCAGTTGATTTCCTGCCAAATAGATTTGATTTGGTATTTGATTGTGAAGTCCAGTGTTTGTACAAGGACTTTCAATACAATCCAGAGTAATGATGGTTTTTTGCATGTAAATGTTTTGCTCTGTGCAGGGTGTGGTATGTACTCTACATGAAGGAGATGATTTTGGCAAGTTAGCACTAGTGAATGATGCTCCCAGAGCAGCATCCATTGTTCTGCGTGAAGACAACTGCCACTTCTTGAGAGTAGACAAGGAAGACTTCAACAGGATCCTTAGGGTAAGAGTGGGAAGGGCCACCCCAACAGCATATCAGAACTTGCAGATTTTTCTAGAGTTTGTCTTATTTTCATGGATATATTGCTATTGATAACCTTGTTTGAAGCGTCCCTAATTACAGAACAGAGATGCGACAGTCTAGAAGATCAAGTGAAGAATATATTAATCAGCTTTCCTCTTGTTCTGTTCATAGCTCAGCCATGAAAATGGAACCAAACGCAATCCTTTGTTTCTCACATTTCTGTGGTCTAGAATTTTTCAAGTGCTCATTTTTTTCTTCTGCTGTCCAGGATTTCTGGGTGATCTTTCATCCAAATATTGGATAAAACAAGATCAGCCATTCTCCCAGATAGGTCAGTGTCAGGTACCTTAAACTCAGTAGATTCAAGGCAGAATCAAGTGGCAAATTAAGTAGGCTGCAGGTAAGTAAATACACAGATGCCTTTATCAGAGAGCTCTAGAAAGATACTCCCAGACTAATTTTACAGTTACTCACATTAGGGCAAATATGTTCCTAAGTCCAGCTGCAGTTCTATAAATACAGGCAGTTTTGTGGTCATTCATAGTATAGGAAGTCAAAACCAGTATCTTTCTGTATTCAAATATATACATGCCCAGTATTGCAGCAATAAAACCAGTCCAGAGTACTGTGCTAGAAAAATGATGTAAGATCATGTTTACTGTATAAAAGGAATGAGGATCCCATTGGTAGTAAGGTTGGGTTGGCCATGGAGACTCCCAGCTGATTTAGCTTTGGTTGATACTTCAAAGAAGATTAAAGTCTCCCTGATTTTAATCTGTGTTATTTGAATGCACATTACATTCAATTCTTTTTTTCTTTTTTCTACTGTGATAGGGTAGTAGAAAATGAAAAGTTTACTGACAGTTTACTGAGCCAAGACTTGCTATATAAGTGCCATTTTCTTTTCTTGTTGAGAAGACAGAAGTCAGATTACAGATAATCATGTTCATGTATAAGTGGGGACAGAGATTACATTACATGTGAAAGGTCTGGGATTTGGGCTCTGCTTTCTGGCAACCCTTTTTCCTTTGCATAGGCAGAGATTTTTTACGTGGTTCTTGCTCTAGTCCCTCCCACAATTCTTTACCTCTTCCTCTAGTGCCAGTGCTTCCCTCTTGATTCTGTCTGGGAGAAAAGCAGAATAAAGATAGATAAATACAGGGGAAAAGAACCAACCCCAGAGTCTTTTGTGTTCAAAAGTCACGCACTTTTTTAGAGTCACTAGTCAGCCAAATCAGGTGCAATTACTTTATTAAAAGTAACTTGTCTTGCAGGATGTGGAAGCAAATACAGTAAGACTCAAAGAACATGACCAAGATGTCTTGGTGTTGGAGAAGATCCCAGCAGGAAACAGAGTTTCTAATCAAGGAAACTCACAGCCTCAGCACAAGTATGTTTTCATTCAATAGTTCAAATGTCAGACAATGATTAACCTTTTCATACGGTATTATTATCCAAACAATAGCATATTCCCCCTTTCTGTGGAAGAATGCAGTGCATATAAAGTGGGGTTTTTTTAATCATCAGCTGATCACATGCCCCATACTGGATAATATATCCATTTCCAGCAGCACACCAGTTCTATGTCTTTACACAATAATTCTCTAAAGATCTCACTGTAAATACTTATCTCATGTAATAGCTTCTAAATAGACTGCACATGGAGAATGCTGAAACCTTATTAAGCTGAGCTACTGTGTAAAATACGTGAGGAAAATACTTTGTTTTATTGTTAAGTACAGATATTTTCATCTTGGATTTTGAGCTCTGGATTCTAATAAGAGTTTGCTAGGTACAATTTATGTACAAAACTAAGATCTCATGCAATGAACGTTGCACAGCTTATCTTACAGAATAGGTTTGCACTGTAATAACAATATTCATTATGTTTTCTTTACTTTCTTACTGAAAGGGCAAAAGTACAATTCTGTTTGGATACTACTGCGATAAGAGTAGAGTGAGGCTATTATCATTCCAAATGTTGGTAAAACCCCTAAAGGCTTTGTAAAAACGTTATTTGCAAATGGATGCGCAATTTTCTTCAGAAACAACTGCAGCAAAATAAGCACCAAGAAGTTTTGAATCCTTTACGATAGACCATACTTTTTCTCAAAGGAAAAGCTAATTTACTGTGAGATATTTTGAGTATAGTTTTTATCTGATCTGGGATTTCATATACCTGTTTTATCTGCCTAACTGAATGTAAAGATTTGTAAAAATCTGTGAAGGGTTGAATAAACAATTCCTTGGGTTTTTTTTATACACACATTTCACATATTTCAGAAACTGTCATTTCATCTTTCACTTGATCTATTGGAAAAAACAAAGTATGCCCCCAGGAAAACATGTACTCTTACAACAAATTTTTCATTGTCTAAATGGGGGAAACTTGACTGCAGCTGGTGGACTTGCATCAGCAGCTGCAATGCAGAGCAACTTGGTTATAGCTTTAAATGCATTTTCTTGGGTCTGATAAATTTTTCATACTTAAAAAGTGAAAGTTTAATTTAAACATACTTCAAACACTACCTTCCTTGCAAACTGTTTGCACAAGCATTATTTGTATTACTTAACATTTTCTTGTTCAGAATTTGATAAAAATAGCTAAAGACATTGATGGTCTTTGGTTAAGTTAGGCTGTATTTTAGAGCTTACATTCCAGAAATCTTTTCAGGTAAAGCTCAGAATTTCATTTCTATATATATTTCATGCATTTGGTCAGCTTTTTGGTACTAATCAATGTGCCAGCAAGGCAGCTTTTGCTGATAATAATGACAAACAGATATAAGCTACACAGTTCACTGTCTGTTTTTCGGCAGTCAGATTACTTTGTTAATACTGTGTTGGCAGCATCTTTTTGTTTAATATATTTCTAAGTGATTTCACTGAGTTTGGAGATAACATTGTTTCTTTTGTTAGTAAATAGAGTAAGTGGTTACATTTATGATTGAGAGTCCAAATCAAAGTTACTGGTGCATTCTGATTTCCAGAATGTGTTACTGGAATGTGTTAGCTGAGTGTTCAGTACTTTTGAAAATCACTATGCCCAAAAAAGAAGCTTCACCAGGGACCTCTTCTTAAACTCTTGCTGCTTTGCCCTTAATCGGGTAGCTTACATCTGCTGTCCCTTCAGATGAGCTGCCCTTTGGGCTTTGCTCCCTAAGGAGATATATAGCATTTGCACCAGAGAAATGTTCCGCATCACAGAGTTGTTCCCCGAGATATCCAGTCAACCAAGAAACTTATTTTCTTCATCTTAGTCTTGAGGAAAACTTCACTTTGGGAGCAGATCCTCTCAGCTGCAGTTTGGAATCTACTACCTTCTCTACTGAGGAGGCATAGCTCCTACATAGCTCCCCGAGCTGCGCTTTCAGTGACAGTTTTGCTTCGAAGGACTAGCTCTGAAGTTCTCGCTCCCAAGATCTAACTCTTTATGGGTGATCACACTCATACAGGATGAATTCAGCAGCCCTGCAAGTCACTTCACTGTTCATTTTCACTTTCATATTCAGAGTACAGCAACCTGTGATTTCTCTGCTTCACTCACTTAGATACTTGGTTAGTATCTCTGCGAGAATGTGCACTGGCTTAACAAGTGTTTGTGTTCTTGGGACATCAATCCAGTTCTTCCAAAGGGGTTGGCAGGTAAAAGAACTGTGACGGTCAGCGCTCAAAGTGAGGAGGAGCTCCCAGGAGCTCAGCTCCACCACTTATTTCTCAGCAGGAGCAGAGTATCTTCACTTCTCGGGTTTTTTTCTTTCTTTTTTTTTTTTTTTTTCAAAGTTTCATACTTTATCAGTTGGATTCTAAAAAAAAAAAAAAGGATGCAAAGATTGAAAGAATGTAGAGAAAGATAAAAAAATCTGATCTGCAAGGAAAGAAAAAAAAATATGACAGGACAAGTTTAGCATATCATGATATTCTGCTGGTACTAAAAATCTTGCCGGTGTTTTTGCATGAAGCAGAAAAACCTGACTATTGCACTACTTCTCTCACCTCCCTTAATTTACTGCAGGAAATGGTACAATCCTAAGTTCATCCACTTGAAAAACTTTACTTACCTCGGCTATCTAAGGCATTGCACAAATTTGAAGATACAGTGTGCTATTTCATAATCTGTCCCCATCTTCTCAGACCAACCCCTGTCAGTGATGCTGAAGGAAATTGTTTCCTTGCTGTGGCACTGATACATACCAGTTCTTATTTCATGCTCATAGTAAGTCTGTTAAGACCCTCTAATGACCGTGAATTGCTATCATTACTGAGATACTTATTTTCAGTGGAGAAGCATTTCTGATTGCACTTCCCCAGGTTTGCACCAGTGCAGCTCTGCTGATTGCAATATAACTGTGATGGTGTAATACTGGAGTACCTGTGCAGGGAGGGGGCCATCTGTCATCTCACACTCCCTGGATAGTGTTATTGCTCCCATTTTACAGGGGTAAGCCAACAAAGTTTTTGAGTGGTTTTGTCCTAAACCACACAGAGATTCTGGTTAGGGGAGGTGTTTTGTACTCTGGCACTCAGCAGTCCTGGTCTTCTCACTGGTACACGGCTCTTTCTTGATTAGCTCTTTTGCCTATGAGACACTAACTCTTCCTTTCCGTCCCTCAGGTATATTGTGATGTCAGGAACCCCAGAGAAAATTTTAGAGCACTTTCTAGAAACTATGCGCCTTGAAGCAACTTTAAATGAAGCAACAGGTATCTACATGACAAAGGCTGTGTTATTATTACTGCATAAGATGGTCTTGCTGTGGGAACACTGCAATGTGATGCTTTGAAAAGCAGCTAGTGGTATTTTTCCCCAGAATAAGAACTATCCACTGCTCTGAAACAACCCCAAGAAAACCTAGGAAATCCAGAATTAAAGACAACAGTCCACTCCTCCTAACCCACTCTTCTGTATTCGTACTTTCGGTTCAGAGTAGAAGAGCAAAATCCCAAAAGGTGCCTGACTGCTACTCATGACTTTAATTAGGCACAACAATAACAGGACAGAGCATATGTTACCACCCAAAGATAAAGGTACTCATACTTCTTGTTCTGGATGTCACTTCATACTGTAAACTATCTTGATACTTCTGGCCATTGCGTTATGCTAGTATAAGTATTCCCAAATTTTCATCTTTTATTCAATTTAAATTACTTGTTTGTGATACTTTCCCATGTGCATTGGAAGAGTTGTTACTCAAAAGAGAAGAACTCAGCATGCCATGGGCAAAGTCCCAGGAATACAGGTTGCAGCAGCTGCACTTAGGCTGATTCTCGTTAGTGTAAAGAAAACAGAACAGAGAATTTACATTTAGGGTTATAGATATTTGCTAGCTTACTATTATTATTTTAATTTTTAAAAAGTCAGGCACAAAAAATTCCTCCTAATTATGATAAAGTAATGCAAATGCAGAGACTTTTATATTAAGCTGCATAATATCCCTTTATCAAGTTCTTTTTACATTGCAGATGTCTGAGAAGTATATATGTGTTCTTAAATTCAGTTAATCTGTTACTGACCTCATAGTACTGGAAAAACCTGTATAGTGCTCCATAAATGGTGGAAGAATTGAAAGATTATAGAAATCCTTCTGCAGTGTGTGTTTTAACCACTTTTTTAAGAAGGAAAATGATCCTTTCATAGGTATCTGTTTGTTAGGATTACAAGCCAAATGTTGTTCTTTAAGCTTGCAAGTATATAATCACAAGTTTACTATTCATAGTGTGCATGTATTGTATATTTGTCTGAAATAAATCAGTTTTTAAATCTTTTAAAACTTTTCCCCAAAACATCCAATTAGAAGATTATATGTATGTTCTAATGGCATACAAAATGTCACAACACAAAACTATTTTTAGGGTATGGAAGCTTAGAGTGCTGGAAAAGAGAATCTTTAGTTTATGCATTCCTTTAAAAACAGTAAAAATCCACTTTGCTCTGAATATTATGCAAAGAAAAAGTCCCACCCATCTGGACATGAGTTTTGTCAACTGAGAGATATTTTCATATATAAATTACAGTGTAAACAATGGTGTGATATTACATTAGACAGTTATATTGCCATATTTTTTTCTGACATCCCTTTCTTACAGGGTTTTTAAATGTTTCTCTTATCTCAAAAGTTGCAGTGTAGAAATGATACCCCAGGGTATTGTGTTTGTTGTTTATCAGTGGTTCCATATAAGACTTGCATAGTTTAGAAGTAAAATAAAGTTTATTCTTATGCCAAACGTATTCCAACCTCTGCAGCCAGGCTTTATGACTCCTTCGTCTTGTCAGAATATAAAGACAACACAAACTGGGATTTTCACCAGCACTACCACAGATCATTTTAACAGAAAAAATAGCATGCCATTTTTTGCCAGAGAAAATGTCAATCATATTGTTCATATACATTTTAATGTAAATGTAGCAGCTGTGATATTTTTGAATCAAAATAAAACCAGAAATTTGACTGTCCATTTACCTCTTTTAGGCCTTCTGCTCATTGCTAGGAAAACAGCAAAGAATTAAATTATTTGCTTTCTCCTGTGTGGTACATCCTAAATGTGCTGTCTGGTAGTTCCCTGAAGCAAAATGCAGCAGCATTTCTTAAGTACCCAGATGTGGCAGGTCTGATTCTTCTTATGCTACTATCTCTACACCTATAGAGAAGTATGTCCAAATATTTTGCTTTAGCACAGATGTGGGGTTTTTTCTGTGCCAGATTTCCCTTTGACACAAGCAAATGCCTGTTAAGTGCAATAAAACTCATGCAGACAAGAATAAAAGCTTAATATTTCAGCTTATTTTTGTTCATTCCCCGTTTTCATACTTAATGCCTACAAACAAAGTGCAAAAATACCCCTTTATTATCTGCAGAGGGCTAATAAGATATTTCAGCTGAAAGAAAACTCATCCTTGTGGGCCCCAAGCTGTTTGCAGGGGCTTAATTGACTGTTCTCTTTCTTCTCTCTTCACAGATTCTGTTTTAAATGATTTTATTATGATGCACTGTGTTTTTATGCCAAATAGTCAGCTCTGCCCAGCCTTGATGGCGCAATATCCTTTTGTAAGGGAAAAGTAACATCCCTTTAACAGCTATCCCTATTGGTGATGAGACTGAAGCTTCTCTCAAGAAGTACATCATGTTTCATGGAGGCTGTGCCTTGTGGGTAGGTTCTCGGTGTCTGACTAACAGCTGTCCATGGCTCAACAACTCTGAAATGGATAGTGTATACCCATGATGAGATATAGTCCTGGAGCATGAAACCTGTATCTTTCCTGTATTAATTACCATTCCAACGGGAAGAAATATACTGTTCCTCCACCAGATAAGTGAAATTACATAAAGGTTTGGATTACTCTTCCTGTATCCTTTCTGTCTGGTTTTTGCTGAACTATGGCATCTAGATTTTAACTAAGATGGTTATGTTTTAGTGATTTCAGTGGTCCACTATATAGATTACAGCTGCAAACTGCCTTAAGCAAAAGGATGCCTAAACTAGTAGAATAATGAGTAAGTAGTCCTAGGTGCTGTCATGGTAGTTAGCAATAAAAATAATAATAGTCTATTGCAAGTGTTAACAAACTGCAAGAAACTTCAATTGCATGCAGATACCTCGGGGCTGAAAGCTTGCAGTGGATAGCATTGAGAACTGGAGGTGATTCTTGTAGCGTCTGCGTGTTTTACAGGAGTCTGTGAAATGTCCATCAGTCAGTTACTGGCAGGTCATTTAGTTTGGGGAGCTGTTGGGCACTGAGAGTTTTCCTTGTGCACAGTGACTTGAAGCTATCAAGTGACAGGGAGTATTAAATAAACACACAATGTTTTCTGTTTTATAGAATTCTGACAGGAGTATAACAACTTCAATTCCCTATTTATTTTTTTTAGAATCGGATTGGTGTGAAAGTGTGCTTTCCTTAAAGCTCAGTGGGGCGAGTGACATCTGGGAAAGCTAACACTCTGAAACCGCAAAATAGAGCATCGTGTCCTTGTCTGGCAAGCTTGAGAATCCATTTATGTTACTCCTAGCAAGGACAGTAATTGTTTTGAAAACCTTTGGACCCATAAACTGGTCTGCAGAAAATTGTTCGTACACCTGAAACAAGCACATATTTTAAAACCACATAGTTTTGGATATCAAAAGTATTGTGAAATGCTGTTGCTGACAGCTTTAAGAGAGGAAGAAAAGGGCAGCACTTTTTATGTTGTTTTTTTTTTTTTTCTTTCTGATTTATTTAGCTCATATTATTCAATCAGTCCATTTGAGACTCGGGCTTGTCTATCCTCAGTTATAATAGTATACCTCTGATACCAAGTAACTGGGAAAATCGGATGCATAAGCAAAATGTACCTCATTGTTTACAGGGGAAAAGCTTTTCCGAAGATCAAAGTGGTAGTGTCACTTATGTACATGCATTCACTTGTGATGAAATTTATTCTGGAGAAGAGGCTAAGACCATGGTGTTAAGTGGGTCATGGCAGGCATCGTGCTAATTCTTTCCAGAGAGGAGGAGGGCTGGAAGTAACTGGTGTCCCACTGCCTTAGTGTTAGTTTTTCCTAGAGCTGAATTACTGTTTATTTGGTCCGTTCTGAATACGGAAAATCAAACTGCCCTGTTGATTGTACCATTGAAATCTATTGTTGGAGTTGAAAGGTTGCTAACAAAGCTCATCTTTTTTGAGCAAAATCAGTCTATAAAAATGTTTGCTGGTGCTGTGAGACTAAGGAAAGATTAGTTATGCTCAGTGAGGAAATTAAAAAAGAAGAAAGGTGATTCAGTCAGAGACTGCTTTTGCTCCAGCTCCCAGTTTTGAATCAATTCAAGTCTATTTTCCTACACCCACTTAAGATACTATTTTAGCTAGCAGCATGCGAGTGTGAGTACAGCTAGACCACTGTAGTGCTTTCAAGCATAGTACAGGGTATAAATTATTGGGGTTTTCACTTCTTTTACAGCAGCGTTTTGTCATCTGTGATTTCTTTAATCCTGAAAGGAATGGAAGAGTACACCATTTTGGCTAAGCAACATTATTGCTTGCTGCAGATTCAGTGGTTATACTGTGCTGTCCCTTGGCACACTACTCTTTTTTAGTCATTAAAGCACATGGGTCCTGTAATATCAAAAAAAATCATACTTCTTTTTTTATAGGGAAGCCAAGGGCATGCTCGCCTGTCCTGGATCAGAGCATCAGTTCTGTGTGTTGGAACAAGGCCCCAGGGCCCCTGTTTCCCACTCTTCACAGAGACGGAAATGGACACATTCTCAGAGTTACAGCTTGTCAGAGGGAAGCAGGGCAAAGCCCAGAAGAAAACTTGAAATAGAGTAGCATCTCCAAAAGTACACTTGGCATGGTGCCAGTGTGTGAATATGTGTGCAGGTGTGCATCTTTTTAAAGGACAGTAGTCCTTTAAAAAGGACTTTTTAGGACTTTTTTATTATTCATAAAAGAATAGATCCTGAAGTAGCCTCGTTTTACTTATGAGGAAATCAGAAGATCCACTCTATCAAATAAAACATATTTGGGACACAATACTTTGTGACAGTTGCTTTGTAATAAACAATAAGAACAAATGGGAAACGTTTCATTGACCTTTTTCATTAGGAAGTGTACTTTATTACCTTTATGTGTAATTAGGAAGTGTACATTACCTTTATGAAGTGTAAAATTCTTTTGTTCCTTGTAGAAGATAGCTCTTTGGCATGTTTCTGTATGAATGTTTTGTAAACCTCCTTTACCATCATGCCAGCAAAGTAGTTTCCATTCTGTTGTAGTAATGGGTCCTGATTTTGCACAGCTCCTGGTATGGTTAAGTGTTCTTGTGCAGGGAAGAACGTACATCAGAATTACTTCCAGTTAGGAGTGTGTGCCAGACATAATTAGAAATATATATATATATAAATCAAACCATGTTGGTGTTGATAAGTATTTCACAATTATCTGACACTTGTTGCAGGTATACATGATATTTTACTTCTGATTGCAGTCTGCAGTGAAGCTTCATCCTGTAGGCCCCTTAAAAATGGCAGAACCCTTCATTGACTTTCCCTGTGATAATGTTAATAAAAGAGCAATTAATATAAATGAACAGTAAAAAGAAAAAATGACCTGTGCCTGTGGTGAGTCAGTTAATAAGAAAGTAAAAATACATGAAATTATTACAGTGTTTGAAAGGTAAAAATGGCATGAGAAAAATTACTCAGTAGAATATTAAACTTGCTCCCTGAGACATTAGAGCACATATCTTACGATATATTTACTTCTTATGACCCTTTGACTAATTTACTCCCATAAATTTACTGACATGTTTAGTTCTCTAGTAATTTTAAACCTTTCCAAATGAAATTACAATGCAGATTTCTGGAATTTTGTCAGTCAAACAAGCATCTCACTAACCCTGGTAGCACGTCAAATCTGCAGAGGTTTTGGGCAGGGGGATCATTTGAAAAGTGTGAGTTAATAGATACTTTTTTCCATTATCTTTTATCAGTATTTGTTAGAGAAGTGCTTCTAAATGAGAAGCTTGAAAGAAATATCTTAGATAATGTTGATTTTAATTAATATTTTAATTTTCTAATTAATATTTTTAAATCTTTTGTTAGAGCAACTGAAAGTGCACCTTGAAAGGATGCGGGACTTCACTGTGAGTGAAAAAGTGTCAGGATTTTAACATTAAGCATTGCTATGTGGTTGGGAATAGTATTATTCATGACAATCCAGAATCAGAATTTTGGTATCAGGGAAGGAAAGCTGAAGATGTTACTGCACTCATTCTGTGTTTACTTCACATTTAGCCATGAGTTTATTGGGAAGCAGTTTAAGTATTTGTTGATAACCTCTGATCAGTGAGAAGGCGGCACACAATTTTTCATATCCTGCTTCTGCTGGGGATTCTTCTTCATTTTTGCATAGGTTAAAGGCTGAAATTATCTCAGTTTATTATCCATTGTGCCTTTACTTTTTTCTTGGTTTCTTCCTTTCAATAGGTGTTACTTTGGCCTTTTTGTTAGTTGCATATTTTTGTAACGTTTACACTTCTAATGAAAAAGGTCAATGAAACGTTTCCCATTTGTTCTTATTGTTTATTACAAAATAACTGTCACAAAGTATTGTGTCCCAAATATGTTTTATTTGATAGAGTGGATCTTCTGATTTCCTCATAAGTAAAACGAGGCTACTGCAGGATCTATTATTTTACCCCATGCCTCTAGGCTGTGAACTTCCAGGTCCCCCTACCATAATGGGACTGAGGTTCACCTTCGGTTGCAGTAGCTTCTAAAAACAAAAAGGAGTAACACTGGTCATTCAGTCCAGTAGTCTTCACAAATGGAAGACTGGATTTGTTAATATACACAAAGTGACATTTTTTGTTTTCTTCAGCTGTCTCCAAAGAAGAACAAGGAGAAATATCCTTCCTGTCTCCACAGTTAATACTCTTCCCTATTGTTCCAAATATCATTTGTGTTCTGCTACCCTACCGCAAGTGTCTCTGTGGTGGGATTGTGATCGTTCCTGTGCTCTTCAGAGAATTCACTGTCTTTCTGCTTTTTAGTATGAACATGAAAGGTTTGCAAGTCTTTATGCTAGCGTCAGTTAGAAATCAAAAGTATATAATGGAAAGTTATGTTTGAACACCCTGAAAATGGTTTGTTGCAAGTCAGTTGTTTGTGAATTCTTACTGGGTTTGATATTTTCAATCACTGAGTGTTCTTCTTGACACCATGGCACCTATCATGCCCAGCCTTCCCAGGGTACAGAGCAGGAGAAAATGGATTATGCCCTCAACAATAAAAGGCGAGTCATTCGACTGGTTCTGCAGTGGGCTGCTTTATACGGAGATTTACTACAAGAAGATGAAGCAGCAATGGCCTTTTTGGAGGTATAAAGGAATTGTTGTATCATTGTACTGAAAAGTACCTACCAGGCAAGATAAGCTGAAAGCCCGTTTCCAGTCTGTAGGATTCTGTTATGAACTATAGAGAAATAGGTCATTTCCAAGTGCAAACTCATAACTATTTTCTTGGGTTTGGCTGCAGACAGCATATGCGCTACAACAGTGCTTGAACCATTGTCAGCCTCTGGACCTCTGAAAATACCTGCCAGAGTTGCAGACCCCTTTTAAAGCACTGCATGGGTAGATTGCTTTATAGCAATGGATGAATTTGCCTTTTTTTAGTGTTTTCTTGTGGATAGTTCAGAGGCTCTACAGCTTGAACTGGGGGGGCTCTTTATGCCTGCCTGAGGTGTGCCAGGAAGAAGCTGGAAGGTTCTCTCTACAAAACAAAAAAAACCTTTCCAATTGAGTGAAAGCTGTACTATAACTTCTATAACTTTCCTTTCCAATTGAGTGAAAGCTGTACTACAGCTTTTATAACTTAAGACCTTTGTCTTCAGAACCCTTCTGATCCCTTAAATTCATAATCATTTAATTCTGCAAACATTGGTTGTAAAGTCTTTGTGGTAGATGCCATATCCTTGTGTCTCTGAGATAAAATGCACTGCCAATGTCATGTTAAGTAGTCTTGATTGCCATTATTACTATATATTTTGTTTATGGAACACAGTCCCATATGTTACTGGCTGAATGGAAGTTCTCACCCCAAGGAGCTTAAAACTGAATCTAAGATAAGTGTTACAGGGAAACAGAGAGGGGCCTTAAGTATGACAGACATACAGCAAGCCCACATGGGAAAGCTTTTCATAATAGACCAGCTTATTCCAGAAGTTAAAGAACAATTACTAGTTGCAAGGTCATAGATCCTTCTTTGGGACAGTTTTATGCAAGTGTGGCAGGAAGAGGTTTGAATAGGTTTATTGTCATGGATGCGAGTAGCTGAGAGTCAACAACTCAGTAGCACATGAACCACTAAGAACTGCAACAGTCGTGAGTAAAAAAAACCCATCATGCCAGTTTATTTGTGAATTTTATAGTCTTTATCCTTAATAATCTCGCAATGCAGTTTTTGCACAAACAGTCAATGGTTACACAGTGAGCTAAGGAGCCTCATCAGACTTCCCTTCTGCCTGTGTAACACTTGCTTTAAATCAGCTGGAGATAAACATGTAGAAGTAATAGAGTGTTGGGCCCAGCATGTGTTCCTCTATGCAGATTATCATTCTTTATAATCATTAAGCTATCAGATGTCATCTCATAATCCTCTATCCTGAGTACTGCTCATTTACCCCTACGGTTATTTAAAGACTATTCTGTATCATTTACAGGAATTTTATGTATCTGTATCAGATGATACCAGAATGATTGCAGCACTAAAGGAGCAACTTCCAGAGCTAGAGAAAACTGTAAAGCAAGTGTAAGCACAGTTTTTGCTTCTTTCCTCCCCCTGCCCTTTTTCTCTGTAAATAGATGAAGAAAACTTATTGCATATATCTATTAAAAATCAATTCTATGAATGCAACCCAGTCATAGAAGACTGAATGTTTGCATGCAAGCTTGTTTTTATGAATGTCTGTGGCCCTCTTTTCACATCATTTTTGCAAACACCAAACTCTCATTAAAATGTTGACAGAAGGAATAAGAAATTATGTACACAATGTGAAACTAAACTGGATGCTTATTTCATGCTTACATGGACTTTGTATAGTATTTTCCCTTCCTTGATCACAGATAAGTATGGTGTCATCTTGTCTTTTCGTATATGCAAACATGAATATGTTGCTACTGTAGTTTGACAGGTGGTCCATGTTCTATAGGTGGTTTTGTACACAAAATCTTCCAGCTAATATTTAATTCTATATTCTATGCTTTACCTTTTTATAGTTCTGAAGAACCTAAAGCACCACAAAAGAAGGTAAGATAATTTATTTGTCCATTTTCTAAAGTAAAAGCTTTAGCACAGCAAATCCATAAGCATCTTCTCTTTAGTAATCATGGATATATTAAAACAACACATTGAGAAATAGCTTTTAACATTTAGGTATCAAATTCTGCACTGCTACTCTTTTTTGTGCCATTAGTAAGAGATCTAGTTTAGTTCATGCCTACCCCATAATGTTTCTTTTTGCATTAATGTCAGTCCTGATGATTCATTTTCAGCACAAAGTTCTTCTTCAGCTGTTCAACACAAGTGATGACAGAGCACAGAAACGCCAGCCTATCAGGGGCAGCGACGAAGGTGAGTTCCTTCTCTGCAAAATTTTCTTGAGCCACTGAGATTTGCACTAAATTAGTCTCTCTCAAAAAAAGTGGTCCAAACCTAAACAAAAGTACCTATTTAGAGTTTTGAAGCCTGGCCTGAAGCAAACTGTTTGCTTTTGCTCGCCCAATATTCTCCACCATTGATTTGAAGTGCTATCAAACACTGTGCTTCCTCAGAGGAAGATGTAAAAACCTTTAAAATAGGGAATGAAGAAAATGGATAAGAACCAGTACAGACAGTGTACTGCAGGTAATGGCAGTGCAATAAATAGTGAGTGCTGAAGGTCATGTTTGAGCCTCTGTCTGCCCTGCATACTCTGAGCTAACATGTACAGCTGTTCCTTTGAGAGATAGGAGTGGAGCAGATAATCATGCCATGGATCTCTGCCCTGTGGCACACAGCCTACAAACCAAAATCTGCTGGTTTGCCCTATTGCTATTGTTTGATTCTTTAAAGAGATTAAGGTAAAATTTACAGCAGTATCAGAATATAATTTTCAGTTGTACTGGCTTTTCATATTGTCTTTTACTTCAGGCAGGTTAAAGCACTGCTGTGTGAACAAAATCCTGAGCTCTGCTGATGAGGTCTGTTCATTGTAAACAAAGATACATGCCCCTTAAAACTCATAAATCTGAGGATTTCTTTGCAACTGCTAGGGCCAGTCCCCATGCTTGTTTTGGTGCATCTTCATCACAGAAAATAGCTTCTGCTTCAAGGTATTTGATATTAAAGGATAGCTCTTGCTAGTGAACAGAAGTAAAAATAAGGGAACAAAATGCAAGGTCATATAGCTGAGAAAGCTGGTGGCATAAATCAAGCCAACAGAAGAGCCATTTCAAAGGCTGGAAGCAACTGCATATGAACAGCAGCCATCCTGGCAGGCATGCAGCTTCTGTTGTCCGTATCGGTTTTTCTTCTAGGTCTACAAAGAGCAAAACAGTTCTGCTGCCAGGGAAGTACTACTTCTTGTGTCTGTGTGGACAAGCAACAACTGCCCCTTTCATATGGCTGCACTGTTCTCATTCGTAGGGCAGGCAGCACACTGAACGCTGAAAATCCAGTGGACAGTTATAACCCCAGGAACTGCTTGGCTTGGCAGCTGCACTGAAGGAGTATTTTGCTAACTTTTTATGTCTTACATTCATGTCACTTTGGGCTGCCTTGCTTTTTGCAGACTAATATACTATCCTATTGATTTCTAGGCAGCCAGGGGCCTGGGTTCATGTATTATTCTTGTGAGCCCATCTGTACTGTACACCCAAGTGCATTCTTATTCTTAGGGTATTTTTCTTCATTATCTACAACATTCTTGATCTAGCAATTACATATTTGCTTGTAAAAAACAGGTTGCAACACAGTTTGATTTAAGTTCTGATTGTAACCAAAACTATTTTCAAATACATTTTGTAAATATGAAAATTATTTTCCTGTAATTAAGTGAGTTTGCAGCCAGTTTTCCTGACTCTTGAAAAGAAGTGTTGATTTAAGATATTATAATGTCTGGAACATAACACAGTGCCAGATTAAATTGGCAGCCATAAATAATTTAGCAATACTGAAACACTAGTACTTTGTCGTTCACTAAAAGCTCTGGGAAATCAGAGATTTTTATACTAGAAATTGTAGAACATCTGAGGCATGGGCAGCTATCAAAACTGTAGTGATTTATTGTTCCTTTGTTTAATTTGTGAGGAGTGGTTACTGATGTAAAGTTGCATCTCTGGTTGTTACATGTGGCATGCACAGTGCAATCTTTTTTCTTTAGTTCTGTTTAAGGTGTACTGCATAGACCAAACCTATACCACTATCCGGGTACCAGTGTCTTCCTCTGTGAAGGAAGTGATCAGTGCAGTAGCAGATAAGCTGGGTTCTGGAGAAGGCCTCATCATAGTAAAGATGAGTTCAGGAGGAGGTACTGTACTTGCATCATCTTATACGCTTCCTGCTTATGGTGGAGGAGAATGTTGGGAGGGATTGCAAGACTATTTCATTGAAGGCTTTTATATCCATGTGCATGTTTGGCTGGTACACAGGTTCTGTCTTAGAGGCAAGTCCTTTCCCTACTGCAGGCACAGAATGGAGCTCACATGGGAGGCAGGGAAAATGGAGAAGCTTGTGTATCTGCGTGTTACAGACTAGAGATACGCCAAGTTTCCTTCACTGTAACACTTGTAAGAGTTTATTAACAACAGAAATAGGAGGTAAGCATGGATAATGTCAGGCTAGATATAAGAATCAGCAACAGCAGAAAACACAGCAGTGCAGACATTCCAGTAGTGGTCACTACCATTCTGGCCACTCTGTCCATGCAAACCACTACTGCGCAACTTAGTGCCAAGCCCACTGACCTAGAGTTTGCAAAGGGTCAGGAGTCAGCTCCCCACTATGGGCTGTGGAAACTGGAGAGTAACTGCAAGGTTAATTCTGCTCGAGAAGTGGTGTTGCTGAAGTGCTCTGGTTGAGTATGACTGTGTGGACACACACAGAGCTAATGAAAGCTGTGTTGGAAGGCATTTTTGCAAACAATGATGCCTGCCAAAAACAGCTCACTTCCTGAGAACTGACACCAGGCAGCTCTACTTTTTGCAATTGCAGCAATTTTTTATTGTCAGATTTGCTGACAGCCATCGCATGCTGGAAGAGACTGTTTCCTAAGTTACTTCATTATCTTTTCTTTACCTGTGATGTGATCCTCTTTTAGCACTGCTGTAATGAGATTTGCATACAGCTGCATTTCATCACCACCTCATGCAGTTACTGTCTTCCAAGCCAATTTCTATTAAGAACAGCTCTCCAGATGCTTACAGCTCAGAGAAGAATGGATGGAGTCCCTAATTATGGCTGAATTTTTGCAGGTAGTTTCTAGATACGGCAGCACAGGCTTCGTGACCTGTCTGTACAGTTTGGGGCTGGAATTCTAGTTCTCTGTGCCAGTTCTATAGAAGACTGGTTTGGGCTGAGCTTCTTGTCACATTTCTTCAATAAAGAGGACCTTGCTGTCATCTATTTTGTATCCTGCACATTGGTTTACTGTGAAAAAATTGTTCTCAGAATGGTGATCTGTGCAGCTGTTGGATCAGTCCTGTTGTAAATCCTACATATATATAATAAACAATCTTTTGTTTCATGTTTACAGAAAAGGTTGTGCTCAAACCTCATGATGTTTCAGTGTTTACAACTCTCAGTGTTAATGGACGGCTGTTCGCCTGCCCACGTGATCAGTTCGATTCTTTGGTATGTATGTATGCAGTTCTCAGGAAGTTCAATTCTTCAGTTTATTTGAACACTTGGCCCTTTCTGCATTATCAATGCTTTAGGTAAGAACTAGTGGTAACATTCACAACAAAGGGCTTGTCACAGTGCCATGGGATAAGCCCTGAAATGAAAACAAGGTAATGTTATAATTTCCTAAATTAGAGCAGAAATCCATCTGATCCACGTGCCAGCACCTGATCCCAGAATTCTCTGTGTCACACTGAGCATTTAGGAAGAGCTGAATATTGTCACTAAGACACGCAGTAATTCCTGATTACAGAATTATCTCCTCAAGGCCACAGGGATATATTCTTGAAGATAGAGGTTACCGATTAAAGCATTCTGGAGAGTTGATTCCAACAGTAAATTCCTTAAAATCTTGTAATTTCTCATCCTCACAAAATACTGTGTCAAAATTCCAGATGCTTCTAAGCAGAATCACAGAAAATATTCCTGGTGGAAAGCCTGTTTTTCCTTAGGTAGAATTGATCATAAGTACTTACAGTTTATACAGTAATTCTAACAATCCCCATGGGGCCTGCTTTTATAGAGTTTGATTTGACTGTGCTTTTTGTTCCTTTTATTTCATTAAAAACAAATGTCATTGCCAAGTCATGTCAGCATGAACTCTATTACTCCTAGCCTTGTTTCAGCCTCCTGTATGCTTTTAACAAGCCACTTAGTATGTATGCCTGATTTCTTTTATAGATATGGTAAAATCTATGCTTTGCTGCTGCTTTCAATTTAGTAACCAGGGAATGCATATCCAGCATACTGTAGTTCCATGCAGAGACACCTCTTGTTCAGTTTATTAAATTCTGGTGTTCCCTTAAGGTTAATTAATCCTGCCAAGTAGATACCTTCATGGGGCATGCTACTTTAAAGCAGGGGTGTTGCATCAGTACAACTATGCTGGGTACTTTTATACGGCTCTGAATTGTCTGTGTAGACCTAGGTTTGGCAGCAAATTGTCCTGACTTTCCTTGCCTTTTCCCCTGTGCTATTTACTGTGGAGCAAGTACTCAAAATGCTACAGAGAGCTCTAAGACGTGGCTGCGATGTGCTAGTTTTCATCAGCTGGACTGGATTTGGTAGGAATTAGGGAGGAACACTCAGCACCCTGAAAAAGGTTCTCAGCACTGTGTAACAGAATACATCCCCTTATCTGCTGCAACTTTTCAAGGAGGTATAAACAAATTGAATAATGTTACAGCTTTACCTGCCTCACAGTTTAATCCTTTCATGTTCCAATTTCTGGCTGCTGCCTCTGCATGTACATTTATTCACATTACACTTGGCAATTCCCATGTGAAAATTGTTCTAGGTTAGATGAATTTTCAAATATGCAATGAGTTTACCTTTAAGTGTTTCTTTCCTAGCCTTGGAAAATATGTGTTTGTTATGGTAACAGCTATGTTGTGTTTGTCTCCAAATAGGGGGAAAAAACCCTTTTTCAGAATGTGGGTGATTCTACAGATTTCCACAAATTAGGATTTTCTACACAAAACTGCTGTACTTTTAATTCATACTCTGTCTTAAACCAAAGAAATTTTGTGTTTGTGCAAATCCCAATTTAAAGCAATCTGCAGCTGTAATAAGATTGATGGCTGTCCTGATTTTTTTTCAATAGTACTTTTCTTATATACACTATTTTTTGAAATTTTAGATGGAGCTTTTAAGGAAATAGTACCTGTGGTTTAGTTTAATAATTTTAAATTCATTTGTATTGTGATGATATTTGAAAGGCAAGTTTTCCCTAGAGTACAAAACAAGAACTCATACAGAAATAAGGTTCCTACATACTGTGTGTTATTGAGAAAGTAATTTGATGTATTAATCCAGTCAGTACTTTTTCTAAGGATAATATAATATTTTTATATAAAAGGGAATCCATTTAGTAAGGTAATTTTTAATATTGCATTATGCAAATATGGTCTGTTAATCTTGCAGAGTCGGTTGAGTTTGTACTCAGGAAGGATCCTGTTGACAGTTCAGTGTTCTGTAACTATCTAACAAAGACCCGATGAGAGATTGGGAAACTTGGAAGGGAACTCTGCTGCCCTCTCCTGGAAACAAAACAATGAAAACTCGGGTTCACGGGAAGCTTTACTGATGTAACGTATTTGAATTTGCAGGAGGGCTGGTTGATAGTATTTTAGCAGCACTGGTTCAAACACTTTCACCCTAATATACACAACAGACTACTTCAAATCTGACTTGATCTCAAGTCATGTTTTAAATCTCACCTTAGTATAAGATTCACTTGTGTGCAAAACGGTGTATCACATCTCATTCATTGGGTGGTATGGAAGCGTCTTTCAAAAATGTTTTATGCCTGAATGATTTAAAGGATCCTTTCTCATAAGATTGTGTGCGTATAATTTTAATTAGCATAGCCAGGAGTTTTGCAGTCACAAACAGTGGATCCCTGTAGCGTCAAAGGGAAAGTATGAGGCTTATTTTATAAACGATCAGAAGATCTTGCAATCACTGCAGATTTCTGAAGTATGGCAGATGTAATAATTCTCATTATTAGAATCACTAACTTGCAAAAGTATTTGGCTTGCGCTTTGTGGTCTAGTTATTTGTATATGTGAAAAAGGAAACCGATAACAAAAGCTTTGTTGAAAGACCTATGCTCCTAAACAAACATACGTGCTTCACTTAGCACAACATGTATTGAAGTATTTATTTCTGGCTTCAAATTTTAGAACAATGCTAAAAATAACACGCTGAGAACAGTCTGTTTTATTTCCTTACATTGCCTCTGAAGAGCTTTCAGAATTTTCCTGACTATCCTGTGCATAGTGGATACTGATTTTGCACAGGGCTTCTCATTTCCTAAGCCCAGCCTGTGGTTATAAGCAAATTTCAATTTTACTTTAGAAACATCCTTAGGAAAGTGGTCACTGGAAAAAAAAGTCAGAAGTGTTATGGAAGAAAAGCACCAGTCACGCAATTTAGTATTTCTAAAACATTTTTATACCGTTCTTCCATTTGTAGGCACCGTTACCAGAACAAGAAGGACCATCTACTGGTACAGTAGGAATGTTTGAACTCATGAGTTCAAAAGACTTAGCACATCAGATGACAATTTATGACTGGGAGCTCTTCAACTGTGTGCATGAGGTATGAGGATCTATCTATTCATCAGATCAGAATCTGTTAGAAAATGTTTAGTTGTACATTGTAAGTTTGTTATTTGCGAAACTTTCTCTAAGCTTGAATTTCAAAAATACTGTAATAAAGTCACGTACAAGTTCTGAAGGTATAAGGTATTCTTAATTCTATAGGTAAATTGCAAAAATAAAGTTAAGCTTTTCCTGGGCACATGCTGCTTATTCAATTGCTTTTATGTGTTTTAAGGTATTAAGCTATTTATACATATTCTGTAGTTAGACTTTTAGCATGCCTCAGCTATTGTCTGCTGGGTTTGTACCCTGAACCCTTGTCACCTGTACAGCAATAAACGTAAACTGCAGAGGAAGTTTCAGGCTAGATACTCACCTGCTCATTCTTAGCCTCTTTCCTCTGTCCAAAAGATTTCTTAAAAAAATCCCAAACTGTTTTCTTTTTCCTAGCTGGAATTGATCTATCACACTTTTGGAAGGCATAATTTTAAAAAGACTACAGCAAACCTGGACTTGTTTTTAAGAAGATTTAACGAAATTCAGTTCTGGGTGGTCACTGAGATTTGTCTTTGCTCTCAACTCAGCAAGCGTGTTCAGCTGTTAAAGAAGTACATCAAGATAGCAGCCCAGTAAGTATACAATCATCTGTCAGCTGGAATGAGGTTCGGTATAGTCAATTTGTTGTTATTTTTCTTTTTTCAAGCAGCCATGCACAGTAGAGGTTAAAACCTCTATTTGATAATTCTGTCCATTTCCGTATAGGGCTGTATATAACCTTGTTAATAGATACTCTTCTTTCCTGTCCTGCTCTCCATTGCTCCTTGATCTGTGATCTCTTAGGGCCATGTTTTCACATCAAATTTGTGAGTAAATATATTTCGGTTCGTTAGGACAATCCTTCATTTACCCTTACATGCATTAGCAAATATTAATACATGTGAATTGGTAAGTAGTAACAGAACTGAGCCTTAATTTTCTTGAGAACAGAATAGTTTCTGGTGCAGTTCAGGAAAACCATTCTCAGAATTTCCCTGAGTGGGAAAAAACAAGAGGGGAGAGCAAAGAGGTGTAGGTATGGAGGTGATGAGACACGTTGCCCTCAGCCCACTTGGGATGTTTTTCTAATAATTTTGTTTAAAAATGCAACAGGATGAATGTCCTTTTTTGTTACCAAGTGCTGGGTCTGAGGTTGGATAGGAGGCAATTCTTGCTGTCTTCTGTTCTCTTACTGGTATTAAAACTGAAACTCTTTGGAGCCTTCGTGCCAGAGGTGCCGTGACTCCTTGTCCCTGAAGTCAAGGCAAGGATGTGCCTGGCTGAGGAGGGAGCAGGGGCAGGGCCCTGCCCGGCGTAGCTGGGGGTTTTATGGCTGTTGCCCTGCTCCTTCCTTCCTCCCTGCCCGGGCCGCTGTCGGGGCGGCACGGCGGCGGCTGGCGGTGCCGCCTGGGCAAACAGCGGGCGCTGCCTCTCCGAGCGGCCTGTCACTCCGGGCACTGTTACTGGGGTCCTTTAGGCAGTCTCGCTGAACAAAGAAGTTATTACTTGCAGATAAACCACGAGGTTTAACTTCTTCGCATCGTTAAAGGCAGCAGTGTGAAGGCAGCCTGCCACAGGGCCGGGATGGCGCCCTCCTGCCAGCGAGCAGGGCAGGCCCACGGCTGGCAGGGCCGCCCCCGGGCTGCCTGGGGCCGGCGGCTGCGCCCAGCGGGAGGCTCCCAAACCCCAGCGGTGGGCATGCCGTCGGGAGCGGGCTGCTGTTCAGAACGGGGCAGAATTTCCCTCTTTAGTTCCTAAAAACACGCATTCGGCCTATGGGGCACGCCGTTCGGCGGAGGGCCGGCGAAGGCAGCCGCCGGCCGGGCGGGCCGTGTCCAGCAGGGGGCGCTAGCGCCCGCGCACCGGCGCCGCCGCGTCTTCCCCGGAGCCAGAGGCGTGAGACGGGGAAATCTTGGAATGCGGTAAATTAAGATACAGCAGCAATTTCCATAAACGCTTGAAACCAAGTCTCCTAAAAATTACAGTTCAATATCTCCTTAACAAGCCGCCCTAGCCCGTGGGTCCCTCAGTGTCATGGGTCTAACTCTATGCTATTTACAACAGCTTGACAACCTCCTGTTTACTTCCATGTTTCTGGTATCGCTGCAATGCTAAAAATAAACAGCTAAAAGCGGTCTGCGCCGCTGAGCCCTCTTTGTCTGCTAAAAGCAGAGAAATGCGAAGCACAAGATTTTCCTGTGTGCAAAGTAAGCGAGCGGGTTTAATTGCGGCGGCTGGAAGGGCCAGGGAAGTTGTGCCAGGCGGCTGCCCTCTGCGCAGCGTTGCCATGGCAGCAGGTGCCACAGCCTGCCTACAACAAACACGGCGTGCACCCAAGGCAGGCAGGAGAGAAAGCCAAGGGACTGCATCAAAGATGAGGGCCCAGGCCTTGCAGCAGTATCTTTGAGGAAGTTTTGCTTGTGTAGATCCTTGAGACGTAATGAGAACTTTACCCTACCTAGAAGTACTAGACTCATTAGAAAAGTGTTTGGGGAGAACAGCTCAGTGCTGTGCCATTAATCTTAGGCATGACTGGTGGTAACGAGATGCCTTGCACATACCAATTTTCAAAGACGACTGTTAGTGAGCACCCTGTTTCAGTTCTGTGACTCGGGGCTTAGGCGGCATTGCAGAAGGCACATCATTTTGTGTCTGCCACCCACACACCCTGTGATACGTGCTCCCTGTCTGTGCCAGTAAGCACGAGGCTGAGTGCTGGCTCACGCAGGGCCAAGTGCTGGCTCCAAGTGCTGTGCACACGTGCTTTCTGCTCCAGGAGCTGGTTTTGCCTTTGCATCTACTGGGAAAGGATGCAGAGGTTACTAGGTTCATCTCTGTTCTCCAGCTATTGCAGGAATAAACTTTCAACCAAAAGGCAGAAGTTAACTATGTTTCCTACAGTGGGTTCTTCACTTACTAATTGTATGAGAAAGGCCTTCTAGGATGTACTTGTGCATACTCTTATGGGTATCCACAAACCCAGTTTGTGTGCATTTCCTCTTCGCAGATAAACCCACAGGCTATTTAGAAGCCTTCTTGTGTATCACTATACTCAAGACATTTTCATTCTGTATTTGAAAATCATTCTTTCCATACACACGCATATATTCTAAGCTCAGGAAGCCTGTAAGAAATTTTTGAAGGGTGTGTGTTTACAGAGAAAATGCCAAGATGAATATGCTCGTCTAAGTACTGAGAGATTTTAACCACGTGTGTGTTTGTCTTGGAGACAAGGTGTGTACATATGTCTCAGTTCACAATTCATACTAACAGAAAGATTTTTCCAATACAGTCTGTTTTGGGAGGCAGAGGGACCTCTGCTCTGAGCAGACTGTGGTGCTTTGGAGGATCCACTTTCAGACATTTTACAGACAGTATATATGCAGCACTGTCCCTAGAGAACCACCTTACAGTGGTCTGGAACTGAGCTATATAGTGTAGAGCCCGTAGAATTTACAGAAAATTTGGTGTAGAATGTCATACATCTAGATGGATTTTTATTTTTAACTTTGTTAAATTACGTTGCTTAACAGGGTGTTTGGCAAAACTTTTCCTTTTTAAAATGAAAGATACATGGAAATTACATATTGCAGATACATTTGCAGCTGCTTACTATGTTTGAGCACTGCTGTTGTGTGGTACTAATTATTCTTACCATGCCACCGTTTATTCTCAATGTCACAGGCTGTGGACAGATATCCCTTTCTGGATTTAGTTGTACCTAGGGAAGAGGTTATCACTGACAGCCTATCCCGGCTGCTTTTCATCCTTATCCCCTCTCACATCCACTAATGAGGCGCTCCTTGACCTGCTCTAGTCAGAATAAGTTGGCATAGCTTCACCATTTCAGCTCATCGTTGCTAACCTTGCTCACTGTCCCTAAACTGATGTGGGAGAATTTTGTATGAGCAGCTCCGCCAGAAGATCTGAGGGGGCAGCAGTCTCCAACAGACAGACCATCAGATAGGAGAGATTGTTTTTTCACATGCTCAGTGTTCACACAGTGCAGACACAAGTGAGGCCCAGATCTAAAGGACTCACCCACTCAATACAGCGAGTCTGGTGAAATGGAGGGACGGAGAGAACAGAATAACAACAGGGTGATGGGGCAATTATGGGGTCGGACAGTAGGATGTGATGACTGTACTAATTTCATCTGGAGCTGAGGATACCTCAGAGAAGCCAAGAGCTTCAACAACAGATAAAAAAAAAAATCTATCCAAGAATCGTAGCTTGAATCTTGCAGAAGTTTTCTTGATAAACAGTAAAAGAAGCAGCAACTGAGGTGCTGAAATCAAATTTTGGCAAATCAGCTGTGAAAAACAGCAAATGATTTGCAGGAAGCTAGTGTGACACAGATTTATGAGATATAGGCTTTATTCTTTCTCTTTTCTTCCCATCGAGTCAACCAGCCACCTGATGCGGTCCCAGTTGAGCAGTTGTGTGGGCTGTTCCTGCCCGATTGTGTCTACTCCTGCATATGGTGTATTGGATCTTCCATAATAATCACTTACATGTTCCAGTTTTTCCTGATTGATAACATAAGTTCTCCTTTGCGTTAGGGATGAAGTGTGACCTACAGCTCCTAGTGCCCAGGACCTCCTTAATGATGCTGGTAACAAATGGCAGTTCTTTGTTTGAAACATCCTAGAGAGTTCCAGAATCTACACATACTAGTTAGAAATCATATATAGCATTGACACACAGGCATCTCTAGACAGCCGGTCGTCTCCCTTTAAAAGGACTCTGTGCACCTGTAAATTGCAATGAAGACCATCTAGGGACAGCTTCCAGCATTCAGTAGCTGTTCAGAAGCTGTCGGTGAGTTCTGCAGCAAATGAGGTTGTAAAACAGTGGCTTCCCATTTCTGGTATTCCCTTGGACTGAACAGAGCCCCGTTTCAGGACTGTGTTTCTGGCCAGGGAGGAGCTTCAAAGACTCCTTTAATGTCCTTAATGTCCTTGCAGGATCTGGCATCCAGTGGAGTGGAAGCAGGAGGTCCTTTTAGGAGGGGAAAGGAGCCTCCAGAGTGTGGTGAATTACTGACACATTGGTGAGGTGGTGTGCCACAGGCATGCTGGCTGGGGCTGCCCAAATTGTTCCATCTGTGCTAGATGCCTGAGTTCAGCTCTCTTAGGGTTGTCATGTGTACTTCTGCCCTGACTGATGCATACAACTTAAAACCTGGCCCTTTTTGTTTCAGCTGTAAAGAATACAAAAATCTGAACTCCTTTTTCGCTATTATTATGGGACTGAGTAATGTTGCTGTGAGCCGTCTCTCGTTAACATGGGAGGTAAGTCTTAGCTAAAATCCACTTCCAAGAAGTTTGGCTGGGATTTGTGCTTTTAGTTAGCAAAAACATAACTGGGGCCTTTGTTATTGATAAAATTAGATCTACTAATTCAGCTCCTGAGCAGCTTTAGCCAAGGCTGACAATTTTTATTAGTAAGGCAGTATGCCCATAGATGTGTTGAATACTCACCAGCAGTTACCAGGAGTAACTTCTACTTCAACTTCAGCTTCTAGGGGTGAGCTAAACGCCCAACAGGATGAGCAAGTTAGGCAGTTAACCTCTTAGATTAGCCCATCCTCTGTTTGGCTTTACCGATCATTTGGTGAGATCACTCCATAGATACTTCTCCAAAATATTTCTTCTGTTAATACACACTATTTTCTGATCTCTGTATGGACTCTGTTGCCCTATTAAAATGGGGGTTTGTCCTAGCCAGTTCTGGTTTTCTCTCTGACATGCATTACCCTGCTTTCTGTCAGTTTGGCCTTCATTCTCAGAGCTTCCACCTTTTTCTTTGGCTTTGCTCTTTTGTATGTGAGTATATAAAATGGGTGTGATGTCCAGCAGGGTGAGGTAGTAAGTGCATGTAACCACTAAGAACACACTGGTTGTCAAAAGCAGTGCAGATTCGAATATGCGTGTATTTTTTTCATTAGAAATTCAGAATAGTTAGCACGACTGAGGTCATTGATGCAAGTGAGACCAAAATTTGAACAACTCTAAAAAAGTGCTCTGAAATAGGAGATCAGACTAACAGCTGAGAAGACACCAGCCCAGTTTTCTAAAGTACACCTTGCAACTGACAAATGCGATCAGTGCTGAAGGCAAAGATTTGCAGATCGGTTTCTCAAAATAATGACCCTTTGTTTGTGGCTACTGAGAGGAATAGTTGGGAGAGCTGAGACAGTACAAGAGTAGCATGACAAGAGAAGAGGGAATTGAACTTATATACTATATACAGCAGTCTGAAGTGGGCACAGGGTCTGAGCTGGAGGGGCACAAATCATGAGTTCAGGGAAATGTTATCACACTCTGGTTCTGTAGGGCAGTCAGTTTATCAAGAGAATCTCTGCAGCTTGGTTTTTAGCCAGATGTATATACAGAATATAACTAAAACCAAACACATCAAGACCTGAATTTTTTGCTATATTATCATGCATTTACATTAGTTGCATGCACAAATTAGATATTTGCAGGTGCAAATGTCCAATTATACCACATTTCACAAATACCTAATCTGTATGCATATGCAAACTAGGCACACAGTTGTTGACACACATCATTAAAAATTAGGCCCTTGCTGTGGCACAGTGTAAATAGCTTGCTAGGGTACACACTCCAAATGTAGAAAGTATTGCAAAAAAAAATTTCTGCACTATAAAGTCTCTATTAATTTTTAATGTTACCTGCTGCCAGTAATAGTCCGATTTAATCAGCAAATTTCTTACTAAAACGAGAAAGCTGACATATTCTGAGTATGCATGAAACATTACTGTGATCTCTCAAACTAATTTATAACATATCCTATAGTCTTTATAGTAAAATTATTTAATATGTATAACATAACATGAGGGGGAAAGAAAATACTTAGTAAAGCCTATCTCGTTGCGATCACTGCATGATCAACTGACCATATTTGTGTAGGCATTTTGGACTGAAAAACTATTCATTAATTTATACCCCAGAAAGCAGTAGAGGCCCTTGGCTGCTGGGCAGGTCAAGAATTTGAGTGATAGTTGGTGAAACATCAGCATGAACAAAAAAACCTCCTGGAAATGCCCAGGCATGGATTTGAATGTTTCAAGGGCAGTTCATCATTGGTATGAATAATTAAGCTGAGCTACCCCTATGCAAACCATGTGTAAATTATATTTTCAGATAGCCTATAAACAGGAATGTCCTGAAACCATCGGCTTCAGCTTCTGCTTACTTTCTGAATTCAGTGATTGCAACGTAAGCCAAACAAAAACCTGAATCTAAACATCCCAAAGGAGTAAATTCAAGTTGGGGTTTAAATCAGGATCCAGGTTTCATGGCTGGTCCCGTCTCTATTTATAATCTGGTTGCTAGGAAACATGTTGTATTTTAGATTAGCACATTGTTAGAAATATCTGGCAAAAAGAGCACTTTCCTGACTTAGGGCGTTGTAGAAGGAACTAGCATTTACAGTAAAATTATCACACAAATTGGATTTAATTAAGGTTTGCTATTTTTGTTTTTATTAACAGAAACTTCCAAGCAAGTTCAAGAAGATCTATGCAGAGTTTGAAAGCTTAATGGTGAATAGCAATAGATCCCTTATTCTATGCACAATCTGAGCTAATTCAGTTTCTGAGTAACTGATTTGAATTCCTTGATTCAGAACATTTTATATGTCCTTGTTTGACTTTAAGAAGTTTATGATCCCATTTTAGAGCTGCTAAAACAAGTATGTATGACTAATAAATTATACTCTTAGGAACCTACTCTGAGAGAACTTATGTACCACTCAAAGTTAATCTGGGAACTCAGAAAAGCTTTATCACATGTTTTCCGATAGTACATATGGGAAATTATATTTTCCAACCTGGATTTTTCCAGGCAATACATTTTAGTGTTATGGCATATGCAAAACTGGATCTGCAGCTGCAAGGCGGGTGGAAAAATATGTGGTTCCTTTTATGAACAATTTGTTTGTAATCATATCTTACCTTGCTATTTGGCATGAAAAATGTTTGTGTTTAGCAGCTGCATTCTCATCATGTAAGCTGTATGGGAGAATGGTAGAAGGTGTCTTAGTTTGCAGATGTACTTTTAAAGCCATGGGAGAAAATAATTATTTTAAGAAATGCCATGACATCTAAATAAATGCATACAGTGTCTCAACACATATAATAATACATATTAGTAATTGTTTTATTTCTCTTTTTTTCTTAAGGATCCATCAAGAAACCATAGGGCCTACAGACTAACTGTAGCTAAATTGGACCCTCCAATAATTCCTTTCATGCCACTACTTATAAAAGGTAAGCTTGGACATTACCAGAATTATTAACGTGAAAGCTATTTGTCAAATATTTGAAGAACAAGAGCAGCAGAAAGAAAAAGCAAAAATCATTCTCAGCGTGAGGTATGATCTTTTTCCATTATGAAAAGCATGACACAAAGACAAGAAAAACTGCTTTAGTACATCTGAATATTACTAGTCTCAGAAATGCTGCAAATTAAAAACTACATGTTTTACTTTTATAGCTGCTTTGATTTTTATAAGGGATAGACAAAACATTCTGCTGTTTTGTATGGCCATGATTCAGTAATGGGCTTTTATTTCTATACAGACATGACGTTTACTCATGAGGGAAACAAGACATTCACTGACAATCTAGTAAACTTCGAAAAAATGGTATGTATGACATATTTGAAATGAAACTTTTAAAAGACCTCCCTATTCATCTCTTCAAGAGTGAACTTCTCAACAATGACTTCCAGGGCTACAGAAAGTGAAGGCAGGACCAAGAGCTGGCAGAAATAGTCTGCATTGTGCACAGCACCTGGGACAACTGAATTTCTGGAAAACTTCACAGAGGTGGAGAAGAAACTGCCCACTGAGCCATGCACAGCCAAAATGTTTCCTAGGAGAGGCAGCAGCAGTGACAGGAAGGAGAGCTGTTAGAGACAATTTTTAACAGCCAGTTTGGGACCAAGCTGTGATTTTAACTGCTGTTCCTTCAAACAGGACTGAACTGCCTCAGGCTGGGATAGCTCTGCATTGCTCCTCAGAGATTGAAAGTAGCTTTAACACAGAACGTGCACAACATCTTATTTTCTTCTTTCCTTTAACAAGTGACAGGAGACTTCTGTGACTTGATTGCTTTCATACTGGAAAGGGGGATCAATGATAGAAGGCTATCTGATTTATTTTAAATCCTGCATCTAGGCTCTCATCATTTCAAACACTGTTGTCAAAAACCGCAGGTAGCCAACTTCCCATGGCAGAAATCTCAACTGAAACTGAAGCTTCTCAGCAGTGAGAAGCCATTTTCTTGGTTGCCAAAGCCATGTTCTTAATGTGGTTAATGACACCTGCATTCAAGAACCAGTGTTAGCCAAGCCTAGCTATGAGCAGCTGCACTGCAACGTCAAACCCGAGTTACTGTTCCAGCAGTAAAGCTCCATTCAGCAGCCATACTAGAGGATATCTACTCTGGCACCTGTATCTGCTTGTTCTTAGTACCACAGTAACCAGGACCACTCCACGGTTATTTCCACTGCACTGCAGGAGAGCTTGTCTTACCTTCTGAGCATTGATGCCGCAGAGGGGGAAAAAGGAGGACTTTCAACTCTTTAGAAAATTTCACACAAAAGTGGTCATCACTCTGAGTGAATTCTTCCGTCAGATTTTAGTCTGTAGCTCCGGGACAGCCTCTGTCCTAGGGTGAAAATACCTCTCTACTAAGCTGAGACTTTTTTGTGGCTGAATGGTAGTGCTAATACCTGAGTAAGGGCCTGACCTCACTTTGCAATAATGACATTCTGTAGTTGCATACGCAGACTGTGTTGCCATCTTGTTTCAAAGGCCTTGAGCCTTCTACCTGCAGAAAAGGACTTTTTTCCTAGACTGCCTGTTCTAATTAGATAGATAAATATATTTATTTTAGTGTAGGTATTAGTAAATTAGATATTAGTAAGTATTGTGGTGAACACAAAGGGATCTGGGTCTTGGCTGCAGCACGTTCAAACTAGAAGGGATGGCAGCTGCCCTGCTATAGCCATGGCTATGTGGCTCACTCCAGGTTCTCCACCTCTCCTGGCCTACTTGCACCTCCTGAGCCAGAAGGGCCGGTACAGCCACAGGCCTCAGAGCTGTTTGCCTCAGGCTCTTCTTTATGCCTGATTATGTGTCAAAGCCATTATAGGAACTGGGAGCTTTCCTGTGAGTGTTTGCCCATAGACAGAAGTTCGAGCCAGGCTTGTCATTTAGAAATGGTTCTGCACCACTGTATACCACAGTTTGGCGCTCCCAAGGCCAAGACTGAATTTTATAGCAGCTTAAACTGATTTATATCTAGGCTGCTGCATGTCTGCCCTTTTCACTTTAGTCTGTGTATTGCTTTTATCTTCAGAAGTATGCTATCTCCAGAACAGGGATATACTAGTAACACCCAAAAGTTTTAAATAAAATTTTATACTGCACCACCCATTTTGATCAGTAATCTGAGCTTTGAGCATTTCTTTTAGGAGGGGAAAGTGAAGATCAGTAACTTATTTCTGATGCTGAATTTTTTTTTGAAGAATCAATGTAATGTGTCATGTTCTTCCACACAACAGAAAGGGAAACATTATCCTTTCTCAGTACTCTAAACCTTTCTTCAGTTGGTGCTCTACCTAAAAACTTCCTCTGCTTTTTTTCCAGGCCTTACTACAAGTCTATCTTTTGTGGGTTTAATGTTCTTCACTAGCTATTCTGCGTGCTTCTATAGTGTTTTTACCACTTCTTTCAACCCGTAGGTCTTCAAAGCAACATGTATTCAGATTCCACCCGCATAATTCATTCAAATCCTAATGTGGACCTGGCAGTTTTAGCTTTTTCATGTGTCATCGGGTCAAGCAAAGAAGAAAAGCCTACTATTAAACCTCAGTTGATACTGCCTACTTGCGTTAAGCTTACAACTGTCACATCCACACATAATTGCCAGATATTAACTAGTGAAGACAAGACCACTCAACCACATAACTCTTAGATAAATTCACCTCTCTTTTACCTAAGTATAAACTTGAGGTAAATCTATGACATTATTCTGCCATTTTCAGGAGAAAAGCTGAAACCATAGTTCCTCACAGGAATCATGTTCTGCCACTTCTGGTTTTTCTGTTGTTTCTGCCTGTTTGTTCTGCTGCGTGATGTTCTGTCACAAGCAGATGGAGATACCTCTGAATATTGCTGGGAGCCACTCTTACTGAGCTGTCTAAAACATCTTTGTTCTTTGGAAAATGATTTCCCTTGATCCAGCCTAACTTTGATGCATGCTGAAGTTTATGAATAAAAATATCTGGGTAGTTGCCGCTGGTGGTGCCATTTGCCACCAGAGGAGGTGAGTCCCTCTGACTCTCATGTAAGCACAGTGATGAAACCGAGAACAGCCTCTGGCATCATGTCTGCATTCTCGCCACAGAGCTCTGATCCCGATAGCTGATGTGCTGCTGACAACTTTATTCCTGTAACTGGCAGCCAAAAGTAGAGGTTTGATCTGGTGGGTTCTCTTCAGCTGAAACAGCTCCTTTAAAATCTTTTATGTTTTCTGATGTTTCTGTTATCATTTATATTAAGCGATGCATCTTAAAACAAGCAGGAGCTGTCAGACAGTGTCTGAGCCAGGAGTTCCCCCAGTGCCAGAAACAGTGAGGCCTGGTTTCCCAAACGTTTGTGTTCCATGGCTGCCTGAGCTCTGCTCAGAGCTTTCCTCGTGGCTGGGGCATGTGTGGTTTCTTCATGGCTGGGGAATTCTGTGTGAATAGGCTTTTGTCATAACATAGGAACTTGCACTAGAGCCTTTTCTCTGAAGGAGACAGGAGACGAGGGCACTTACACAATCTTTCTCTTGTCCACAGCCATCTATTTTCATACAAAATTAGTAGGAGCTTTCTTATGTTTGAAAACTCTGGGTTCTTTTTTCAAATTTGACAAAATTATCTCAAGAAGAAGGGAAAAACAGACAGATGGTGTTAACCCATATTATCCTAGATTTTTTTAGCAAGTCAAGCTAAAAAGGAGAAGGACTGAATCAATTTTTTCCTGCTGTACTTTCCTATAAATCGGTCTTTTCAGAGTCTTGCTGAGCTTTACCCGCTGCTGCCTTTGTAACTGTCTGCTCCTTCTTCCCCTTCCCCACTCCTGATCACTACGGATGCCTCTTATTTGGAGGAGGCTGTGAGGGGTGGGAGGGCAGGGGCAGCTAGCCAGGGAAGAGAATACCATGTGTGGTAGAGCCACAGCTATGTGTAAAGAGGGCAGTTTGTAAGCAGACCCATTTGGCTTGTACCAGATGTGGGCATACAATATTGAAGGTGTCAGAAACAGGTGTACTCGGTATACTATTTGTATTTGCACTGTACTTGTGCTCTATACTGTGCCATTTATTGCATGAAGCAAGGCGGGGTGGTGGAAGAAACGAGCATTTGGTCTTAAAATCCAGCCTGGAACATGTTTGTTATACTTTTGTCAGTAAGTAAATAGAGTAACTAAATTACTAGTATTAGTAATATGAGGCTTTAGTAAAAGACTTTGTCTTCAATACCAAACAAGACATGGTTTTAGAAAGGCATTGAAGGTATTTACTTATCTCACAGTAAGAAGCTGATGGAGACAAGGTACAAGCCGTTTCCACCATGGTGTTGCTCAGATGTTGGCATATACTCCGTGACCTTGTGTGTTAAAAACTACCTGCATCTTTTCTCCACTAGTGAGTCGACAGTAGATGTTAGTTATGTTGCTTTGGAAGACCCCATCTATGTAAAAACTAAAGACATACTTGTCATAGAGGAACAAGGAATGAATAGGCTTGTGAAGTTTTTAAAATGCTGTAATTGTAGTCTGGCAGGTTGAGGACATTTTGAGAGCTGCAGGTAGGTGAAAGATAAAAAGATGGCAGCAGACAGCAAACACAATTAGTTTGTGATCTAGAACACACATTTTCTTTTAGGTCCATTAATGACCCTCTTTTCAGGTGAAGGAGTGCCCCCAAAACTGTCAGTAATATTAGTTCCTAGAAACTCTGTATGATTTAGCAAATAGAGGACAACCTACAACCTGCAGCACAGTACATGGCAATATATAACATTCAAGTGACACTGCTTTTATAGCTACATATTTAGAGAAAAAATAATTTAAAGCCCTTTCCTAGAATTATGTCTGGCCAAGGAAAGAAGAGAAAGTGAGGAAAGTACTGAGCATGACTCTCCTTAAGGACTAGCAATATTTCATACTCTTGACCACTTACTGATTCTGCTTTTTTCAAACCTCAGCTGCATAATCCTGCAGTCTGACTGCCAGTACAGAATTTTGTATACATAGGCAGAGGGAAGATGCAATTATTTGGGAACTTTATCAGCACCATTTCTCAAATCATCAGGCAGCCCGAACAAAGATCACTTTCCATGGCGCCATCTCCATGTCGCACTACCCAGCATGTCTCAGATGTGGCACCTGTAGAGGGAGCAGAAGTCCCGAAAGAGCTCTGAAAGTGCTGACCTGCCATGGCAGCACAAGGCAGTGCCATGATGCTGGCCACCGCTGCTTCTTTTTGTCAAGCATCTTCACCCTTCAGGTGTGAAATGAGGATTAGAGAATCTGTGCATATTGGTTTTTGGGTTTTGTGGAGATGAACAAAAGGGAATTCACACACTGATCCTTCTGCAAAAAAAGGGCAAACATTCTTTCATTTTTGGAACATAAAGATTATGCAAAGAGTGTGTGACTAAAGCCCTTAGTAGTTTTTTATGGCATATATGAATATTTATAACATTTAGAAACCTGGGTTCGGAATGGATTAGAAGATAATGTGCTGGCCTGCTGCCACTATTCCAGACTGCGTAAAACTTGAAAGGGTATTGTTGTGTACATATAGCATGCTGGTAGTAGCGTTATACTGCATTATATTTTGCAGTTGGTTCTGTTTCAGAAAGATCCAGATTTAGGTTTGTACGGCTTTTCGGTAATGGTCTGTCTTAGCACAGTGAGCAAACAGGTTAATTTTTGCAGGCATTAACTAGAGGTAATCCTCTATTTGAAGAAAAATTGTAAGAAGCTGGCAATTAAACTTCCATCTGAACATATTCTCAGCACATGTTTCTGGTTTTCTTGACTCAAAAGAAGGCAATCCAACTTATCTACAATATTTAGGAAGATAAATTAACTCCTGTTTCATGTGCTATTCTTCTGTTCAAGTTGCACCTTCCAAAGGGAGCTCTTTTGAGTTTATATTAGACAGTACAACACCACTTGGGAAAACAAATTGTGAAAGGAGTTCTGCGAGGATACATAATGCTCCAGAATCTCTCCATTGGGTTGCAATGCTGTCCTCTGGCCACAGTTTCTCAATTTATTCTGCCTGAACACTCGCTTCCTCATTCCTTTGTTTCATCATTGTCAGGATACTTCTGAATGCACAGATTGAATGAGATTATCCTCAGAAACAGCCAAAGTAACTCCTTAAAACAAAGCCTCTCAGCTAACTGAAGGAATGCAGGCAGTTCAGCCTTCAACCAGAAGTCAGACATGTTCATTGCTAGTTCAGTTTTCCTTGCCTGGAAGAGCCCATACAATGAGAAATTTGGAAGTAGTGAAAACTTTTAAAAAACCTTTGCCACACACAGGATTTATCTTCCAGTACAATACAGCATTACAGTACTTATTCTGAATGCTATGTGTTTTTTTCCAAACAAATTCCCCACATAAAGAAAAAAGAAAGAGTAAAATAATTCCACAGAACACACTTTTTTGGCTAAATCTAAGTTTTCACTTAACTAATCAAACACTGAGCCTACAGTATAGCTCCAAAGATCATTATGAAATGGAGCTTCAAAACCTAAACTTTTACAAGTATGAAAAATTAGGGCGTGTATTGACAATCTATATAGAAAGCACATCAAGCAACATTAACTATCTTCATAAAAATGAAGTGTCCTTAGCAAGGCTTCTCTTGAAGTTAGACGCTCTGGAAACTTCATCATGTTGGCTGGTCCAGTTCAACTTTATGTCTCCTTCACGTAGTTATTTTAGGGGAGTACTTTTTGAAATTATATAGATCAAAATAGCAGCATCATACAACATAACCTAATATGAACCCACAGACCTATGAAACATTCATGTTTACATGTACATGTTGTTTTGATTTTCATTTGATTGGGTTAGACTTGAAGAACCAACGCTGCGAAATGCAGTGCGTTCTGTCTCAAGCCAGTACAATAATGTGTACTTATCTTTGAGTATTTAAGAGGTTCTGTCGAAGTCAATGGGGCTTATTCACATGCTTAATGCTAAGCGCATACGAGAGTGTCTGCAAAATAAGTGCCTTAGAAAATCTGCCTCATAGTAATGGCTTGCAGAGGTATGAAAATTAACACAGTATAAAAATTACTCTTACTTGAAATTGACTTATTTTCTACGTGTAAATACATACAATTTAGGAACAATATAAATAGACTCAAATTACTTATAACTTCTGGGAACTTGTGTTTTAGAATGAAAATATTTTAGATCGGTTTCAGAATAGCTACATTTCATTTGATTATACAATGTGAAATCCACAAAAATTTAGTACATGATATATTAATAGTGTTTCTAATGCCGACCACCAGCCATACCCGGTTTTGCATGCTTGACAGTGCATTAAACTAAGATTATTCAGTAAGTGTGTAAGGAATGTTTTACACTGGTGCTTCCCACTTCTGGTGTGACAGATTTCACAAAGGTATTTTATTCATAACATCATTTTGAAGTAAGATTATAATCCTGTATGAATTTTGAGCAACATATGCCCCAGGTTTTACTGTTTACTAGTAAGAAATACATCATTCCATTGTGTGAGGGCTTATGGCTAGCTTGTTAATCTCACACAAAATTTCAAGAAGGTATGAAGCAGCCTGGTGAGAGTGTGCTGTGTTGAAAGATGTAGCTGTGTTGTAATTGTTGGACCATGTTAAAGTGCTGGAACAAACATTAGACTCTGATTAGGAATAGCATTTCCCTCCTCTGCTTTTTCTTAAACTCAGCAAAATAAACTGAAACAAATGTTGTTGTTATCAACAGTGACTGCATCAAACTATCTAGCTAAGGAATTCAGGTTTAGTGCTGAAGTTTCAGTTTATTTGATATTATGCAGAACAACAAATTTTGCTCCTGCACTAGTGGGTATACTACCTGTGTGGTACTAATCATACAAGCCAGTTAAAATGTTGTAGTCTAGAACTAGATCTGAAATGTTTTGCTTTATGACTTACCTTCATTTCTGTTCTTAAAAACTATTGTAAAATACCATCTGATTTATCAGCACAAAATGTATTAATATTTTCTTACCTGAGTGAAATGAGGGCTTATTTACTGAAGAGCAACGACAGCCAAGAAGGACTGAAGTGACTTCTTTTTTTGTGAATTGCCAGTAGAAGTGTCCACCAAAAGTGAATACACCCTTCATGTTGAGTTAGATAGACTTGTGCAAGCTAACACTGACTAACAGGTCTGTTTGATGAAACTTGCCTACAGGACCACAGTTCTAATGGTGGCCTTCTCACCTGTAAATCGAGCATACTTCTAGAGGGAATCAGTGAACATACACCCTCATGTGCTCATTTTACACTGTCATTTTCAGGGAGGGCTGTATTTTAAACTCAAACGCATGTGAAAGGTGAAAGCTTTTTAATTGCTGAATATGTTCTAGAAATGGCCTTGCTGTTAGGAACTGATGGTCTTAAAATTAACATGAGTATATACTCCGAGGTGTTCTACATTATATTCTTTTTACTTTTTTAATGTGGGAAGATGTTATCAAAGAAATGCACATCGAAGGGGCTGATTTTCATTCTTAGTTAAGACATTTTACAGCATCCAAGCAAGGGAAAGGGTTCTCTGAGCGCATGTAAATTACACTCATGCTCATTTAAAGCCTGTGTAAATGTAAATCACACCCTACATATGAGGGTACCAGCATTAAAATTATATTTTCATTCGTATGACTGCTTTTATTGGCATATGTCTTCACACTCAGGCACAGTTAGGTGCTTCGTTTAAATGATGATGAAATACAGTGCTTGTTCTCTGATTGCATCCCATCTTTTCTTTCCAGCGCATGATTGCCAACACTGTCAGGACGGTGAAATTCTGCCGAAGCCAATCTTTCAGTAAGTGCATTACAACATCTGCACAGTCAGCATTATCATCAGTAGCTATAGTAATTACAACTAATTCTGTCTGTACCAGCATTGGAAAGCCTGGTTTCCAGTGATTCTTCCATATTTGGATCCTCCAGTGTTTCACAGGGTGAAGTATCCTTCAGGAAGCTCTAATAAGGGCCTTCTGCTCCATCTCTTTTTCTAAACATGTGAAGGAGCTAAATATTAGTGAGGTCTCCACACATCTGTCAGATTAGAATCAGTTGAAATTAGCTTCTGGGTTCAAAAGTGGTTGAAATAAGGCTAGCAGACAGCAGCACACAGATACATGCAAGATACTTGCTTGGATAAACCCTGTTTATAGGAAAGCAGTCCGGAAACATGACGTTTATAAATGACATAACTGCATAAGGTGGTGAACTTAAAACCAGTTTGTCAGTATCATTACCAGAACTTACTTGAGGCCATGTAAGATGACAGAGCTGTATGGTCAAACAGGCTTGCTCTGTGGTTCTCATCCCATCTAGGCACACCGTCAGTCCCAGTCACACTGGCATTTCCTCAGTGCTTCATTCATATTGCTCACAGCGGCCTTCCTCTTTCTCAAAGAACAGAAAAATTAATATAAACCAATGTATTTTTCTAAAAATAGTTTATTTTTATCCGAGTCAAAGCTTAACTCTAGAATATCAATGTAAGGGAGCTTTTTTTCCCCCCTTCTGCCAGCAAGGTTTTTCTGGCTATGGATCTTTTAATTTTAATGTATTAAGCACTAATGAGGCCTCCACATGTTTAGAAATGGAAGTGGATTTTCACTATACATGATACAAATTGTCAGTATATAGACGTACCTGATCTAGGTCCCGTGCTTTCTGTGTGTGGGTATGTGTATTTCTAAATAGATGCTTCAGTATCTTTGTTTTAGAGAAGTTTAAGTTACGTAGCACACGTTTCGTTAAATTGTCAGCCGTTCACTGTGAGGCTGCAATATCCAGATTTTACCTCGGTGGTACTTCATAATTGTTGTTGGAGTAAATACAATGCGGTTATGTTAAGTAGAGGGGTAGTAAATTTTGAGGCTTGAGTGGGGGCGCCATTAAGCACTACAGCATTACAAATATTTAATACTGAGCTAGAAATGGGAATTTTTCATGAAAGGAGGCTTAAATCAATAATACAGTTTTGAATCTGTGTGAAAGCTGCTGGTTCAAAAGCAGATGGGCAGCTTTAAATCATACTAGTTAGCTATGTAATTTACAGCTATTGACTGGTAAGGTGATGTATAAAACTGTAACCAAGGGCCATCAAGTTGAGTAAATGTAGCCTAGGATATCTGAGAGAAAAAGTTAATTTGTGGGGGTAGTAACCAGAAAGACTATCAGATATAGAGGAAAGGTTTCAAAGAGAGCAATTTCTAAATATTTTCTTTTTAACTCACCGGTATCTGGTGTTTCCTGTGACAGCTTGTGAAGAGTTATGCATTCTGTTCAGGCATTTGTTCATTTAAGGGTATCAATCCTACATCATTTCTCTTTCACCAGATCCCGACGTAGCCCTAACTAATAAGAACCATCAGGATGTTCGGAGCTATGTGCGGCAATTAAATGTGATTGACAACCAGAGAACTTTATCACAGATGTCTCACCGACTAGAACCGCGTCGAGCATAAACATTTGAAGCAATGATGAGAAATGATCTTTTATCCTGTCAAGGTCACTTGTTAAGAACTTCACTTTCTCTGCTACCGCACTGCCACTACAAAAACAAGCAAAAACATATTCTATGGTCTTAGGCAACGTACAATGTACCAGCCTGTCAGAGAACTTTGGCTGAGGAAGAATTTATGCACTGTAGCTGTACCAGGTGGCCGTGTTGTGAACTGTTAATTCATCTTAAAGTATAGTAAATGATTTCTCACATGGATAAAAAAGGCAAAAGATAAAATAGAATAGGTAGTGAAAAATGCACAAAAAGCTTCTAACAATTCTAAGGGAAGCAGTTTTTCTCCCTAATTAAAAATCTGTATTTTATGATTTATTCTCCAGGTCAGGACTAAAACTGATTATCAGTTTAGCTTGCCCAGCTACTGTTGACCTCAATAGAAGATGCATGTAAGTATCAGATGAAAGAATGTAGGTCCAAGAGATGTCCAAGGTATAGTTCCATTCAGAGAAGACTTACAAATATTTCCATTTGAAATATAACAGATACAAAGAAAATCTCCTAATCTTAATCATACTGCCAACTACTGCAAGCAGTGTGGCCATTTCAGAAAACTGACAGGACTGAAAATATTTTGAATGATATATAGATTAATCTGTGTTTACATTTTACTTCTTTTTTTAAACTACCAATCAGGTTTTTACAGAATTCCATTATGATAGTAAGGTTGTTTAAATCAATAGCATAAAGGTAGCAAAGTACTGGTTCAAAAAGAGCACAATATGCACAAATAGATTTCAAGAGAGTAATTTCCTGGACATTAAAACCTTAAACTTCAGCTATAATTAATTGTGGTCTTAAGCATTTACAAATATCTTAATTTTCAGCCAATTGTTTTGCACTTTCAATAGACTGTAAATAAATTTTAATTCATTATGTTCTAGAATATTTATTTATGTAATAGCTATTGTGCCAAAATAATTCAGTTTTATTTATTTTGTTTAGCATGTTATGGGAGTGCAGCTTTTGTCTGTATACTTTTGTGCGCATTTTATGTGTAGGAATTGTGTGATGTATGTTTTCTGTAAATAACATGCAGTACCTTATTAAATGTAATTGCTGGAAAGGTTTAGTCACTGGCCTTATTTGCACTTTCAGCTTCAATCCTGTAATACCAATGCTATTAATTGGCTGATACTGCAAACTTCTCTTGTCATTTGCTGGGCCTCGAAACCGCAGTTAGCCTACATCCACTGTGATATGGGTGACCAACGTAAAGCCAGTCAGATCCATCCCTGCCACTGGGGATGGCTGTCTTGCAGTGATGTAACACTATGGTTTTATTAGCTGGTTTGTTTAGAGTTTCTAAGGAGGCTTCCCACCCTCCCATGTAAAGACAGAAAAAGACATTTAAATTGGAAAGGTTTAAAGGAAGAAGGGATGTATTCTTAATTTTAGCTCCGACTGATTTGTCCTGCTCGGTCACTACTGTGAGCACTACAGGTTGCTGTGTCTTGACAGGATTTTATCTCAGGGTGGTAACTCAAGTCGAGGCCTTGGCTAATATGGCACTCAAGAGGCCTCTGGCTTTGGTCACCTCAGGGAGGTCTATCAAGTCCTGCAGCCATGCAGGAAGAGGCAATCTGGCCTGTACATTTCTCCCCTCCAGGATTAATTGTGCTAGCCCAAATACCCTTGGGATGGCTGCACTACTGCTGGGCGAGCACTGATGGTGGCCAAGCACGTGCCAAGGGAACGATGATGTTCAAATGGCAGAAGTCTTTCCTATTGCATTCACACCAGCTCTGTTCTGCGAAGCTGGACGTCATAAAAATGATTAAGCCCACAATTAGAAGTTGCGACTATTATGTCATAATTAATGAACTCATTAATACAGTCTACATTTCGCCTCAGACGCAGAGTATAGTTTTCTTGGCACTGATCAGGACTGTGTGGAGTCAGTATACACGTAAATATTTTACCTTTTTTACCTATAAAAGAATTACATCTTTTTAGTCAAAACATAAATTCTGCAAAAGCTGAGAGTCACCAGGGAAATGCTGACACACAGAACCACTATCTGCTCAGTACCTGCATTCTGGAAAGGAAAGAATTACACAGTTAAGAAATATTCTGCAGCATGATGAAATAATTTATTTTAACTTTGCTGTCTGACTAGAAGTTCAAGATGATTCAGAGGAAAACCAGCTAATAACGTAGAGACAGATTTGTGTCTTGCTATTTCAAGTGAGAAATATTCCTTATTTCCATTTGTACTGCTCTGTGAATATACTTCATATGGCCTTTTCAGATACAGAATCTTCCCAGAAGCAAAGTATGCAGTAGAATAAACTACAGGGACACAATTAATTCAAAAGACATTTTTATCTTTGCCATCAATTTATAACATTTGTGAGTTCATGATTTTATTTGTTCCAGATTTGTTCCTATTGTTTGGACTTTCATTTATTTCTGTATTAACTGGTTTATAAAGCTGCCAAGTTTCAGCTTGGCTCTGCACATAGACCAATTCTTCATCCGTTTAGTATGTTTTTATCCCCTTGGTTTATTCTTTTATTCCTTAGAACCTCTAACTGTTTTACTTACTTGTTGCCTAACAGTCTCTATCGTGCAGATACATCCCAGTGATACAAAGAGAGGTTTTACGGCACCTCCTTATCAACAAATAAATGCAGTTTACCTACTCAATGAAACTGGTACCTGGCATTTTTTAATTTTCCAATAAAGGATGCTGTATAAATAACAAGTGTTGCTATCTCTGTATCTAACTCATTCAAGTGGCTCAGATAGTTGCTATGGTGCTGATCGCTATCCACATACCTAGAGATTAAATTAATAAAACTACCTTCTGGCTCTGGGATCCATACTGGGCTTCTCTCGCTCCCTGTGTTGACTCTACAACAGGAAGGCAGCTGTCGATGTATTATTGCTGCATGAAGTCTAAGTAACACAGCCAAGCAAAAGCAGGTGGGCACCGCTCAGGGTCCATGCTGCTTTACTTGTGGCACTTGGCCTGATTTTGGCCCACACCAACTAGCACTGCATGAGAGCATCCAGCCGTTATTTGTGGGGGAGCACGCGCCAGGGACTATTTCCAGCAGGTCTGGCCTGTCTCCGTCCCCTCCCCAGAGTCCTCCAGCAGGACCCAGGACGCTTTGCACCTCCATCGCATTGCTTGCATGAACAGCATAAACACTGGCACAGCTCCCTCCTTGTTTCAACACTGCAGACTGAAACAGAAACCTGTTCAAACCCATGATTATGTCTGAGGCTCACAGGTTGTACAGTGCGATTTAGCTGGTCCATGCTACTTGGCCTCAGGCTCCAGAGTCCCTGACCCTGTTTTATTTACTGGCAGAGTCATGGCTGTAATTTTAAGATGATAGGTGACCAGGAGGCAGTGTCCATGATAAACATCTGCTACCTGGGCCCACAGAGCAGGGATGGTGACACCTTGGGCACTTTCTGCGTTACAGGGTTCCTCTGCTGATGTGGTTTTTTGCTCAAGCAGCAGTACAGGGCACAGACACCTCTATTTAGGGCTACAGAGCCTGAAGAGTTACAGGGTACAGCTCTCCCCTCTCCCCTGGCGCATTTTGCTATTGCTGCTTTGTTAGAACTTGCTGCTTTTCTCAGAGACCAAGCCTAATGCTGGCCATCGCTAGACAGAGCCAGGGAACAAAGGTTAAATCCAGGGAGGCTAAATCAAACATACCAGGAGAATACAACTGTCTGGTGAATGCAGGATCAAAAATATTTTCCCTGGACATCTTGTTGAAACCCAATCAACCACAAAGACTTGACAGTGCCAGATAAAAGACTTGAAATGTATTTGCAGGACTCCACAGATGGAGGTTTTGGGGGTTTTCCTCCTAAGGAAACGCTGTGCAGGTGCACAGCCTCTGCAGACCAGGTACAAAGGGAGAGACAGAGGCAAAAAAATTCCTCTTTTCAAAGAGACACTAGCAAAACAACCTTTTAAGTACAAGAAGTTTAAATACAATTTAGAAATCTTACAAAATAAGTTAGAGAGAAATCAAAAGGTTTAACCTGCAGGGGTACCAGAAGAGATAATGAATTTTGCTTTTTTTTTTAAAAAAAAAAAGAAATATTTTAACAAAATTATAAGTCTAAATTGTTAACATAGCTTCTTAGTAAGGTCAACTGCATAATATACTGTACCTTAACCTCTTCCAGCAATTTTTAAACACCACGCAGCTTAAATAGACTACTTCTGAATTCAGCGGTATTTCTTCTGGGAGCTCTGAATGCAAATCAAGAGGTAATAGTGGAAGAAAATTAAAAGATGTCCTATTCTCATTTCATTTTTTATACTGATAATAAGGAAAGCAGCATAGAGAGTGGTATGGCAAAGTGAACCTCTAACTTGAATAGCTTTTCTTTCACTGTTAATCTGAAATGCATTACACCCTGCCTTTTCAAATAATCATAATGTTCTTTACTGTAGCCTGCATTAAAGTTTAGCAGGCACAAGCAGCAGCTGTCACCAGAGGTCAAGGTATTAGCAATCAAAGAAAATAATGACGAGATTAAAAAGTTATCATTAAAATTACTAAACCAGAAACTTCTATAGCAGCCTATCTTCACAGCCCTGCCTCGGGGGCCATAGCTGCACCCAGGGAACCCCCACCACTCTCAGACATCTCCCCAGGGCAGTGTCATGGGGCTGGCCGGCCCTTGGCTAGGGTGAGGGCACAGTTGGCCTTAGTGGCTGGAGGGGACCCTCACCTCCCCGCCTCTCTTGGGAATGGACACTGCTGCCCCAAACCAACTCCTGCAGGGCAGGGAGCTCCCCGACACGGCTGGTGGCTAAAACCTGACCGACCCCCACCTTCTCGCTGTGATGACAGGTCAGTGTGCTAGGGAGCATCCAGGGTATATCCTCCATGCATTTACCTACACGCCATCTGCCCCATGCACTGCTTTAGCAGTAAAATCCAGCTCTCAAACAACACCTAACTAAGGAAATAACTTGTAAATTCACAAAGGAAAGTAATCCAACCATGGTCTTGGCCGTTTATGACTCAAGTGATGGGGGGACTATTGTAAAAAGGAAGATTCTTGTAATTAAAAGGGAAAAAAAGAGCACGTACAGCTACAACATCTACCACTTACATCTAACTTGAAGGATATTTCAACAAAAGGTTCGTCTTTAATAGGTTTGGCACTCAAAGGTAATTTCTGAATTCAGAATAAACTCAGAAAACTACATGAAAATGCATAAAGAATGCATAATTACTGACGCAAATTGGAGTATTTTTCTTGGAAACTCCATGTAATGAAAATGTGACACACAGGGGTACTGGTAAAAGACTGACCTTTATTTCCTGGCCCTAATCCATTTGGGTCAGAGTGACAAAAAGCAAAGCCTTTGTCACATGGCAGGGGTCAGCCAGTCGTGTTTAATTTTTTTTCTCTTTTTGCTTTCAAATGCAAATAAAGCACATTACCAATGAAAATAATGATTGTAAATGAATACCTCAATTAAAGGAAATTTACATAAAGATAGGTAGGATGGAGGTGACAGTAGATACTCCAACGCCCTAACAGACAATAATCCATTTCTTAATCAACTTCTGTCAATAATCATAAGCCTTCTGCTCTCCATGGTTTCCTCATTATAACACCACCTCTTGTGTTTTTAAATAGTTCTTTCTTCAGATGCTGTCCGAGCCAGCAAGTGAATCTGCTAGCTGTATTTGCCGACTCTTTGTGGTTTTTCACAGGTGTACATTATTTCTGCACAGGAGTACTGTCGGTAGCATTGTGGATGTTCTCAGATAACAGAGAGCCAGTGTTGCCTTGGGTTTTCTTTAGATGTCCTCATTCTCTGTAGGACTGACCCTTGAGGGCTGCGGTACTGGCAGGTTGCTGCCTAGTGTCTGTTTGAAATCTAACATTTCCTTCCATTTGTAATTCCTGCCCTAATGTTTCTCCTGTTACAGTTGTCTGGCATGTAACTCCTTTGTGATGCTCCTGATCAGTTAGCGCTGTTGCCAGAAACTAGTTAGAGGTTCGCACAGATTTTTATTTTTTCCTTCCTGTCGCAACTAGCTGTTGTTAATAGTGTGCTAGCGCATGGGGGGGTGGAGGGGGGGGTGGGGGTGTTCACCTTTTTTTGGAAACACAGGCAAAGGGACTGAGACAGTATATACAGCTAAACAGATTTATCCAGAATAAGGGCTTTTCTGAGGCAGTCTAATATTATGGTCATTTTTAGTCTTATTTCATCTCTAAATCCAAAGAGAAAAAGATGTGATCTTCAATAGACAGATTTGTTTCTAATGAATGTATGCTGGATTAAACAAGCAGCAAAAAGTGTAAGCTACTAATACTACCATACATCATTAAAAGGAGCCAATTATTTTCTTTCTTGTTCAAACCGACTCCCTGTCAATGGTGGCCAAAGTTGTCATGATTCCAGTGGCTGCCTTTAGTTTCCAACAAAGGTAAATGTACTAACATGTTAGACACTAATTAGCTTTAATATAGAAAACAGCATACGATGCTTTAAACCAGCTGTTGAATGTTCTGTGTTGTCATCTTCCCTTGGTAGTCCTCAGAGATAGAATTGTGCCTGCCTTTCCCCAGACTCCCTAGGACCAAGCAACCTATTGGGAAAAAAGTACGAGGGAAATAGAAGGGACTGGTGCTTCAGTGAAGCTTGCAGTAGTGCGGATTAGAAAACGCAAATGGGCACGGCAACAATAAATTCAGCATGGCTTTAAAACAAAGAAAACAGTGTTAAGCCATATTGCATTTTAGAGAAAAAATGTGCTGAAATTAGAACAACAAATTAAGTCTATTGGACCACAAAATTTAATATAAGAAGGAGTATGAGCTATATATATAATTAAAAGTATGTAATGAAATGGTAACCGAGCAGAGTACTAGTGAGTGGATTACTGCTGAGTACAATGATCAGCTAAAAACTGTGGTGCCAGAAAAAGATAAGAAAACCATTCTTGTAAAACAATCAAGAAATGTATTTCTTGTTAATATTTTGCCATTTCATTGCTATCTCATTGTTAATTATATTGACATTTTTGTAGAAGTTATATGTGCTTTTATACTGCACACATGCCTGATCAAAAGACAAACAGCGTACAAGCTGTAGCCTGCCAGTTCTGAAAACCATTATGCACAAAGCAGGTATTTGATCCACATGTAATACAGCCATTGCACACAAGCCTCCTCTGCCACACGAATACCTGTATTTTATCATTCTAATCTGTATTTAATAATTCTGTTTAATAACTTTATAATTAATGATTAGTATTTTCTAATAATATATTTATAATTTTGTTAAATATAAAATATAGGCACTTGCACAAATTCCTTTTTTTTCTCTCCAATACAAAAAACAGATGAGAAAACAACAGCAGAAAAAAATACCCCTTGTGTGAGTCTAAGAGAAGTACGATGGTTAGTACGGGCTCTATCGTTCTTCATTCCCTGTGAAAGTCAAGAGTGAGCTGTTACCCACAGCACACCAAAGGCTGGGCTGCTGAAACAAACAGGAATCACAGCCCCAGCTGTGCGGGCATGGGGGCTGCACGAAGCATCAGGTAGGTATTTGTGGGTGCATGCTCACCCTGTCATTTACAGCAAGAAAGGCAGGATAGCCTCTGAGCCAAATCCAAATGCAATTCCTTAGATTTTCCACTTGCCATCTCTCAGAAAGATGAAATGCTGCTTATTCTGGCTAGCAGTGCTATGCAAGTTCTCTTTTAGTCATGAAACCAACCCTGCTCTTTATCTTTTGGGGTGTAACTGCAGAGGTCTGTGATGGCAGCATATCTGGACATACCTGCACAAATTTCAGTCTGGACAGTGCAAGCAAAAATAATGATGCAGAGAGGGTTTTCAGGCGAGCCACTCATCCACCTCTTCCAGGTCACAAACCTGATGGTATAAATGGCATAAAATTAATGCTACCATATTGTCACTCCTAGTATTGCTCAGACTAGCTAAACACTAGTGCATATGCTAGTGCTACAGCTTCTATAGCAATGTGTGTTCCTAGTACATCCCAGGCATGACCGCCACCATGTTTTCTGGCCAATTTTTTTAAGCTAAAAAGGGAGGCAAGCCACAGCAGCCAGAGAAGCAGAACTGCTTCAAAGAACCTCAGTACTAAGCCTGAGCTGAACTCTGAGCCGGTCTTGAAGGAGAACTGAAAAATACGGAGCAGGTGTCCACCTTCAAATTATCTGTGTCTAGAGTTTCACATAGTTTAAGCTGGCATAAACCATCGCTACTGCTAAAAAAGCACTTCCAGGCTCTGTCCCCTCTCAGCTGCTCATATCAGCCCCTGCGCCTCTCCTGCCTTTGTGCCGGCACGAGTCTTTGTGCAATCACCCGATGACCTGAATTCAGATCTGGGTGAAAACCGATTGCTTTTCCCTGCAGTAGCTTTGCCTCTGCAGCCCAGTTCACTGCACAGCCGTGCAAAAGCTGTGCTGGCAGAAGGCAAGGTGGGCAGCGCAGCAGCAAGAACAGGGCCTGCCAGGCAGGGGAGGGGTGTGACGGCTGCTTTCGGCAGGCAGGATGATTTAAACGACCTGGATGTATGCATGAAACTATATTTTCCATGCTGAAAGGTGGTGAGACACCACTGCACACCCAGTGTGGCATTAAGATGTAGAGACAATTCATATGAATCCTCTCAACTCTAAAACTGAGTTAAAAGTTACTAGACTGCCTTTATCTTTTGCCAGTGGCTGCGGCTTTACAATAACTTTTGTTAGCTTTTAAATATTTTCTTTTTCTGCCTGTTCCATATAAATTGAAGAAACCTGAGATTAGGATTGAGTTCTCCAGAGCTAATTTACAAGTTTCCCGGTTTGAATCTGCTGCCTCAAAAACAGGGGCAAACCATACTGCCATGTGTTGGCTCATGGGTTTATATGGTATTATGGCCAAGCAAGAAACTGCCATTACTCTGATTTCTGACGTTTTCCAGCTAATTTTTTAGTTTTCATAATGGAAAAAAAACTTGAAAGGATCTAAAGACTCACTAGCCAGACGGCAGAAAGAATACAAGCCCCAGAATTCATACTTAAAACCTTGTAGTAATTCCAGTTTCAGGATAGTGTACCACTGGGTTTGGATGGTCCTTGAGCAGGCTGCTTTTGCTCTCTTGTCCTCTAATACAATAAATGAAATTACACGTTTTAAACAGCAGCATGTTAACACAGTGTCTGATGCAGACTCGGCACTCCTAGTCTTGGAGTAGGAAATATTAACCACCCCCTCATTTCTCATGCACTAGTGGAATAGTTTCTTTCTTTCTGCAACCAGGGCCTAAAGTCAGACATGATAAATCCCAGCTCTGCAGATGCACAGCCATAGACAAAATGCCTGCACAAAGTCCCCTAGGCAAGAGACCTCTGAACGCAAGTGTTCTGCTCTCTGAAAATGCCTATGAATCAAGAGATTTAACATGTAAATAGATTTTAAAATAATTTGACTAACTGGCAATTGCCTCAGACAGGAAGGATAAACAAGTTACAGCATTTAAGAGACTAAGTATGTGGTACCTCTCCCCCTCCAGAGCATGAGTTTCATGTGATTTGCATTTGATATTTGTTATTTCCTTTAAAATGTGGCACCTTTGATTGACCTTGTGTGGAGACTTCTCCAGGTTCACCAGAAGGTCTGTTCACAATAAAGCACGAGCGCTTTCAGATCACACAGAACGTGCCTGAAAGTGCCCTATGAAGGGGAAGCCAGAGCATGCCGGCCTCCTTCACTGCTTATCCTGGCAATGCTGAGCCTGTCCCGTGGGTGAAAAGGGGCCACCAGCACCTGCTTTTTGACTTTCTTAGCATCTTCATGTACTTATTACTCTGAGTGCCTAAGATCTCGCTGAACTTTATTCAGGTTAGTTATTATGGCTCAGTGAAATAATATATCTCACTTTATGCCTATAAATGTATACTTGTGCTCCACTGGTTTAATCCAACTGTTTTTTTATGTTCCCTCATGCCAAAATAACACACCTTGGGGAAGAGCCTCTGATGTTGATGAAATTATTGTATTTGATTCATCGGTAAAGTGTTCTTCCATGATTCACCTCGATACCGTACTACATCTTTGTGATGTACAATTAACATATATGATTCATTGCGATGCTGCACTCCTTTTTGTGATTCATTGTGCTACACAGCTGATTTTTATATGGCAGATCTACACATACGTGTAACAACAGTCAAGTATGAGAGATCATGAGGGGCTGCGATCCTCCGGTGCAGGTAAACCTGCAGTATACGGACACTACGTCAGCTGGCGAGTGTGGTGCGAAGTGGCAATGGGTGCTGCTGACACTCGCATGACGCTGATACAAAAAGCGTACTGTCACAGCCCTGTGATGCATTTGCCTCAGCAGAAAAATTGTTTGCCCCCAAAGTCTTTTGAGCCACTTTCCTCAAGCGTGACAGCTTATCTTCAATTTGCAGAATGTTTTTCGCAACAGCAGGGCACCTCCATGGCATTAAAACGTTTGGGTAAGGAAGGCTCCGTGTGGCTTCCCTGCGTGGAGGTGGGCTGACTGTGTTTCCTTCCTGACCTGTGGCGACCATCCCGAGGGCACGGGGGCCTCATGAGCGCCATGACCCAGGGGATGGAGAAGGGCAGGCCGGAGGCCTGGCTCCGGCAGCGGGACCTGCTCCCTCCCCACTCCCGGGGACCTCCAGAGCCCCCGACCTGCGCCCACAGCAGCCCCTCGGCCCCAGGCTACCCCCAGCACGGCGAAGATGCTGCTGCTGATGGGGGAACACCATCCCGGCGCTGGGGGCACAAAGGTAAAGCAGCGGATTTTGAAATCACCGTCATCTGGTCACCTCGGTAATACTTTCAGCTACATTTTGCTAAGCTGCCTGTCACTGGGGCAGCATCCCTGGAAGGACGGCACCCGCGCCTCCAGGGCCGCGGCCACGGCGTTGTGAGGGGAACGCACCGAGCGGGCAGGCCCGGCTGGGCCCAGGCGGCTCTCCCTGACCTCGGCGCGGGCAGCCACGGCGCAGGCACCCCGGCCCGCCCCGGGCAACCCAGGCCGCCCTTGCAGCCCGCGCTCCAGCCCGCTCGCCCCACGGCGGCTGCCGCTGCGGCCGGGGCCCGGGCCGTGCGGGGCCGGGCGCTCCCCGCTCGCCCGTGCGGCGGGGCCGAGGGGTGGGCACGCCGCCCTCCGCGGCCGCAGGCGCTGCCCGGGGCCGCCCCAGCCTCGCCGCCCCGCACGCCGCCCGCCGGCCCCGCGCCTCGCCCCCTACAGGCGGGGCGGCACCCCCAGGCGCGGCCTCGCCTCCCCCGCGGGGCTCGGCGCAGAGCGCGGGGTGGCGCCGCTGCGAGGCGGCGCGGGGGCGGCGGCGGCACCCCGGCACCAACCGGAAGCGCGGGGGACGGAGCGGGAGACGCGGTCGCGCCGGTTCCAGCCTCCCTCGGCGGCCCCGGGATCGGCGCCGCTCGGGTCCCGCCAGCCCGGAGTCCCTCGGGGAAGGTGAGGTGGGTGAGGCGCCCCCCGGCGCGCCCGGGAGGGGGGCAGCGGCTGCGCGGTGGGTGCGCGCTGCGCCGGGCGGGGGGGTCGGCCGGGCCGCGGGGTCGGGCTGGGCCGGGCCGTGGGTGTCCCCGCCGGGCTCGACGTTTCCACCCGCCGAAGCAACTTGGCAGAGCCCTGGCGGGGGGGGCGCCCGGCCGGCCCGAGCCCCGCCTGACCTTGCGTCGTCGCCCCGGGGCGCAGCCGCCGGCCGGTCCGCGGCGCCGGCCAGCGCCGTCCCGCGCCGGCAGGCAGCGGCGCCCACGCGTGGCCGTGCGGCGGGGCGGGGGTCCCGGGCGCCGCCGGGAGCCGGGCAGGGCCGGGCGCGGTGGTGCCGGTGCCCGCCGTGGGGAGCGCGGGGAGCGGCGGCTGCGCGGGGCCGCCCGCCGGGACGGGGCTGGCGGCGGGACACGGGCGCGGGGCCGCTGGGCTCCCCCCGCCCGCAGACGGGGCTCGGCACACGGTCACTTCACCGGCACCTGCTGCCTTCTGGTGATCCGGGCGTTAAATCCCGCGGGTCGGGCTGTGAGGTGCCACTGCCCTTCCCTTCCGTTTTTTCCTTCCCCCCCCTTCCCCCCGCCCCCGGAGTTCGCCCCTTTCCCACCAGTATGCCTTTTTTTTGCCTTTTTTTTTTTTTTTTAGCACGTGTGTGGTGCGAGCCATCCGTTCCCCCTCTAACCGGCATGCTTTGCTGTGAGGCTTAGACAGAGCCATCGCGAAAGCCATGGATCATTACTTTTTCGAAATTCCAGAAGCAGAAATAATTTGAAAGCACTGGATTAACTGGGTCGCTGCCTGAAAACATCATAGCTTTCCACAGGAGGCATGTGGTTAGATGTTTTCAGGACTTTGCCCTGAAATTGTAAGTTCTCATGAGCCTTCTTGTCCTATCTGCCCACACTGTGCTTTGCGTACTGGTGGCGTTGTGTGAATCATGGCCCGGCACAGAAGGGCCACCAGAACCAAGGACCGGGACCCAGCAGTCACGCCCATGCAAGGACCCTGCGGCCCAGTGGGCTGGGGTGCAGGTTCGGGTGCCTTGTCCTTCAGGTGCGTTGTTGCGTGCATGCTCCTGGCAGGCATCGCTGACAAGCTATAATGTCAGCTAAGTGAGCAGTTTAAAGTTTCTCCGAGATAAAATGTTTTCTATTTAAAGTGAAGCCTTTAAACCTTTCAGTCTGTGCTATTGACATAGCTCGGGTCGAAAATAGTTCTTTTCCTGAAGCACTCAAACTGTTTAGGCTGAGTTGAACTCTCTTTCTGTAGCACTGATGGTTATATAAATTCAAATAAAATTAGAAATGTTATTAATGGAAGTTATGCCGAATTCTTAGGTTCTGACAAAGGACAGGCTCAAATGTTGTTGCTCCTGTAACTAAGGTAGGCAGAGCCATGCGTCCAGTCTCACTGTCTGCAGGGCTGCTGCTTGGTCTGATTAAGAAAGTTTAGGAATTGTAGGGGTTGTTGACTTTGTTTTAACTTACAGAGAGATCAGAAGATTAAGATATATTTAATTTGGAGTTGTGCTTGGGGTTTGTTTGCATCTTATCCATCAGCAGTTCATGATATGATAAAAGGGTCTTTTATTTATAAATACTTCCTTCTGCAGTGTCCCTGGTGGCTCACTATCACTGTAACTCCTTTTCTGTTTTCTGTTTAGACAAGGCAGCGGTTGGCCATGTTTTGGCATTTGACCCGGGGGGGGGGTGGGGGGGTGGGGCTTTTGGGGAAGGGGGTGGCTTTTTTTTTCCTGCTTTGAAAAAAAGGGCTAAATAAATACGCTGCTGCAGAAATCCAGGTTGATATGCTCAAGGACTGTAGGCCATTGGTTGGATAGAAAGGATGATTTGGGTCTAAAAATGGATGGTCAAAGATCCTGAAAGCAAATGGGCTGTTTTCCCAAATAAGGAAACTTGGCACATTCTGCTGTGTATTTTAAGATAGCACAAGTGTAGTGTGCTACTACTTTATTGGCAATATGTTGGCAGCATGCCTTCCGGAAAGAAGCACTGAATCCTGCTTCGTGGAACCAGACAGTGAAGTGAGGGCAGTGAGTTGTGTGGTTGTTTCCTTTAGTAAATCACAAAGGGTTTTCCTGAAGTAATCAAATTTTTAAGCAGCGTCAGGTGCACGTGTAAGATGAGGGATGCAATTTTCAGTTCAGCAGCCATACACTGAGCAAAATACGAGTTGTAGTTACTGTGCAGTTTGTGCTGAATTCTTTCCAGCCTCCTGTCTCTAACTTGTAAGCCCTTCAGTGGAAGCTCTCTATGCTCCGGGAGCAGTAGCTGAATGACAGATAGTAGGGTCTTCTGGCTTGTACGTGGAATAGAGCAGAGAGCTGGGCATGGCAGCACTTCCCCTGCAGTTCAGGCTGGTTTTGGGAAGCTGGGAGGTACGAGTGTGTGTGTCTGGATCTTCCAGTGTTACTGTGCTAGGATGCAGGTTGGGGCAGCCTGCTGCTGGGTTGGTTTGCAAGCCATCCGCTTGGGTTCTTGGGGGTTCTCTTACCCTGGGAGGGGGGAATCAGGGGGGAACAGGAGGTGTGGGACCTCAGCAGGGTCTTGGGAAGGGACCCCCGTGCAAGTTACACCCACAAAGTGCTCTAATCGCAACAAGCCAGTGATGGCAGATTGTTTCCTACACCAAGCACTTACTGCTGTACTGAACTGAGCTTATTGTAGCTTAATAGCTTTCTGCAAAGTGACTCTGCATAATAGAGTCCTGACATGTTAAATACTAATGCTTAATAATGCAAAGCCTATTAAATGCCGCCAAATGTGGCTCAGATCTGTTTCTTTTTAGTGTGAAACCAACAGCTTCTAACAGCATGCTCAAGTAAGTTACTATGAGGAAAAAAATGACACAGGAGAAGGTGGGGATGTTGTTGCAAGATTACAAGCTCATGTTGATGAGTAGAAATAGAAAAAGGAGAAAGTTGTTGTTGTCGTCACCAAATAAAAAAAAAAAAAAAGATCCCGTAGGAATAATTGAAATAACCAACAATTGAGTTATTTCTTGAAGTACCTGTCATTCACTGTTTCTGAACTGACAGTTTCATTTCATCGACAACAAGCGACAAAGTCAGTTGCAGTTGACATGGTGTTCGCCACTGCTACATGATGACAGCAGTTAAACACTTGAAACTGTGTTAGTGGGGAAGGATGGTGCTGATGCCAAACCTTGGTTGTGCTGTCTGCCTGCGTGTGGGGGAATTGTCGTAATGCTCCTGGCCCCAGCCTGGAGACCATGATGCAGAGGACTGCTCTCCTGGCTGCAGAAGCGTAAGAAATGAAGAGGTGCCTTGCACTGTTGGAATGATGTGCTTGTTTTGGATGCAAGTGTAAGACTGTGGAGTTCAATGAAATACCTGATTTGTTTGGTTTTTTCTCAACCAATGGTATAAACTCAGATTGTTAAGTATCTTTTAAAAGAGGATGACAAGTTAATAACTGTGTGTGGATTTGTTGCATGCAGTTGTGACTCTAAACAGTTGTTTTCTCAAACATAACAATGAGATTGATCTGTCTAATTGAGGATTAACTACCTTGCATCTGCAAACATGGAGTGATATTTAAACAGGTCTGTGCCTTCATCTAGAAGGAGAAAACTGTATACCTGACTTAGGCTGTCATTAATTACAGGTCTCTAAGTAGTGTCCCATGCAAATCTACTTTCTCTGGAAAAAAAGCATCTGGAAGAATCTGATACAAATGAATGAATCATTCTTGAAATTATATTGCTTTATTGTATGCTGGTGCCCGTAGCATCTGCAGCTGATTGACTGCTGTAGATAAATTTGAAATTGGGGAAGGTGTTGAAGGAATGAGCAGTAGCTTCTGCAAATGCTTGTGTGCTGGGCACTGTGTTGCGGTTGCATAAATGTTTAGGTAAAGTTTTAAGCAGCAAGGCGTACCCATCAGAAAAGTACTCACTGGTATTTATCAAGTGTCTGGTGTGCATGTTATACCATCTTGAGGTCTGTTTTCTGTGAAACCTTGGAATAACATGTTCTATCTTAGCGTAACTTTCAGAAGTCAAATAATTTACTTGTTTATACAGATTATTTGGTTCTTCTGGATGAGCAATAATTTCAAATAATTTGACAGTTCTTCAGAATGTTGAATTTAGATAGGAAGGCTAGAAATGTTTGTTTCCTGTGACCTGTTTTTCTTTAGTTTTATGTTCCTTCTGCCATCCCAAACACAGCCATCTGCTATCAGCTGTTCACACTTCCCTGTCAAATTTATGGTCCAGTCAGTGCATATGCTTTTGCCTGTGAGTAGCATTACTTTTCTGAGTAATTCTGTTGTCAGTAAGGAGACTGCACTGAAGCATAATTACCCATATGCATAAACATGTGCAGGGCTGTGGCCTTAAATTGTGAGGGCTCTGGGCTGGGAAGCTGACCTGTTTTATTTGTCTATAAAGTGTCACCTATGCTTGAGACACTGTGTACACAGCATTAATTTGGAGCAGCTGCCGGAGCAGAGGCAGCAAATGAGCTTTTGTTTCTGAAGCAGACCTGGCAAAGAGCAAAAATTTAGAACTAGCTTTGCCACCCTCCTGATTTGCAGGAGTGACTGATTTCCTTTCCCTTGAGCTTTCTCTAAATAAAATGTGTGCAAGAGGGTGCAAAAGATGTCTCTGGGATGGCAGGAAATCGCACAACAGTGACAAGGTTGAAACAAGAGCAAAAGGTCAGCAGAAGAGTTCAGGCACTTGTATCAGGGAAGGAACTGGCAGGCCACTGGAAGGATGGACTTTATTTCGTGTCCCATGGGTAACCCCTGCTCATGACTCACGGAGCTGGAGAAAGAGCATTCTTGTTCACTCACCGAGAGCTTTGTAGGCTGGCTGTTGCTGAAAGGTGTGCTTGAAGCCTGCCCCCTCCTAAACACTGTGCCTTCTGTAAACATAGTAAGGTTGTCATGGTCTTGTCAGTGCTTGCGTTTGCAGTTACAGGTGGTGAGGAGATGTAAAACGAAGCAGGCAGTTTCAGCAAAGGCTCTGTGCAATATGCCTTATGCAATATGTAGAAAAATGTTGGCGTCTTCATCTCTCATTTGGAGAATAGCTGCAACCAAACAGTGCCAGACATTTCTGGTCAAATGATATCTCAAAATGTTAATCAGATTAGCTGCACAGTCAGGAGAGCTCGGGGCGAAATTGTGTCTTTGTGTTTGTTACAGAAGGGACTGGGATAAAGGCATTTTGGCAGTTGTCAGTGCTCGGTGTATTACAGGTGCATTTCCCAGCCCTGGACAACATGTAATGTGCGGGCTCCATCTCAAAAAGCCCTAAGGGTTGGAGGCTCCCAGAGGACACCGTATGTTCTGGTACTGTTGTTAGAGTGTAATTTTGGAGGTGTAATTTTCACCAGTAACCCAAAAATCTCTTATCTCTCTCTCTCTTTTTTTTTTTTTTTTTTGAGGCGGGGCTTGTTTTTTTCAAACCTGTCTCTTTCATTTTATGCTGGTAAGTTTGCTTTTGTTAATTGCAAGTATAGTAACTTTTGCTGGTAATGAAAACTACTTTTTCTAAGCTGGTGCAGGCATGCAGATGGTTCTGGAGGATACTGTGTCCTGCAGTCCTACTAAGGACCTGAGGCTTCGTGATCTTACACCATTAAAAAAAGATGCCTAAAATTAGTGATTATTCATGCATTTAGATGATAGCGTTTCTTGGAATTCGCTATGGGCATAAGCTTTTATCGCTGTGAAATCTCCAAGAAGGACGTTCTGTTCCCCTGGCAGCAGACATGGGATCATCTCTTGAAACTGCTGACACCGGTCTTGGCATAGGCTGCAGAATTTCACGTACTGTAACCTAGATAAATTACCGTGTACTTGTGCTTTGTTACAACATGCGAACAGAACTGAGTCACTCGGGAAGAGACATTTACCATGGCCAGGTTTTTCCACATCCTCGCGCGGAGCGGTCCTACCTTGCCGCGAGCGCCGGCAGCACGCGTGGTGCGTGCCAGGTTGCCGCTGCCCGCCTGCAGGAAGGCTGCCGGCCCGGCCGGCATCGCGCGCTGTGTGCGTGGCCATCGCAGCGGGAGAGCTGGCGTGCCAGGCGTGCCTGCGCTCCTAGGCAAGCTCGGAGCAGAGGGCACGCTTCCCGGCCGTCGGTGCGCTTCGCTCGCGTCAGGGAAGGCAGCGACACGCCTGCCTTTCACAGAGCCGCTTCCAAGGTGTTCGGAAAACGTCAGTATCGCTCCGAAGAGTATTTTTAGTCATTTCTGTCTCCCAGCTGCTCCTAATAGCTTGTGCAAATTATGCAAACATTTGCGCAGCCTGTTGGAGTGCGAGTTCCCAGGCTCTTTTCCCTACTGTTCCCCACGGATTTTACTGTAGCGTGTTTGTGGTGACAGGTTCTGGTTTTGGGGTGTTTGAGCATGAGTGAGAAAGTCCGTAAGTCCTCAGAGCATATGCATTAATGAAAGCTTTTCTCTTCACAGGTTTTGCTGTGGTATATTTTGTCATTATGAGATGTCGTCTACAAGTGCTTCATTTGTGCAAATTAGATTTGATGACTTGCAGTTTTTTGAGAACTGCGGTGGAGGGAGTTTCGGGAGCGTCTACCGAGCCCGATGGATTTCTCAGGACAAGGAGGTGGCTGTAAAGAAGCTGCTCAAAATAGAAAAAGAGGTAAGAGTGTAGTTTTCATTCACTTTGCTGTGGAAACAAGGACAGAAATTATTTTCTGGTGTCTCCTGTCCTCTAGCTAATGGAGGCAAACTACCTTGGGCTGTTTGTTTGTTTAATTGCAAAAACCCCATAACTGGATGATGTTACAGTAAAGACACACTGAGGGAGCCTCAGCTGAGGATGCTGCTGATTTAAAGCATTATTATACTGTTTATTGCCCTCTCCCACTTTTCTTGTTTAGTAGCTCCTCTCTGCTGTGGTCCTAAGGAGGAGAGCTAGCTGCACCTGTGGAGCTAGTAATTTCTCTTTAATACTGCTGGGCATGTTGCTAGATAGGAAGAGGTAGCGTTCACTGTCTTTGCCTGCTTCCATTTTCTCCCGTTTACATCTGGTCTTCTAAGCTCTGTGGTTTGCATCTGTATGTTCATGTGTGTTGCTTGGAGTTGTCTCTTCCCTGCCTGCTGCAGGTTGTGATCCGGAGCTCCACTAGCTCTGAGATAATCATAGCCGTGCTTCAGCTTGGTCTCACCTTGCAGTGAAGTTTAAGCCTGACTGTTCTACCAGTCACCTTCCCACACGGCATCCTGTGCACCTGAAAAGGCAGACAGGTCCTTGGCAATCCTGTGGGAAAAGGCAGAATTAACTTACTGCACATTTACCAACTAAGGTTGGTTTGAGTTTGTGGGGGTTTTCTGTCTTTTTTTTTTTTTTTTTTTTAAGAAGACTTTTAGGTTTGCCTAAAAATACTTCCTGATCCTCAGCTTTGTACAGTCCTAGCAGAGACACACTGTGTGTGGTCCTCACGGCGCTCCAGCGTGCCTGCTGCTCACCACTGCTGATGCAGCAGCGAGAACACACCAGTGTAGTGATGGGCTGCACAGTTACTGGACAGATGTTCCAGCACGTTTATATCCAAATTGTATACAATGTTCTCGAAGTGTTTGAAGAAGATAGTTATAAGCTTGAGGATGGCAGGGCAGTGCTGGGCATAACATGCTTGGTAAATAATCAGACACCAAAGTTCATCCATCCACTGCTGCAGCAGCTGAGGTAGCATGATTACATCATGCTTTGAGGTGGGATAGGCATGTTTGATTGTGATTGAGCAAGTTGCTGTCTAAAATAATGTGGCTTATGATTTTTCCAGGATGGTTGGAGATGTACACCTTCAGTCCAATATTCATTTGTACCATTCTCTTTGATTCTACTATTTGTTAATATCAAAAGATATACAAAGACAAGTAAAATTGGTGCTATGCAGTATTGTAATGTGCTCCTTAAAAATCAACTGGCTGGCAGATCTTGGTACTGGTCAGTGAAGTATCTTTATTGAATAGGTGTGTTTGTGGTGGGATTTTGCAGGAGTCTGCTAAACCAGTTGCTAGATACTTCAGGCATTTTGAAAGAAAACTTAAAAACAGTATTACTGCATCTTGTGATGGCATAAACCTTAGTGGAATGGGAAATGATAGAGAAAGTAGGACCGTCATATGTATTGCTTGACACAGTTGGGACGTTCAAGGAAAATATAAAAGGCCAAATACAATGTTTAGCTTGTAGTAATGAGGCATACAGGTTGCATGCTAGGAAAAGGAAACTGCCGGAAAGAATTTGGTACAATGTAAGGGTTTATTTAGTAATTCGTAAGACTTGCAGCTCATGAAGAGCTCCTATCATGGTGCTGTTAAGTAAGTTAGGTTAATGTCTTTGCATATCCAAGTGAGGATCAAGTCATTTGTAAGAACCAGGCGTCTTATCTTGGTTATGTGGCGCTGGGGAAATGGGCGTTAGGCAGTAGGTGCAGTCCTGGTTCTGCTGTGTTTAAAAGAATGTCAACCAACTGGAGGGGCAGCCCAAGGCGGACTGCAAAACACAAGGAGTGGAAGGCAGGGGGGCTGTGGATGGGTGCGTGTCGGAAGGGTGTGATGCACATCATTCAACAGGATGACTTGACAGAAGGGGAGCAAGTGCCTTCCAGCACAAAATTGTTTATTTTCCTTCAGACTGATCATCGCTTGCAGCTTAAACTCAACAAGACAGGTTATAGTTGGAGCAGTTTGTTGTGGGCACCTTCTCTCGAAAGTTTTCTGGGGAGACGGCAGATAGGCAAGTAGTGGTGCCTTAAGTAAGTCTGGCTAGTCTTGCCAGAACTTGTCTGTCAAAAACCTTAGGAATTAAAAAGTAAAAGCTTGTTTTAAAAAAGTACATTTTCATATGAAGAAAATGCTGGACTCATTTAATCTAGTGCAAAAAGTTACTGCATGAACAAATGGTTGAGGTCTGAAGCCAGACAAATTAGAATGGGAAATAAAGCACAAATTACAAGGAGTGAGGATGACTAACACTTGAAGCAGACTACAGACTGAAAGAGCAAAGGTGGAGAATCCTTTCCGTCTCTTCATGTCTTCACGTTGAGATGTCTTTTTGGACAGTGGTTTTTGTCAAGTTGTTGAGCTCAACAGAAGAGCAGCTTGCTGAAGTGTAGTGGCCCGTGATGTACTAGAGGCCAGCCTCTGTGGCCTGAAGGTCTGTTCTGACCCTCACGGCTGTCGAGTTGTTTACACATGTAGTATGTTTGTCTGTAGTGTTGACAGTAATGAATGTCTGTGACTGAACTGTCCTGAAAGTCACAGTGAGTCAATGGCTTTTCTGATAACAATAGAAAAATAACTTGCCGTAACTGTATGTATCTGTTTAGTAGATCTTTGGATGGTTTCCATTTAGTCCAGAAAATTAATTATTACTCTTCCTGGTTTGTTTGAAAGGAAGTATCCTTGTAACTCTATGACTGATTGTCTTGTGTTTCTGTTAACTGCTGCCAATAATCCATAACAACTGATTAAAGGGAAAACAGGACAGTTGGGAAAAGCTTGCTCAGAGGAATTTCTTGCTAGCCTCGTCCAAGGGCACAAGCCAAGTCAATAGAGCTGTGGTATCATTCTGCAAATATGTTGTATCTGTGTTTCATTTTATTAAACAAGCCAATCGAAACCAGCAAAGATCCTGAGGACTTCATATTAGCCAAGTGGCTAACAAGTTCTAACATGTGAAACAAAGCAATTTTTGTTTCAGGATATAGCAGCATATCGAACTAAAATGTAGGCTCGGGAAAACTTACAAATACTTGGAAGGGTGTTGCTCAGACAGATTTCTTCAAAACTTTACAGTCTCAGAAATGGGAAGACATCTGCAAGGCATTAACTTTTTACAGACAGGCGTTAAAATGTGACTGTATGGGAAGAGGTGCATGTTTATGTGAATAAGGTACAGCTAAATAGGTCTGCTGACAAAAATAAATGTGCTGCAAGGCCTTGATTAGAGTATCAGATTTGAAAACTCCGGACAAGACTTCTGCTGGTTAAGTAAACCATAGGAGTGTGTCTGGAGTGATTAAATAACAGCAAAACCACAATTAAATTGCTATTTTACTATCCAGTCCAAGCACTTTAACAGTTTTAGGTTTTAAGCAAGGAACAAGAATTCCATGTGAATTGTTTTATGGAAAATCAGACCATCGGCATGATGTTTATGATGCATGTGGCAGGAGTAGAAATGCCTCCTGTAGTACAATGCGTGCTTGCTCCTTTTGCCCTAAGTGATAATTATGTGTACTCACTGAAGAAAATCGCACACCTACTACTCGGGAAGTTACTTGGTATTTTTGTGAATGATTTATATGAATTACTGGATAAGCCTGTAATTTGGCACCCACCGGAATGGATGGGAACGATTGGGCCCAAAGGCCTTACTGTGCAAATTGCTGGCAGCTCTTTTGACTTCATTATCTTGAGCAGATAACTGGAGGAGTGAAATGTTACGGATGTTGCTTTATGCCTGGCCATGTTAGCTTTTCACTGAGTAGCACTCACCTCTTTTGATTGTACCTCTCTGAAGCTCACCTCTTGCTTGTCACTGCTTTTGAAGGCTGTGCTTTCGGTGGCTGGTTTTTGGCAGCTGGCATCTGATCTAGGCTGTAGTTCTTCACCAGGAGACTTATTACTGCTGCAATTTTACCGGAAACTTGAATTTAATTTTAATGTCACTGCTCTGTGGAAGTACTCCCTGATCCATGAACTGTCTCTGTGCTATGGATGAACAGCAGTATTGCACCTGATTTGCTTGCTTCAGCTGTTACAACCGTGGTACTTCGGTAGGAGTTTGTTTGGTTTCATGCAGTACAGCTGTTCCTGGATTCCTTCAAAATGCTGGTTGGTGGTCTGTGCAAACTGCAGGAGGGTGGTGGAAAAAAACCCCAGTAAAATGTAACTGTAATCTAGTTAGGAAATACTTCTGGTCAACTGGCAGAACTGACTTCTGCATGAAAGATGTTAGATCGAATAGGATTAACTACTCATGCTTTTTGTTCAGTCATGTCTGTGCAATGCATTTGAGTTTCATGAGACTCAAAAATAAAAACATGTTTTTACTAGTTCTGATGCTATATTGCTGGAAGTCTTGACTACCATAGAAATAAATTTTATATTTTTAGGTTTTCTTGTATGTAGTATGTGTGCAATAAGCTTTAGGGGATCTTTTAATGCTTCATAAAATTTTTTGTACATATATATAATGCAGGGCGGTATAATGCAGCTTGTTCGCTTTTTCAATTTTATGATCCTCTTCTGGAAGGGACTGTCCAGAACACATGGATTGTGCCCGTACCTTCCAAAGGGGATGAGTTAAGTATAACCACGTGCATGTCATTGGACTTACCTCACTCATGTCTGTAGTCCTAAAACAGAGCATGTGGTAATTTTAATGTGGGTCATAAGAGTAAGGACTGGGAATGACTTTCAAGAGTAACAAGAAAAACAAGAGAGTAAAATAGGGCAAAACAAACCAAACTGAAACTGATACTTAGCCCTGACAGGACTAAAAATAGTAGATGTTCTTTTTGCTCACAGTTTGTATCTGGTATTGGTGCTTGGGTGCCAGCCTTGGCTGTAGCGAAGGACAATTTTGATGCTTTTTAATTCTTTTATTAGCTCTTTCTAGGAGCTCCTACTCCTTTACCCCCCTCATGTCTGACTTGGTGAGTATTGAGAGTGGTTCAAGGTAATATCTGCCAGGAAATGTCTGGATTTACGTGGTTCCAGCTCGGAGCAGGGGGATGGCAAACCCTGTGTTTCCAACCTGTGGTCCTTTCGTGCAGGTGCTATTGCTAATGAACAGTGAGAGAGGGCTTAGAGTGCGTGCGGTATAAGGGTCCATAAGGTGCAGGAGTCAAATATATGAACTTTCCAGACGTATCTGTGCCTATATTGGAAAATTACAGACTTCATGAAAAAATGAAAGGTTGTACATCCCCAGAGTAAGTGATCTTACAGGAACCCTTCCAGCTCCATATTCATTTAAAGAAATACTGCTATATCGTGTTAACAGCTGAAAGGAAATAAAACTGCATTTATTATACCAGAGGGGTGTCTGAAGATGTCTTTGTTTCTTTTTTACGGAGCCATTATTTTGCAGGCTTTTCTGTTTCTTTTTTATATTTTGGTAAAGGAAATGGCATAGAGCACTCCTCCTGGTGCTGACTGGCATATTCCCAAACAGTATCAAGAGGACACTCGGTATCCTTCGTGGACTGTGGAAGTTGTCAAAATGGGTTCAGATGCTCCAGCTGTTGCATAATATGTATCTTGCAGAATAAATAGTTTTGGATAGGGCAGACTTCTGCAATAAATCTCTGCTTTTGAGTTTGCCCTACTCTCGGCTTTCATTCAAGGGGGATTTTCTGGAGGACTTGATTTTGTAAATGAATGTCATGTTTTCAGATGTCAAGAAAGTCACTGCATTAGATTTTCTTAGTGGGTGCTTTGCATAAGACTGTATCGTAAGTGTTGAGGGGTCTATGTGTTGCAAGCAAAATGATACCAAAACTCCATTGGTATTTGGGAGATACCAGTATAATCTAAGACAATGTAACATTGCCGAAGAACAGGCTTCAGTTCCATTTTGTCTGCTTCAAGAAGAAACTTAATTCCGCTCTGTCTCTGCTCCCCCAAAAAGATCTTAAAAATTTAACAATCCAGGCACAGAAACATGCTTGTCTATATTTTGCTACATTTTATTGTAGCAGATTTTTTTTACTTGTGTAAAACATTTTTATACCACGCTTTTCATTAGATGAGTTAACGTTTTTCACAGTTGCTTCATGTAAATAATGAGTATTTGTAGCACAAGTTGTGTGGCTTACTGAGGTTTTTTGACCAGCTTCATTTGAGATTCTTACTTACAAAGGCTTGTGTGTACTCGTTCTTTTAAATCAAGCCAGTTTTGGCATAATTTGATTTAGACATCATCTTCAATGAAACTGGCATGTCAGGGCGCAGGCTGGCAGTCTGTGGCTTCAAAAGTTATTTTGAGTCAGTTGAGACATAGTGACTGTCAGCATTGTCATCTTAGCTTGCAATAAATGAGAAGCGATTTCGCAAGTGCTGGGAATCTGGCTGTAGTCATATTTTAGAAGTTACCTTATCCTTTTTTTTTATCAGCTAAACCACCATATTTTGTACTGAAATTGTAAATAATTAAGCACACATCCTTCTGTTGACTGGTGGGCAGAACAGTGACTACATAAAAAAACCTTGATAAACAGGTAAATTAATAAGCTAAGATGCACCAGATATATCTGTTGTTCCCTATCACTTGACTCTTCAGTTGCCCTAAACTTTGTCCAGGTGAAGCAAAATTATCTTGCATGTGCTGCTGGTCAAGTTGCCATAGCTTGGTTGAGGCACAGGAGCGTACTGTGTGCCTGATCCCTGGGTTAGGAATATCTCTGTGAGGTTTGGGGCCTCTTACCTCAATTGTCTTTAATTTTGTTTTTACAGAAGGTGCAACAAGTTTTTATGCCAGCATTCTACAAATTATGGATAAATGTTGTTTAGAATAGGAGAAAAATACTGTCTCTGATTATTTAGAAAGCACTCTTTCTTATCCTTTTTGCTATCCACAGTACGCAGCCTGTTAGGGTATTATTAAATATTATTTAGTTTCATAATTAAATGCCATTGTGTCTTGTCTTAATTATTGTGTCAATCTGCTGCAAGTTTTTGTTTGACAGTGGGTTGCTCAAGTTGCCAGTAGATACCTAACCACAATTAAGGGGATTTTTCCTAGTTCTTTATTTTGCTCTAGATATGTTTCTCCCTTTTCTGTTTTCTTTTTGCATGGGCTCAGTTATTATTTATAATTTGGAGGAGAGGTTCTGTTGCTTATTTCTCTGCCAGCAACCCTTGACATCAAACGGCAGCTCTTCTGTTTCCCCTCCCACGACATTCTCTGACCTCGAGCTTCTGTTAAAGTGATCAACTGCAAAATGGTATTTTTGGATGTATAAGCTGTCCTGAAGCTTTGCTGTAGAACTCTCATGGATATGGAAGAGAAGCTTTTCTGTCAAGGTGGTGTTTTAGGCTGTGGCGGGCTCAAGTAATTGAGGGTTGGTTCAAGTTAGTCTTATCTCTTCATTTGTCTGACTACATAGTTTTCTTAAAACAAGGTTACAGTACAAAATTGCGTGACAGGTGAGATCTAGTGGTAGCTTTAGAGTATGGTAAGTGTGTGTTTGAGTCTTGGGTGCTTTGAGGGACAGCTGACAATCTGTCTGTGACATGCATTGAAGTCTCTTGGTGTTGCAGTCCCTGTGGACACTAATTAAATAATTTGCACTCAACTGCAGCATATGGAATTATTGTTTCTGATACTACCAAAGTTGCTGTTGAGGTGTGTGGAAGTATCGTTTGAGTCTAACACAGTTTCTGGCTTGTTGAACGCCTGTGTGATGGTACAAATTAAGTTAGGGATCTGTGCTGGAGTTGATGTGATCTGTGTCTGGGGTCCTCAGTCTTGTGGAGGCTGTTTTTCACAGAGGTATCCGAAACCGAGCACTGAGGCCACAGTCTTTGGTTGGGGACCCCAAAGTACCTGCCATGCACATGGCAGCAATGGAATTTTGAACAACATGTTTTGCCCTCTTAAGAGGGCAGTAAAACACTGGACTCGGTATGTCCTCCTTTACTTGCCTTCCCCGCCCTTAATTTTTGACTGGCTTTGCATGAGTTGCATAAGGGTCTAGGGCACAAGATTACTTGAAAACAACGTTGAAGAAGAATATATAAAAATATATATCCTAACTTTAAGGGAAGCATAAAAATAAATCTTTTTAATTGTAATGATGCAACTAGGACTGTAAAAGTTACTTCACATTTACCTACTGTCACTTGTTAAGGTGATGATAGAAAAAGTTTTCCTTTTTAAGTGGGCAGTATAAACAGTCACAAAGAAGCATTCGGACCTGTTTATGTTAGCTGGAAGCTGCAGAGGAGCCCAGGGAACAGCTTCAGCCTTAACTCTTTCTCTCATACTCAATTAATTGCACTTACACACTGGGGAGATGGGGCCAGTAAGGGCAATACAGAGCTGCTGTCTGACCCAACTGCCTCCAAGCTGCCCTGTTTGTCTCCTAAAATGCGTTTCATCTGTTACTGCTCAGCTACTGGGGAGGGATCCAGTTTGCAAATACATGTTCATTTATTAGATTAATGTTTAGTGAACCTCCATTCTGCATAATTTCTATTCAAGAAAGCTGGCTCCACTGGGAAACTGGGGGACTCGAGTAACGGTGATGGTTCCCGTGCCTCCTCTGTGTCCCCTGCAGCTATGGTGCCTGGTGAGCGGGGCAGCCCATGGCACACAGGAGGGACCCCCTGTGGCTGCAGCTCCTTGGCGACATAGTGCCTGGACCCTGGATGGCACTGGAAGGGGACAGTTGCCACACATCTTCTGCTTCGCTTCTTCTGACTCTAGTTGCTCATTTATTTTACTCCAAAACCTCTGAAAATTGAAGTTTCTTATGGATAAATATTGTAAGTAGGGGAGAGAAAAAAAAAAAATGGTGTCGTGATACGCAAAACCCGCAGGTGTGTATCAGGCACTTGAGTTTACAGCAGCCAGATTGAAAATAAGCATGGTTTGTAAAAGCCCTTGAGCTGCTGTAGGAGAAGCGAGGAAGCTGTTAGTAGATGCAGGAAGACAACATGTAGTTGCTTTGTACAGAGTTCATCTTTTGGAAGGTAGAAAAACCAAAAGGCAGGCTTGCAGGCTGGGCAGGTGTCAGCCTTTCGATGGAAGCTGAAGCTCTCTGCAAGTTTTTATCTGGCACAGGCAGAATAGGAGAGGTGAGTAGGTGGTTGTTCTGGAAACTTGTTAGAATAATCTAGTTGCTGCACCCTTGGGTGAGTGAGCAACATTTTCCGAGAGGATATCTTTTCCTTTTCCTTGGAAGAATCACAGCAGAGAAAATGTAACTGTGCAATTAGAGGGGGGAAAGCACAGAAATCATTCATTCTTTGTCTAATTGTATAATAACCTTAATTTTAGTAATGTCAGATGAATTTGAGGCAGTCATATCAAAGATGATGGCTTATAAGTAGTGATTGGTGGTTTTCCTTTTCAGTGAACTGTGTACTTTTAATCTCCTAAACCATGGGAAAAGCTTTTTTACTTTTGACTTCTATGCAGTGTGTCTGTGTGTGATGAGCTGCTACATGTGATGCAAGTACGTAGCAACAGATAGGTAACATTTGGAGCTGTTGAATTGCTCTTCCTTTTGGATGTTGCCTTGCTAGTACCCCCTGTAAGAGTTTGCAAGGGCCCTAAAGGCATGTATGAGATCCAGAACCCCACTTACTGGGGCCACACATTTCGGAGGTCTGCTCTTAACTTTTGCTTTTTTGGTCATTTATGTATTTATACCAAAGTCTTTGTTATTGTAAAGTCTTCTCTCCCTGCCAGTGACCCATCTGTCCTGAGCAGAAGTTGGCAGTGGTGTGGTTTCTGGCACCGTCCCCCAAGTGGTTTACTCTGTTCCCATTGCAAACAGCTTCCCTGTTGGTGCTACGGTTCTGGACAGAGTCCTGCGATTTGTCATGGACTAGGAATAAAGCTCTGTTCTCCCAGGGTAAACAAGCATATTGTTGTTACTTAATAAATCTGAAATCCGAATGATGAAACCTCTTGCCTTTTCATTACTCTTGTTTCTGTGCTGTCCTGTGAGAAGGGAGAGATTCCCTGCCCATTACGGCTGTTACAGAGACGAATGTGGAGTAACAGCACTAACAGGGTGCCTGGCTCAAGAAATTCAGGGTGAGTGACACTTGATTCTGTAACAACGCTGGCATCGGCTGTTAGCTCAAGTGACATGGTCGTTGCCTTGAAACTGTGACCTGAGTTCCCTTTCTGGGAAAGAAAAAAACCCGCAGACCCATTTCAAAGACCAGGGCAGCTGCTTTGTTTGTCTTTTAAAATCTGTATCTCTGCCTTTTTGCTTGGTCAGTGTTTAGAACCATTAAAATGTAAACGTGACATGGGGACTGAGATCCTGCAGCTAGAGCTCCTTTATAATTACATATTCAGCCACAACTGTACAAAGGAAAATGAGAGTCCCTTTTCCTTTATGTACCGTGTTTCAGTTTTGCCTTAGGTTTAAATTGGCATTTTGGACTGTGTTCGCTGGAGCCACTGAAGAGCTTATCAGAAAAGGAAGGAAACAGAGGGAGGGAAAGAAAGATTTCCAAATGACAACCTTTTGAATAGTCCAAGTTCAATCCCTAAAACAAAAAGTGGAATCTTTTTTTTTTCTAAATAATGTGCTCTACGGTCTCACCTCTCATCTTGAGAAACATGAAAGAGCAAGTTAAAGAGATGACCCAAATCACAGAGTTCCTTTGAAAGAAGAAATTCAGCTGTTTTGAACACTTACAATCAAAGGAAGTGGTTTCCCTAATTACATGAACTATGTGAAAGCTCTCAGAATAGCTCTTCCACCCCAGGATTCCTTGCACTTTAGAAGTTTGCATAAAAGCTCACATGGAGAATCAGATGCAAAGTGTTTGATTCAAATTTTATTAGGCAGAAGTGAGCATACATTCCTATCTCTGGGTTTGACAGCTGGTTGGGTTTGGACCACAGTCCAGGGTTTGATGGATTTCAGTCTTGTACTTTAAAATCTTTCACTCTTCAGGTTCTCTGGTGAGACACCCCTTTCAAGAGAAAAGTAGAAATGAAAAAATGGAGAAGGGATAGAGGGGTCCCTTTGTGAGCTTTCTGTTGAGGATTCTTCTTAGGCTGTTCATGGTTGTGAAAATCCATCCCTGTACACAGCGTTTAAAAGAATGAGGAATTTTAATTCCTCTCATTTTAAAGAAGCTGTGTATCTTAAAATATATATTTGGAAGAACTGGGATCTGAATTCTACGACTTCAATGTTATTCTGGCACCACCATTTACTTCAGCCCATCAGAATTCTGAATTCACTAGAGACTTTGAACAAAACCCCAGTATTTTCAGAAGGTTATTACACCTTGTGTTTCTTTTTGTGCATATAAAGGTATGTTAGTCTAAACTAAAAAGCGAGGACATTATGAAAAGATGCAGGACACTTCTAAAGGCTTAAAAGCTCTGTTCCTAACAATTTCCTTTTCAAAAAAAGAGGTTTGCTTTTTTGCTGGTTTGGGAGTAGTGGGAGCAAGCAATGGAGGGCTTGAAGCAGTATCAAGATAATTTTCGAATGTAGGCACCTGAAGTTAGGTGCATCATTGGCCTAACTGAAATGCTCAGTTTTTGTCAAATTTTGGCAGAGTAGGGAATAATTTTATTTTTGCTCTGTAGGAGGTGTTTTTATTTCTCAAACAGTTTATTAGCTAAAAATGTAGTTAGGTTTTTAGCAATTTATGAGCATTCATCACAAAATTATCTGTCCTGAAAGTGCTGAAGACAGGTATCTAATCTTTACCCAGCTAAAACTAAAAACGATTCTTCCTTTCCAAACCATCTCTGAAACTAACAATGTAGTACTGTCTCTGTGGATACAATATGGAATAATTCATGGTTGAATTATTAATAAATAATACTTGCAAGGTTTGCAGTTATATGTGAGACCATCACACTTGCTCTGCACAACAGTGATCACCAAATGGGTTTATATTCTCCACTCAGAGCCAACTATGGTAATTATATCCAGATTTGATAAAGATAGAGATAATTGATGAAATGGGCCTTGAAGAGAAATCTCTAAGCCCTCCGAACTGCAGCAGTTCAAACTCAGGAAGGCAGGCAGGCAGTGACTGCCTTGTGGAGATACAGGATCAGCTGAAAGCTCTTTATAGTAACACTGTATACTAATAACAAGATGCCACTAATTCCACCTGAAGAAGAAATGTTTCTCTGGGTACCTTTTCCCTGCCAATACTGCATCTTTCTTGTAAGAGAGTTAGCCTTCCTAAGCTCCACGGTGGTTTGTTTTTTTTCTTCTCTCTCTCTTTTTTTTTTTTTCCAGGCAGAAAGGACTTTCCATGGGATCAGGGAATTGCCCCCTGTAAGTGAACACCCTCAGCAGGACGGTGGTGTTGCAAGTAAAGTGCACAGCACAGCAGCCGCATATGTGGAAGGGGAGGGGAGATGTCATGTAGCATTATAGCACTCTGACAGGGTGGAAAAAGAGTTCTGGCTGTGCCCTCTAGAGAGACGTGTCTCAGGCAGTGAAGCTTTGTGATCGCTATTGCTAGAGGATGATTTTGCTTGGACGAAAGAGAATGCTTAAAGTCGTGCCACCCTTGCTTGAGCTGAAGGCGGCATGGAAAATTATATCTGCTTGTGTCTGATCCTCAGTGGGAGCTGATTTCTCCCTGAATGTAAATTGGAATGGTCCTCAGACAAGTTTTGCACACCTTTGGTCTTGGAAAATGGGAAGCTGTGGTATATGGGATGCTGTTATTCTTCCACACCAAAGGAGATGTTGCAAGTTTGAATGTGCTCTGTGCCACCAAAACAGCATGGAGCTCCTGGGCCCTGGATCCAGCTCATGTGTGTGCTCTGTTCATTGCAGTGAACCTTGCCAATCTAATCCTTGTCATACTCAGAGCATAAATCAAACAGTAATTGCGCAAGGACTACAGGTATTGCTAGAATAGGAAGAGATGCAAATTCTTTATGCTGCACTCAGGTTCAGACTGGGATTGTCATTAGCTGCAGCCTGATGCCTCCTCTTTGGCTTTTCAGGTACAGCCCATGGGAGAGAGGTTTCATTAATGGTGTGACCCTGGTCCTGAATTTGCTGTGGGCTCATGTAATACATTCCCACTTCCTCTTTGCTGTTTCATGTATTGTAGGTCCTCAGGAAGCACAGTGCAGGGTGATGGAGGAAGTAGTGCAAGTCAGCTGTTTTGTAATCACAAAATAGATGATCCCCAATTTATTAACCGGCCCTTTAAATGTTCTTAATTCCCCCTTGGGTATGTGTGTGATGCTTCTCTCATATTTATTTCTGATGTGTCTGGAATTTTTCTAACAAAATGGTGGAAGAAAAATTCAAATTAAGTATGAAGGTGCACATTACTGGTGTGGAAGTAGAAACTTGAAAATGGAGAAATGCTAGAGCTGAGTGTGGTTGCAAGATGTTCTTTGCCTTTAGATGTTTACCCTAAAATACACTGTGGTTACACTGTGGAACATTATTGCAGTACTGTTATTTTTGCATTTAACTGTATTCCGTTTACCACTTTTCCTACATCTGTCATCTTCTAGAAATTTTCATCTGTTTGTGTGTGTGAGTTAGAACAATTCTCAGAAACACTTTGTACATGTTAAAGGATGAGAATTAATGGTATGTGTGATGCTGTGATTTTTCCACATTTCCAGGTCTCCTTAGAGGAAATGCTTCCGGCTTGCATGTGCTCCCTTCGACCAAACCGTCACAAAGCTGGAGCAGGTCTCAGGCTTTGCGTTCTCAGTTTGGCTCATTATTCAGTTTAGCTCTTTCTGGTGGGTTTGAACCACAGAGCCAAGGTTGTAGCACAGACATGGATGGAGGTTATAGTACCTCTGGTCGTTCTGTTGTAACTCTGGGGAAGGAACTGGCTTGGGATACTGCTCTGTGGTTGGAGAAGGGCAATGAGAAGGTCAGACTTTTGGCTTAATTTGGTGTCCTGTGGTGGTACAAAAACTGCGAGTTCTCTGTTCCTTTCAAGTCTGCGGTTCACAAAACTTACTGCCTCTGCCTTCGAGGGATACCAGGTTACTGTAACTAGTCTCTCTTTCTCTTCTAGATAGGTTCTATCTAGATTTCCACTTTGTATAAACTGGATACTGATACTGATACACTGACACTGGTATTCAAGTTACTGCCTTTTTAGATGATGTATTTTGAGGCTGACTACTTCTATTCTTATATAGATAATATGTCAACATAATTTTTTTTTTTAAGTTTTCTTTCTGAAAGCGATTTTTTAATAAGGATTAGAAATGAAATTATTTTGTCTTAGTAGAAAGAGCTTGAGCTACCGTGAAGGTAGGCAGAAGAATCCCAAGAAAAAAATAAACAGTTGGTCTATTTTCCCATAAAGGTAAAAGCTTGAAGTTTCAGGTTTTGTTTAGTTTTAATTTTTTGACCATCACTACCCAGTAGGGGTAGCATTTGAGCCAAGTTTCTAAGTCAAATACAATTTTCAATCTTAGACAAAGAAGACTGACTTTTCTGAAAAGCAGATAGGGAATTTATGTCCTGAAACTCTAGTTTTGTTGGGAATGGAGACTCTGTTCCCTAGTGGTCTAGGTGGTAGCGTGGACGTAGCCAGAGAGCTGCTATGGAGTTTGTTGTTCTGGCTATGGCATGATGGCATGGTTCTGGTTAAAGGGCAGTGACATGCAATTGGAGAAGGTACAAATCAGATTTTGGTGGAGTTGGAAGTCCTGTGTTTCCAGAGGCTGTTCTTGCCAATCCCAGCAAGGTGAAAGGGAGATCTCGCTGTAACCTGAGGAAGGGTGCTTACTGCTTAAGTCATGGTAAAGAGAAAGAAGACTTGCTAAGTCACAAGAGAAAGCCTGCTGCTCGGGATTCAGGAAGGAAGGTGATCTGTCACTAATGCATGGTAAAACCAAAACTGGAAGCAGGTTCGTGATGAAGACTTCACCGTGATTCATGGTGGACTGTTTTGACAGTTGCACATAAAACCATGACGTGCATCATGCAGATAATGCATTCAGATAGTGTACAGCAGTCAGAGATTCAGATTATGGTGACAACTCATTTTCTTGAAAACCCCAGTTTTTGTGAGCTTGTGCTTATGGCATAGGTAAATGTGCCAGGAAAAATGCTTGTTGTCCATGGAGGACTCTCAGATGCTTCAGCGGGAGAACATCTGTAGCTGGCAGCTACTTTCTCTCCTTTCTTTTATGCCAGCTGGTCACAGCTAGAATTTCTGTGCTGAAAGTTTTATGTCTTTTTTTAAAGTAGGTGGTCTCTGCATAGGGGGTGATTCTTTGCTTTTCTGCAGGGGCAGGTAATTTTTGAGTGATAACTGGGGAGAACCTTCCTACGGAGCTCTCATAGCCCATGGGAAAAGCAAAATCCCACATGGTTCCCCAGCAGCTGGTGTTAATATGTGAGAGAGGTAAGACATCTTGTGCTGTGCTGTTTCATGAGCAGGCTCAGCTGCCTGGTTGAAGATCGTTTTCTGGAATTGTAACAATCACTGGGATTCCAGTAAGAGGGATCCCCACCAAATTCTGTCCCTGTCATTAGGTACAGTAGGTTGGGTTTATCTGCTCTTAAGATCGGTCTGAAGTGAGTGCGCATCAAGAGCGTGATGACACTTTTTCTTGGTTAAATTACAGTTTTCATGATGAAGTTGGAGAAAATACTTCGGTAGGAAGATCATAGCTGCTTTAGAGGAGTGGATCAGGATTCGCGAGTACAGCTGCTGCTGTCTCTGGTGCAGTCTGTACTAATTGTTCAGCAGAAGCCACTGTATAATGAGATGAGACTTGTTCTTCTGAGTTGTCTTATCCAGATTCCTTACTAATACTCTGCAGGCCTCAGAAGAATCACTGCTCTGGCTGGGTACGCGTGGAGCAGGCCTTCCTGCAGGCAGCGTTTATTTGACGTTTCCTCTTCCGTTGCTCCTAAGCACTGCAAGAGACTTCTTGAGGGGATTGGGTTTGCCCGTCACTGTTGTACCAGAATGTCTTTTCAACAAGGTGCTGATGAGACTGAAGTGGCTTTGATCTCAGAAATAATTTCCTTGGATATTTTTCCATTGTTGGTTCTGGAAAGATGCGGGTATTGCATATTAGCCATGATACCTGCTTACCTGTGGAGCGAGCAGGGAGGCAGTTTCATGTTTTGTTACTCCCTAGCATTTTAGAGATGTCGTGGGTTTTGTTGCTATACTGTACAGTTAAAGCAGGCTTGTGTTCAAAATGATTGTGAGTAAATGGGAAAATTTCCTAACATCGAGAAGAGAAGTGATGATTGCTGAAAATAAACTGCTCTATGGGAGCTCAGGTATTTCAAGCCTGCTCTTTAGCCACTCATCCATTGTTTCTATTCAATTGCTGGTATTGCTTTGCAGCTGGAGGCAGCTTCTTACTCTAAGTCTGGCTGAATGAAATATTTATAATATTGCAGGACATTGTTCATTTCTAAACTCTTATGCCATTACAAATACATAGTTTATGCGTGTTTTGAAGGGTTTTACTAACTGTGAATAACACTAATGAAATCCATGCTATTCCTCTTGTTCTTGGCAGATCTCCCTGTATCAGGTACTTTAATATTAAATGCTGATACAGTCTCAGGCTGTATGATGCAAAATGTAATGCTCCTGTGGGATATGTTTGGATGTTGTGGATTTCTAGCTGAAACTGGTATGAAAATGAGTTATTTTTCCATAATCTTTGTGCCTTTTCTTTTTTTTTTTTTTTTTTGTTTGTTTTTTTGTTTCGTGGTTTTTGGTTGGTTTTTTTGTGGTAAATGGCCATGTAGTTGTAACTTTACTTTAAAAGCTGTTTTCAGTCGTCTTAACCTTACTGTAAGGATTTCCTGCAGAAAATGCCCTTGCTTAGTTTTATCATAAATGCTGCAGCTTCTGGAAACAGCCTCATCTCTCACTGATAGCAAGTTTTTAACCCCCATCATGAGGAAGACAAACACCATAAACCTGCAATTGCTTGGGTAACGCTGGGTGGGTTCCACGTGGTGCTTGTACTGGGCTGATGTACGTCAGTGGCAGGATCAAGCCAGTTAACTTGATCTAGCTCCCTCTTTCTGCGTAAGGCAGAGGGTCCACTGCCACATCACTGGAACAAATCTCCTTGTGATTTTTGGAGGGACCAGCCTGCTTTCCATGAGCTGAGCAGGCCTTTGCAGTGATTTGATGGGCATGTTCTGAATTCACTAGACAGTACTTCTAATTCCATAGCCTTCACATTATCTTTAAAACTGCCAAGCTATGTGCAAAGGTTGCCATAAAAAGTTGTGGTGGAGTGTAAAATTCAGTTTTCCTTTCAAATGGTCAATATCCAGTACATTTTACTAGTAACATGTCCTACGGCGTTCCTTACTTCCTAATATGCTCATACACATTTGCTACTGCATGATGCAAATGAAGTATTTTAAAGTAAATTAGATAAGATGTTACAGCACGTAATAAATTTATGTCTGTTTTCCTTCAACATGGTACAATTATGACAGTTTAACAGAACTGAGGTATCTTAGTAATGTTTTTTTCCCCCCTTCAAGACTGCAACCTAAAAGTCAATACAAGGTAAAGTGTGTGTTTCTACCACAGTATTTCCAAAAATGAGAATTGTGTGGTGATATGAAACAGTGGATTTAAAATAATAAGATGATTATTTAGCAATGATAATTTAGTAGTTTCCTTTATATTTCCACTTTTTACTCTCTGGGACTTGTAACAGTGTAGGACATAATTTTTGATGCAGATTTGATGCTTTGAAACATTTGCTCACTCAAAATGCTTTTTAAGTACATTTTGTACATTATTGTAGATGTATTTACATTCTGTTATTTACAGAAGTGCTGGTGGCATCAATATGAGAATGTAATTTAACTCTTCTGTGTGGTTTATGAAACTGTATCCCAATAACACTGAATATATATGGCTGTCTTCAAAGACATAACAAATGCTGACAAGAGTTTTAACTTGTTAATGGGCTGTAGAAAATATTTGGGATAAGTTATCCTCTAAATGAATACTGAAAAGAACCCCAAGCTCACACAGCTTTAAGTAATATGCAACCATAGTTTTAAGAACTATGATGGCCTTTTGAAATGGGTGGTAACATACTTGTGCTGGGAGCGTGCCCGCAGCACTTATCAAAGCACGTGATAACTCTTCTTTGCAGTTTTAAAATCTTGCTGAGGATTCTTTGGCTTTGCCATGTTCCTGTGGTTTTCCTCTTGCATTGTTAATAACAAAGACAGTTTAATAGGTTTAACAAACATTCTCTGAACTGGATAATCAGTGTGCTTTGCTTCTAGTTAGCTTTCTTCTTGGGGACCCCAAAGCAGAAAACCTTTGTGTTTTGTTTATGTTTTTCTTTTTCCTTACAAAACTTTATAAGAACAGACAAAGCGGTAGGCAAAGTCCTAGATTATTATTTTCTGCTTGATTTTCTTTTTAATGTTCAAAACTGTAATAATTGCTTAACATCCCTACTGTATAATTCTTACAAGTAGTTTTATATTTCTAAAATTATTTAAGTATCCCTTTATTTATTGCATATTGAGAGGATAATTTGCTAGCAATGATAGAATGGTAGTTGTCTAAGGCTATGGCATGAGAATAGAAAGAGTTAAATTACATAAACTTTCTATATCCTGCTAATTAAGAATTGTATTCGGTTTAACTTTCAAAAGGTCAGAAACAATAAAGTAGTGAAAATTATCTGCTGCAGGTAACTTTTGTCTTCTATCAAAACCTTAACGGGATTTGAAAAGAATCATCGTATAGCTGTATAATATGTATGTTAAAGCATATAAACCATAAATACCTTGTAAAAAAAGTATGAAATTTTTTGTTTTGGCTTAATGACTTGTCAGCATTACGTTTTAAAAAAATCATAATCCTGTAGGATTCTAAGATGCATATTTTACTAGTGTTTTCTAGCTGAACTGTAGCTTTAGATGCTGATTGTCTTAGTATTGTGTCTGTGAAATGGTGTTTTGGGCTTGTTTACGTAGAGAAATGAGTGTATTGTAAGAAACATCATCCATTATTAGACATCAGTGAATTCATAGGAGAGCATTCCTGAGGCACTGGAAATGGACACAGACTGAATGTATTTCTGAGCATGAATATGGAAATAAAGGTTTGGGATTGATTTGTGTTAGCATTCTGTGTCTTTTTTTGTATGTGGTTTCAGTGATAGAATGATTTTAATAAAACATCAGCTGGTCTCATCCAGCTGCCCTTTTTATTAGAGTGTAAACCACCTCAAGAGCAACTAAGCTACAACACTCCCAAGAACATGACAAAGGTCAAAGACTTTAAAATGGTACAAGACTTAGAAAAAAATACATTTTCTAAGCTGCCTTAAGTGTGCCTAAATACCTACTTAATAAACATGGCAAACATTTATTTGGAAAAGTAAATAATCAAACTATTGCACAATGTAATAATAAATATTATAAGGCAGTTAAAGAAGTTGTGTTAATTGGACTCCTTAAGTAGCTAGCCATGTCTAACCCTGTAATTTTGCACAGAGCAAAGGTGCCTCTTGCTCTGCAGTTAACTGATTTATTAGCAGGAGAGTTTTTAGGCTGCTGGTTGACCCAGTGTTCTCCTGAGGGGCTACAGCTGTTTCCTGGGTTAATCCTAAACCAGCGTGCTCGGGCCAGCGTGGAAGGGTGACAGGAGTTTGCCTTTTCCAGCCAGCTGCTCCAAAGGCACCTGGAAGAAATGGTGGTTAAGTTGCTGTGGGCCCAGTTTGCCCAGACCCAAGCAAAAAAGCCTTTTGATACTGAGAAGACTTTTGATAATCTGCAGACAGATGTTCTTTTGCAGACCCAGCTGTACTTCTGGAAGAAGCTGACAGCCCAAACCCTTGATCACTTCTCTTGACTATGTGTGTGAATATAACAACTTTCTAACGTATTTCCAAGGAAGACCAGAGTAACTAAAATATGCTGAGTTGTTTGGTCTTTGCTAACTTTAGCTGCCTTGGGATAGGGAGCTCTAACGAGCAGCTGTGGCTGGTATGAGTAGCTGGCAGGCAACAACACAGCTGTATGCAAAGTGTCTCCATCCACATCCTTACTGCCTTTGTGGCTGCAATTAAAGATCTGACGATACGGCCTTGTCCGTGTTCCTGAGTAACGCTGGCTCAGCATCGGTGGCTGTTGCCTACATCTGCAGTCAGTGCCGACCTTGAAGGTCTTGTCAGAGCTGGGATGCGTCTGCTGCTCCTGCTGCACCGGCACTGGATAGAGCAAAAGCAAGCTAGGAGTTGTGTCATGCCAGGGGGCTGGGGCGTGTGCTGAGCCTAACGACACCACTAAGACTCTCCAAGTAGGTTGTTTTGTCCCATTATCTGCTGCTGGCCATGCTCCAAATCTGTGTTGGTGGTTTCTGTCCAGAAACTGCTGAACGCAGACAAGGCTTCCAGGAAGACCCCTCTTTTTTACCTCCTGAAAATACTTCAGATACGATTATTCATGCATGGTTGTTTGTACTAGAAGGTTTAAGAGCAGTACTAGCGGGTCTAGAAGCATCTGTAGGGTGATGTCAGCCATAGATGATGTAATTGACATTTTCACATATGTCAATAAGCAGAGATTAAACAGGCATAAAAGAAATCGCCTGTTAAGCACTATGATCCATACCATGGTTCATAGGACACAATTAGTTTGTACACTGAGGGATTACTTGAGTTCCTAAGTCTTATACTGTAGTTTTCTTATGAACTGGGCTTGATTTACAGTAAGGCTACAGGAGTCGGTGAGTGAGAATTAAATTAAAATTTTTCAGTGTAATTTGCTCTGACCTTGGATTTTGTGATAGTGATTAAATTACATAAACAGTGGATTAGTTTGTTTAGATTTCTGAATCCCTTTGCCTTTGAGAAATAGCATCTAGTCTATAATTCCCTTCAGTGGGACTTGAAAGGGACATAATTTCACCCATACCTGTGGTGTAAGTACATTGTGAATGGTTGTAGTGTGGTTTGATTATCAGTACCAGGCTGTGAGGAAGCTTATCACAGGATTAAGCATAACACTCAGCTCTGTTGCAGTCACCTTCTGTGTCTGAATGTGTCTCTATGTTACGTCCAAGGAGTTTGTATTTATGTGTTTGGGTTGTGTCTTTCCTTCAGCTGAGCTTCCTCTAGTTCTGCTTCAATCCAACATAAAAAAAAATAAATTTCTGTCTTTCACACAAAAAAGTAATTTAAGGAAGTAATTGAAGACTTGTTACTTGTAGTCACCATGGCTTTAGGAAGGAAATTAATGTTCATTTAAGTTGTGTGAGATGGATAGCAGCTTTATGGAGGGAAGTGTGTCTTGCCCAAGCCAGTGAGGGCTGGCTGCTTCAGAGGCCTTTAGGCAGACAGATGCATGGCAGGATTTTCTTCCAAGCATTTAGGCATTTTGGATTTAAGTATGAGTTTGATGCTTAAAGGTGATTCTAAATATTCTTGTAAGTGCCTAAGAGACCTTTGAAAAAAATGGTCTTTAACCACCACTTTGTAATTTGCTATCTGAAAGTCAGTCTTTCATTGAAATATTGCACCTCCTTGTCAAAAAAAGTACAAAAGCTTCAAAGATGTGGATTGATTTGTTCTCGCTGTAAGGAATAAGTGTCTTTAAATTGGCTAATAAGAGTTCACAGCTGATCTACGACAACTGAAAAGAGCAAAACATGAAAGGAATAGTCTAGAATCGCTAGTGCTAACAACAGCAAAGTGATTAAAAGTGTTTAGAAAGGATTTCTTTCAGAAGTAGTGGTCCTTAGAAAGAGTTGGCGTCTTTCTCCCTCCAGTTCTTAATTTGGAATATCTGTGGGCAATTAGTGGGTGCCTTTTCTTAATCTTAGATGGAAGCTTCCTTTGGTGTCTGTTAAAGCCCGGGTTAGAGTATGAACATGAATGTGAAGATGATATTATTAGCCATGGTCGACACAGCATTTCTTCTTACTCCTGGAATGTGATCTCGGTCTGTAATACGCTGTAAGTAAGATTATCTTAGAAAATAATTATTTTTGACTCTCCAAATAACAAAGCACTGTGTGTCGGTATGCCTGTGGCAGCAAAGAACTCATCCTCTTGGCCCGGTGCTGCTCGTGGTGGTTACCCATTCCAGGGTAGCACTGGGTGATGGCTGAGTGCAGCCCCTCCTGTTGTCCAGTGACCCTGGTGGGCTTCTGCTGGATCGAGCCACATGTTGTGTGAGACAGCAGATGGTCACTGGGTTCTGCACATTGCTGCAGTGGAATAGGGAGCTATGGCACTTGGGTGTGTTCATCATGTGGCATTTTTAATCGTTCTCTACGGAAGATTCATGTAGGACTACTTATGTAGTAGCCAGGACCTAAATATATTATGCCATGGGAACATTGAATGTGAGACCAGTCAGTTTAATTCTGATGAGCTGTTGAGGTACATCTATTGTAAACGCCAGCAGGTGGTGTGCACAGTGCTTTGAAGACACAGATTTTTAAATACTGTACAAGAAGATATTTCTATTCCACTCATCTTGACCAAGGTGTTCAAGAAAAGATGGTCTAGATAATTTGTCTAATGTTCTTTGTGGCCTGCTATTCCTGTCTCATTTCAAACAGTATTCAGATAGGCAGTCAAGGAGTATGAGGGGTCCTGTTTATGGGGTAGGAATTGGAGGACATTCCCCAATTTGGTACTTCCTAAAGAAGATAAAACCATGATACAAACGTTTTTGAAGTATAGGGATCTTGGGTTTGCTAGCCCTTGGAGATGGCATTTTGAATGACTAACTAGGCTGTAATCTGCATGTTCCAGCCTACTACAGAAGGTTGGAGGTGCAGCTCATGAAGCAGGCAGTGCTGGTGCTGGAGTCCCTTGCCTTCGGAGGCTGGTGGGGCTGCGGCTGGAGAGCAGAGCTCCTGCTGCTGACAGATCCCTTGCTAATCTGACAGATCCCTTCTCGGATCCCTTGACTGGCTGTAGGAGCCTTGCAATTTCCCTGCACATGAGTCTTCCCACATTTGCTTAGCTAGCTACCGATTAAGTTATTTTGTGGACTTGCCGGCGACTCAGTCTGCAGTATGATTTGCTGAAAACAGCATATATTTTACAAATTACTTTACTGGTGTTGTGAAAAAAGATTACTCACTTCATAGTAACACTGTTTCCCTTGCTGAGCAGGCTAAGCAGCATAAAGAATACTGTGACCCAAGTTAAGTTCAAAGCTATAGTTAAAGATTGAATTAAGTATGTATATATGTCAGTGCATTAGCTAAAGATAAAGGTCTTAATTCATAACTGTGTGGAAGTTACTCAAAAAAGGCTTTAAGCAACAACAGCAAAAAATTGAGCCATATGATGCCTTTATCTGTAATCATGCAGTTATGCACATGTATCGTGGTACCAGCTATAAAACACAGGTCAAAAAAATACTGCTTTGCTATGGCTTTACATTTATTACAGGAGCACTAGCTGATGTACCCTGGTCTTCTGCATCAAAGCTGCTATAGTGTTTCCAGTGAATCTACAAGGCCACAAAATAATTTAATTGGCAGCTATCTAAGCAAATGTGGGAGGACTTGTCTAGAGGTAAACAGCAAACTCCTACAGCCAGTCAAGGGATCTGAGAAGGGATATGTCAGATCAGATATCTTTGATAAGTTCAGAGAAATTAGTTGTGATTTTGTTCTTGTTAGATGGTCTTGGCTGGTATAGAGTTAACATAATCTCAAAGTCTTAAAGTAACGTGTTGCTGTAAACAAAAATATATAACAGTATGTATCTGTATTTGCATGGTAAGTATATTTGGGTAAAAACATCTGTCTAAAGTATCTTGAGTATTTATTTTAATATATATAGAAGCAAAACTATTGAGAGACCCTGAAGGAGATACCTGACCTGTTTTCTCAAAAACTGCAAGGTTTCTATTTCTGTGGATACATTCTCATTGTCTTCCAGTCTCATCCTCAAACCTAGAAGCATTGTTCAAGTGGAATTTGAAGGTTTTGTATATTTATCCAGAATTTCCAAACATCTGCAGTCTTCTCTGAGGAGCAGTGTCAACTGCACTGCTGGCTATTTGGCACTCTCAAGCTTGCTTGCTGTGTGTATTCCATCAAACCCTACAGCGCATGCCTGGAAACTCCACGTTTCCAGTAAATATTGGATGGAGCTGCGTGTGCATGGTATGCTCTCACAGCCTGAAGTGCTGGACTTGCTGAACCCATAGTACTTTGTGCATAAACACAAATTCTGGATAGGGCTGCTGCAACTCTGCCAAAAATTGCAGATCCTTCTTTTGAACAAAGTTTTCCAAGGCCTTCAGTTTTTCCAAAGACTTAGCTTCTACATCTGTGCCTTGGCCATAAAAGAATAGTTGGATTTTTTTTTTTTTTTTTTTTTTTGCCAAACTCTCTCAGGATGTTTTCAAATGCCAAGCATTTGTGAACAATTTTTCCTAGATACATGTGTGTGTTTATATGTATGTTTTATATATGTGTGTGTGTGTGTGTATACCTGCTTGGGTATAAAATCAACTATTGTAGTAAATGTCCCATTCTTAATTGTCTAACTTGTTCGTTTGTTTTCAACAGGCAGAAATACTCAGTGTCCTCAGTCACAAAAACATCATTCAGTTCTATGGAGCTGTCATTGAACCTCCAAATTATGGCATAGTTACAGGTAAGGATTTTTGTCTGACCTTTGTTTCAATTTTGTAGAACTCCAGTGTTAGAAGGTATTGGCTTTACCCAATTTCAGTGTTTTGCTAATTGCTCTGTCCTTCTTTGGACATTAGAGTGCTCAGCACCACCTGCCTCAATGTAAATTGGAGTGCTGGAGGTGGGAACCAGGCTGGGAGCGTGGCTGGTAGCAGCACAGAGACAGTTGGAGCCTGGGGTTGTCTTCATACACAAACTCAGCACTCCTTCAAATAGAAGCTTTTACCATGTTCTCTTACCCTGTTCTGTAAATTGATTTTCCATTTTAACTGACGTGTGACAGAAGTAGAGGTTCTCATGATACAAAGTTCTGGCACGTTGTGTAAAAAGGAAAGGCTTGAGAGTCTGCTTAGAGCAAAGGTGCACAGTGAGTTCTGCCTGTATTGAAAACAGGAGAATCTGCACTGGGAACTTCCCAGCTGTGGGAAGAGCTTGAAATAGTGGTTTATTAGACACCATAAGACAACTCCATTTATTCAACTGGAAACTAGGCTTCATTCGTTCTCGTGTTCTCGGAATTATGCAGAGGTTGGCTTTTGTGGTTTTGTTGGGTTTTGGGATCTTTGGAGTTTGAGTGGGTTTGGTGTATTTTTTTCTATCACCGTTTTAAGCTCCCTTGGGAGTTGGTCCAGATACAAAAAAACCCAGATAATGTAATTAGTCCCTTTCCTGTATGGGAGAAACTAGGTAAGATAGCAGTAGAAAATAAACCCTAAGCAAAGAAATCTACCATCTGCTGAAACACATGTTTGGAGAGGTAAAAACCATGAAAGCGTGGATTAGGAGACATGTTTTGGCATGTCTGTAACACTTCAAAGAGTGTTATGTGAAGAGTAGTCTTTGCACGTGGCACAGTGTAATACCAGTTTGAAACACTGCCATTCAGGTTTTTACTGGTTCTCGGATGGTGGAGAGAATCTGTGAAAATTCAGTTATTTCTACCTGTCTCTTAGACATCCAGTTATCACAGTAGATGGCAGTGTAATCCGGTGGGAGCACATCTGCAATACTGCGCTGTTCAGAGCATGGGGAGCTTTACTTACGGAGCATCAGCCTACTGGAGGTCACGGTGTTGCAACCAGTACTCCAGAGGGGCATAGGTGACCACAGTCTATGCCACTCGGAGGATGCACTAGTGACAGCATATAGGCAGGAACTTGAATACCTTCTCAAAGCACTAAAAATTTTATAAAGCTAGTAAATCAAGTCATGTAATTTTACTATAATTTATAACATAAGAGTAATAAGTGTCGACCAGCAAGCAGAGTAACAAAGGAGATATGTAATCAACAACGCAGGGTGATGTCTGTGTCAGAAAGGCCTCAGTTTGGTCTCACAGAAGGTTAATGTTCAAAAGACATTTGACCTGCTTGCCAGTCACAGGACAGAAAGCCGCTGAAGTAGTTCATTATGTCATTGGGAATGGGGACTCTAACCATCTGTGAGAAAAAGACTGTGCTGTGTAGTCCAACCACTTTGTTACTTGGGGAGCTCTGATTCCACCCTGGCTAAAGAAAAAAGCTTTAACAAACTGCATTGGTTCTCCCTGCAGCTTCCAAGGAGACTGCAGTCCCGTGGGTTGGAAGGGAAGCAAGGCTCTGTTTTCCCACACTATTTTCAAATGAGAGAATGGCTACTGAGAGAAGAAATGTTAATTGCACTTGAAAGACCTTTTAGAAAGTTTTTCACTCCATGATCTTCTGGATGGCCTTCAGTGTTGCAGACTTAATCCCATGTTTAGTCAGAGATCCATTTCTTACAAGGGAAAATCTCAAACAAGAAGAAATCCCGAGGAACTAATATTTCTTCAGAGTGATGGAGATGAGAGGGCATTCAGCCAAGCATTGGCATGTACCAGGCGTTCACTGCACATAACAGCTTGCGTGGGACTGTCAGAGAGTTCTCTGCGAAAGGCTGCATCTGCAGTCAAAACACGTTTCCCTGCTGGGATGTATGTCAGTGTTCTAACTGATCATCCTGCCTGGTGAGCTGCTAACGTGGATCACGTCATTCTAGGTGTGACTGGCTGTCTCTGTCAACAGCGGTCTTGATGTCTAGCTTTCAGATCTGGTTTTTGACCGCAGCTGCCACCTCCCAAAAGGTTTTCAGAGCCTGTGACCCCTGTCTGCACAGAAGCGTGTGGTGCATCCCACAGCCCATCGCAGGGTGGGTCCAGTCAGGCATTCAGAGCATTTCTTTCTAAAGCAAATACCTCTTTTCCATTATTGACAGAAAATTATTGTCGTGATATGATTTCCAAATCTGTAGGCTCCTAGTAAAAACCTGTGGCACGATAAATACATGGAAGAAATACTAAAGGACTGAGCTTTGTTGATTGACACTTGCTTGCCTCTGTTCACACGGAGTGGCAAAGGGCTCGGGGAGCTGCGTTGTCCCTGACTCTGGTAGCTCAAGTTATGCATTGTAAAGGCATGCAAAGCGTGCAGCCAACCTATTCCTGAAGAATCCATTTATAAGACAGATGATGACATCATGGGTAAAAAAAGCTCATGTTTTAATTGAGGAAATGTGCAGGTCAGCAGCTTACTCCTCTTTTGGTGACATCAGAAGCAACATTTCTGTCTCCTGCAGTGGCTCCTTTCAGCAGCAGGTCCTGAACCTAACTTGCTGCTTGAGTGTTTACTTTCAAGGGAGTTCCAGTTTTCTCCCTCTTTCCTTCCATTTAGCGCCAGAATCTTTTCATATGACCTACCATGTTCTAGACTGCAGAGCAGTTTTGTCCCAGAGCTTCCTTCCCCACACAGCAATCTCCCAATGGTTTTGATTTCCTTGATAAGGACCAATATTTATTTTTTATGCATTTAGTCTGTCACGTATCAATCATTAATATTATTAACCACAATTTGGATATATTTGATGTACTCTTAGAGGGGATGATTTTGTGGCTGCTTTGAAATAGCTGAAATTGAGCATTTCAAATGCCAGCTGCTTTGCCACCTTAGGTATGAAGATTTTGGGAGTCTCGCAAATAGTTGTTAAATTCTGCCTGAGAAGCATGCCGAATACCCTTGGGAGAGACTGATGAAAAACTTAAAGTTGCTTCTTGCATCCCCCTGGTCTTTGTGCTACATGGGCTATACTGGGTGGCATGTGCCCACTCTGTCTTGGCCACCAGATAGAAGAAAACGTGTCAGCTGCTTCAACTGACCAACCTTCTCTTGTTTTTTCGGTGAAACATGAATGAATACTAAACAAGCATAAAGCTTATTTAATAAATACTAAGCAGAGGAGCTACAGCCTTTAGATTGCTGAATGTGACCTGCAGCACATGGAAATCTGGCCTGCTTACCTCAGGGTCAGATCTCTAGTTTCATCATTCCATGTTTTTCATGAACAAATGATTTGATCTGCTACTCTGTTCCTCCATGGAAATAGGAAAATAAAATTTTAATTTCCCTTTCTACTTGCAAACCCTTTCTTCCTAACAGAATATTACATATATAACACCTAGTTTTGCTTAAAAAAAATATTAAAAAATCATCCTTTGTTATGGGGCATGATTTATATGCAGTACTGCTCACCAGTGGGGCATATCCTCTGTCTTTGGAAACAGGTTTTGATACCACAAAATTCTCATCCATTAACTGTTCTTCTGATCAGGAGCAGCCAGTTTAGATATGCCAGAAGTTCAGTTTATATGAAAGTGGTGTTATGGAGGTTTTAGTTGTCTCCAGTTTCACACCCAAATGCATGTAGGTGTAACTAGCTTGTTATTCCAGCTCTCAGCCCCATGAGCTCTGACAGTTGGGCTGGATTCCATCTGCCACACTTGCAAACACCAACAGGCCAAAAAATCCCTTGTTTATATCCATGTAATCCTGCTGTGGGTTTCTGTAGGTGTACTTGAGAGAAGTTAAGAAAAAGGTCTGTTGATCCTGAACAAGGAGCATCCAGAACTTTTTGCTCTGGAATTTGAATTGCTTTGCCTGAGCTTTCTAGACACCAGACCTTTCTAATGCCTTTTCATTTTAATGCCTATTGTTATACATAATTGTACCTTTTTTGTTTGTTTACCTGTAGCAGTAGACTGTATCTGTGTTGGGATAATCAGAACAGACTATGACTCTTCTACTACTGTAATAATAATATTAGCTGCTGAACCCAAATTCTTTGTCATTAAGCCAGAGGCTGACTGCTTTCTGAACTGGCAGAATTTCCATTAGATCTTTCAATTTAGATGCAGTGTTTTAAAATGTCATGTGAGTGAGTTTGTTGTTGTTTTTTAACAGAGTATGCTTCTGCTGGCTCACTGTTCGATTACATTAATAGTAACAAAAGTGAAGAGATGGATATGGATCATATCATGACCTGGGCAACTGACATAGCTAAAGGTAAGCCAGAGAAGCGGTGCATTACTGTCCTACACAGCCAGCAAAGTGTACAGCTGGAGATGCTTTCCTTAGGAAGGCTTTTCTGACTTCATATACTTTCTTATTCAAATCAATAAAAAACCCCCAAACTAACCAAATGTACATAAAAAAAGCAAACCCTATTCACTGTGCTTTTTAATACGTTCCTGGGTTATTAGGAAACCAATTTCTGGAGTGAAAATGGCTTCTATGAGCCAATTTTACTTCTGGTTTGCCCCTGAGTCCCAAGAGGATAATTCTGCTGATATAGAGTAATTATGAAGTAAAGTGCATAATTATCCTTACATTTGATTGGAATTGGGACGTTTAAGAAAGCTAAGGACTTACTCTCAGCAAACATACTGAAATTCCTCATATAGTAATGCAGAACAAACTGTTTCATCTTTTGTGTTCTCTGTGACTGCACAAGAATTAGTGTAAACTAATGAACAAAGAGTAAACTCGTATCTTGGCTTCCCTGTGTGGACACCACCTTAGAAAAAATAACAAAGTATGACATTAAAAGCCATTAAAATACCCATATACATGCTCTGAGAGATAGATGAGCTTTGCTTAGTGTTTTTTACTCAGATTATGGGAAACTTTGCTTCTCCTGCAGCATATCAATATGGCATACAGGTATGCCAGCTTGTAGTGAGTACAGTTAATGGCAACCAGAACACATGACTGCTGATACGTGATGGCCACACTCAGCCTGCCTAACTGGATTGCTCCCTTGTTTTGTGTAGGAATGCACTATTTACACATGGAAGCTCCAGTCAAAGTAATCCACAGAGATCTGAAGTCCAGGAATGGTAAAGTAGCAAAACACTGAAACGCTTTGCATTTGCTGTTACCTGTTAACGTAGCCTTTAAATCTATACCTCAGCTTTGTGAACAAGCAGTACTAACACACACCTTGGCTCTCATCAAGCTACATATGTTGAGGCACAGAAGAGCCTGTTCCCTCCTCCCCATCCTGAGCCTCTCTAAGCTTCATTACAGTTAGAGCGCTGTGGAGGGCTCTTTCAAGTTGTGTCTTGCTGACCATGATTGTACCCAGCTTAGCAGCTGTCAGGCATTGCCTGGACACTCCTCACTTCCTTTTTCTATTTGGAAAGGTTGAGTACCAGAAAAGGCTGGCAGACACCAGACACAATAGACTGGATAAGGTCTGTTATTTCTTACCTGAAAATCTTACCTTTACTGGGGCCTGTTTTGACGTTTGACACATAGATACTCATGCTGTTGAGTAATATGCACTCAGTGTGGAGCTGCACTGGTTAGTCTGTACTTGGCAGTTGACAACCATTTCTGAAATTTGCTGAACATTGCCTTTTAACTGAAATTTTCACTAGTAATAGTAGTGGGGTAGGAGGGACACAGATTTTAATAATGCACACAGGGAGATAAGTCAAGAAGAGTCTAGATCTCACCTCACTTGAAAGATTTCTCTTTTTATTAATGAAACTTTCAGAGAGCTTCTTGTTAAGCCTAACTAGATTGGGGAGAATGGAGTTTATCTGTGTTTTATCTATAGCTGTGTTGCTGCCTTTGAACTCAGTAAGGCCTGAAAGGTTTTGCGTTTGTTCAGAGGCTTGCAGGTCAGCAGATCTTCTCTAAAGCTTCTCAAGGAAACCAGGGCAATTGTGCATGTGTGCATGTTCAGGTGCTGGCTCACCATAAGATCATTTTCTTGACAAAAAGCAGTCTTTTGCTGTAAAAGTGTGTTGTGTTTATTTTTAATAGCATTCTTGTAACCTATTGTTTTTTCATTTTCAGTTGTTATAGCTGCTGATGGCGTGTTAAAGGTATGAACACTTCATTTGTAGAGACATGCTGCTACTTGTTTTGATGCCTAATGAACGAGGTTGATACTCTAATATCTGTTTATTTTTTTATTTTTTTTTGCCAGATCTGTGACTTTGGTGCCTCAAGGTTCCACTCACATACAACACACATGTCATTAGTGGGCACTTTTCCATGGATGGCCCCAGAAGTTATCCAAAGTCTCCCAGTGTCTGAAACATGTGACACATATTCATATGGAGTAGTGAGTACCTCTCATTTCCCTATGTGTAGTAGCAGTTCTCTAGTGTGATGGAATTAGAGTGATGCAAGAACAATTCTACATAAGGATGACAAAAAATACCATGCTTGCTTTCAAGATTGACCCATAATTTATAATTATATGTTTGAAAATTATAGGGAGAACAATGTCTTGCATGTTTAGCAAGATCCTTATCTGATTAGATTAGCAGCATGCCAGTGTGGGAAGTGCATGCTTTTCCGAAAGTATTCAGCTTATGCCTGAAGGGTTGGAGGAGCCACTGAACAATCTGCATCATGAACCTCTGCTTTTGTTTTTTGGTGGAACAGAGGAGAAGCCTGTTTTGCAATAGGTGTAAACAGGATGAAATGATTAGGGTTCCACTTTCCGTAAAATGGGAGCATTGCTTATTTTATATTAAAAAGTTAGCCACTTCTCCATGCTTAATCGTTTAAATGACCCTGCTGTCATTAGCTGTGAGAATAGAGACTGTGCCTTTTGTGGAGGTACAGGTCCCATCTGAAAATATAGAAAAGGCCAGCATTGCTTTGCCATTTTTCTGAAGGGGGAACAATCAAAGTTCATCAGAATCTCAGGTTTGCAGGTACAGTAATGTGAATTATTTCTCTCTGTCCACAGTTAAACTCTAATTTGGTTTTGCTGTGTTATGCTGTGTAATACAAAATAGGCTAGAAATAGCCGTACTGGTCAGACCAGTTGTGTGCCTAGTGCCATAGCCTTTCTCTGGCAAAGAACAGGAATGAATACTTTGGGGGGGGAAGGAAGTGGGTTTGTAGTTTCCATGCATAGCCGTGTATTGACCGTTTTTGGTTGTGGATACAAGGGTTGGTGGCAGAATGAGGAATTCTTTCAGTACCTGTCAAGTATTGCCTCTTTTTCTTTGAGTGGTGAGAGGAGACAGATGTGAGGGAGGCACTATGGTTTTAAGCTAGCACCTATGGCTATACGTAGTTAAGCTGATGTCCTAATGGAAGATGACTTAACCTTTTTCCAGTCAGTTGTTCATAGTGAAAAAATAGATGAGAGATGATGTGGCATCGCTGACAAATGAAAGGCTGAAGATTTGCAAGGAGGAAGAAAAAGCCTATATTGGCAGATCCAAAATCCTTGCTTGCTTTAACTGAACTAGGTCACAAAACAGTAACGGAACATAAGCTAACAAATGTAAATGTTACTGTAAACTGTTACTGGAAGCAATTACATATTATCCACTGAAGGGAGACATTCCCGTTTCAAAACAGAGCAGAAAGGTTAGAGAAGAAATTCCAGACATGGTCTTAGAGCTCAAACCGCTTCCGTAGTCATCTTGGTGTGAATTGACTTTAAGGAGCATTGTAGAAGTGGGAGAAGGTAAGAAATTGTTTAGTATCTTATCATGTCAAGTATTACCAGAGCCTTGGGAACAGTATGTCACACAGTCTTATTTTTCCTCGTCCAAAAAGTAAAGGTCCTTTGACTGTTCTGTGCTTGGAGGTAAAACTCAACTACTCAACTACCCTCCATATGAAAACTGTTCGGTGTTACCAGAATATTTTAATGTGGTTACGGGTGTATATTGCTACTTTAGTATGCCTAATAATACATGACCCTCATTTTTTAATATGTTGTTTTTGAGCTAATGTGCTCTACTGTGGGTGGAAGCTTATGAATTCATAAGCACTTAGGAATGAATTTCTTTTTATAACTCCAGTCTTGGAACACCATTGTTTTCAGAGTGGAGTTACAGGCATAAAAATGAAGAATGGCATTGGCCCAAGTTCTGTGTTGATGAAATTACTGACATAATGGGGTTATTCCAGCAAGAAATTGTCCGAATATAACATTGAAAGATGGAGTCTCCCAATAATAAGTGTAAGACTGTCAGAGAATTAGCTAGGAGACTGAAAACAAAAAATCTTAGAAAGGGTGTTTTTGTCTTTTCAAATCATTATCATCTATAAAAACAGAATTTAAAAATCCCTTTTCAAAGTGTAACACTTGCCAGCAGCTTTTGTGCTAGAGAGACAAATCTGCTTTTCTTCAGTTAAAGTCTTGTTAACAAAGAACAGAATCCTTTCAAATGTAAACTAGTAAGATGCTAGGAATAGATACTCTGTTTGCAATATTTGTTGCCTTCCCCATGGTTTTCTTTAATTTCTTTTCTGCTGTTGTTTTTTTTTTTTTTTTCCCCCTGACTGGCTTTTCTTTCCACAAACCACTCTGTGATTTTAAATATTCTGCTTAAGGTGTGCGAGAGCTTTTTTCCATGAAGTGTCAAAGGCTTTCTGCAGCCTTATCGGTCAGAGTTGCTCCTCCGCTGTAAAGAGTTTTCCTCTTTGTGAACAGTTGCATCCCTGTTTATGGCTAATGTTCAGATTAGCTTGTCCTGCTTTTCATAGGTGGTTAAAGAGGTCCATATATTCTCTCTGAGATATATAGTAAACAATTTATAATACTGCCATGAAATGCTGAAGTTAAATGTTCCAGGAGATCTTGCGCTTCCCTTCAGCCATGCTGTGATTTTTATCCATTTTCAAGCCTATACTCTAAACAAGATATCAAGTGTTGCAAGTCATCAAGCCAGAAATTGACTTATATGTTGCTCTGTGTGTTGCTCAAAAATGATTCCTCGCATCTCTTCCAGACATGAAAGTGTATGTGGGATGACAATGTTCACTCTAAAAGCTGTTTTGAAATCATGAAGATATATGCTTAGAATGTGTTACCCTGGCAAAAATTTTTGCAGTGCGTATTTGTGTATCAGTATAAGTGTGTTTAATCGTAGAAAGCTTATGTGATGTAGCTGAATTATTTTAACACTTAAAAGAATAAAAAAGTAAAGCCATTAATTGTCTGTTGGTAGCATAGAGACTGCCGTTAAATGTAGCAGCTGTTATGCTCCTAGCAATAGTTCATACATTGCTCTAACTATGAGGACATATGTTATTTATAGAGGGAATGTTGGCCAGCTCCAGGGGTTATCCCTTGCTCTTTTTGAAAAGAATTATGAGATCTTTAACTTCCACTTGGATCAATGCAGAGAGGACTGACCTAATTTTCATGCCTAAGGGCAGTACCTGTAAGAGTACAACACTTTCTGCTTATGCTGTACTTCTCTTAATTGTGGCTCCTGACCCTCATCTGTGAACACTTCCCTACCAAGAGAAAACATTTGGTTTTTTTCAGTGAAGAAGTTCAGACTGTTTGCTTTTTCTCAAATTACTCATTTGGATGTTCCTTATCCTATATGGCACTTTGAATCTTCAGCTTTGCACTGGGTTGGGGATGTAGGGGTTTTGTTGTTTTGGGTTTTTTCCTTTTGGTTGTTGTCACATAGTTGAGAAGATATGAACTGAAATGCGCAGCTGAGCTTACAGAAATAAGTGTGTGAGCTTTTTCTGAAGACCATATAGTTCTTATTCTAAGCTTCATGTATAGGATGAGCATTCATACATTTGTCTCTCCTTTTTCTGTTTCTCTGTATGCAAAGAAGAGCCCAACATCTTCAGAGGCTACAGGTTACAAACCACTATATTAAATGATCTTGCTTTGTTTTCCATCATTATATCTAGCTTGACTGTTTCTCTGTGAGCACCTGCTGTCTGTCATCACAGAGAAGTGATGTGATCAGGAAAGCAGGTGATGCTCACCATCAGAGATGGGAGGGGAAGTGAACCATGTCAGTCTCAATTAAATTACACCAGAAATGGAAGATAGATTGATTTCCATATGAGGTGAGCTGGGGAGCCAGTTCTGAAAATGAAGAGAATGTATCTCACAATAAAGAGGCCAGGGTAAGTCAGGCTTCTTTCTTTCTGCTGCTGAATGACCCTGGGGACGGGAAGAGACAAATGGGAATGCAGAAGATAACCCATTTGCTGCTTTTTAAAAGACTGATAATGCAGTTATCAGTCCTTATCTGATGACTCAGGGTAGCTAATCCATGAGATGGGGCTGAAGGTCCTATAAAACTGAAGATAGAGACTTGTCCCCTTTGGAAGGAAAGGCTTTATGTATACCATTGGCCTGAATGTGCATTGGTTTAGATCATTTTCTAAACCTGTGTAAATAAATACAAGGATTTCTGACATCCCACTTTTCTATCTTTTACTTTCTTCTACTATGAGTAAAAATAAGGTGTATTGTGTCAGATTGTTGTTTTTCTCTTGAACTCTGTTTTATGTCTTGAAGTGTTTTATGATAGCACTGCTAGTTTAGGAAGGCAGTGATCCGTACCAGCAGTGGAAATAAACACTAAAGGTGTCATGATAAAGGAATTCAGTGCAAAATGTTCTGCACAAATGTACATGCATGAGTGAAACGAGACAACCCTTAAAATTTACAGTCTTCTGAAAGAAAGGTAGCAGAGTTTTCCAGCTCAGGGCTCTTGGAGACATTTAACATGTATTTCATTATGTTCTTTACTTAGAGCAGTATCTAAATACATCTTCCATCTGATGGGCAAACTTGAGTTTTTTCTCTGTGGCTTCATGGTACAGCTGTACCGATGAGGTGGCTCTGCAAGGCTGCTCAACTTCATGTTGAATTTGGCCCAGGGGCTTTTGTTTTAAACTGGCTGTTTTGTACGCTGCATTTTTTGTCTGAAGTATATGGGACTGCTAAGTTATTTCCTTCTCTTGCCATTAAGTTTCCTTCTCTACCAGTACAGCGGTGATAATTGGAATTACAAATTGAGGTGCCTTTGAATACCTTTGTGATAGCTTTTCCCAAATATTACTTATTCCCATGAAAACTCTCTTTTTACTTATTTTTCCAAGATATCCTTACCTTTACTAATCAGTGTTCTGACTCTAGCAGAACCATTCAAATAGGTCTATTGATGGACTACCCTGTTCACTTGATTAAATGCCCAACTCTGCTTCCATGCATTGTTTCTGCTTGAGCTGCATCTGCTGATATTCTCACATTTTCTTTCTAATTAACTTCATAGTTGGCCAGAATACATTCAAAATGATGTAGCTGGAATAAGCCTGGGAACTAACCCAAATAGTGAGGATGTAGATACTTGAATACAGAGACTTGCATAAAGATCTTAATGCATTTGGTCAGATCCTACGTAAACGATGTCTTTGTTGTTGTTACACGTGGTATATGAGCAGAAGAAAAAGTTTGTATGTAGATAATTGTAACAAGCTATGTATATGAAGGTTCTGATTAAAAAAAAAAAAAAGACAAGGAAAAATAAAACATATACACAAGTGAAGGTACAAAGGGCCTCTTAATTTGGTTCCAATATGTAGCCCCTATGGTAGAAAAACTAGTTGGATTCATTGGCTTGAAGCTTTTTTGGTGATGCCAAACTCTTTTCTACTGAACAGCTTAGATTCTCGGGTACTGTGTTATTAGAAGGCTAAAAGCATGCAAACTTATGAGATCTTTCTATATCTAAGGACAGTGCATCTATAAGATACCAAGGAGAACAGAGTAATTTTCTATATGCTGTGTATGTTTAGTTTAACGTAATCACATAATTGGAGATAAACAATTACAGTTTCACTTGCAAAATTATGTTTAGTATTTTCATAGGCTATCGCAGGAGCAAAATACCTTTTGGGTCATATTCTGACTACTGAGAAGCATAGTTGCAATCGTATAGAAATATTTTTAAATGCAAAATGCCTACAAAGCAAAGATGTGTCTAGTTGGGACTGAGAAGGAGAGGAGGAGTTCATTGTCTTCCCAAGTCTCAACTGCCAAATGTGGACTTTATAGTGTACAAAGAAACTAAAAAGCATTTTCCATGGCTCTCACAAAATTGCAGGCATTAGACCCCACACAATCCAGTTTTTCATCTCTGCTTTTCTGTAGAGGAAAAAGCAGAAACATTCAAATTAATTTAGTGAGAGGATCTTGCATACAAACACTGGTCCAAGTTCCTGCAAATGGAAACTGGTTGCCTGATAATTGGATACAGAATAGTGCTATATCAAGGTTTAATAATGTATTTAAAATACAAAGTACAGAAATAAAAATTCTTTTCTTTTTTTCTGTTCCAGGTTCTCTGGGAGATGCTAACAAGGGAGGTCCCCTTTAAAGGCTTGGAAGGATTACAAGTAGCTTGGCTTGTAGTGGAAAAAAACGAGGTAAGACTACGTTTCTACATTCAGGTACATAGATCAGAAAACAGTATTGGGGTTTTGCAAAAGACTTTTTCATCTTCTTCAAATTGAAAGTAAGTTCACGCGTATGGAAAGATTAGCAGTAGGAGCTAACACAAAGGGTCAAAGTGATGTTATTCCTCATGAATGGACCCTTTACATCTAATTGTTGCAGCTTCACGTCGTGATGCTGTAGATCAAAAATTGTACAAGTACTGTACTAGTTTCTCAGTCTCAATTGTAAAACCTAGGGGTTTGTTCTTAGTGATGAAAGAAGCCATTGCGTCCAAGGTAGGGGAACAGTTTAACTCCATCTCCTGCGTTTAGGACATCTTTTTACTGGCCGGGAGTTGATATATCTGTAAGAGACCTTCAGCTACTTCAACTTAACTCTCCCAGCAGGAGTCACTATAGTACAAGAAACTGCCGCTTAGATGAAAATTTCAAAAATAAAAGAAGAAAAAATAGTTTTAAAAAAAGAGAGAAATTACAGTTTTGCCACCTACGTTCAACACTACATTGAAGATGAGCTTCTCACTGGTATCGGCAAGGCTGTGGCATAGCTGCAAGCCTCCTCATGCAGAGTCTTTCCATTTCAAAAGCACTTCAGTGGTGTAAACACCGTTTGTACAGTGTCCCCAGCCTCGCTTTTCTTCTTCACACAAATTGAGGCTTTCAGTTAGTTGGACATGTGAGCGTATATCTGAACACATAGTCCCTTGATATCAAAGACAGTAACTACATTTAAAAAACATTTAAAGTTGTGACTGTACCACACACAGACAAGCATGGAAATCCTCCACAAAGATGAAACCTCCTCTATCTAGACACAGCAGAAGCTTGGGAAACATTACAATGGCGAGGCAGTGGCTGTACAATACAGGTTCCTATTATTCTACATAAACTGTTTCTCAAAATGCTTCAGAGTTAAACAGAGGAGTTAGGTTTCCTCCTCTTAGTTTAATTTTTTTTTGTTGGTGTTTTTTATCCCCTCTTTTTTTTTTTTCTCGCCCCCCCTTCTATTTGAGGACTGTATTAATTCTGGTGAGAGATGCTGTGATATACCAATTAGTTGGAAATGCTGCACTAACAGTGTGAAGATTATGAATGTGGTCTTCTACAGCGTTTATCAGAGCAGGAGGCACAAAGAGGCTCCTTCTCCTAGTTTAGGAAAAGCCTCATACAGCATTTTGAAGGACAAACTATAAAGCCTTCCATCAACAGCATTTGTTTCCTGTGCATACCATGTGCAGTTTTATGTAAGGGCTTCAGAGTGGCATTGGGAATGTTGTAAAGAGGTGTAGTCGTACGCTGAAAGATGTCAGAGGGCACAACACACATTTTCTACAGTTCTCCAGAGCAAGTAACTGTAAAATACAATACAAACAAAATGTGGATATGGCGACTATGTGACTCATGGCTGAGGAAACCTAAGGGGTGACATTTTCAGAGCCAGCTGTTTGTCTGCCAGGTGCCACTAGCCTGTTGCTACCATCTTCTTTGGAAGGGTGCCAGGGAGCTTAGAGGGCAGTAACACTTGCTCACATAGTTTTTATTTCTTCTGGTCATCATTTAGGGAGCATGCCCAGCATAAGCCTTGTAAAAGTCAGCTTGTGCTACTTTTCTTCATAGTTTCTGTGTGCCAAAGCAAGTGCAAGGGTCAGATTCTGCTGTCAGTTCAATCTGTTGGCATCAACGGGGTTGCATGGTTCCAGTTCACAACAGAATTGAATCACTGTTGAGCTAGTCCTTCATTTTTTTGCACTGCAAGTCTCTTGTTAAAATCAGTGTGGGGCTGAGGCTAAAACATAATTGTGTAGGGTGAAAAATCCCCCTTTGCAAAGTCTGAGCCCAACAGATGAAGTGGATTTGAATGATTCTGTATGGGTCTTTTTCAACTCTTAGCATAATTTCACAGTGTTTTGTTTTCTTTTTCTAGTAGATTTCTATATAAGTATATATTTTTTTCCTACGGAATATTAAAACACAAGAGTTCAGCTTATGCTAGGTGTAATCTCATAATCATCTTTATTATAATATGACACTTTTGGAACCTGCTACCTCTATATGGTATGACAGATAACATTCTGCATAAGTGAGACACACATAAATGGTAATTGCAACTGATTTTCCACCTCCTGGAACAGTGAGGGTTACACACAAGTACTTCAGCAAGACTAGCCAGTGTATTTTTAGGCTAATGAGTCAACCAGAGATCAAGCACCAGTACAATTTGTTTATGCATTGTACAAATTTCTGTGTATTTCTTGCACAGAAAGCTTTGCACCTTAAGGTATTACATTATTTTAATGATCATACTCCTGCAGTACCCTGGGTCTGTATCTCATGTTTCCAGTTTTCATGGTGTTCAAATGCTTGTGGAGCAGCAGAATTTGTTAACTCTTGCTTTGGCTGCTGTGGCTTGTAAGGCTTTGCAGGTCACGCTGCAGTAATACAATGGTACAGTTTGAGACAACTTGCTCTGCTTTGCTTCTGCAATGACAATAGTTGGACTGATGAAAGGGTCTTCCTGGCAGGTTGATCTGAACAGGACTGTAATACCTGGTTCTCACCTGTTACAGGACAGGGAACCCTTTTTCCAGTCTGACCCCTCTTATATTTGGACTTACTTTCACTGAGTAACTGTTTCTTATCTATGTATGTTTTTTTAATTTAGTATGAAACATGTGAAGTTGGTTAACGGCCTTAGCTGGAGCAGAGGGATCTCCTTATATGTGTAATGTTGTTGGGATGCACATTTAACCAGCCAGAGAGGCTTCAGTGTCTCTGTTGTATATATGAGAAAGGATTTGCTTTTAGGCTTTCCAGTCTGGAGGCAGAGTCTTTAAACTAAAAGTCTTCTAAGACTGGCTGAGGGAATCTTTTCATGGTTTAAAACTCTCAGCAAAGGAAACCAGACAAGCTTCAAACTGACTCTCTGTAGTCAGTGGTCCTGGCTGTAACCAACAACTCCCTGTCTTCGGTCATCGGGAAATATTTATATGAGTTCACGGTGCTCTCTGAGTGCTTTCTGAGATCTGCATGTCCTCATTAATCCTTCTGACCACAGGCTCATGAAACGTCTCTTGTGTCATGTAGAGCTTCACTTAACTCTTTTTCACTCAGTTAATGTGATCCATATTTCAGCCATTTGTTGTATCAAAAGTGATTATAGTATTGTACAGCTGGATCATCTGTGTGGGAGAAAGGAATTAAGGCAGGCTGTATGTTATACCTGCCTCGATAAGCATCTTAGAATACCATGCAGTAACCTCCACAAACTGCTATGTTTTAGTATTAAAAGCTGTTTGTCTCATTTTTACTTCTTTGTCTCTGAGCTTTCTTAAGGAGCTCCATTTGTGCATTAGTTCCATTCCTTCCTTACAGGTCTATTAATTAATTGTACATCTCGCTAGTGTTAGTAATTATGATTTTTCTTTAATAATAAGTTTTTGTATTGTGCTCAGAAGAAAGAAGAGTGTGTTTTACTACTTTTGATTGCATTGTTCTTATAGGAAATCTGTTAGTAGCGGCTTAAAGGGAAATGCTTCCAATAACTGGTACATTCTCTCTCCATTAGAGATTAACCATTCCAAGCAGTTGTCCCCAGAGTTTTGCAGAACTGATGCACCAATGCTGGGATGCCGATTCAAAGGTAATTTAATGGGTGTTTGATTTCTATACCACCACCTCCTGCCTTGTTTTGCCAAGTGTGTTAGCATTTCTTTGGAGGACAAGTCTCAGCTAACAGTATCGATGCATGCTGACAGACACATTTCTTCACAAAGGTAGGTGGGGCTCTCTTTTTAATGGGTTTACATATATATACCTAAATGTCTCTCTTTCCCTTTTAATCAAGAGTGCTACTAACTTACCTGGCTACTAAAGACAATGGCCATAAACAATGTGAGATGGCAACGGTGTAGTCATTTTGGAACAAGAGAAAAATTGTTCTTTCCTATTTTCTTCCAATAGTCAAAAAGTCTGTAAAATGAGGGTAGAAGCAGCAGCAATGCATTCTAAATTAACATTAAACCTTTCCTGATCTTTTCCCTTAGGACTTTGAATGATGAGCTTTATATCAATTCTGCTGTAATAAGAGAAGTACTGTAATATACTCTTTAACCATAAAAACAGAGTAGACATAAAAGTTAAAGAGCCAAACTATTGTCAGTATTAATCTGCCCCTACAAGAATAAACTACAAGAGAAATTAAAGAGAGTATTTAGTCGGTAAAAGTTTTTGTATATTATGGGAGTTAACATTCTTTAAATGGACTCTGCTACCATCCTGTTGTACATAAAACTGGCTGGAAAGAGCCTGTGGGCATACTAGCTTTATTACCAAGGATTAGTATCCAATTCCTTTGCTTATAAAGGTATTTGAGAGAGGGAAGTATAGTATATAGAGGAAAGGAAAGGAAATAATACCTTTAATAACTACTCCCAAGTGTCAGCATCACTAACAAATGCCATAGAATAAGAATTATTGGAACTGCTTTTCTGTAATTGCAGCACATACTAGATGAGCTTGCACTCTGCCTTGATTTAGCTACATATCTAAGTGTCCAGAAGGCTGTTGCTGTTTTTCAAGGAGGGGGAGGGATCTGCATGTTGTAAAAGAAGGATGGTCAGCCGTCAGGCAGAGTTCTGTCTGCCTGAGTAATTCACCTGGCTGTGAGCTGGTTCCTGGGAGCAGTGCTCCCAGAGGTGTCTCTGATGTGTGCAAGAGTGAATCTTGTGTTAGATGGGTTTTTCTGACAGTCTCCTCTTTGCTGCTTTTTTCATGCAGCTTCTCTTCTGTTAAGCAATTATAAATGCTTTGTTCACATGACTGAAATGGAGTAATCTCTGGTCACAGTTTGGGCATGTGACTGACTTATTCAGTCACGTGTTGGGAAAGGATCACTACTTAAAGCTCTCAAAATGCCTTGATAAAAGGCTGTGTGGCCTGCATGAGCCAAAAGATGGAGCACACTCCTCTAAAATACTGCTCTGTGTAACGTTCCCTTTTAGCAAGGATTAGCTTTAGAAAATCAGATAGTCAGTGCATGAACAAGTTACTGAAGGTCAAGCGGGGGTGAGCTTGAGGATGCCAGCTGCTCAAAAGCAATCGCTGAGGTGCACACTTTTAGCCCACAGAAGGCATGAGGTGTCTTTGGGTGGCTTACCCCTGAGAAAAGAGGAATGTGCATTTACTGTGGGGCTAAGGAATACACTTGGAGAGCTGCTGCAAAGCAGCTGGAGTATCAGACGTGGCTCATACTGTAACTTCCTCATAGGAAATGGGTAGTTACTAACTTTGCTTTGAATTCTTAAGAATTTCTTCATATATGGAGAAAAATGTCCCTAGTGCATTGCTCCACATGATATTTGTAATGGTAATCTTTATACAGTTTAAACTGTGCTAGTTGAAACAAACAGTCCCTAGTGGGTTCAAAACATTTTACTAAAATGTTAATTACTAATTATTTTAAGTCAGTAATTATTCAAGAACAATCTCTGTTTAACTACGTATCTTAAATAATTACTTCCACATGTTAAAATCTCTACCAAACAAGCTGCTTTTGCTTGGGTACTACATAATGGTGCAAACAAGGTTGCTCATCACTGAGGCCTTTTGTTACTGGGGATACTTGCTTTTGAAACACAGGTGAGTGGTTCTTTCTCATTTCATCTGTTCCTTCAGTTTATCCCCACTTTAACATCAAAGATGTTTATATATTAGTGAATATTTTAATGGAAATCAGAAACCTGGAAACAGAGAAGCAGCAAGAAAGGAAAGCCATATGGATTAAATATCCTGTTTTTATGCAGACCTGTTTAGTAGGAAATATTGAATGGAACAGCAGCCAGAATTATTGCTGGAGGGGCATATATTTTAAAGATTTTTGTGAGAGACATCACAGATATAAAGGGAAGCAGTTTTCAAAGGCGACTCATGCCTTGGTATTTTAAGAATCTCTTGCAAGGACTGACTTGAGACGCCTGACTGTCTAGAAAGTGCTAAGCAGTCATCCACTGAAAATAAGACTTTCTCTTTTTTTAAAAAAAAAAAAAAAAAAAAGCTTCTCAGCTTGGGCTCCCAATTTCATCAATCCTTTCTTGCCAGTTTTAACCAAGGTATCAGTCTGCACTTATAGTGCATTTATTAAATCAGAAATCATCCTTGCCTAGGGTGAAGAAACCAACAAAACCCACATGGCAGTGTAGACTTGTGTCTTCCTGTCAGCTTTGCCTCCCAGGAAACTGGTACTTGTAAATCTGGCAGCTACAAAGGTAGCAGGGTAGCTCGTGGCTGTTCACAGAAATCGCACAGCCAGAGATGTCCAAGCTCTGTCAGCACTGTGTGACTGTGCGTTTGCTGCAGCTCCAGTTGTGCAACTCAACAGCTCCTTTGCCTGCAGCATAGGACCCAAAGAGTGCTGCTCCTCCCAAATCAGTCAGTTGGTGCTTTCACCCACCCTTAGTAAAAGTCCTGTTCTCTGTCACCATCTCCACTCCAGTTACTCCAGGCAGACCTGATAGTAATGTTGACTGTGCTTATGTGGTGTCAGGCCTGCCCTATACCTCCCAGTATACCCCCGAGAAAGAAGGAGCAAGCAAAACTCCTGAAAAGTGCTTTGTAAAAGAAATCTAAATAAGCCATAAAATACTGTAGTTAATGCAACATGGGGATGTTTGCCCTTCATCTCTTCCTGAAAACAAAATTAGTTTAGTACAGGCATATTACACACCTGCCAGTCTGTTGGACAGTACGTAGCAGAGACAGTACCCTGGTGTATTGGTGGGGAGCCATGATCGTGTCTGGCAACTTCTTCACCATTTGGGAGGCTCTTGAATCCCCTCAGCATTTCACAGCCACTGCTAGGTTGGTTACAAGAGATGCAGCTGTAGCAGCAAGAAGGGTGTGAGGGCTGCTGAGAAGTTCTCCTGCCCTAAAGCTGCACCAGAGTTGTGCGTCCTGGTTGGTGTCAGGGTGAATATTGTGCTTTGCGCCCCTGGCACGGCACACTCCCTGACTGGGGGGGTTCATGCTCTTTCAGGACGTGTTCAGAGGGTCTGCTCAGCTGTGGCAGGTCCAGCAGCACCATGCATGTAGGGGGAGGACTGCTGCCTCCTCCAGCCCCCCTGTAAATGCAGGGGGGACCTGACTGGGTTTCCACACTGGGACTTTTATCAACAAGTGCAAGCAATGTGCAGCTGAATAGGCACCTGCTGCCATGCTGCTTGTATGCGCCCAGGTTGCCGCTCCATGGACGCTGGGCTGGGGGCCAAACTATAAGTACGTGGTGGATGCGACAGGCACTGTTGCAAAGAAAATCTGCATAGCTCATCCAACTGCCTGTTGCCTGAAATCACAGAGATGGACCAAAAAGTGACAGACAAAGCCTCCAGTTACAGCCAGATAGTGCAGCATTACACTATAAGAGAGCTTGTCTCTTTTTTTGTTATGCATTTGACACTTTTTCATGCTGTTTGACATTTAAAAGAAAGAAATTGTCGTTCTTTTATAATGTGGAAATCACTTGGATCTTCCTGGGAGAGACACCTCAGCATTGTTCCTAATTGTTTTTGTGCTCCCGAATTAAAATGCACGTTTTAATTGCAGCATCTGTAATTTTAGCAGAAATGGTATAATTACAGGCACGATAGAGAGAGAATGTGCATCTTCCCCTTATTATGTATCTACGTTTTGTTTCAACCTTTTGTCTCAACCTTGTCTGGGGTCTGTCAAACAGACTAACAGAGTCAGCGCTCTTTCAAGAAACATCTAACTGTGGCTTTTTCAATTATTATCCTACTTCATAGCTTCCTTTTGGGACTAAGGGGAAAGCAGAAAATACAGAAAAGTTTTAACTTCTTTCCGTGACTAGTGAGCACAGTGGGTGCTGGATGGAGAGCACTGGAACCAAAAGTTCAGTAAATGAGCCCAGGACAGAAGAGAACACTGGCGTGAGCTTGGCTGCCAGTCGAGACACCCGGCTCTAGCCTCAGTCTTCCCTCCTTCCCCAGCTGCTGCTGAGGTGGCAAAGTGAGAGGTTTATCTGGAAAGTCTGTCTTCTGCAAGGGGGGAACCGCAGACAGAAACCCATTTTTGTTGGGCAGCTAAGTAACTTATTCACACATTAAAGAGTTTGGGTTACTGCCTGTAAAAGGGCATCTGTCTAATTACCCATTGCTAATGAGTCCAGCCTTCTCCTTCTGGCAAGATTTTCCTTCTTAGCTTGAGGAAAACTTTATTGTTCAGAATTAAGAATCTTGATGGTTATTGATTCTACTAATGTTGTGTAATGCTCTTATTGAGTACCAAAAGGTTTTACTGGAGGAGGAGTATGGGAGGAGACGGAGCTAAGGCTTGAAGCCCTACTAGCTTATGTGACTCTTCCCACACTGACCTCTTCTTCAGTGGGAAGAACAAAAAAAAACCCCATTTACAAATTTAGTTGTCTCGTAGGATGCTGTGTTCAGAAAACAGCATCCCAATTTCTGTTGCTTGCAGTCTTTCTATTGAAAAAATCCTGCAAATAATTTTACGCAGTAGTAGTTGTATGTGAATGCAAATGCTGTGTTTTGTTTTTGTTTGTTTGTTGTTGTCGTTTTGTCTTCAGAAAAGGCCGTCTTTCAAGCAGATCATTTCAATCCTGGAATCTATGTCAAATGACAGCAGCCTTCCAGACCAGTGTAACTCATTCCTGCATAACAAGGCGGAGTGGAGGTAAGTTTCCTTCCTCCCAAGATGAAATGATGTGGTTTTCCTTTGAAATGGTGTGAGTCCATATTCTTTTCAGAAGGACATCAGACTGATGATGTGTTGGTAGAAAATATCTGCGCTTGAGGTATTTTTAGAATGCAGCTTACCTTGTTGTTTTTCAGGAATGCCCAGAATGTTGTGAAACTTGCATTAGGAGCCAATGCACTTAGCTGTACCCTATACTTATTATTCCGCTGGTTTAGGTGTCATGATATTTATGGTTTTATGACTCGCATCTTAAAACCGATTACGTGTTTTCAGTCAGTCGTGTGAGGTCAAAACAACTCAGGTATATGTATGTTTGATGCAGTTTTCATAGAAAGTTTATAGGCATATGTTTATATTTAAAAAGAAATTAAAAGGAGTGGGTTTTTTTTTTCCAAATCAAGCCTCCATTTGTCTTTGCTTGTATGCATTCTGCCATTTTTTGTGCATACCCGCCTTTGCATTGGCTTTGTGTCCATGCATTCAGCTCACACACACACCCAGGCCAGCCCTGTTTTTGCACAGCGCACCCGCATCAATTGAGTGGATGATTTCACCGATTGCTGAGTGTAATTTTTATTCATAAGTGATTATAAACGGAGATGAGATTTGAGACAATTTGATTGCATAACGCAGTTTCACATGAAAAGTTTTGGCCTTTTTTCTGTACGTGCCAAAACTTCAAAACCCTGTTCCTGATGGGAAAGCTTGCAGCCTCGCAGCACATCTTTCTGTTTGCAAAAGAAAACTGAAAACAGATCTGCAGAGGCAGAAGATCTTTACCAGACGGTCGTGCCTCAGTCTATATTAAGAAGCGTTGGCGCAGCTCCAGGTGAGCTGGGAGCAGAAATAACGGGAAGATTCCCTGCCTGCAGGCAGCGCAGGGATCGAAGAAACCTGGAGCAGGGGCGGCTGGCGGACGGGGAAGAGCGCGGGGAAACGGGGCAGGTTTCAGATCCAGCGTCCCACGCATCCTCCGCAGGCTCCCACGGGAGAGCGAGGCGTGCTGCGCTAGCCGGGCGCCTGGAAAAAGTGAGCTGGCGGCGGGACGCCCCCGGTCACGTGGCGGGAGTATAAATAGCGGGTTGGGGCCGGGGGGGCCGGGGCTCCTGCCCTGACTCAGCAGCGCCGGCGGCAGCCCCCGCGGCCTCGGGCACCGGCACCGGCGGCGGCAGCGCGCCACCTCCTGGCGGCAGCGCCCGCCTGCGCCCGCCCGCGCCTGTGCCCGCCTGTGCCCGTGCCCGTGCCCGCCTGTGCCTGCTTGTGCCTGTGCCCGCCTGTGCCCGTGCCGGTGCCCGCCTGTGCCTGCTTGTGCCTGTGCCCGCCTGTGCCTGTGCCCGCCTGTGCCTGTGCCCGCCTGCCCCAGCCCGCCTGCCCCTGCCCGCCCGCGCCTGTGCCCGCCTGTGCCCGCCTGTGCCTGTGCCCGCCTGTGCCTGTGCACGCCTGTGCCTGCCTGTGCCTGTGCCTGCTTGTGCCCGCCTGTGCCTGTGCCCGTGCCCGCCTGTGCCCGCTTGTGCCTGTGCACGCCTGTGCCTGTGCCCGCCTGCCCCAGCCCGCCTGCCCCTGCCCGCCCGCGCCTGTGCCCGCCTGTGCCCGCCTGTGTCTGTGCCCGCCTGTGCCTGTGCACGCCTGTGCCTGCCTGTGCCTGTGCCTGCTTGTGCCCGCCTGTGCCTGTGCCCGTGCCCGCCTGTGCCCGCCTGTGCCCGCCTGCGTCTGTGCCTGCCTGCACCTGTGCATGCCTGTGCCTGTGCCCGCCTGTGCCTGTGTCCACCAGTGCCCGCCTGCGCCTGTGCCTGCCCGTGCCTGTGCCCGCCTGCCTGCGCCTGTGCCCGCCTGCCCCTGCCTGCCCGCCCGCGCCTGCCTACACCTGTGCCTGCCTGCACCTGCGCCTGCCGGGGCCAGGCCGGGCCGGGCCACGCTCCCCGCGGGCAGCGCTGCGCGGCTCCCCCCGAGCACCCCCTTGCCCATGCCCGGCTCTCAGTCGCATTGTGGGGATGTTATCCGTGGCGTTGCTTTTGTGGTGCTGGCAGTGTGCCCGCTTGCCGCCCAAATCCGTGTGCTCAGGCTTCGGACAGGTGACAGATATTTAAAGTGTAAAACCGCATCTCTTGGCCGCCGTTAGCTGTGCAGACTCTGCACGGTCGTATTGCGGTTTTGGCAGCAGGCAGAGTACAAGGAGGGCTAGAAGAAAAATATCCCCCAGTGAGGTATTTCTGATACACCCCTATATAGTAAAAATACTTTAAAAACTTAAATTCCTTCAGGAAAAACAAATAACTACTTAAATCTTGCCAATATAGCAGAACAAAAGCCGTGCTAGTTAACGTTTGGTAATGTTCAACTTCTGTCTTTCACTACATGGATTAATTTCTTGGAACATGACGCGGGTAGGCCAAGTGTTTCCTGCAGATTTTATTTTGATGCACTGAAATTGCTCAGGTGAGGAATGGCTAACAAGGTGCCAGTAGAAAGCCAAGTAGAAAGAAAAAGGGTTTTGGCACTACCAAGGCACAAAAGAACTTCTTACCATGGAAACTTGTGTTAAAAGTAATTTGGCTGCTGCTTTTTTTTTTTTTTTTTTTTAAGAATAAATGGCTTGGAAACAAGGAAATGTAAGAGAGAAAATAAAATGCATGAGAGGGCGTGATTTGGCCAAAAGCAAAGATGATTTCTGAATTAAGTGAAAGTGAACACGCAAGCGCAGAAAGACCCAGAGCTGTGTGGGGTCTTGCTGGGGCGCAGGGGAAGGGCGGCACTCTCCTCTTACCTGGTTCTGGTAACGGCAGCCTTCCCTGATGCAAAAGCAATACCGGCATGGAGACACTCATGGTTAATGCAAATGAACAGAAAGTATGCACAAAATGTGCGGGTTAAAGTGGATTAGAGACTGTATGCATGAAGTGATCCGAAGGGATAAGCTAAAACAGGCTAAAACCATTTCTAGTACAGTTGCACAGAAGTTTAGTGTGTGCTAACTTCTGCATTGAAAAATCTTTGCTTTTACTCATTGCTTTGTTTTTTTAATATTTTTGAGCTCATAGTGATTTGCAAAGAGATTGTTGAACCAGGAATAGGGAAAGAATGAGATGCGTTACCGAGAAATAGGGAATTTTAATGAAGCCCGGCTGTCAGAGCCCCGGAGAAGAGTGGGCTTGGGAAAAGCGAAGGTTATGCTTGTTCCTTTGAGGGACCTCCAAATTAGTGATCCAGATACTGCACTTTCACAGGGATACTGCACTTACCAAAGCAAATCAAAGCTCAGACAAGCTGGATTACATTTTTTCCCGCTATTAAGAAAGGCAAGGTGAGGTTCTTTTTGTATAGACACATGCAAAAAATGTATCTGTAATGGCAAGTAACCAGAGTCTTCAATGTCGCTGGCTGGCTGGCGTGAAAAGTGAGAGTGGGCCGAGTCTATATGTGACCGACAGAGGTGATAAGATAAAGGACACTTTGACCTATCTGTAACATGGTTGCATTTGCAATGTTTACTGGTCTTGGTGTTTATATTAATAATAATTTTAATCTGCCTGTTCTATCATTTCATTAAAATAATTCAGTATCTTATTTCCTAACTGTTCTACCCTTCACGTTTTTCTTATTTAATCCAAGAGGGCCGCTATCTTAATGATGAAGTTGCACAGGTCTGCCTTATGTTTAAGTTCATGTTCTGTGATCTTTTTGGAGTTCTTTCTCAGGTCTTTTTTATTACAGTAGGAAAAAATTACTGTTGAAGTAACGATGTTCCAATTCAGTGAGAGATCACATTTGTCTGCATTTAGTCAGATGTACTAACTGCATTTCTCCTTCCATCCTCTCCCCACGAATGCCTATTCTAATGATTAAAATAGTCTATTAGTGATACTTATATTAGTGTATCTGTAGCAATTCAAGTCATATAAACAAATGCCAGTCATTGTTTTTAATCTGTAACTGTTTATAGTTTCTAATAATACAGTAAACATTCCTCGCTGTCACAGAATGAGATTATTCTAGAAAAGCCAGTAAGCTCAGATTGCAGAACAGAAGCAAACAAATCCACATGCCCTACCATGTATAATGTTTCAAGCTGCTTCATTTATGAAGTAAGACTCATTAACTGGGCAATGTACGTTAGCTTTCTCTTTAATTACACTGTTTTATTATACAGTGGAATTATTTTTCAGAATGCAACCGTTTTCACAGACTGACCTTTTATTATAAGAGAAGTTTCTATCTGATGAAGAGAGGTAATTACAGCACAAAATAGACTTTTGATATATAGAAAGCTATCGTTACCAGGATGTTCCCAGTGCAGAATGTTATTTAAAAGATAACTTAATTTACATATTTTAAAAATTACGGAGTTGCATACAAGTAGCAGTGATGTTGAGAGACAAACTAAGAAAAGCAGCGCTTGCAACTATGCTCAAATTGCTCTGTGGTTCCCACTGTAGATTGCATAGCATATGTTGCACCCAACAGAAGTGGTTTACGGTAGAGAAATGAGTGTTTGGAGAGGAGTCACTTTCTGCCCTTCTGTCCAGTGGTTTTTAGTGTTGATCCTTTATTATCTCTTCAGGATGTGTGACCACTTTCTACCCAGCACAGATTTCAACCTTCACCTTTGCATGCCTAAATAAGAGAGAGAATTTTGCTTCAAATCTGAAGCATAATAATTGTGAGGGGCATTTGTTCTGACCACCACATTGAACAGCTCACTCAGCAGGATTTAAGTGTGATAAGTGCCCTTGCCCCAGGTGGCTGATTTTTGCAGCGGAATTAAGCGTGGTGGTAGAGTTTGCTAGTTATTCCAGCTCTGAATCCTTTCACTGTACTTGGTAAGCGTTGCGCTCTGACAGGGATGCCTTGTTAAAGTAGGAAATCTGTAAGATTTGACACACTTGAAATATTTACTTAAATAGGCTATTTGGGTATGCGTTTTCCCACACTGAGAGCCTGAACTCCTTTAGCTTGATACTGGAGAAGAACTTAATCATTCCATGCTATGAGAAATTTACAGGGAGACACAATTTTCTTCTCTTTTTCTCTCCTCCTTGCCCCCCCAATAGAAATGACAACTAACTTTGTTAGTCCTTTTAATTATTCCAAAAAAAAACCACATTAAAAAGCAGATTTTGTTTGCAGTGTGTTTACAAAGGGAAAATGTGAAAGTCTGAGCAGAAGATTTGGCATTGCAGAGTCCCAATAGCTGTCTTCAGAGCTCTCTTTAGGATCTCAGGCTCCTTAGGAGCTCGCTCTCTCTAGGAGGAAAAAGAAATGCTGTGACTCCCACAGTGTGAACAGGAAACAGTTGAAGTAATAGTCAAAACACAGGTGCCAGGCAGTGCACAGTCTCCCAGTCAGTCACAGAAATGGTCTGTTAAATGGAAATACAACCTCTGATACAAATTGGAGGTTTTTCTTTGGTGATCTTACAAGCAGAAAAATGTGGCTGAATTTAGTGACAGAATTGTTTTCCTGTGCCTCCTAATATATGCCCTGCATTTGTAGTGCAAAACTGATTAAACTCTTTTCCAAGAGCAGTTCAGTTCATGTGTTTGAAAGATGCTGTCCGTCAGAAAGCATGTCAGAGCACTTTGTGAAGGGATGAGGTACATGCAGTGCAACCCAACAAAGACGGTGTCCAAAGCTTCTTAGAGTACTGCCTTCACTTCTGCCTTTCTCATTTTTCACACCTTTGCAGGTATGGTGAGAGGCAGAAGAAGGTAAACCAAAGCCTTTTGTTCCTAACTTGAAAAGCTTGTATTTTTAACCATTTTCAGGGCTGGGCCATATCATGGTTTATATTCTTTCTCTTATATTTTCACCCAGAGAAACAGGAAGTAAGTGGGGAAAACACCCCAGTGCTGCTTCTGTGTATCTTAAGTCCAAGTAATATTTATAGCAAAGTTATAAACCCAGGCAAATGGGCTTCTTAGACTGCCCATATTGTGTTGCTAATAATAGTCCCATTACCAGTTTTTAATGCAGTTTCTTTATGGTTAAGATTATGTTTCATGATGTTGAGGGAAAAGACGACATTTTAGTTTTTAAACTGTTGTTATATAAAATGTTATATGGCATTTTACTGTTTTAAATGTTATTCTTCTTCAACTGAAGGTATTACAGTTATTCTCAAGTATAAACATTGCCAGTTTTTCTTAAAGCTCTGAAAGGCTTTGCATTTGGTAATTACATGAACTGCTTGAGTTGGTGTTGCACTTCTCAGCCTTTCACATTTAATGAATATTGAAGTGGGAATTATGAACAATTTATATGTGTCAGGAAAAGACAAGACGTAACAAATTGTCTCCATGCAGATGTGAAATTGAGGCAACCTTAGAGAGACTAAAGAAACTGGAGCGTGATCTGAGCTTCAAAGAGCAGGAGCTAAAGGAACGGGAGCGACGTTTGAGGATGTGGGAGCAGAAGTTGACTGAACAATCCAATACTCCCGTAAGTAGACAATAATTCAACCTATCATCTTATTTCAGAAAGTATTTGGAGCTTTGTCTATGTAAATCTAAAGACACACCAAGGAAATAGTGCCCCTGTTTTTTTATAGTTGTTCCTTTGGCCCAATTAAAGTCTGTTTTATTACATCACTGCAAATAACTATACTGTTTTTTAAAGTTTCATCTTAATACATTAGATATCATATACTGCTGACAGTTCGTATTGTGCCATGGGCACTTAAGCAGTTTCCCGTTGATTTATTTGCAGTTCTCAGCTTTAAAAGTTTATTGCATTAAATAAATTCATTTTTCAACTAGAAAGCTGTTGACTTGAATGGATGTAGGATTCAGTCTTAAATGTAAGAATCATTTGTTTCTTGCAGAAGGTGGCTTGGGAAACCTTTGTAATTTGAGGTTTTTTTATTGTTCTGTTCTTTCTCTTTGAGAAGCAGCAAATTTCTATTCTGTGGAAAAGGGGGTCAAAATCTGAAGTATTAATTTAGGGCTTTGTTCATAATTTTAGTTAACATACTTGTACTGGCCAGTTACCAGCTGTTAGGATTGCCACATTTCTATGAATAAATTGAACAAAACCCCTTTGTTGGATTACCTTGAATTTCTTAATGAAATTGTGATGTTCTTGACTACTGATTGGCAGAGGGAGGACCACAGGGTTAATGCATGGCTAGACATACTACAACAGAATTGTTTTTAAGAAAAATACTGCATTACCTACTTGTTTTTGAAGCACTCACCAAAACAAATACCAAATTAAGGTTGCAGTAGCATATATTGCTATATTATGCAGTATTCTCATGCACAATTTTATCCTACTTGTAACCTTGATTCCAACCAGACCCACTTACATAAAACTTGTTTTTAAGGCAGAGATTATTGCTGGTGTTTGAATGAAGTTGCATTCATGTTCCAGCTGTGAACATGCAGTAATGAAATCATGAAGAATGAATGTTTTCCTATGTGCAGATATTGTATGTTCTCAGTAGATATCTATATGCCTGCTTTAACGCTTGCAAACTTCCAGTAACTGAGCTGTGGGTCATCATCTATCCTGAGCACAGCATGAGACACAGCCTTAATGAGCAAATCTTTCCACGAGGAAGGCCCTAGGGGTTTTTATGCTGTACTTGCTTATGACTTAGACTTTTCACTTAGAGCTGGTATTGCTGAAAGAGTAAAGCATTGTGCTGAGGCCTGTTGTGCTGAGCATGAACTATCTTTCTGCGTAACATTAACCCAACTCTCCTATTGCATTTAAATGCAATTTCTTCTAATAGAGAAATACAGATTTGTTTTTTTCCATAGATCTTTAGTGAACTGTTACATGGAACAACTTTAAAAAAAAAAAGCCCTTCTGTTTGAAAAAAAATTTGAAATACTAGCAAAATTTGGCTCATTCAAGCAGGATTGGTTGTAAATCATTTGCAAAATATCCCTGGGTATTCTGTTTGCAGGCTGTAATCCTTGGAATCAAGTGTCTACCTCCCTACCTCCCTCGGTTCAGGGTATGTCTTCAGCAGTATCAAACTGGAGGATTGCAACAGGGAGGTGCACTGCTCGATTTTTAAGCTATCTTGGCTGTAAAAGCAGTAGTAAAGATATTGCAACCAGAGCTAATAACACAGCTTAGGGTGCCCACTAGGCTTATATCTCGTTCTTAACCAACACTAGGCCTTGTTGTGCCTTAGCTGGTACTGTCATCCCCGCTCTGCTCTCTGTGGTCACTTAGTTTTGCTCTGCAGTGAAGACCAGAGGCCAACAGATACTGCTAAAGCGGTGTGCAGGAGGAGAAACTCCAACCAAGTGAAAGGAGAACAGGGAAGCTGTCTCTTCCACTTGATTCTCCAGTGTTTCAGGGTTGGTAGAAGCTTCGTCCTGCCATCCTGCACGGTAGGTAGCTATTAGTGGCAGGCTGTTCCTACTCCAAAGAATAAGGTATAGCTTTACATACATCAGCATGAGAGAAGGATGAGGCCAACCTTTAGAAGCGCTTCTGTGAAAGTAGTTTTCTCCCTGCTCTTGTTTTGACCCCATTTCTGCTGTGTCTTACACAACAGACACCTTTGAGTCTGATCTCTGCAAATTCCCTTTGTGCAGATCTCCAAGAGCCTCTTGCACAAGGGAATCAGGAGCCTTTTGGAGGAGTAAAATTTATCCACAGCTGCAGTGAAATGGGAGACTTCTTTTGAAAGACCTGACTTTAAGAAGGGAGTGTATGTAGCTAAGCTGAAGCTCATATTTAGAGGAAGACAGTGAGCAAGACATAAAATCCAGACGCTCACCTCTGGTGCCATGCACCTGCAGGTGGTCATTTAAGAAGAACCGTGGCTTGCACAGAGACTGGGGATCCCAGCCATCTATAAGGATCTTTTCATGATAGTTATCATATGCAGCGTGACACCTTTTTGCAAAGGGTTCCAAAGTTCTCCAGATAACAAGATGGCAAAGTACAAAGTAAGGTGATTATAACTCATTAAATGAGCCACAGTTACAGCCCGTTCACAGCTAACCCGCTGCCAGGCATTGGACAAACACCCAGCAATGTATTTTAGTGGAAAGCTGTTTTGCAGCTGCTTTGATTCTTGTAGGGAATTCTTCCCATATGTCAGGGGATGCTTTTCCATGATCTAAAGTGGCTAAAACTCCAGTAGCTGACAGAAGAACTACCTTGGAAGTGAGTCATGTGTGCTGAGCATCTTGTTTCTGTGGCTAGATCTCTTCATCCGTAGGAGCTTTTGGTGTCCTTGATCTGAGTAGCGCTCTGGTGATGGTGTAATTGTTTTTTCCTATAAAGCCAGGTGTACAGAAGCTTAGCTGCAGGTTCTTTCATCACTTAGCCATAGGACGCATGAAAAGTACGGCACCCCATCTCTCCAGCTTCTTAATTTTTTGTTTCTTAAACCATGCTCACTAACTTCTGTTAACCGCAACACGAAGAGGAAGCCAGTGTAAGCAGGGAAAACTCAAGAGTGACAAAATATAGATACTGTCCTTTTTAATGATAGACAATTTGTCAGTATCAGTGGTTTTGCTGAGAAATGGTCACTCTGTGGGCAGCCTGGCTATGTAGCCTCCTGTGTTACAGACCAGGGCATCACCACAATGACCCTTGTAACTCTGTGTGACCCAAGTGCCATTGATTCTTCAGTTAGGTTTCTGATTAGGTTAAAAAAGATGTGGAAAATCATGAATTTGGGACAGGTAGTTTTGCAGACAGCTGTGGAAAGAAAGGCCAGTTGAGGTGTTCACACACAGCTCCTTTGCTGTTGCTTTAGTAGGTAGCTTAATTTAGGATGAAACTCCTGAGATTTTACTCCCTGCGGAGAACAGGCAAGTGTGTCACAGAGGTTACTAGCCCGGCCACTCTGAAGAGGCGTTAGTCATTATTTATCTGGAAAGGCACGCTTCATTTGTTATTACAAATCGACTGGCTCAGGAAAATACCATTATCTGTAGGTAAAGATTAAATCAGTAGGGATTTAATATGATGTACAACCAAATAGCAGGTATCTATTGATATCACTTAAAAAAAAAGTAAAAAGAAAAAAAAGAAAAAGCAACCAAGCTGAAGCAGCTGACCAGCCAACCAAACAGCCCCTCTTCCCCTGCCTGCTCCTCCCTGGGACATCTTCCAGAAGCAAGGTGCTGGTGCAAGCTGGAGGCCCGTCCCCGTGTCCTTTGCATTGGCGAGAGGCTGGTTTCTGATTGTGGCCATCACAGGGTGACCCCTTCCTCTCCTTTTGAGCATACACTCAGAACCAGTCTTTGCACAAGTAATACTGCTGCTGTTATTTCTGATGTTTAGAGGGCTGCTACTTCTGCACCAAACCTTGGGAGCTTGTTTGGGTTCTCTGATCTTAACGCAATTTATTCTTCAATCCTGAAAGGTTCAATTAAGCAACTCACTCAGACTTCTGTTGTACCGCATTGCCTTGGGAGCCAGTCCGCCTGGCTGGGAAATGTCACATTCTGTTTTACGTTATACAAAATAGAAGGATTGAAGAGTTTGAACCTTCTTTTGTCATGAAAGCTCTGCTACCATGTCTTGCCATGCGACTCAGTGATTTTGCACTTTCGTTTAAGAACAATGACCCCAGAATGAAGCTGTCTGGTTTAATGAATTCTTACTTGATCTCCGTGTTTAGATTCACTAATCGTCGTGCTTTCTGTTGATTGCCAACTAATCTGGTGGTGTCTTTTTCCTTGATTTTTAAATTGGTTCTAACTTTCACTTTTGCTCTGTCCTTTCCTCCTTTAAATAGTTTCTCTTACCTCTTGCTGCAAGAATGTCTGAGGAGTCTTACTTTGAATCTAAAACAGAGGAGTCAAACAGTGCAGAGATGTCATGTCAGATCACAGCAACAAGTAACGGGGAGGTAGCTGGCATGAACCAAAGTCTGAAGGCCTTGATGATGACGGGCTTTGGGGATATCTTCTCTCTGAACCAAGCAGGATCTGTCCTGCATTCTGGAATGCAGATAAACATGCAAGCCAAAAAGAATTCTTCTAAAACCACCTCTATGAGAAAAGGGAAGAAAATCAACATGGCTTTGGGTTTCAGTGAATTCAACTGGTCAGATGACGATGATGATGATGATGATGATTTTGATGACACAGATGATAGCAGTGAATGAAATCAGTTATAGAATTAACCCTGAAATTGATTTTAGCAAAGCAAAACAATAAAGTTTTAGAACAAGAATCCTGTCAGTTTGGTCTGTTTAAATCCTGTAAAAGAAAAAAAAAAAAAAAAAGTGAGAAGTTTTCCAGACTGAGTATGTTTGTGTGTAGAAAGACATGTTGTTTTTGTTTAGATTGTGCTGACTTATTTCTGCGTTGATTAAATTTGAACTAAACTTTCCAAACTAAGTGAGATATTCTTTTAAGAACCGTGATTATATCTTTAATTCTTGATGCCTGATTACAGAAACTATGGCCAGATAAACTTAAGATCTGGAAACATTGGGGGAAACTTCAATGCCTTTAATGCCATTAATGTACTTCGGATTTTTCTTTTGTGTTGTCATTTCCCTTACCCCTTTCATTGTCAATCGTGAATATACTTGTACTTCCAGATTTGCTGTTCTCTACAATCCATTCTTTCTTACTGATGCAGTGGAGGGGTTTGCTGTGTTTCTAGTTTAAAGCCTTTTTCAAGGCAGCATTGCGGGAAGTCACAAATGCATTTCTAGGAAGAGAGAAGCTTGGTTGAGGGGAAGGGAGGGGTTAGTTAAATACACAGTTTTAAAACTGAATAGCAGCAGAATTCAGATAATCCCTATTAGTAGATGATTTGTAAAACTGATCTTTTTTTCCTCTCATGTGTGTGCATGCATATATAATTCCCTCTAGCAAAGTGAACTGCAATCGGACCTCTGCATCTATTACCAGATATTGTGATCTGGAAGCTAATGTTCAGTTATGCTGATGTAAATCCAGGAAGCCTCACTAACTTTGATCGACTTATTCTTGTACCTGAGATTAAAAATCGGTGTTAGTAAACGTTGATTCTGCAAGATTGCTAAGCCGTGGGTGCTGCCCTTATGAAAGGACAAAGAGAAGCCACTATGACATTTCAGCTTGGACCCCACTACTGTGGCTTATGTGAAATTTTCCATGATGATGGTAACGTGAGGAATATTTACGAGTCTTTGCGTACTTGTTTTTTGCAGCTAAATCACACTTTAAAAGTATTGCCACTGCTATTATGACTTACCATAAAACTCAGTGTGTAACAATCTGCTGCGATAATTGCCTGCCAGGCACTTAGGTTGAGAGCAGTGAGTACGTTTCTCCTGATGACCCCTTTAGTGGTGATGCAGAAGGAGGGAGGGAAACCAGTGCAAACACAAATGCAGGTTAGAAAGGAAGATTCTGTAAAATATTTGCCCAAGGAAGAAGGGCAGCTTTTCAAAAGAAAAATGTTACTGTCTAGTTCAGCTGTAGTGGGAATAAGCTATCAAAATTCCATTCTCAATTACTAGAGGGGTTTCTTTTATGAAAACTTCTGTTTTTGAGTGGCTTCTTTAATTATAGGCTTGCCTGTTACACAGCTCTAACCTACATATTATGGTGAGTGCTTTTGTAGATAGCTTGGAGAGAAATAGATACATTAGATAACAGCAGGCCTGAAATCATTACATGTTCAAGCAACAAAAGAGAAAGTTCTTTGAAGGAGCTTTTTTAGAGTGCGGATGGGCACCTCTTAGAGTTGTGAGAGAGAATTGGTTTATCCTTGAGCATCAGCACTGGTCTGGTAACCTGCAAGGCAGCAAGCGCTGTTCTTCAAGCTAGCCTACTCCACTCAGTTTGCACAGGATTAGACCCTCCAAGATGCTTAATTTCTGTAGGATGTCATTCCACATTCCACCTTCTTACTAACAGTTGCAAATCCATTGGCTTGAAGTTAACCCTTTTGTATCAGGAAGCTTTTCTCATGCCGGAATTGTAATTTAAATGATACAATAAATTTACAGAGTATCCCAAGGAGGAACTTGCTCCTTCCACACAGGTAGGGATTGCTTCTTAGGTCCACCAAAGCAACCTGATCTTAGGGAGAAAAAGGGACATTGAAGGGCAAATAATTAAATGGAAGTAAGAGCAAATAGGCTGCTTCCAGTGCAGATTTGTACTATTTTTGTAAGTCTACTTCTGCTAACACCCACAGCAATGATGCTATTTTTGTAACTGCACCCAGGAAAAATTGATGGATTTGTGTAATCTAATATGTGCACTTTAGATCTTAAGATGTGTGTCATTGTGCATAAATTACTGTACCACATGAGCAGTGTAGGGTTGTACAGCTTTAACTGAAAATGAAATTTGGTTCATTATATTAAGTAGTCAAAAAAACCCCAAAAATCTGTCCCTAGCACTGACGTTTTGCACTTTTTTAGCATCTGGCAATCTCAGAGCACTTTATGGACGTTTATATTTGCATAGGTTTTAACTGAATTTATAAATCCTCTCCTTAATCTTTACAGAAGTAAAAATAGTCCTTAAGTAATATGACACAGGGTTTCATAGTTGCAAGATCACAAGATTTAAGTCTGTCGAAAAGGTTTTGTGTTTACTCAGACATGTAACTTATTTCAGCAAAATACCATCAGAATTTGGTAGCATGCTCATAGGAATTTCCTCTATCTCCTTAGTTCTAGTACTTGTTGATAAACCAAAGCTGGATTTTTTTTCCCTCTTCCCCTTTCTATCCCCATACATTATATTTGTCAAAGCAAATTAAGCTATATTAAGGGAAAATTTAAACTTTTGTAAAACTTACCTGTCTGTTCAAAGTAGCAAAGGTGGTCCCTGAATCGTAGAGGTGATAACATGACAAACTCTTCTGATGCAGTTCCCTTGAGATAGTCTTGTATTTAGGATATTGGCTATGCTTGCTAAAAATATTGATTGCATTTTTACTTTCCTGTGATGCCTTTTATACCAGATGCCAAAAATCACATGTGAGAACCAAGTAGTGTTGCTTCTGCCTCTGATATGCTTCTCACTAGATAAAGGTTTTGAAAGTGGCTCTGGCGGGCAGGTATGTTGGTTGGAGGAGGTCAGAGTATTTCATCTTCCACGCCTGATTTCCCTCAGCAGCGCAACCCAGTCTGTCTTGTACCTGTATCGGCACCAGGGTATATAGGTCTCCACAACAGTCCATAGCCACATAGTCCATCAGCTTATGAAAGCATTAACCAAATGCAAAAGGTGTTTCTCTGGCTGCTCTGGGCTGTGAGCAAAGTCACCAAAAGCCTTCCTGTGCCTCATACACCTCTCAGCTCACTAGTCCCCACGAGGCTTTTTGCGACCTTCCATAAAGCCCTGGAGGTATCTACGGTAAAATAATATTGCTGTATTTGCCAGAGGGGGAGGGGGAGAGCCAGGCCTGAACTTTGTGTTTTTACCGGGCTGTTGTATTGCCAACGTTGTCTTGGATGGGTGCATGGCCTGAGAGAGGAATGGTGAGGGCTGGCTTTTGCCTTGTTCAAAGATACAGGGTGACTGGGACCAAGGCAGGATGTCCAACTCCCGATTCCCTTTCTTTTCCTTCAGCAGTGGGGAAAAAATGTAAGAGGGAATTAATGGAGGAAAACTTTTGATCTAGTCGTTTTTGTGGCGATCACACCCCTAATTCCTTGGAGTAGCAAGTGTCCTAAGGCATGGTATGTAGGTGTGCTGTACTCCCAGCTGGCTGTGTGCTGCCTGATGTGGTGCTTGTCCCCTCTAGGTGGGAAGGGCTTCCAGGAGGTGAGGTCTGGCACAGCTCCTTGGCACGCAGACATGTTCAGGACTGGTCATTTGTTTATCGTTCCAAAGGTTTTGTTAGATGTTGATTCCCTTTTCTTCTGGGTTTTAAAGCGGTTGTTCTGAGTTAACTATTTGATGCAATGATGATTTATATTGCTATCAGCAGTAACAATAAATCTGTAGTGTGCATATAGCTGTTAAGTATTCAGCAGCGTTACTGTGTCTTTAGTACTGTAGTTCCTTTTTCTGTAATCAGGCAGCTTTTACAGGTTTTTAATAAGACCTCTAACTTGACAGAGGTTTTAACTACAGTCCTAGGTAGAACGATCAGGTAGAAAACTGAGTTCATTTAGTAATTTTCACAGCCCTTAAAATGCACTGGTAGGAATCTGGAGGAGAGACATTTCCCTTTCCCCCCAGACTTCGACTTTGTGTACACTGTAAAATCTACACAGAGATTTCTGATGTGTGAAGATTTAATTTTAAAACTATAGAACCAACAACCTTCTTTAAACATTTTATATTGTGTGCTAAATATTCATATGCCTTTTAAAGTCAGATATAGTCCACTGCATTTCTTGCTTTTGCACTACTCAAGAGGTTTTGTACGGAATACTAGGAGTCAATGCTACTTACACTTCAAGTGTGAACCGATAAAATTTGAATAGAAAATACTTTCACGGTGTTAGAAAACTTCATTTTCCCTTCTGAAAAAACAAAGTTGAGTGCAACGCCTGTGCCAAAACTCTTGTGCTGTAAACTGAATTTATCATTTGTGTGGAACATGCAATGTTACACTTCTGTGTGGTAAAACCTTGCAGCGTCAGTTACTCTCTTTATTGCACTTGACATATGATGTCTTGTTTTGATCACACTGTGGATTTGATTTTTCCAGTGTAAAACCAAAGCAAACAAACAAAAAGAAACCATGCAATGTATTCAATTTCCTCAATTGGTGTCATAAACTTCCTTTTGATGTGAACTTTTTCCTTTGCTTCTCTTTGTTCCAAACTTCTATTTTGCAATAAACATTTTGACAGTAAATTTTATGCATCTGTGTCCCTGTGTAAAATGCTGGTGTTTCAAGAGGTTCCTTATTGTCTGCTGGTTTAAGTCACTTCTGCATTATTCACTGTGTGACATTTCTCCTTTATTCTCCCATCTTTTTTTTTTTTAAATTGAAAAATTCAGAATGTATTCTGCCACTAGTTATATTTAAACATGGGAAAAGCTGGAAAAAATCCGTTGTGCAACTAAAAACACAGTATTGCACTTCTGCAGTAAATGATTCAGTTGTACGAATTATTGTACCAGGCTCCTCCCGCAGCACCAGCCGGTACGTACAAGAGGTATGGCCCACCGCCTTCCGAAGGATGTTTACGATTGCCGCTTGCCCTCCCTCACGTTCAGGTGTTGCCCCCAGCACTACTTTTGCCCCACAGTGTCCTGCCCAGGCTGCGGGTAGCTGTTACCATAGGGAATGCCGGACTAAGAGCAGGTAGTATGGTGCAGTAGAGAGAAAGAGTCAGGGAGGTCTCCTTTTCTGTGGCATGCATCTTCCCTTCTGCCGCTTCACCCCGATGCCTCTAGCCCTGTCCCCTTCAGGGACGCAGTGGGCAAAAGGATGGGTTTGAGGGTCTGCTAGGTCCTCCTCACAGAGGTGGGTTCAGCTGGTCTCATGGACAGTTTGTGCCCAGCAGGGTTTGGCTAAGACATGGATGGGGGAGGAGGAAGAGGATCTGAAGAGTCCGCAAAGTGGGGTGGGCAGCAAAAAGTCATAGATATGGAGGCAGAAGTCAAGGGGTGTTGGGCAGTCACAAGTCCTTTGGTGGGAGTTTCACGTGGATGCTGCAAAGGGTGCTTCACAGTGGTGGCTGAAAGTTGTGGGCAGGTTATGCTGGACCCTGGTCTCCTGGCTCCGGGGGGGCACGCTTGGCCTGTGGGTGGGGGCTGGAGGGGTCATAGGTGGCAGGGCTCTCCAGACGAGGTAACAAAGCCTTGGAGGCTGGTGGGTAACCGAGCTGAGTGTCTCATCAGTCAGTGTGGTGTACATGGAATAAGTTTGCAACTGTGTCATGGTATTGAGCCTTTGGGAGAAGCTGATGGTTCGAATACATACGTACCACTTCATGTTACCCCTCTAGCCGGATAAAACTGCCAAGAAGGTGAAGCTTGGGATACCATATTCAAGCTGAATGAGTGAAATGGCAATCGGTATTATAGTGACATCTTCTCCTATGTCAGTTTTCAAATCATCCCAGAATTTCACCTAACGCAGCCGTTCTCCTGTCCATCCACTGTGGTTTCCTTGTGCTTCAAGCTGGAGTACCACAAAGTGTGCCCGGCGGGGGCTGCAGCACGGGAGGGGGCTGGGAAGCGCTGCACTCCTGCAGCCTCACAGGAGCGGTTACAAAGCGTTGACAGAAACCAAAAGAGCCTTGTCTGTACAGGAAGACTAGCCGCAGTGGCCCAAATCCAAAATCTGCTTTCCCTGCCGTCTCGTGATGGTTTTCCTTCCTTCTGCAGAAAATACCCATCATTCGGGAGAGAGTCATAATGACAGCGTTATTTTTATTGCAGAAATCAGGTGGTACCAAAGCTGTTGCAAAAGCAAAAGCCTTTGCATAGTGTCAGAGCTAAGAGGAGGGGCAGCTAAAGCATCCCGCTCCGTGGGATGGTTGACTTTTTCTTCCTAAATTGTTTCTGTTGGAGATCTGCTGATAATTTTGCCTACGTAAAGTGATGGGATCGATTTAGCACCGTGCTGTTGGAGCCAGCCCATAGTCAGTGCGAGTCCAAGGGTTTAGTATGTCAGGGTGAGAGTCGCAGCCTAAAACCTTGCCCTTTGCTGGGGAAAAGGAACCAAATAAAACCAGCCACCAGAGTAAAATTTGGGTGGAGGTGGGGAGAAAAATGGTCAGACGGTTTTCTTTTCAATTCATATCTCTCACACAGTTGCTGCCCTCCTTTGATATTTGTGCATGGACCGAAGATGATGTGGTGAGTACTTTGTGTTCGTGCGGCCAGCGCTGCACTGCTGGAGCTCCAGCAAGTCACGGTGGGTTTGGAGGGAGGGAAAGCTGCATCAGAACATCTGGGTGAGATTTTACTGCTGTTTGTTTGGTGAAACATGTGTACCAAAAAAGGTTTTTAAGTGACTAGGAGTAAATTAAGGACTCAAGTGATCTTCATAAAACCACCACATTCTCCAATGTCCAGAAAACAGCGGGAGCTGGGAGCTGACACCTCTCTAAGCAAGACCTGTCCTGGACAGGACAAAATGGGTTCAAAGGTTTTGTCCCACTGTGTGCCACCAGAACGGCAATGAACTCTGAAAGAAAATTAAGGGGTTTTTAAGGGGTGTGGAAAATCCCTTTCATATAAAATAATGGCATTGAGTCTTTTTTACCTTTTTATTCAGTTAAAAGGCTAAACAAGAAACATCAGTGATTTATCTCTAGCAGTCATGTGTCATAGTGGTTTTAATGTCCCACCTAGCACCCTCCTTGTGTTGTGTGGCACGGGGTTGTTCGGCTAACGTTTGCTGAAGGACTGTCTGGAAAGCCAGTGCAAAAGTCGTCAGAACAGCCCTGGCTCCCTAACTTCAGCCCTTTCAGCGTGTGACAGATGGCTGAGCTTCTGCTCTGGTCATTTCTGGTGTTCTTCATAACGGTAAACTGAGGAAGGTGGCTGTATAATAGAAGGCAGTTTTAAAAAGCTGGGTAAAAGTAATCACCTTCTTTGGTGAGTCTTGAGTCCTTTAACCCGAAGTGAGAAATATTTTTAAGTTTTGTTTTTAAAAAAATTATTACTTGTGAACTCCAAATAACTGAAATACAGATTTTGATAGCGTGAACTTCAAGACTGATTCCTCTTTTTTGCAGTTTTTCTGGATGCAACAACTTACTAGAAAAGGTAAAAGCTGTTCATAAGTACCTTCATAATTCACATTTATGAATATACATACATTTGCTCATCTTTCTCCCTTCACTAAAGCACCCTATGGATTTCTAAATAACCTCTCTTATCTTAAGGCGATGCCTCTGGTGAAATGAGTGTGTATGCTAGCTTGTTTAAGGAACATCATATCACTGGGAAACGATTGCTTCTTCTGGAAGAAGAGGATTTAAAAGACATGGGAATTGTTGCCAGAGGACACATCATCCATTTGAAGGTATTTACCAGCATGTGTTTAATGTTGCAATAGGTCACGGTGTGAATATCAAGAAGGAGTCTATGGGTTTTCAGTAGTATTAATAAGCAAAAAAAGTTACAAAGTTGAATAGAGAACATATTTGGTATAAACCACCCCCCACCACCACCGCTACCCTGTCCCGAGTTACTGGTTTGTATGGATCTAGAACCAAAAGCAACCTGAGCATTGTATGAGGTATGGAACTGTGCTGTGGTCTTTATACTCCTCTGCAGTTCTTGGTTTTCCTGTGGGCTGGACTGTCAGTACTGCTGCAGCTTTGCCTAGGACAGCCATTCTCCTGTCAGAAAGCTTTGGGTATCTTCAGAGAGAGTTCTGCCCAAAGATTTCTATTCAGCTGAGGGAGAGCAGATACGAAAACAGTTATTTGAACTGAAATCTCTGGAGTTCTTAACTTTCACATCTCATCTATATCTTAAAGCATACTTTAACAAAACCCCATTAAACAGCTTGAAAGCTGGTTGATGGCCAGGTTGCTTTGTTTTAAAAGCTTTGTTTCATGGTGGTTTAAATATCTAATGTTTGTAATGAGTTAAGAAAACATCGTGGCCTGGAAAATATGATCACGGCAGCAGTAATAGTATTAATACTGTAGCCACAGGAGAGAGTTCAGTTTCCTGGCAGTCAGCTTTGGAAAAGGATTTCTCTAGAAGCAGCATCTATAAATCTGTTGGGTCTCAATGATTTTATACCACAATTTACTAGTAAAGAGATACTTGTATCCTAATTGCTAGTCCTGCAAATTTAGCTTCATAAGTCACACAGCTTTATTCCCCTTCTGCTCATCAGCCATTTTTTCCATGCCACACACCGTTACTGATATATTTAATTTACATTTCCTACAGGGAAAAGTATTGAAACTTAATAAAGTCAATAATGCCCAAAATGAAATATTTCAGCTTCCTGGGTTGATTGAGCATAAATAAAAACAACCAAAACAACCCCCCAAACATCTCTTTCTCTGATTAAGCAGATCTGATCCTGAATGCGAAATGGGGCCGATCTACCGTGGCGGTTTCCAGAACAGGGCTGTATTTTAAACTCCTCTCACATACCCTAATGTATCCACAACAGAAAACAGTGCACACAGAGTTGCACTGGTTTTCATGCTGGTATTTGCAGTATGAGATACTGAATAACCCTCATCTGATTTTGTTGGGTGTTTGTTTTTTTTTTTTTCTAGACTGCTATTGAGAAGTTAACCCATGACTACCTAAATCTGTTTCATTTTCCACCATTAATTAAGGCAAGTCTTGTTATCTACATAAGAAGTGCTTCTCGTGTTGGTATGAATACTTTACTGTTCTCACGTCTCAGCATTCCTGCCATTTGCGGGGGTGTGATCCTGCAGAGGGTTGTGACAGATGTGGAGGGTCAACAGCAGCAATGGGTCACATCACAACAAGTAATAGAATAATAGAAGTTTTTCAAGGAGGCTGTAAGATTTTATCATGGAACCAGTAGTATTAAATTGAAAGACTACTGGTTGAGATTCCTGTGCTGTCGTTGATCAGAAATGACTCTTAAGAGCCCTTCCTCCAAACTGGTGCCACCAGCTGCTCACCACTGAAGAGCAGCAGGCCCCTGGCTTAGGACGAGCCCATCATTCCTTAGGTAGGTAATGTTACAGGAGAGAGGAATGATTTAAGATGTCTGGTCACCCTTGTGTTAACCTGTTGGCTTTCTGGTATCAGTAACAAGAGCCTTGTAAAAGGGAGAGAGTGTCTGGGAACCTTGTGGTTGCCAGAGCGGATATTGCCTGATTTAATCTCATGAGCTAATCAAGCAGTTCTAGACCCCAAAGCCTGAAGTAGCTGTTTTAGTCATAATTTATTGCGCAGCTATAGAGGGAAATCCACTTCAAGTGAATTTACATACAGCGAAACACTGTTCCCTGAAGGGGAAAATGAAAGTCAGGGCTTCACCGCCGTGCCGGCTGCAATTCCAATGGCAGTGGCTGCCACGATGCTCACAGCAGCACCGTGCCGTGCCGGTGCGGCTTGCCCAGGAGCAGGCATCACGCAGCATCTCCCCACTGCGTGCCATGAACCCATGCAGAAGCCCTGGCCCCCTCGGAGCGGCGCGGTCAGGGCAGAGGGATGGCCCCCTCTCTGCTGCCTGCCAGACTGGCAGCGCCCGAAAGGCAAAACCTTTCTGCCACTGAAGGCCTTGCCTCTGTCTCCCAGGGGGTTGCGGTAGGTGTGGAGTCTCACCGTGCCTTTTTTTGGCAGGATTCTGCAGGTGGAGCCGAAGAAAACGTAGAGAAAGTAGTGAATCTTGAACTCGTTTTTGGTTACCACTTGAAGCCAGGAAATGGTCCAAAGGTAAGCCGGGAGCGCTACGTTGGTTTGGTTGGTTAACAGTCACTGCCCAGAGGGTCCAGTATCTTCTGGACACAGAAAGAAAATTTGCGGCAAGAACCTTCTTGGCTGGCCAGCAGGGCTGCATCGGTGGTGGGGAGCCTGCTCCCCAGAGCAGGCGAGGAAGAAAGAGTGGCACAGAAAGCCTTGACTGAAAGCTTTTGTTTCTCCGTGAAGCATTTTTTTAATTGTAATTTTTGTAATTCAGGCTTTCACTTTGTTCCTTTATCCCGATGGGTGTGAAATAACAACCCATTTATGCAAAAAAAACGCCATTCACAGTTGGGCAGTGCTGTGCGCCTGATGTTAGTGGACAGACTATTACTTCAGTGTCGGCGGAAAGATGGTGTCTTTTTGTGCAACCAAGAGGGGGCTGGAAAATACATGGTGTGTGTGGCTGCTGGCTGGGGAGGACAGGACTGGTCCTGGCAGTGACTGTGTTCACTCATGGTGCTGGGGGAGGGAAGGGTAAGAGCAGCACATTGCAGGTGGCAAAACTACTGTGCAGCATCTGGTAAAAGGCAATTACCAGCATGGCACACCCTAATCAAACCTCAGCTCCAAGCCGAGCTGGTTCAAGGATCTGTGCTGGTTGCGCTCTGTGTAACAGGAGTGTTGACGACTCCAGATGTTCCAGCAAAGCATTTCCACTGCATTGTCTTTTCTCGAGAGCGAGGTTTCTCCCATGCTTTTTGTTTTCTTTATCCAGCCTGCCACGGACTCTGAGTTCAAGGGTTTTAGAATTAATCATCTATGTGGAAATGGTGTGCAAAGCATTTCTGAGTTAGAGTCAGGGGTTGTGACAGCAGGATTTGTTTCCTTTTTGTATTTGACAAATCTGCATTGTGTGTCCACCCTAAAATTGTGGGTGGCTGACTTTCATCTTGTGTTATCTGGCTGCTTTGCTTTCAGGGCATATTGTTTGCAGAAGTCTCTTGATTTCTGTACTTGGTGGTGCTTGCAGAGAAAGCATTTAGGTTTGTACTTAGTAGGAACTTGGACTCGTACTGAAATCATTTCATCAATTTGAAAAAGCCTTTTGCTTTTTGTCTGGAGATTTCCTTTTTTTGTTTGTTTCTTTTATCCTAAGCACTTTTTTTTCTATGAAAATCTTCTCTATCGCTATGTGAATTACTTAGACTGTCTCACTGTTCTTGAATGCATGTAGCTTGTGATGCTGTACAGCTGCTTTTTTGTAAATGTGCATCTTTCTCTCCAATGTGCAACTCTTCAAGGAACTTAAAAGTCCATAAATAGCTTGTATCTCCCTTCCATTGCCAGTATGGATTGTGTGCCGTAGTGCAGGGAGGTGGACAACTTTCCCCAGGAAAGAGCAAGAGGAGTGAACAGACCTCTGAGTGTTGGAGAGGAATTAAGGTTGCACTAAAGCCAGCTAAGTTTGATGACAAGTATATGTTTTAGCCATGATGGCAAAATTGGCAAATATGACAGTGTGCCAAAGTCTGCAGGACAGAAACTGAACTGCTACGGGAGAACAGGGCTAGCTCGGAGGCCCAGCACAGTGCCGACATAGCTTAGCAGGTGTCTGACATGCCAACTGAGAACGCTTCTTTTTTTTTGTCCTGCCTTCCCCATGAGCTCCTAATTGGTCCTCTGCTCTGTGTGCTCTCAGGCCCCTTCCTAAGGAAGCCATTCCCTCCGAAGCGGTGGTGCGCCAGGCATGCCTTCCCTGGCATCTGCCCTGCACAGCACCCGTGTCCCTGATGCTGTTCCAGGGAATGTGCAAGTTGAGTTTATCTGGGCTGGAAACTTCTGTCCTATATCTGCTTATTAATGCATACCTGCCTTTAAAGATGTTGCAGCTAAGCCAGTTTTAAAACGTGGACTGGAAGCAGTAGATCAACTGAGCTTTGGGGCAAGATGCTAGGGCCAACATGAGCAGGATCATTTGCATTAAATGTAACACTAACGAAGACTGGTGTGATACTACAATACAGAAAATTTGGCTAGTTTGCTGCTTTGAAAATCCCTGGATACAATCTTCTAGCTCCCCTAGAGGCTGCTTTAAGCCAGCTACTGCTGCCATCCAGATTTGTTCTAAAATGATTTGGAGATACTGGGTAAACCAGGATCGAAGGGTTTAAACTTCTTTTACTGTTCTGTTTTTGTAAAAGAGTGGTGCCTGTTCCTGTAAAACTAGGTCAGCAGAAGCACTTGGGATTGTACCTTCCACCATCTTTATAGCTAAAAAGCTGGCCTACATCAGTTTAAAAATAAATTTCTCAAAGGAACTTTACCCTAATCAGTCCCTGTAACCAGCTGCCTAGCTAAGAAGCCTTTCTCCTGTTTTAGCCATGAGAAAAAAGAGGCTATAAGCTCAAATCTGGGTTACAAGTTGAGCACATGTGTTCCCTGGGTGATGCACAGGCTGCTGGACCTGCGTGCGTCAGGGGAGGTTATTGGGCTCGGCTGGGCGCTGGTGCAGCACAGCAGGAAGGGCTGCGCAGAGGGGGACAGGTCACACCGGGAGGTGTTACCCCAGGCTGGCGCTGCGCTGCTCTCCTGGACTGAGTTCCCCTCAGTGATTGTAGCACATCTCCTGGTGTAGCGGCACCTGGAAGCCAGCCCGTCCACACGCTCGGAAGGGGCTCTGCCAAAGCGTGGGACAGGATGGACACCTGGGACAAGCGCAAGCTCCTGATCCAAGCTAAAGCTCTGGCGTGAGCGCGGCCTTGGTGTGCAGCACGACGTACTGCGAGGCCACGGGGCGTTAAAGTGCTGGCTGAGCTGGTCCGGGACCCAGAAACCGTTCGGTGGGCGCAGGTTTAATTCAGATGCGTTGGCTGGTCATAGCACAGCCCCGTCTCGGGTGTGAAGGTGGTTCCGTGGGGCACAGGTGGCTGCTCCTGGCGCTGCAGCCAGCCCTGGTAGCACAGCCAGCGCACCTGCTGCGTAAGCAGGCACAAACTTGAGGGCCGTAGGAACGGCAGTGCCTTTTAGCAGGGATCCTGATGAATGTACCTCAGGATGGCATTTGCATGTTCAGCCTTGTCCGTACGCTGAATGCAATGTTGACTTCCCAGTACGCAACTTTACCAGCCTCAGATTTGTTACCTAATTTAAACTGCATCTTCTAGTGGGATTGTGTTGGTTTCCACCAGCTGACAGATGCAGTCATTTCATTACAGTTTCCTTTCCTTTTTAGCTGCATCTTTGGAGGTGATGAAAGCTCAGTTGACCTTTGTGCTCTCCGAATGCATCAGGAGTGAGTGCTGCAAAGCTAACCTGGTTTTTAGAGGTTTCTTTTCCAACTCTTGTAGTTTGAGTTATGTGGTTATTTCCATTCACTTCCTTTTAATGACCTTTCTGTACACAATTCCCACTGAGCTGAAAGATGATAGTTTTAGACATTTTATATGATTTTTTCCCACAAATTAAAAAAAAAAAAGGGGGACACACACACCAATTAACTCCAAGATACCAAAGAGGGTAAAAAAACAAACCCTGGCAATTGTGGCTTGAGCTGATTTGCAGAACTGCAGAGGGAATTTTCAATGGCTTTCTCATCCTGGGTGGCTCATTAAAATTTCCCAATCAGGGAAAGGTGTCTGAGCTGTGTCAGCTCCACACTGATGAATCACCCAACCCCTTAAGATGGATGGTTCACAGTCTTTTTGTCTCCTGTTGATGCGTTCTTTAGTTTTGGTCCTCAAAAGGGCAGATTTCACCATGCCTTTGAATGTTTTCATTTTTTACCGAGTGTGGCACAATGTGACCTATATCCAAACACAAAGCCTTGCAGTGGGCTCACCATTTTGCCTTATTTTTCCCCAGTTTCCTCTCCCTCCATTTGACAAGCTGAGGAGCAAAGGCTCTTCAAAACCATCTGCTAACTGTGTGAACTATTTTCTAGCCTTGAATATCCAAACTGGGATATATTTTAATGCTATTATTTAAATGTTCAAAAGTGAATGTAATATTAAGGCTAATTTAGAGAGACGTTGTGACCAGCTCCTCATGTGGACAACCCTGGGCTGGCAAAATGCAGGCAGTACCAGACAAAATGGTAACTGGAATGCAGTTTCACAAGTGTTCAAGAGCATTTCTGCTGCTTCTGCCTCTTCACCCTCCCACTACATCAACAGGCACGAAACCTTTCTTTACTTTCTTAAAAATAATTCCTACTTCAGACAGATGAGATATAACATCACCGGTTTAATTTGCCCCTTACAGAGGAAAAAATACTCCTCACCTTGCAAATGTGGCAAAAAATAAAGCAAGGGCCAAGGTCTAAAATTTAAAATTCCAGTTTTGTAGTTTTTCAGTCGTATATATTCCCCATGCTCTATAGGTATATTAACCCACTTCAGTAAGTAAAGCTGGCAGAGGAACTGGTTTTATCTGACCCTTCCTTTGCAAAATATTTGCAAGTACCTTGACTTCCTAACATGGAGTTGTTTAGCCTTATCTCAAAACCTCTTCTAAAGCCTCTCTCTTTAATTACATCTGAAAGCACAAAGCTCAAAGCTACTAAAGCCTAACAGTTGATGCAAGAATCAGAGTAGCTGTGTTTGTCACTTTCACAGATTTGCTCCTATTCCAGTAAGCAGTCAGTAAAGGGGTAAATACTTTGTGAAGAAAAAGTAATAGCTAAGCTGTAAAAGAAAATCACAGCCATGTTTAAATATAAGCAGCACCATTAAGAACTGGTTAATGTAGTCCACCGAGGAGGTGGATCAGTGGTAGGGTGTTAGAAGTTTAGTGCAGGTGGTCTGAACTCCTTGTATTATTTTTTTTCAAGAGACTTTTCGGGACCATGTATTGTTTTTACACAAGGTGGAGCTGGTATAACTCCATCGCCTCCACTTGGATTGCTCCAGCTGTAGCATCCATGTGTAACTGAGGTGAAAGTCAAGCCAACACCTTTTAAAATCATTGTGTAGGCGGCGCTGAGCCAGGGATTCCCATCAGAAATGATTCCATAATCCTGCAGAGGTGTATAGACTTTTCAGCTAGGTAATTTGCTCAGCTGAATTTCTAGACTTTTTAATCTCAAGCTTTATTTTCATACCTTGGCCACTCTGAATTAGCTTGCTGCCTTTCACACACGGCCCCTCACGTGTACAGCCTCAGTCACGGGTATATCTGTGGAAGCACGGGCAGGTCGCGGTGGTCTGGACGCTTGGAATGCCCTCTCCAGCCAGAAGCCTGGAAGAGGAGTCACACGTGTGGGAAGTGCCCAGCGGCCCTGCCATGCCTTTCCTGAGCTCCCGCACACCCTTGTCCCTGCAGCTGACATCCCGTCCTGTGGGGCTGCAAACCACCGTGTGTGAGCTGCCGCCTCGGCGGGCCCCCCCTGTCAGCGGGGCCGTGGTGCCAGCACAGCTCCATCGCGCTGCTCCCACGAGCGGTCCCCAGGGAGCGCCAGCGGAGGATGGGGCTGGCTCAGACGGCACAGGAGGGCACCTGTGCAGCACCCAGGGAAGGGACTTGTGTCTTCCATGCTTCCACCTTTCCAATCCCGCTGTTGCACACAGGCGGCTCATGTGGATGGTGATGCCTGTGGCCATGGCAGTCCTCTTCTGCGGGACCGCCATCATCGCAGAGCTCTCCGTCTGGGCTGCTACAGCCCGCTTCCCTTGGGTGCCAGCGCCCAGCACGCAGTGGGTCCCAGTGTTTACCGTTGCGCTCCCCCCATGCGGCACGGCACGGCACATCGCTGCGCAGCGCTGCATGTCAGAGGAAGGTGCTGTCGGGACGGCTGTGCTGGTTCCGGGCGGCCTGCGTGGGTGTTGGAAAGGCCTCGTGCTTCTGGCAAAGCCTCCGCCAGCGGCGCCTGTTGCCTTGTGGAGGAGTAAGGGCTCTGGCTTTCGGAGAAGGCACCCAGGCAACTGATAACATAAATATATCTTGCGCTTGCTTTGTTTCTGTATGTTTTAAGACCATCTCTCTCGGAAGCCTCCCCTCCGCCCCTGTTTTTTTCTGCCTGCACAGCTGAAACAAAACCGGCGGTGGAGCCACCTTCTCTTGCAGGAGCCCGGCTGGCAGCAGCCTGCCCTGACCTGAGACACCAGCCATTGTTAAGGGTATAACACATTTACATATTTTGCAATAAAACATCAGTTATTTGCATTACTGTGTCAAGTTTTATTTGATTCTTTCACCTAAAAATGACTCATTTTCCTTTCTTGTATTTTAAAAACCAACTACTCTAAGCTTGTTTGAGAATAATCAAAAATTGCCCATTTAGCTAGAAGTCATTTTCTTTTCAAAAGGCAAATGTTATTTAATCTTTCAGCTGTTCATTGTGCCATCATAAATACTTTCTTTTCAGCACAGTTGTGGGGACTGAAATGAGCCCACTAATTGCCTCCCATTTCGACTGACATGTGGTGGTTTAGTGGAAAGAGAACACAGCGGGGAGAAGGAAATAGGAGGCTGAGAAAATGAGAGCTAATTATTTTCACTGCCTCATGTCAGGCTCTGTGTCAGCCTTGTTTTTACAAACTGGAAGGTTTAGCACTAAATAAAACAAACTGGCGTCATGTTTTTATATACTGGCAGTGTCATGGAAGCAGCTGCACATCTCAAAGACAATATAATGCCTGCATTCGCATGGACACCATCTGACAGCCACTGTGAGCCACTGCTAATGAGGATATCACAGTGGTGCCAAGTGAAAGGTGCTGAATTATGTATGATTCTTCATCAGTGCAGCAATAGTCCTGTACATCATTATGAGACATTGTTTTGCTGAAGAGATTAAAACATTCTTAGTTCCAGACCCTGCAACCTATACACGCTACAAGAGGTTATTAATGGAATTTTTAGGGAGAGTTTCTTGTGGATTTCTTTTTGGTTAAAAATATCTCATGGGACAAAGCCATGGTGGGTCATGACACTATATATATAAAGAAGAGAAGCAAATTAACCGTAATTGTGTTATCTTCCTTTAAATCCAGAATAATAAAATATAGTGTAGCAGGGTGATACATAATGATAAATAACCCAAGTGCTGTCACTGGATGTTCAACTCTAATGCCTTTAAAACAGCAGGTTTCAGCAGCTGAGATAGATAATAGCTAAGAATGTAAAGGAGCTTCTGGGGACCTAAATCATCAACATGCTACTACTTTTAGTACCAGCATGACCAACATTTTTTTCGTATTTGTTTCATCTTGCATTACATCTTACTTTTCTTCTAATATTCAGTTGCCTGCTACGATGCCGTTTCCATTTTTTCTTCAATCTTAAAAAAAAAAAAAAAAGAAGAAAAAAAAAAGGTTTATTGCAACCACTGGTTTTAAAATAATCCTGGATTTGGGCCTCCTTGAAAAACGGGGTGTCTCCCCAGCCAGAGTTTTTAAGCTGTTGTTGCAGGAGACATGTTTGTTGTTTAAAGCCTGTGCCTGATTTTCGTTTCCCTTTCCATTTTTGTTGCAGGCGCTAGCGCATATGGGGTTAAAGTATTGTCACCACGGTGAGCTGGAGACTTAATTTTTAAAGAGTTCATGTTTTTCTGTTTTGAAGCTGGGGAGAAGTGGCTCAAAATACATGTATGATTTGCTTTTCTACAATCATTTGCAGAGGCTGCTGATTTATTTGCTTTGTCAAAGTGTTATTTGGAAATGTTTTTCACACAAAGTTTTGCTGGTTGTGTCTCTCCGTTCTTAAACTGGGGTGTGTTTTTTTAAACAAAAAGCTGAAATTCTTTATTTCAATCAAAATGGAGCAGGTACCTATTGGGAGGGATTTTAATGCTTGAATTACAAGATGTCCAGGGAAATCTCTTTGAAGGACTTGTATAAGTACATTTATCAACCAGACCTTTTGAACAAGCCATTTCCAAATTATTTTCCCACATACATCTGGTACTAAATAGAGTCTCGATCCAAGAAATCTTATGGCTTCAATTCAAAGAATTGAAAGACGTATACTTGGTTATTCTAGCCAATTTTTTTGCTTAAGTGGCTAAGCGTCTCTTTCCTATTTGTTGCTAAATAAGAACCTAAAACTCGATCGGAAACCAAGGAAATATATCCCTTTCTGCCGCACACAAATCTCACATTAGTAACTGTGTGGTTGAACAAAATTTTTACCAAGTTTGTAAGACAAGTAGCCACCTGCCTATCTCAGATATTTCCCAGGTGCCTTGATTGAAAGTCACCTAGCTGGTGTCTTTTCTCCTTCCTTCCTTCCTTCCTTCTTTCTTTCTGTCTTTTCTATCTTTTCTCTTTTTCTCCCAGCCTCCCCTTCCCTTTCTCTCCCCTCTTTATTTCCCTGCCTGCCATTCTGTCTTTTTCTGTCTCTCCCCTTTCCTCTGATGATTTCACAGCAACACAATATGAACATCTTTCTAAATAAAACAAGACACGTATTCTTGAGCGACCAGAGAAGGTGTGCTTAGTGTGGTAATTTGCCTTTTTGGTATCTGTGCGGTGTGGCTGGAGAGGACTCCAAGGAGGACCGAAGGTTTGGGGGCTGGATCTGAAGGACAGGAGAGTGTATTCCTTTCTCTGAAGCTGCAGTTGGGCACTGGGGAAGGCGGTGTTTGTGCAGGGCTCGAGCATCCACAGCTGCGTGGGGCAGCCTGATTCGTTACTGCACGGAGCGGGCTCCTGCATGCGTGGCGGAGCCGGCGAGGGCTGGGCACGGGCAGGGGCCCGCAGCCTGCCAGACCCTGGATTTACACGGCTTGTCAGCCTTTTCTTTAGAGGTGGTCGTTTGATTTATGTTGTTTATTAAAATGAGCTCACGTTTGTCAGATCTATAGGAAGGGTCTGTAGAGAGATGTGAGTGAACAGCACAAAATCCTGAGTCGTGAGGGCACAGGAGCCCTGGCACAAAGCGTAGCTCTGGCTCTCGGGTGCTTGGCACTGGTGTCACAGCAGGAGATGCGCTGAATTAACTGGAGGGTAGTATTTTATGTCAATGTTTTGTTCTTTCCTTGGCTCAGGTGTTTTTGTAAAACTTAGAAATGTCACCAAGTGCCTTGTCTCTAATCTCAGGTTTGGTCTGCAATAGGAAATCCAGGTAGCATGAATTTAGGAAGTCCTGCAAAAATGTCTGGCAACAAAGACGGTGTGTGCAGGTTGAGGAGCACAATCTGAGAGGCGAGGAGGAGCCAAAGACAACTCGCCTTGCTGTTGCTGTCCAGTTACATAGCGCCTGTGGTCCTCAGCCAGCATCAGGGCCAGTGTGTCATGCTCTTCCTACCTGGGAAGAGACAGGCGTAACCCTGGGTTAGCTCATACCCAAAAAAGCAGGGGAGAAAAGGGACATGCAAAGAGATACAGTCCATGATTAGGAAACGGGGGCACAAGGCAACTTCGGCACCTTGTCAGATTGTGCAGGAAGCTGATGGTAGAACTGGAAACTGAACTTGGTGCCTCCGAGTCTCGGGCTGATACCCTGACCGCTGGACCACAGTTCCCATCACTCAAACGTGCACCGGGGTGATGCAAAAAACAATTCACACGTCCACTCTGCTCATAAAATGTGGAAGCTTTCAATGGGGACAGATGGACACACAGGGCCAAATGCTTTCATAAGCATAATTTGTTGTTGCGGTTCGGAAATGATTATACTCCAGTTTTCTTTTATCTTGGAATTGCCAATTCAATGCCTGATTGAAAGCTTTGAGACTTCTGAGGGCTGAGCTCCTACGTTACATTTATGAGAGATGCACGTGCAAACACTAGCAGATAATCGCATGTGCGAACGGATACTTTTTAGGCTGCTGTACATTTGTGTGTGCAAATAACTGCTTACGCAAGCCTTTGACCCTAAGCGGCCATCTGTGTCCCCATTGAAAGTTTTTTGCATTTTCTGTGCAGAATTGAGGAGAAGACTGCCTCCCACAAATGCTGAGACCGCACCTGCCTGGCTGGTGGCACGTGGCGGGGACAGAGCCTCCTGAACCCCTGGTGTGTCTGGAGGAGCTCCTTGTCTGAGGGGCAGATCCCTCCTGTCTGCATGGAGGTGGAGACACTCTGCTTCACTGCAGCCCCTGTTGTCCCTCAGGGGACCGATTTTTGGAGGAGCTCAGTGCACCGGACCGTATCTAACCCCCAAAGCACCTGCCAGGCACACCAGCGGATGTCGGCTGGTTTGCACCACGGACAGGCAGTTGCCAGTCCCCAGTGGGAGCTTCCCTGGGCACAGGCACAAACCTTGGTCCCAGCACCTAGCCTGTATGGGATGTCCTGCAGGATGCTGCCAGAGCTGTCAGCTTCTGTAGGCTCACACCCGTGCAAAGTGTTGGATGTTGGCCCCACATTCGGCTCATAGGATTATTTAAGGATACCTTTCATTGCTTTGGTTTATTAGATTCACTATGATTATTTTCTAAGCTGAGCTTGCTTATAATTAATAGTGCAGTTGGAGGTGAGCAGAAGTTGATGCCTAGTGCTTTGCTGGGCACTCGGTATCTGAAGTAACTGAGCTGTGATAACCAGCTCACCCTCCTGTCCATTATCTGAGCAACTGTCTTAACGGTGTTTCACAGACCCTCTGGTCATTCGTTCCTGGGTTCACCAGGAAGGTGTCCCTGGGGCTGGCTGCCAGCACTGGCTGTGACCCCACGTGACGGCTCCCACCGCTGCCCTGTGCCTCCACCACCACGCGGGTGGGCAGAGCTCCCGCGCCGCCCACGTGAATGGGCTGTCTGGCCAGGTGGGTGAAGCCACCGTCCTCCTGTTGGCTCCCTTCAGGAGATCCACACCTCTGAAGACATCCAGACCTGTCCACGTAGCGACTGTCTCTCGGGCTGAGCTAGGAGGAAAGCAAACAAGAGAACCTGAGGGTTTTCCGGTATCAACACTTTTACTGGAAAACATGCATGTCCTGAAATATGTATAGGTTCCTTATCTTTCTCCTTGGGTTATTTTTTGCCTCCATATATTGAGGATTAGGTTTTGGGTTGTTTTGGCTTTTGGTTTTGTTTCATTTTGTTGTTGTTGGTGTTTTTTTTTTTTAATTTGTATTCTAACAATCCAGCATTCTTTTTTTATTATTCATAGGATTGTAAATGGAAAATGTACATGGAGATGGACGGGGATGAAATTGCAATAACCTACATAAAAGATGTGACATTCAACACTAACCTACCTGATGTAGAGATTTTAAAGATGACAAAGGTATTTACAGCCTTAAAGCTTTCACGAATTCACAGATCTCAAACAAAGACATTAAAATACCACAGCAGTCGACTTTTGTGCTTTCGGAAGCTCAATCTCTTGACAGCTTTTAAATAAAATGCACATTTTAAACAGATTTGTATCATAATAGGAGTTAGGTATTTTGGTTCTCTTTTAAGCTGACAATAATGTTAACAATAGAAAAATAAGAGAAGGAACTAATTTATATTTTCTTGTTTTAATTCCATGTTATATCCTCTGAATTTATTACCACTTTTAAAGAAAAGAATGTTCAAAAAATTACTTTCCTTTTCAAGAGAAAAAAACTGATTTAAATGTTCCAGTTTGAAACTTGATGTGATTTGTCTGGGTTGGGGTTTTTTTCCTCTCTTTACCTTTTTTTGACATGGTTTCAGAACTTTTACGTGGTTCTAAAACTCCGTCTTTCATGCAACAATGGGTTGCAAAGACTGAAACCCATCAACAGACAGTACAGCACTGAACATCTGCAATTCAGTGTCACTGGGCATTTTACCTTATTTCAGAACCTGCCTGCAAATATTTACCAGCCAGCATTTAGACTGCTTTTACCCTAAGCAACAGAGGCTTTGTAAATGCAGAGGGTATTCTGTTTGCTGATATTTTAATTGTTTGTTTTTGTTAATGTGCTCCACTTCATAACAGCTAACAAAATAAATTTCTAAATGAAAAAGTATACAGTTTGATTACTAATTAGAATGCTGCTCCACTGTGCACTGATAAAAACCCTCAAACTCCTGAATGCTTTTATCTGTGAATTTTTTTGGCAAAATTTTGGGGGAACCTTGGTTATTTTTTCTAAAGGAAAAACTGAAAATCAGATTCTCAACAGTCAGAACTTCAAGGAAAATGTAAGAGATGAGTACTTGCCAAGAAGTATTCTAATATTTAATTCACACTAGTACTATGTTTATAGTTAGTGATTTCTGGAACAACACCTGTGATTTTTTAAACTACTACTATTGTTGTTGTTGTTGTTATTATTATTATTATTTTGCAAAATACTTTTCTCTTTAATTTTCAACTTAGACATTTTAATTTTTTCCTTTAAAAAAAGGCTTACAGTTATATAAACTAATAGCTAGATACAATAACATTAATTTTTCACATACTTCAGTGTTTTTATATCTGTCAGTGAACACCTCTGAGACTCTCTAGATATTTGTTCTTGCTGGCCTCTGTAAGTCTAGCAGAAAAGAACTGTACATGCACAATAATGAAAAAGGTTTATGCCCCCATGAAAACATTACACATTGTCTTACCTCCTGTCTGTTATTTATAGAAATCTCTTCTCAGTTTCCTTTGGTAAACAAGGAAGTAAATAATTCCTAAATGTATTGCTTTGTCTCATAAGATTTAAAGAAAAGTAGTGCTGTTAACAATACAGGAACGGATGAAAAAAGCAGATGTTAAAAATATCTTTAGGGTATTTCAGAAACAAGTCAGGAGATGAAGAGCACCTTATAAAACTCCTAACATGTTTTTTTCAGCCACCGTTTGTGATGGAGAAGTGGATTGTGGGGATAGAAGAACACCAGTCTGTTGAATGTGTTGTTACATATGAGGTAAGCTCTAAGAAACAAATTAAAGAAGTGTTTATCCAAGATAAAACCTACATGGGAGGTGTGGAAATAGCATCCTTTGGCTTTGTTATATCCTATAATCAAGTCTCAGCAGCCTGTAATTAATTGTAAAATCTAAAGTTCAGAGCAAAAGCTGAATAAGGTTTACAGAGACAACATCCTCAGCCTGCTGCCTGGGACGGCTCTTTTTCTCAAGGACGAAAACTCCTTTTGCTTGAAGGGTAATGGCAGTGTTGTTTGCATTACTTGAAGAGACTGTTTTTTTACCTTTTCAGTGAAGTGCTAATTAGGAGAGCAGAGAAGCAACAGGATAAGAAAGAAAGTGAAAAGTCAAAAGTAAAATAAGATAAAGTGAAACCAGGAATAGAATTTAAAGTGATAGAAGTTAGTCTTTGTAAAAGGAGTTTGCGGTTAATTACAAATGTGCTTCTATAGAGACCAATGGTGTTTGTCACAAGGAGGCTAATCACTGGGATTCCAGCTCTGTCCTGAGCAGCGATTCAAGAAGTGATGGAGAGACAGAGAAATCCGGGACCTCACTTGTCTGTCTCAGAAGTGGAGTACAGTAGTTTTCTTTCAGCCTGAAGTTTCTCGCAAGAGTCATAGGTTCTTGACAGCAAATTGAAGAGCTTGATACTCCAGGAAAGTTTTGTGGAGGGTCCCCCCGCAAAGATACCTGCTTAGTCCTACCTCTTTTAGCAGAAAGCACTGCCTGTTTGATGCTCACATTAATATAACTAGTAAAATATCTTTTTGTGTTTGTAGAGGAAGGCCTTCAGATCTTTCCTCCACATGGTACATGAATTGAAACAGTTATTCACTACCACATTTTTAGCATAATCACAAAATACCAGCCAAAATTATCTAGTCTAAAAATACTTGAGGACTGGCTGAGTGGTTTTGCAAAACAGACTCTATATTGAAAATGCTGCTGCTGCTTGGGCACTAGTGGAAGTTCCCTCTTAGGAGAGCTTAGTGGGTTGTGTGTTATTATGTCCTCATGCTTGTTGTGTCCTTCCTGAGCAGAGTGATGTTAGAGCTCCCAAAACCACCAGGCACGTCCAAGCTATCTGCTGGAGCAAGGTGAAAGCGCAGGACGAGGTTGAGACAGTGCAGCTCGTGATCCAAACCTCGCTCCCCAACTCGGAGGGGAATTCACGGAGCAGATCCAACTCAAGTAAGACAATACATGCAAACTTCATTGCTGATATCATGTCGTGGTTTAACCCCAGCCAGTAACTAAGTACCATGCAGCCACCTGGAGGGATGGGGAGGAGAGTCGGAAAGGAATGTAAAACTCAAGTGTTGGTATAAGTACAATTTAATAATTGAAATAAAATAAAACAAAACCAATAATAATTATAATAATAACAGTTATCATGAAAAGGAGGGAGAAGGGGAGAGGAATGGAATCCAAAGGGAAGGGAGAAAGAAAACAAGTGATGCACAATACAACTGCTTCCCACTGGCTGTTTTGAGGATTTGGGGAGCCAGTGCTTTCAGCAGCTTTTATCCTGGCTTCCTTTCCCTGCAATGCAAATTCAGCAGGAGTGCTTTGGCCAGCTCCTTCCTCCTGCTCTTGGCCACCCAGCACACAGGGAGCTATGCACAGATGTTGTGCTTGGATACAGAGCCCTTCCTGGAAGAGATGTTTGGGTGCAGATTGCTCTTGGTCTGGCCAGTGCTCTTGCAGAGGGGGGCACACATACCAAGGCTGTAGCCTCAGAAACTGCACATGGGTTGGCAAAAAGTCCGCTGTGGGTGATACGCTGTTCTGACAGGTACATGCTGCCAGCCTGGCAGACCCCATAGTGCTCCTGATGCCCTGCTGTCTGCGAGGAGGAGTGAAGTCTTCTTCCACAGCTCAGCCTGCCCGTTTGAGCCAGCCCTGGTTCATCATTATCTGACTCTGGAATAGTGTTTGTTATGGCTTCTGGGGCTTGACTTGTTCAGTGAGATACATTTAATAATACAGTGGGCTTTATGCTGCAGTCTTCATTTCCTAACTAAAGTATGCTACTCACATAGTCAAACTCAACTCAGTTGACTCTAGCACAGTTCTTCCTTTAAGATCTGCTGTTCTTTTTGTAAAAGTGTTTGTTAACCAAAGCTGTGTTTCTGATTGAGTTCACAGAAATGTTTGGGTTGGGACAGCTGAGGGGCAGCACAGGAGCTGGAACAAAATACCCGTCAGCGGAGGGTGAATTTCTCTGATTTTACACTACTGCCAAATGTAGAATGGTCTTGAGAATTGAGAGGTGCTGGGTTTTGACTACTAACATGTCTAAAATGGGTGGTCTTATTCCTAAGCCATTGTGATCCTTTAGCAACACAAGTGTGTTCGGTAAGGCAGATGGGACCTAAAGCATGTCCTAAAAGATACATTTTCACTGTGGATTAGCTCTGCTGATGGAGATTACCCTAGTTTCAGGGTGATGAGCCGTACAGCCATACCAAAGTGTGGTAGTTGGCTCTGCCACAGTAAGCTGGGCTGCTTTCATTTTTTTGCAGCAAGCAGTGGGAGGGCTTTGTCTGTCTGTCCTTTTGGCACATGGAGGAGTTACAAGAAGGCACTAATATATTGTCGGCACCCAAGTGGATAGGCACAGTTCAGAGGAGCTGGGTTACCAGGCAGCGCGAAAGCTGTGCCTCGGCTCTACCAAGCCTTCTGGCCTGTCTTCTTTACCAGACCACCCACCTCAGATTTAAACCACCACCAAATCCAAGCACAATGATAAGGATACCTGTCTGAGAGGCTAAAATAACCAGTAGTGAAGGTACTACCTCTGTGGGCTGCCACACAGAGCATTTAACTCATCATACAGAGTTGGTGGCTCAGAGGCCACATGAGGGAGAAGCCCCCAGCCCACAGGAGGTGCGAGGCAGCCCACAGGGCAGTCAGGGAGGTCCCTGATGGGCAGCTGGTCCCTTGGCTGGCAACTGCAGCTGGCCACAAGGAGCAGGGACTGAACAGCCTGAAGACACTGGAGGGAGCTCCGCGTTCAGGACAGCATCGGCACTGGTCCTACAGGGCATGTTGTGGCCACCTGAAAGCTGATAACATGTGAAGACCCAAACTCAAGTCCTGAGCCTGCTGTCTGCAGGTTTATGAGTCCTGTGTTTTACGTCCACAACCTGGGTAGGAGGGCACGTGGGAATGGCAGAGGAGATGGTGTCTAGTGAGTACATTTCAGCATGCACGTTTCTTTTGAAACCATGACTTTCAAGGAGGTTAAGAAGCAGAGAAGGCAATTCCCATCTGTCTTTCCATGAGAGGAGGTTCCTCTCTCAGTGCAGCCAGAGCTATCTGCTGTGGTGGTGTCACACTCGCACCTTGACAGGAAACACAGTTTCCTTTTGTTGTATTTGACATTAAGTTGAAGTGATTTAATTCTCTTAGGATTCAGACAAAGTCTGGGGAAAGGAGGAATGGAAGAGACCATCCATTACATCTTAACAGGAACAATCCTAAGGAGGACAAAGCCGCTACCCAGCTCCCACAGAACTCCCCGCAGCCAATTGCAGCATTGCAGCGAGAGGCAGAGGGCTCACAGCATGCGAGTTTTTCCCTGGAAAACCAGCAAAAGGCGAGATTAGAGCTGGAGTCTTCTGTTGAAGACAATAACATTTCAGTCATGTTTATGCTGCTTCAAGCTGGCAGGGTTATCCTTTCCTGTTGGAATGATTAGCAATCTTTAGGGACAAATCTCTCTAGGCCAAAATAATTTAAGCTGCTGCCCATGGGGTTTTGGCCAGAGCTGTGGCCTTGGATAAGAGGAATTCCTGGTCTCTGCTTTACCCATAAAGTAGCAAACTAGGCAGTCCTCGAAGTTCAAATGGAAAATGTACAACTATTGTATCTGCTGTAGGCTTTCATGCAAACCACAGGACTGAGTTTCAAAAGCACTTCAGTCTGATCTCTGGGAGCTACAACTTCTGTTACAACCCCAGAGCTGTGACAGGAGGTGTGAGGGAACTGTAATAGCCCAAGTTGCTGACAGTTAAGCACTGCCTGAGCTATCCTGCCTGAAGCCAGCTGCCTCACCGATTTTCCTAAGCTGGGGCTTAGACTCAGTATCTGGAGCATGCAAAGTAGATTGACTTCTGAATTTGTAGTAATAACAACAGCTGAAGTGGCTCTGGTTGTTGTGGTGTGTAGGCCTTTGAAGAGGAAATGGAGTGAGAGGAGGGAGTGTGGCTGCTGCAGCAGGGGTTTGCGCTGGGTCTGCACCGCCTCCGTCTGCGCTCAGCTGTGAGCGGTGACTGTGCTGGCTGGGAGAGACGCAGGTGGAGAGCAATGCAGTGGTGCCAACACCTTGGAGTGCCCACTCCATGCCTGCACTGGAGGTCTCCAGGCTCTTTTGCAATGAAAGCTGTGGAGAAATCTGCCGAGGCTGCCAGGAGCATCACAGGAAATGTTTACAATCAGGTTGGGTTAAAAACACTGGGAGGGACTTGGGAGTGGGAACCCACCTGAGCAGCCAAATGGATGGTTCAGCAAGCGTCTTCTAGTCTAAGCTCCATAATCAGCACTGGCGTCATAGATATTTGCATCACTTGCTATTTTAAAAGTCCAACATTGTGTTCAACAATAATATTGAACATATTCAAAACTAGGACAATTTGCTGCAAAGCCGGGAGGGAAGGGGTGCTTTAAGTTGTGTTGAGGTTCTTTCAAGAGAAACCCTGGTACCTAACCTCACACCTTTGGTAAACCAGGGAGCAGTTTTCCATCAGCTCACAGAACACTGACTCCATTTCTGTTTCCCTGCCAGGCGTGGACAGCCAGTGGATGCAGACACTGCGGATGCACCAAATAGCGAAGGCCATTTCTCTCCAGCACGGCCACCCGCACAGCCCAACCACTGTCACCCACTACCTGCCCTACCTTCACAGCCAGGACTCCTACGCTGCTGCCGTGAGGAGGACACGCGGCCCCGTCAGTTACCAGTTCACATCCATCAGCCACTCCAGAAACTCCTCTCCCCTCTCGCACGGTTTGATGAGAAACCTCTCGAATCTGCAGCTGAACTCGAAAGGCAGCAGCACCTCCAGCACAGCCTCCGACACCCCTTCGGAGAGGGACAGGTCTGCCGGCAAAGGCCGGAACACCTCACACAGCGGTAACTCCTGCAGCTCCTCGGACGGGCGGCACAGCGGGACCAGCTCCCCGGTGCCCCCCCGGCACTCGGGAAGAGCCGGCAGGACTTCCTTGCCAGCAGCCCCCCCGGCATACCAGCACCGCAGGTACCCCCGCGGCCCCCCCCAGCCCAACGCCATCCCGGGCATGCCCCCGCAGGGCGAGAGCGAGCCCAGGAGGGGCGAAGGGGAGAGCAGGGTCGGCGAGGGCGGGTGGATAAGGGTGCAGCACGCAAAGAAGCCACACAGGCAGGTGGCCGGCAAGGCGGGGAGGGAGAGGCCCAGGGGGAGCTGGCGGGGCCGGAGGACGTTCTGAGGACGGTGGTTGCCCCTTTATTTAACTGAACGTTCAGCCTAGAGAAGACGTGCCTGCTCCTACTCAATTCGCCACATGGAAGCCAGACTTCGCATCCTCGCTGGCCGGTGTGGCCCGGGGCCTGCCGCTGGAAGGGGACGGCCGCCCAGCTCTCCTGTCACGCTTGGTGCCGAGGGATTTAATCTGATTTTCTCCCCACTGTTTGGCTGCTCCTGTTCTCAGCTGACTGGATATCCACTGATTTGCTTAATATTTCAACAATAAAATCAGTAAGGCATAGCCAGGTGCCACAACAGAAGGCTCTCCATTTCATCCTTAAAGAAGGAGTTGTGCTGCTACGTCTCCCCTTGCCTTGCTTACATCTCCAGATGCCGAGTCCAGCTCTGAGCAGGGTCTCCTCACCCCTTGTTCCATCTGCATCTGTCAGGGCTATAGGAAGAGGTAGTATTTTTATCAGATGAACATAGTCTGAAAAACAGGAACACAGGGAGATTTTCCTGCAGGTCCACTCCAGTAGCTTTACTTCTCCACTTCAGCTCGCCATCCCCTCTCAGGAATTTCTCACCTTGCTCTTTACTAAAAGCCCCGATACCACTGAGCACGCTCCATCGTGTACACAGCTGTAATCAGAAGGAGAAACAAAACCTAGGCTTTATTCTTTTGAGGGGAAAAATTAAAATAGAGGGAGAAAAAGGCATTGCCTTTATCACAGTTACATCTGTCCCCACTGAGGTCTATGATAGCATTTATTCCAGGGCAGCATGAATTTTTAATTGAATTTTTAAATGTGGCCAGACTGTGTCGCTTTTGTCTTTCAGTCTTTAGGTAGTAAAGGCAAGGTCAGCAAAGTTTCTGATTAATGTGGTCTTTAGCTCCACTGAGAACAAAGACACAGCTGTACACTCACTTGGCATCAGAAGGTTTCTTCATGGCCTTTTCACTCCAAGTTGATTTCACACAATTAAAAAGGAAAAAAAAAAAAAAAAAGTTAGCGTTTCCCAAGATGCAAGAAGGTGAAAAAAAAAGGAAGACACAGATAAAGGAAGCTGAACCCAAAGAACACATGGTACCCTCTGAAAGCCAAGAAACTGTACATTAGAGATACCTTTGAACAAGGTGCTACATACAATCCATGCCAACCAGTGCTTGCTGGCATGCAGTTGTGAGCAATGCTGGAGGAGCTGCCGGCACATCACCCCCTCGATAACCCCTATCACCATAGCCCCATCACTGAATGTTCAAAAGGAAACGTAAATTCCCTGCTCCACACAAAGGCCACTCCTGGGGGTATGTGCAGCTCTCCTCCCTCTGATTCCCACCAGCCCCAATGAGGGCTGAGTCCCGTGGTGGGTTTCTCAACACCTACTTGAGTGAACTGGGACATTTCATGAGATCAGGACAGGGTCCACCAAAACCAATGGAGCAGGACAGAACTGATAACAAGTGTCAGGAATTGAATCTGTCCTTTAAGCAGCTTTTCCTCTAACAACAGTTAGGAGCAGAAAAAATACTAGGAAGCTTTACCTGGCAGTGAATGGGACTGCATGTGAAGCTCTGTGATAACAAAGCTTGCAGCTTGCCTGTGGCTTCAGAGTGGTTGAAAGCTGGTTAGTAACCCAGCTTCTGGCCCTGGTTTATTGAACCTGACAACTAGTTTGGGGGGCATAGACAATCCACCATTGGATGTTTCTCTGACACAACTTAGCAGGAGACTGGGATTTTGTCTAGGTTGGGGAATCCTTCCCTAACATCTTTTGTCATGACCAAAATGGGCTGGAGGGTACCAGCTGATAGTAACTGCCATTGAGAGCACTTGCTAGAAATGAGCTTGTGTTACTAAAATTTGGATATGCATCTTGGGAAGCGAGATCAAGTTTCATGGTTGGACCTCCACAAATCCTAGAAAGAAATTGCAGGGGTTTGGAAAGGCACGTTTCTTTCCCAAGGTGATGAGGATGGTGCTGTAGTTGTACAGGCCTGAAAACAAGGCCCTACCGAGCAGACACTGTGGGCTGGTGGTGGCAACTCAAGATTTATCAGCTGCCTATGGCTGATTGTCAAGATGTCCAGGAGGATCCTTCTGCTGTTTGTAAGCAATTCAGTGCTGTGCCTGATTTTAATCTGCAGTGTACTGTCTGTCCACATCTGTTGTATTAAAGCGTTCATTAACATCTAAAGGAGGAGCGGATGGTATCGATCACACTTATTAAAATTAAATAATCAAGCAATAGTAACTGATTAGAAATCCTCTTGCATCAGCATTGCTAGTTAAAGCAGCAACAAGTGAACTTGTTGAAAAAAAAAGTCTCAGCAAGATCTAGTTTTCTATCTCATTTTTATCACTCTTAATGTGGCTACTCCTTATCTCGGTAATAATTCATTATAAGTCAAATTAAGCTTACATTTTCACCCCCCAGTACTTTTTTCCAAAGTACTTTTTCAAGCAATTTATTTCCATGTTTTACCAGCATGCAGCTGTGCACAGCAATGTAGAAAGTCAGACTGTCTTGGGCGACTACACCTCAGCAAATGTCTGCTCTTTGGAAAGGAGCCATGCTGTTTTTTTTATCTTACAAGTCTGTTAAAGCCAATAATATTTAAGTACCAGTATGTCTAGATATGCACACTAGGAGCTGGACACACTGCCATCCCATCCATATACATGTCCTCGGCAGCGCTACACACCTTCACTGCGTGGCTGATTCTGCAAGTGGCACAAGTACCACTGCTGTAAAGCCACCCCTTGTTTCCCTGGCTCTCCTTTCTCTTGATCTTCGTATCTCCAAGCACTGATGTTGCCATTTTCTTAATCCCCAAAAGGTACCTGCATTTTCCTTTTCCACAGTTTAAAATGCTCTGGATGGTAAGAAGTTAGCTCTGGGATGGCTGCTGGAATGGATGATGAAAAATAGCGGAGAACTCATAAAGGCAAATTGAGAACTGGACGTCCAAAGTAAGTGAGTATTTGCGTCCAATGGGGAGAACGTTTACAGAATCAGATAGAGATTTTCTTTTTTTTTTTTTTTTTTTTTCCCCAATGAAAGTGTGAGACTGACTGTCAGAGCTTACACAGAATCTGTTTGTTCGTCCAGCAACATTTTACTCCGGATCTTGTGGGAATCACAAGAGTTGCCCACCTCCCCCTGGATGCCAGACATCTGCAGAAAGGTTTCAGGGTGAACAGCAGCGTCTCTCTCCAGCTGCTAGTTCTTAACCCTGCCAGTGCAATAGGAGGGAGGAAGCGGTGCTCAGCTCAGACAGGAAGAGCTGGTTAACCTCAGCATTATGGTCCTTGGTTTTCTGAAACCTTACAGGCTTTCCCCGCTGCAGCTGACGTCCTCATGGCATGATCAAAAATGATGCTGAGACTTCTTTCTTTTTCTGCCAACAAAATGTGTGATTCAATTTTTTACGTTTTTTTTTTTTTTACTTTCCCATATACCTAGTAATGTCTTCAAAAAAATGAGAAAAGGAAAACAGGAGGATGGAGAGTAGGCACTTAACACTGAGGTTAACAATCCTTCTTTAGCTCTGCAAGGTGTCCCAGAGCTGGGTCTGACCCTGGTGGATACTGGCTTCCTAAGTACACAAATTTCCCCAGCAGTGCTGTGGTACCTGCTGCTACTGTCAGAGGGACTGGTCGTAAGAGGCAAGTGTTGCAGGCACCTGCTCCACAGAGGGACTGACAGCCAGCCCAGCAGTCTGACATGGTGCTGCATGGGGAAGGGGCCTAGAGACGGCGATCTGGGGGGGCATGTTCCCTGTGTCCTTCAGCTCAGTGGCATGTCTGCTGCTGTGCTGCAAACCACCTGGCGGTTCCAGCACCTGTGAAACTCTGCTCCAAAGCACAGTGGGCAGCATGTGAATGTGAGACTCCCTGGAGCAAAAACATTGCCCAGTCCTGCAAACACAGACTGCTTTTGTTCACATGCAGCCAGGGCTCGAGGGGCCTGCCCATGTGCAGCTTGCTTGACAGAGCCGAAGGCATTTCTGAAAGGCGCAGAGCGGCTCAGAGGGCTTTTGTAGCTGCTCATCTGCCTGGGTGGGAAGAGGATGAAGCAGCAAAGTAACCCGTCTCCCAGCTCAGCCTCTCACACAAGCCTTTCCTTGTCCCACAAAGCCTTTGCAAATTCACAGAAGGATGATTGTTGCAGAGGTGACAGCCCACTGAACAGTCCAAGGGGCCCCAAAATCATAAACAACCCCGGGCTGTTCCTCACCCTAACCCTTTGTGACATGAGTAGACTGTCTGTCTGTCCCGGGGCAGTGGAGCTGCAGAGGCTGCTTTTTGTGGCCTGGGCAGAAATTCCACCCAGCTCAGTGTTTGATTTGGGCAGGCTGTAATCTTTCTCTCTTGCAACATTTCTAGTTGTTGCTTTGGCCTCGTTGGTTTCAAAAGATGTACCGAAACATTATGCCTATGCTGCAGGCATCAGGAAGATAAGCAAAAGTAATGGTCAGAGAGGGAAGATGGGGTGGCCGTCAACTCCTTTTTGCTGGGAGACGCGGCTGCCAGGGTTCCAGCCTGCCCAACTGCTGCCACAGTGTGCTGTACCTCTGTGCTGGGGGGCATGTGGTCACACTGACTGGGTGGGATGGGATGACCAGCTGCTGAGACCTGCCTGCAGCAGGGGGGATGCCAGTGACCCCTCTGTCTCCTCATCTACAGCCAGATCTCCGTGATGCCATGCCAGTGGGCAAAACACTGCCGTGCTCCCAGGAACGGTGGCTTTCAGAGCTGGTGTTCATTGGTGTTGTTGCTGCTGGTCAATTATTTCCATGAAATGCTAGAGAAAGCAAACCCAGTTCCTGTTCAGCTGAGAGAGGAGAGAGCCCATTTGTACCTCTCCCTGCCACTGCCATGGCTGAGCTAATGCCATGTGAGAACCTGCTTTCTCACTGGCATTGGTGTGAAACAGGGATGGGTATTTTTGAGCATTGCTTACTTTTTAAAGAAAATATTTGCTGCTGCAATTTTGCTCTTTGTAATCTTTTCCCACTGATTATTTTCTAGCAGTTGGCCATGTCTGACAGCAACGCCACCCTCCCTGGGCACACACCAAAACCCCATATGCTGACCACAACCTGGCGAGTTGCTGAGCTGATTTAAGGAGCAGAAGTTGCCCAAACCCTCTGTGTGTCCCCTCCCTCCTACTCAGAGCAACAGCCTTTGGCCAGGGCACCCCTTACCACTGTCCTCACCAGCTCAGCCAGTGCTGCTGAGGATCAAGCCCCAAGTATTTTAAGACTTTCTGTAAACTTGCTGCCAAGAATACTGGACCATGTATCAAAGATAAGCACTTGACTTTTTTTATTATGCCAGAGAATGCGCTTTGACATCATCATCATCATCATCATCATTATTATTATTATTATTACTGCTTTAGGCTGGGAAAGTTGGCAGTTGCTTTTGTAACTATGGAAAAACCCCACTGAGAACCCCCCTGACATCCCATGTCACTAAAATGGAACCAAGTAGCTGTGCTACCTCTGAAAATTACATCTGACAATTATTTTCTGTATATGTGTCCACCATAGAAGGGTTTTTAAATAATATTCTTATCTAATGAAGTGCAAAAGCTTAGCAGTTCAAGCCAATTTGTTGCAAAAAGTTAGAGGTTATGGAGGAGAAGTCTATTACCGCAATAACACTAATAATGGTCAGCCAAGATCACATTTGAGTACATGTAAATACAGGGCATTTGAGATTAACATCTCAGAAGACAGAGGAATGGCACTGGGAGGCAGCAGCAGCCTGCGGTGGCTGGGAGCCAGGGGTGAAGCATGGGGCCCCTCTCTGCAGCTCCCACCCCAGCAACACCCCACCACTCCCACCCCAGCTGCCCGCCTGCCCCAAGGGTCAGTGCCTCCTCCTAGAAACTCCATGAAGTGGTTTTGCAGGTGCTGACAGACTACAGACACGAATGCTTTGCCATGTAGAATGAAGCAGCTTAATATACCTGGGGCTCAACATACGCATTTCTTTCCCTGCCTTAGCAAGAAAGGTGAGGGCTCCCTGCAGCAGAGAGAGGGCATTTCCCTCGTGCTGTGAAAAAACAAGAAGGGCCTGAAACCTTGAGGTGTACCCTGGGGACCCCCAGCAGGCAGTAGCAAGCCCCAAGAGTCTTTCTACCTGTTGTCCCCCCAGCTCTGCTTCCTCTCTCCTGAGGGAGCTGCCAGCAGAGAGGTCCCTGGGGAGAAGGTTAAGCCACCGCCTGTCTCCACACTCCCATCCTCTCCCAGCAACCACATCTCGCTGAAGGCTGGTGAAGGCAATGCAAATCAACATTCGCTAAGAGGCAGTGGCAAAGCTTACATAAAGGGGCAAAAAACCAGACTGCAGTAAGTATTTTTTATTATTTTCTGATAGCCTCCTGTTTCCCACAGCTATGCATTTGCAGAACATTTTGTAAGCAATTTCTTTATGATGTGACTTAATCTATTTTGTGTTTTCAAAGGGAAATACAAATCAAAGCCCAAGAGTGAAAGGCTGAGATCTTGACCTTTTAAAAGTGGCTGCTGCATTTCGACAATAGCTACTTTTTGATCAACATTTTTTGCTCCGCATTTTGTGGAATGGCTACAGGATACTCAAATGAGCATTATAATTACATTCCCATAATGTGCATCACAACGCTCTAGGCTCCGAATGATCTGCTACGATGTATGCTTGGAATAACCATTAAGATTTCTATCAAAACTGACCACATTTCAGCCGTTCTCTTCGTGTGCTGATGGATATAGGTTCCTAGAAGTGTTTATCGACTGCACCTTTTCTCTCCCTGGACTGTATTTATTCCTTTGGTTTTCCATCTCTTATTGTTTCCATTTTTATGGTGTTGCCAGTTTGCGTCAAAGAAACATGGTATCGAATAGGATCAGACATGACCACCTTCAATTCAACATGCAGGATGCATTTGCAGCCAGGCTTTACTAATAAGGAACATACAGCAAAGAACAAGGAGATACAAACCTGTTAAATTGGAAAGAGAAAATCTATTTTTCCTTGGAAAGAGAAAAATGGAAAAATATACTAATTGCATTGTGGAGGCATTTTGTGGAGCTGCTACAGCTGGTCTTGGCTATAAACTGATTATATGTGCTAAATATTTTAATTTACATTTATTTTAAAAATTCTGGTTCTACTTATCAGAGCACAATGTCGACGTATTTACAGTAAAAAAGTACTTTATAAAAAATTATGTCCAGCAAACGTGTATAGGTCTAACTATAATTAAATCTCCAAAACTGGATATCCTCCTGCTTCTGTAGAAGAACAAGTGTCCTTCCTGGGTTGCAATCAATAGCAGGTTACCTGATTATACACCTTATTGTCTTTGTATAGTAGCGTTAGCCACTGGAGGGTGACATGTGAACAAATACATATGTGTGATTGGATCTTTTACAGAAACACACCTTTCAAGAGAGAGAAAAACAATTAGTGTGTGTTATAGGTTACCGATTTACAATTTACATCATAAATCAATGTCTGATTATTTTAATGCAAAATGTTTTTAGCTTAATTTTTTTGCACTAACAGTTTCAATAACACACTATAATTTGCTCAGATGAAGAGGTGATTGGACAGCTCTTACAGAAATTTTTAATTACTGTCATTAGTGGCTACAATCTTATTCTTTTCTATGGAGCTAAGATATGTGTTATTCCATTGTGCTACAGGTACTTACTCTGCAGTCGTGAGAATTCAAATTCTCCCTTTCCACTGGAATACTTGCATCTGTAAATCTGTGTCACTCTGCAAGTGCCATCACGATAATTACTAGCATCACACAAACATTAATAAATGTATCCACATGCTATTTTAGGCAGGTAGAAATCTATCACCCCAATTTAAAGGGAAAAAAAGGGGGGAAATAGAGCATAAAGTGTGTTGTCCATAGTCAAGATAGGAAGTGTGTCGGAGCGCCAGGGATAGGGCAGCAGGAGTTATGCCTCCAGAGAGAAAAGCTGTGTTGCGATGCTGACAGCCGAAATCTGTGGGGTGACATGGAGGACATTGCTTGTCCTTCGCGCCGGTGGACCAAAGGTCACATTTACTGTTTCTGACAATGGAGCTATTGTTGTTGGAGGTCTGTATTCTTGCTACTGCTTGAGGCTCCTAATATGTAAACAACTTTGATTCCCCCAGACAGATGCAGAAAGACATTGCACGCTCAATCTACTGCACGTCCCTCTGTAATTTCAGCCAATTCCCTTAGATCTTCAAAGGGCTGCTACCGTATACTGACAACTCATTTGAAGGACTATTTTCTTGGAAACACCTGGTAAAATACTCCAGATAATCTTGCTGACACCCCGAGGAGTGAGCTTGCCCTGTAGCTGGGCAGCAGGGAAGACAGAGGCTGGTAGTACTGGACAGGCCATGCAGGACCCGGACAGGGGGACGGAACAGGCAGGGATGTTTTCTTCCACTCATATTAGCCTAACTTGAGTTAAATGTGGCTGAAAATGCAATGCTCATCTGGGTTTAGCTTTGCATGTCCTCAGCCATTGTAAAAAGGACAGTGGTGCTGCCAGCGTCTCAACAAACATTATGAAACCTTTTCCGTCACAGTGAAGCCAGTTGGTGGTTTGTTCTGCCCATCCACTGAGCATACGTGCCTCGTACTATAAGAAGGGAAGCCGCTGCTCTTCACATACTTCCCATTTCTCTTCTCCCTTTCCTGCCCCCTTCTCCCCAGTCTTCTGTAAAATATGTGAGCTGACACACAGTTTTCAATAAACTAATTCTTTTTCACATATTTTTTAAAAAAGATCTGAAAATACGGTCTACAAAATGCCCTGTCCATTTTCCCCACAAAGTCCCTGCCCTGGCCTATTAATTTGAAACCCATTTGACTACGTGTTGTTTGAAGAATGCTGTTTCCATTAAGCCTTAAATGGAAAATTGACCGCAGTCGGAAGTACGGATTCAGCTAGCTCCATCAGTACTCTGTAACATTTCATGTGGTGCTCTTAGAAGCTGTGAAGGTTGGCTACTTTTCTAGTAAAATCCTGATGATCATGGTTCAAGATGTTACCGGCTGTTACTGTTCAGAAGCTGGATCTCTTTGCCTATGCAAGTAAAGTAGTATTTGTAAGGCGGGGTTTTTTTTCTGAAAGAAGTAAAAGTACATAAAACTTCAGGAAACACCACCCCCACCCCTGCCAGCTTCCCAGCTGAGCTGTCTTGTTTGGAAACCATCTGGGTGGCAATCTTCCACTAACGGGGATTTAGAGGAATCGAGTGCGGTCTGGTTGCCCGAGAAGCAGGTTTAGTTCATCTGCTTTTGTGCATGCACTGAGAAGTGAGAAGCCAGCAGTGCAGGTAAGTATGTAATTACAGGCTTCTTTCAAACGGACATACTTCTACACCACGGACTGCAGCAGGCGCAGGAAGAGTAACGCCCACAGACAACAAAACCTCCACAAGGGCCCTTGTACCCTATTGTGCCACAGCCTATTTACAGGCTTTGGCTTGGAGACGATTCGCGGTTTGCTTTACACAGGCCCAGGCTGCGCGTGGGCTGCACGCGCACGGGGCCTCCCTCCTTCGCCCGCCGCCGGGAAGGCACCTGCATAACCTGAGCGGCTGCATCGAGCCCTGCGCAAACCGCCGGATAAATGGAGGGTTATAGCAATCACCGGGGCCACAAATCCCATGCGGCTACTTCCCCATTACCGTTGCTGCCAAAATAACGTGCTTAACAGCTGCATTTGATTTAACGAGATTTACAAACATCACATAAAATGGTTTGCAACAACTGACGATCTATTTTCTTCCGGCCTGCTCTCAAGTAGTGTCTTGTTTGCAAAGCGCAAGGCAACCAAGCTCTTTGTGACATCCCGTTGGCACCGCTGGACTCTCCAGGGAGCAGAGGCCGCGGGTGTCACCGCCCTGTCATGGCCAGGCCGACCCGCGCCGCCGCGCCCCGTTGCTGGCGGCTGCTGCTGAGCAGGTTGTCCCCATGTCCCCAGCAGGCGCAGTGACCGCCCGGCCTCGCGGGCTGGGGCGCCCGGCAGCTCCGCGGGGCCTCGGGGCGCAGCGTGCCCGGGCGCGGACCACCGCCCCCCTTCGTGGCGAACCCCCGCGCCCCGGCTGACGGGCAGGGCTGGGGGGTTGATGCAGAGCGGTGGCAACAGACCCCGCTTTGGCACGTGAAATTAAAAACACTCAAACGCAGAGTCCGAAGCTAAGCGCGCTCCCCCGGCCCCTCACCCCGCCCCGCGCGCGCCCCTCCCCTCTGGCGCGCGAGTCCCGCCGCGTTCCGCCCGGGAGGTTTTCGCGCCATAGGACCAGGCCCTGGCAGCTACACAAACCCCGTACCGCGAAAAAAAAAAAAAAAACAAAACAAAACCAACGGGAACCCCCGCACTAGACGCTCCGGGGCGTCTCGAGAGAGCTAAGGTGTTCGTAGCAGGGATGAGCGGGCGTCCGTGGGGCGGGGACGCCGGGTGCCCGATCCCGACGGGGTGCGCACTGCATCTGCCAGGACGCGGGCGCCAACGCGGGGAAAGCGCCGTCGGGCCCCGCCCCCCCCGCGCTCCCAGCCGCTTTGGCGCGAACCTTCAGTTCCCCGCTGCTCGCCCCGCCGCCAGCATGGCTCCGCCGCGCCCGCAGGTGAGCGCTGCCCGCGGCGGGGGGCTGCCCGCGGGGTTCCCGGGACGGCTGCGGGGTCGCCGCTGCTGGCGGCGGCCTTGGTGCCGCTCTCTCCCGCGGCCCTGCGGGGTCTCACGCCGGGCTGTGGGGAGGGTGCTGGGCTCGGGCGGGGCGGGGTGAAGCGAGGCGAGCCTTTGGGCTGGGGCTCGCCGGGCGCCCCGGGGGCAGCCCCGCTACGCAGAGGGGCAGCCCCGGGCTTGCTGCCCCGCCGCGGCCCTGGGGCTTCCCGTGCACGGCGGTGCCCTCGCCCGCACGACTGGGGTAGAGGGCTCGGCTTTGGAGCCGCTCTGGGCGTGGAGTAGGCGGCCCGGCGCCCCCGTCTTCTGCCCCTCGCCTCGCAGCTGCCCCGGCCGCCGCTACGACCGGGGGCGGGAGGGCGGTGGCGCGGGGAGTGGGCTGCTAGCGGGTGGGTGGGGGTACCTCACGGGAGGGGGGAGGCGGCCCCGCCGTGCGGGCGTGGAGCCCCCAGGCTCGGGGGAGCGGGGCGGAGGGGGTCGCTATGGGGCGGGCGGCCCCAGCCTAGCGGGAGGCGGGGGCCGCCGGCCGCGCCCCGGGCGGGAAGGCGCGTTTTTGGGCCGGTGGCGACTGCCGAGGCTCCCGGCTCGAGCTTCGCCGTGCCGGCGGCCCGCCGGTGCTTCCCGGCCTGCCGCGGGGGCCCCTCCGGCCCGGCGCTCCCTCAGCCGCGGCAGGCGACGCCAGAAACCGCCGCTGTTGTGCCCGGAGCCCGGCCGGGTTCCCCGTCAGCTCCAGCAGGGCCGTGAGGCGGGGGCGAGCCTCGGGGCGGCTGCGGTCCGCGCCGGGAGAAGCAGCGACCTGAAGGGAGCCGGGGAGGGGGAGGGGAGGCCTCTCTGGCCCTGGCTGGCCGCTCCTCAAACCCTGTTCGTGGAGGGGCGGTGGGGCGGGCGGGCGGGCGGTCCCAGCGGGCCGGTAACGGTGAGCCTTGGGCAGCCACCAGCGCGGGAGCGACGCGCTCGGCCTTCGGGCCGCTGCCACCCTCGGCCGGTAAAATGGGGCGCTGCCGGTGGGAACGTTCCCTGGGAAGTAAAAACCTGAAGCCTTTTCAACCTAGTAGTAAAATCAGCAAGAGAGCAAGCTGTTGTGTCTAGAATGGTTGTTTCAGGGCTCCTCTATTTTGTGAATATGGTCCTTGGCTCCTTCCTTAACAACTGCGGAGTGTTTAGTATTTGCCTCGCATAAAAAGTAATTAAATCAAAGCAGATTTCCAGGTACTATTTGTGTAGTTGTGCTTTGTTTTCCAGCATTGCTTGTGATGGGATGCTTATGAAGGATATGATTTTTGTGTATATTTCTACTTGGCTGTTTTATGAAAGAAGTCTTTCCAAATACTGAACAACATGCATTTTTAACAACGATAAGAAATAGAGCAGAAACTATTTCCATTTCTAACTTTGGGAATTACTTCAAAGCTGTGATAATTCCGCTGACCTTTGTTCACATCCTAAACATCCTGTTAAACATCCTAAAATGTTCAAACCTCTTAAACTTCAATGTAAGGTTATTCTTAAAAGCTAGTATGCTACAGTAGTTCTCTCTTACTAATGCTGTTGCTGTTGCCCTTTTGCAGCACCAAGGTCGTTCAGGAAGGAAAAACTTCACAGCATTCCGAAATACAGCATTCCGAAATACAAAACTGATTCCCATGGAAACATCCTCATCCTCTGATGACAGTTGTGATAGTTTTGGTTCTGATAATTTTGCAAACGCTGTAAGTACAGTACAAGAACAAGTAAAACAGAATGTGCACTGCTAGTAAAGCTTGCAAAAATGTGAAGCAGGTAAAGTTTGTAAGTGTGCATGATTAAAACTGCTTCCTCTGCTTATGTTTTTGTATAGTAGTTATAAATCTGTGCTATATGCTGTAATTTCATTTTGCTCTTCAGCTATGCTTCTAGGTAGTTGGAAACGGATTAGTTAGTTATTCTAGCCTTTGAAATGTCACCTAACCTAACATGCCTTATAATTTCCAGCTGTGGTTCTGAAACGCCTTGTTAAATGCCTTAACTATTTTTTCTTTATTAAAAAAGCTATTTGCTTATATTGCACTTGTAAATGTGAATCCTTTTCTGTACAACTTCTGTTAAAGGCTATTTTATTCTTCATAGAAACGCAAGTTTAGGTCGGATATTGGAGAAGAACTGGCAAAAATTTTTCATGAGGCCTCTGATGATGAGTCCTTCTGTGGCTTTTCAGAAAATGAGATTCAAGATGCATTGGTAAGACAGACTGGTTTAGTTTGCAATTTTAAATTTAAATTCTGACATGTTATTAATTAAAAATAATGGCAGCTTCGGCTTGAAAGTCAAATAAAGAAGCATTGTTTTATTTAATGTACAGTCTAAGTAGCCATTCATTTCCTTTTTGCTTCTGTAAAAAGCCCACAAGATCCTGTGCTTTGCAAGTTCAGAATACAATCTGCCATACGGATTTTGAAATAGAAAACCTCTTAAAACTGCCCTTGCTGGATGTTACTCTTAGACTCAATATTCCAGTTTTCCTCAATGGGAAATGTTATGCTAGCCCATGGACTCCAGCAAACCTGAGGAAAAGTCCTATGCCTATTGACATACAGTCAGACCTGCGCTCTTGGCAATGTAACAGGAAATGCTGTACTTTTTTAGTAGTAGAAAAAAAGTGGTAGGAGGTGAAATCCACCTTCCTGCTTTTCCTGGACAGCAGTCCAAGAGCAGTTTTATTGCTTAAAAAGACCAATAGTTGGTATTTAGTAGAGAAAGCAGAAGTGGTATCATGTTTGATGTAAAATAGGTTCGTTGTAACTTCAGAAACATGCTGAGGAATGGCTAGAAAAGAATAACGTCTGATTGGAAGAGGACGAGTCTGAGTTAAATAATACACAACAGTAAAGAGAAAAAGTAGGAGACAAAGGAATCAGTAACTACAGACAATGGGCAACCAGAGCCACATACCTGGTTTAATAAGATCCTGTGCAAATAAGATTGCTGTTTGAGACTGACAGTCTATGCAAATGAAGCAGGAAGCCTGTTGTTAACTTATGAACAAAATAAGACAGTCTTAGAGTCAAAGCCTATTGCAAAATGGACTTTTTAACTAAAGAATTTAATTTCTGACCTTGCTGAACCCTTGGCTCTTGAGAAAGTTGTAAGTGAGGCATCAGAATTCAAAGATACAAAATACTGGGATTTTATTCATAAGTATTTCATTGGCTGTAGAAGGAAGTTTTCACTTGACGTTGATACTGAGAGATGATTATTCTTGATAGCTTACAAACTTTGGTTTGACCCTTTGAAAACTGTAGGTTTTTTACAGCCAATTACAATATGTTGCTATATGGAGCCCTTTAAAGGCAATACTTTCTCACACTCACCTACAGACTGTCTTTGCTTAGACAGCTAAGACTGCTGCAACTGAAGTCAAGGTCCTTTTCTGATGTGTTGCAGCATTACAGTGTGGCACGCTGTGAGGTTTTTTTATCTTCATGCCCTGCTCTCCCCTTGCCCCCTTATACACCCCACCACACACACACCCAAGTTACTTGAGCACTAGGACTGGTGACCTAAGTGTCAATAGATTTTAGCCAGGTAGCGTTTTTAACAACCCCCAAACAAAATATTGTTGAAGATCAAATCACTTGTATTTATATGTTTCCATTCTGGTTTGTTCACAGAAACTGGAGTCTGATTCAGAGGAGAATAACACAAGTACTGAAAGTAAGTTAGCTCAGAAAAGGCAGAAATGCCCAATTCCTCTAAAAGTAGCCATGAAGTTTCCACCTCGAAGATCACAGAGGAGGAAGGGTGAAATGGAACCTTTTCCTGAAAAGCTGGTGCCTGCTCCAGATTCAGATCCAGACTCTGACTCTGAAGAAAAGGGTGCCATGTTTTTAGAAAAGAGAGCTTTAAACATCAAGGAAAACAAAGCAATGGCAAGTACTCAGTGTTCCCCTTGGGGGTCTCTTTACTTTCCCACCCCCACTCCCCCACCCCTTGACTCTTAGGGGACCTCTTTGGTTGTCCAGAGTAACTCTAATGGGAATTGTGTGAATGCATTAAGAGGAATTTACATTCCTGATACTTAAATCTGATACTTTATGCCCACTGGCATGTGAAAATGCAGAGGCTAAGTACTTTAGTAAAAATCCATAGGCTGCAAGCCTAAAGAACAGGGCTTCAGCATAATAAGCTTGAGCATTTTCAAATTACCTGCAGTCACTAGAACATAAATAAGACATAAAAGTAAAAAGTTGAAGAGTGACTGTTTTCCACTAAGTAATTGTACTTCTAGCCAATTGCCCTAATCTAATAGTCTGTAATGGCACATAAACACCCTTTTAAGGCTCTGCTTCCTTTTCTTTCCCTTGTTAGCTTGCAAAACTAATGGCCGAGTTGCAAAATGTTTCTGGTATCTTTGCTGGGAGAAAGTCATTGCCAACTGTCAGTCATGTAAGTATAAACTTATTATGTTTGCTTTCAGATTTCTGATGGTCAAATTCTGATGTTATGAAACAAGGCTCTAATAAACCATGTAAATCAAAGTCCAGTTCAGAATTTTATTGCTTCCTAAAACAGGCACCCTCATTGTGCGATTCTCTTTTGATTTGCCACCGTATAAAGCAAAACAGATTAATTCATAAAGGTTAGGCATCTTCACAGGCCAATAAAACTAAACAGGGTGTGTGTAAATATGTATTTATACGAAGGTCGGAGGTAAGGGAGGCAGCTCAGACTTCGAAGCTCAAGCCTGAATATTCTGCGAGGTTGGAACCTTGAAAAAAAACCCTGATGTCTGGCTTAACAAACTCCGTAAAGAAGGTTGGGTTGTGAATTGGCAGTGTAATGAATTTCACTGTTAATTTACCTGTAAGCTGTGTGAAGATGGGAACAACACTACAAGTCACAACTCCTCATAGATATGGGTTCTTCTGCTGCATGGGGGAATTACTGTACCTTACACCTCCACAGATGCAAAATTGCTTTTGATTATTTCTCTGCAGCTTGCAGAATGGCCAAGATGAGTTTGCCTAGGATGTTTTTATCTTGTGTTTTCTGATTTGGGACGGGGGAGACTTCCTTGTGGGAAAGACAGAAGGAAGAGGTGTCTTTCAGGGGGAGGAATTCATAGCAGGAACAAGAGCTGTCTGGGTTTTAGCCTGTTTAATTAAGGGCTCTTAAACTTTGCCAGAGGCCAAAGCAAATTTCAAGGCGTTCACTGCCCAGAAGTGCTTTGAGGAGGAACCCAGACCGAAGTTCTCGGCCTCACACAAGATCCAGGTCCCTCATAGAAGGTCCTCCTTCTTTACCGGAAGAGGAAGATGATGACCGGTACATTTTAGTGAGAAGAAGAAAGATGTCTGATGAATACCTGGAGGTAAGTTGAGGTTCTAGCTCTCCCTTTGCACGTTGATCATGAAGGTGGTTTTGTATCAAGAAAATAGCAATTCATACATAACTGATAAAGATTATGAGTATGCCGTTGCCTGGGAAGAAATACAGAAAATAGCATGTTGTATGTGTTCTCTGTTTTCCCTTGCCTTATCTTTGAAAAATCGCTTCCTCTTGCACTCCAGCAGGAATTAGGCACCCTGAAGGTGACAGACCCTAGGAAAGGTGCTAAAGCTGCATCCATATCTTACATCTTTGTAAAGATCTGTTACCTCTTATTTAAATATGATAGGTGCTTGAGACTTTGGCATTTCTCTGAAGATCCTCACATTGTTTTTGTAGAGTTTTTGCTGAAGCTAATACAAAAGTGTTGTCTTCACTATTCAGCATGAAGCCCGAACTCCCAGGAGGGGTTGTCGTGGTGCCATGGCTTTTCCACACGTTGTGCGTCCAGTTGAGGAGATAACAGAAGAAGAACTGGATAATATTTGTGGATCTGCAAGAGATAAAGTATATAACAGGACCATGGTAAGTATATTCCAGCTTTGTGAAATGCATACTTTTTGAAATTATTTCCTGCTTGTGGTTTAGTATCAAGTAGAGCGGACTCTCTCCCACTGAGGGGAAGAATGTGTGTGTTTTCTGGGAGAAGTATGCCTAAGATCTTGAGATGTTATCTGTTGTCTTTCCCTGAATTTATAGAATGGTCTTTGCCAAGCCAGTTAGCTTGCTTTCAGCCTGGAACAACTGTAGTACCTAAGTGATACCAGCCAAGGAAAGTGAGTAACAGATACTGAAGGTGCAGTGTTACAACAGTCTTGGTTCAAACTTGCAGGGTGGCTTTCTGTTTCAGGATAGGCACTGCTAGCTGCCAAAGAGATTGCTTGTTAAATGCTCTATTCCCCTAACTCAAGAGCCATCTTTAATGTCTTGTTTCCTGAACTGTTCCTGTGTTCTAGGGATCCACCTGTCATCAGTGTCGCCAAAAAACCATAGACACCAAGACAAATTGTCGTAACCCTGATTGTGTAGGAGTGCGGGGCCAATTCTGTGGGCCATGCCTCCGCAATAGGTATGGAGAAGACGTCAGAACAGCGTTGCTGGATCCAGTAAGATACTTTTAATATTGGCTTTATTGTGCTTAACCAATGCATCTCTCTGCTCAAGTTACTCGTAGCTTAAGAGTTTGAGCAGGGGAACTGCTTACAGTACTGTAGTACATAATGCAGTCCTAATTTGAGTCAAACTGACTCATAGTAGCTTGTGTTGTGTAGAAGTCCTTGTAGTTAATGCTTCTGTAGCTTTATTTGCAGGAGTTAACTATGAGAGGAGAGCTCCAACATTTCCGTATTTGAGTATCAGAATAATATTCTCTTCTGCCTTGTGTTAGTGCTTAATGCCCTAAGGAAAGAAACCGTATTGTGGACAAAGTACTGTTGTTGTGGGCTGTGAAAGCGGTGCAGGAGTTGAGCAGGGTGGCATGCTTCCTGTGGTTATGTGCAAGGCAGGCAAAGGAGAGTTTAATCCCTTAGAACTGAAGAATCTGCTCTTGCGTTGGTTTAGACAACTTTTGCAGCACTGATGTTCACAGCAGAACTCTGTGTGGAGCAGGGCCTTTTTGAAGTTGTGGATGTGAACTATGTATATTCCAGTTCAGTTAAAAAGGCTTGTTCTGTCTTCCATTTAGACCTGGAGGTGCCCACCATGTCGTGGAATCTGCAACTGTAGCTTCTGCAGACAGCGAGATGGCCGATGTGCTACGGGTGTCCTGGTCTATCTGGCCAAGTACCATGGCTATGACAATGTCCATGCCTACTTGAAAAGGTAAGTATGCCATCATGTCAGAGCAGAGTCAGGCCACCAAGTGGGATAAGCAGCTCAAAACAGGGAGAGGAGAGCTCTCCACATCCCAGTTTGTCAGGTAGATCTCACCATCAGTCCATATTGCCTTTAGAATAATCTGAGACTTCGCCATATGATTTTTCTGACATCTTGGTTCTTAATCAACACGAGTGGTATATCCACTCGGTCTTTTGGCTCTCAACTTGAGTTGTGTTCATTGTCAGGGCCTCCACTAATTTGTCAGTTTCCAAATAGTATTTTGCCACAAGCTAACTCACGTTTCTACTTGTCTTTCAGTCTGAAACAAGAACTTGGAATGGAAGATTGAAGCCGTGACTGTCTTTAAATTGCGTACTCTTTCACCAATGTCATATTATTGCCTACAGTGAATTGTTTAATCAAATGAGACTACAAAGCCAGTGCTGCCTTTCCCTTCTCTTCTGGGTAAAAAAGGATAAAGAACTTAAACTTGTCTCAGTGCAAATAATCCTTGGGAAAACTGTTTAATGAAGGTCTTTGCCCACAGGCCATTGTTTTCTTTTTAAGCAGCTTTGCAAATCAGATAGCATCAGTCCTTGCTTTCATGCCAATAACCCTGCCCGCCCCCACCCCCAAAAGGAGATAGGGTCTTACTCATCAGTGATCTGTGCTGCAGGTGTATTTATGCTTTGTAGTTGATGACAAAAATATACAGATGTTCTGAAAATTCAGGGCACTGTTCCCCACTGAACCAAGCACTTCAGGCCAACTTCTTCTGCAGTACAGACTCTTACGGAACATAAATGATTCAATAGAAGCTAAAATTCTGTAAAACAACAATGCCTTCTTAAGGTCAAAAGGGAAGCCCTAAAAGTTGTGGCTGAGCAGTCTCCAAGCACCAATATTTATACTCAAAGAGCACGTTGACCATTTTAAGAGAGATTCGCAGAGTGACTGAAAATGCAGCAGGGACAGTCCAAGGTGGTGCTTTGTATTTTTGTTCAGTTGAGAGGAGGCGGCTGGTGCAAGCTTCCACAGCACCAGCACTAGCACTGCTGCATAGTCATGACAGGGACATGAATGTACTGGTATGTGTTGTGGACTGACTACTCTGCCTAAAAACAGTCTGTACCCTTTGTTAAATTACTGGGTTTGTGGGTTCTCTTCTCCCTGCTCTTGTTGCAACTGCAGAACTGCTGCTTTGCAGAATCAGCACTGGTCCTGGGGAAGAGGAATGCTTCCAGGCAGGGCTTGGCATGTGGCTGTTGGCCAACTACAAGTGGATGAAAGATGGTAACCTGTTGAGTTTGGTTATTAGGAAAGGGGGCAATGACAAGCAATGGCTGGAATTAGAAGCCTGAATTTTTTCACCTCTAAAAATCAAAGACTTTCTAAACTACAGTCCAGCTTAAAGCGAGTTGCTCTTCCAGTTGCATAGTGGCATAAACATAAATAGACAATGTTCTCAAGGGACACCCTCGTTATAGTAATGGATGAGAACAATTGCCTCGTCAAAAAGACTTTTAAATTTAAATAAAGGGAGATGTGGTGGGTTGCATACAGTTTGTGAGCACTTAGAGATGTGGTTAGTGCTGTGGTCTGCTCCTTAACAGTCCAGCCATATTTCTGTATCTGAGTCTGCATTATTGTAGAAGGCTATTCTGCATGATGTTAATGAACCATGAGTACAGCAAAAATGGAGTTGAAGAATTTTAATGTGCTCTGTGTGTGGATGGGGTCTTGTGTACTCAGTGCTGTAGAAAAGAAGATGCTATGAAAACTGCATCTGGAGGACCACAAAGTGTATAAAAGCGCTTAGTTTGGTTATGGAAACTACTGTATAAGCTTTGTATAAGGTTTAGAATGTAATGTTAATAAATGTACAGTCAAACAGTAGAAGAATCAACTTGCTTTTATTGAGCAATAGAACAAGGCATGGGTTTAGACTTAGACTTACCTGCTTGTACAGTATTTGTGCTGTGTGTATACATAATGATCCACAGTTTATACCTTACTGGGGATTACATCAGTATGTGGGGGAGGGGAGAGGAATTTAGAAAGAAAAGCTATTTATGTCTCAGACTTGCATTTCTGTTTCATAAATCATCTGTCCTATTGAAAATCTCCTACCCTTTCTTTTTTTATGGTGTGAAGAGCTGTGCAATCTGAGTTGGAGAGTGCTTTACTCTCTAGGTACATTTTGTGAAGAAGGAACTCTAGAAATACATGTTCTGAGAGATCAGAGCCATTTTTAATTTTTTTTTTCTTTCTAATTGCTGGACTTGCCTTCTGATTGCTACAGTGTTAAAGAACCGAGCTAAAAGCAAACCTTGCATCATACCACAGAGACTGCTGTATTTAGGTTTACTCAGATCTACAGTGTTCGGTACAAAGATTTTATTTTGAAAATGAAAATTTTCTGGATTAGAATTTTTGCCTGTTAACTGTTTTTAAAAAGCCCACTAGAGCTGTACTTAAATTTTACTACCTTTCAGGTAAACTTTAGTTGCAAACTAAAGGAGTCAGTTATTTCTGTTGTTATACCTGGGGGAGCAGGTGGACTAGGACATCTTCCTTTTCCCAGCCCCGTGTCCCTGAACCAGGCTTGCATTGATATTCATGCTGCTTGGATTGTATTGTTTGGTACCTGATGACTAATTTGTGATAGAAATACATATGTGCTGAGTCCAGACCAGATACAGACTTCAAGCACATGTGCTACGTGCTTACCCTTCTGCTCTTTTTTTTTTTCCTACTTTTTTCTTTTTTTTTTTTTACTTTAAACTAGTTGCCTATGTCCTGAGCTGAGAAGGGTGAGGAGGAGGATATCATCATTCTGGGCACAAGTAAAAAGTCAGGTGCCTGTTGCTATATATATATTTTAAATTCCGCCCCCCACCCCCGCCAACCAAACTCTGAAATAACTTCTCTTGGGAGCTCTGTGCTGGAGCAGAGAATTATTTGGGGGGGCCTGATTGCAGGCTGACAGTGCTGAAACTGTGTTTGATAATTGTGCTGCTTGCTTTTGCGTCGGTGTAGCTGAGCCTAGAGAGAGGAGTTAAGTGTGACTCTGGCAGAAGATTATGCAAAGCCGACCTGTAGTTGAAGAGGAACAGGAAAGAAGTGATCAAGCAGGGTGACTGAGCTGTCCCAAGATACTCTCTACTGGTAAAACCCTCATGTTGACTCTAGCCTAAAAGTTTTGTGTAAATGCATCACCCTTCATCGTGCTGCTGGTGTAGTATGTTAGCTTATGGTTTATGTGATGATTTTGAGGTGTCTCAATACACCTTTTTCCCCAGGCCTCTATACCACGGCTACTTTTAAGTACTGTTGATACTAACTCGACAAAAAGTTAAAGAGCTTATGGATTATATCTGCAGCAAATGGGCAGCAATGTAAGAAATATCATGTGGAAAAGATCCTAACTCTTGTCAGCTTTCCAAAAAAAAAAAAATTGCATGGAAATAGAGTATCACCATTAAAGTAAGAACAGAAGAATGAATCTCATGTGTGAGGTAGAATGACTTGGTTATTGGCTGTATGACTTTATTCTCTCACTACTCTCAGCTCTAGGGCCAGGTGATGTTGCGCCTAGGTCTGATACAGCTGCTAATTTTTTTTTAACCTGGTATAATTATTTATAACTGCTAGAAATAGAATACCGGAAAGACTAATAGGCAAATCACATTCCAGTTCCTTAGACCTTTGTTCCCTCTGGTGGGAAGGTGGATGGGAATGGCCTTTGTGGCTATGTAGTAGTCTGAGAGAAGTGACTGTGCCAGAAAGGTGAGTGATAACTGCTTTTTTAAAATAAGTTAAATATGTAAATAAACCCCCAAGCTTGCTTATGAGTAAACTTATCATTGGTGATAGTGTCCACTGATGGAATTGGCCTAACCCACCTTACTATCAGAAGATTCTCTTAGACTGGTACACGTTAATAGATATATTATTTGCTTCTTCCCTGTCTCATTTAGCCACATGCTGAAGCATTAGGTCTCTTCAGATCTTGAGAGAAGGATTTTTGTTGTCTTTAGCTATTAAGCAGGGTTTTTTTCATTACAACTAAGTTACAAAAACAGCATTGAAGTGTTGCGTCACAGGCTGGTAAGTAGCATACGCTGTACATTCCAGAGCAACATGCTGGGCTGCTATGGAAATTTGTAAACTAGGTGTTAGTTTTGGAAAGTACCTCCCATCCCTTTCTAGCCCCATGGGCTAATATACCTTTATTTTGTCTGCCAGAAACCTAAAAACATATTTTAGAGAGAATAGCAAGGAGATGGTAACAACAAAGCGTCATCATCATTTGCTTGGGTAGGCTAATGGGATCAAAAGGCCAAAGTCTAGTCAGAGAACAGCTTTCAGTGTTCCAGGGTGAGGGAACACAGCTGACTTTGAAACCTTATCTGTAACACACAATGTAGGTCTGAAGCATTTGGCAACAGAGTCACCCACTGACCTCTGCTGGCACAAACCAGTTTGTTCTCTTACAGCTTTTTGTTAGTGCAGCTCTGGTATGGCTAATGGCGTAAGCTAGTGTGGAGATTTTGGAAACTGCCTGCTGTTCTTTCATGTTCTTGGCCTCGCAACAAAAACAAGTGAGTAAAAGATACAGCTTGCTTTGCCGAGTATAGGCTGGCCAGCCTATGGGGTCCTGAACACCAGCACCCAGGTAATGCCGAGCTGTGTGGTAGATGGGATAATGAGTGTATGGGCTCCAAACGTTGAGAGGACAGAATCACGTTTTCACAGGTCTCGCCCTTCTTCCAAATAATTATCCTGGGGCTCCTAGGTGGGTGTCAAAAAACCTACAAACCCTTTTGAGGTTGGGGTGGCAAACAGGAGGGGAATTGTATGTTTGAACCCAAAAATACAATGATCGGTGCAAGTGGTGGTAGTCTGAAACTGGGAGGTGAGGGAGGAATTGGGATTCCTGTGGTGACTGATACTTAGAAGAAGTTGTGGATAATGAATTTGTATGAAAACATGTCTAGAGCATAGAGCTACAGTCATGTTAAACAAGATCTGCTTACTGCTATTTGGTACGGGCTCTCTTCCAGCTAGAACTGATCAAGCTCAGGTTGCAAGGATGGAAGACAGTTCTGTTAAATGAAAAAAATAAACCAAAAGTCATGGTGTGGTCAGGATGGGGTAAGAAGGCATTACATCTGTCTCTTTTATTAGTACTGTTTTAGTAGTATTTATGCTGATCACTTGAACTAGAAGAACAATCAGTTGTAGATCCTGCTGCGTTGAGCCCTACTCTTACAATCTTTCCCCTGGAGTATGTCTGCAGGTACTGCCTGCTACTCCTGAGAATTGAAACAATATCCTTCCTGTCTGTTAACGTCATTGCAGGCAGACAGAATGAAACCGTGTGCTACGTTGTGTCAAGAGGTATAAGTAGCAGAAGCCTATGGCAAGCATCCTGATTTTCTTTTAATCATGTACACAACAACGAAGCAATCCTACCAGCACTACTTCTGGCCTTGCTTTACCTCCTTTTAATTTGAATGTCCGTGTAAAAGTGGTATCTTTTTAAGTTACTACATAAACTGGGTGTTCACAAGACTGCCACCAGGGCTGAGGGAGAGAGGGTTCCCACAAGTACAAAGATTTGTGGTGTTCGTGTTTTCAGAAAATTAGCAGATGCATCTCCTCCCTGAATATCCAAACAAACTCCTGTTTGAAAATAAAACTACTGGAAAGACTATACTGAAAATGTAAAATGTAAACATTTTAAGACTTCAGAGATATTTGGATGTTTTCTATTTTATTATATAGCTGAAGTAAAGAAGTTCAATCAGTGCCAACCATTTTGTTTAATACCTTGGAGATTCACCACCTTTAGATGTGCTATAAAGTTCCAGATCTAGAGGCTTATCCTATATTATTACTCAAATGTGAATGAACATAGGCATTCTTATCTTACGTGATTCTGTTCTTGTATAGCTTATTAGCAGAATTTAGCAGTAGGAAAGATCCTATTTCTTAGTGCTTTTGTGCTATGGTTTTTTTGTTGTTGGGTGTAGGGGGGGGTGGTTTCGGTTTTGGGCATTTCTTTTTGAGGCTGGTTGTAATGTGAATACAAGTGATAACAGTGAATCATCAGGAAAAAAAACCCTTTGGAAATAAGCCAGAGTCAAATTCTTTTCTCGTGCTCTGTTCAATCTGCTTCCTCTTTAAAAGAAAACTTTCACATTAGCAGAAAAATAAATGCTTAGCCAGAGTTCTTTTTGTGTCCCTTTCAGCAGGGAGAAGGGGATGAGTGTGCCGAGCTCAATGCCCATGCTGGCTTCCTCCTGCCGTGGAGAGTTAACACTCTAAAAGCTTTTTCTTCCCCCTTTATTTCTGTTTCCATTTAATTCTTATGAAAAAGTTGTGATGTTACAATTTTGGTATTGGAAACCAAGTGCAGAGTTTTGTTGTGAGGAACTGAACTGCTTTGATATAATCCCAGTTTTTTTCTGGGAGAAGTTGACTTCTAGTTTTTAAATGGTTGCTGGGGCTAGAAAACAGCATCTGCACTGTGAAGCTCTGAAGAGTAAATAAAAATATACCAGTGTATATGTGGTATCTGTGTGCTCATTACAGCGTACAGATACAGTGTTCTCTCAAAGCCTTCTGATATGATCTTAAACAAGTCACTTTTTCTGCAGCTCTAATACCAAAATCCATTCACCCACATAGCTAGAGACTGCTTTAGGAAAAATTAACAACTGAATGTTCTTGACATGATTACAGTTCATTTTCATTGATGCAGACTTACCCACAGCAAGGAATAATGCTCCCACAGCAAGGAATAATGCGCTTTTTTTTTTTTTTCCCCTGTGTACCTTTTAAACACAGACTGGAGATACACACCCTTTCTCCTTGCAAGCAGAGTCAGTCTATTTCTTAGACATACTTGCTATTAAGTATATTATGCATTATGGCTGAAACAAGGGAGTTAAGAATATTGCAGTCTATTAGGTACCATTTTGTTTATTCCTGCCCATTTTTCCAGTTCCAGGAGCTCATGTCTAACATGTTTGGGGTTTTTTTCCAGTTCTGAGGAAAAGTTATGGATGAGATGAACAGTTTGGCTCTTATCAGGCTTAGCTAACTTGCTAATTAAGCCTGACTGCTGAGATCTATCGTCTGTTTTTTCCTGTATAGATATCACATTACACTTTTAATGTCTTGGGATCCACAGGGAGATGTGATTCCTGCCAGATCTTAGGGTTCCCTACTATCTAGTGAAAGAGCCAGCCTAGCTGGAATACCCTTGCTCCACCTGGTACACCATGGCTTGCTGTACAGTATGCAAGAAGATGGGGATTTTGTAAAGGGATTCTCAGAAGCCCCCATCGTAAATGGCTTAGTTTGTACAAAGCACTCGACTCCTCCTTACAGTTCAAAACCACCTAAATCTCTTTCTGCCTCAATTTCTGATCGATGTTTTCTTGGTGTTTGCCTGGCACCTAAACCATGTTGACCTTATCCCTCAGAATATAGTTACTGGAGGTGTCGGACAACAGTAGTGCAGGGCGCTTACTGTTACTTTTACCTGTAGTTGTACTGAGCTCTGCAGTGCTGTGGTTAGTGCGTTTCTGGGACACGGAGCACCAAAAATGCAGAGGAAGAAAAGCTGTCTTGTAATAAGAGGCAACTAAGGTGGATCTAGTCCTAAGGTCCTGTGTAGAGTTAATTGCCTACAGTTCATTTGGAGGTAATGTGTAAGGGGGAAATGTTGCACGCTGATGAAAGTCAGAGAAGCTCGTCTGATGACATACAGTGACAGATCAGTTACTGTACTTTACTCATTCCAGTGAAATTTGGTGGAGGCCACATCACTGTTTGCCCACAGCAAGGAGGCTGAGTAGGAGATACTGCGCTAACAATATCAAGACTCCCCAGGTTTCCTTAAACTAAATAACCAAGGGAGAAAATGCATCTCATTCAAAAATGTCCAATAAATAGGGAGAAATCATTTCAGGTATATGAATTGCCCTCCGTGACCCTGCATTTACCCACACACATTTTTCTCTTGGCCTAAATGAAAGACTTGTTCAAACAAAAAAATCCTGATGGCACAGGCCAGCAGTGCTATTTGTTAATGTAGATAAATGTACTTAAAAATTTAGTAGTGCTTGAGCTATGGAATTGGATCTATCTAATGTGGTACCAGATAGCTGGAGATGCAGAAGACAGATGACAAAAATTTCAAGGATTTTCTCCTGATGCTGAGCTCCTCCAATGTATACCCTAAGACATTGCCTTTTGTTGCAGTTCAGAGGTTTGTACGCTGAAGTCTGCAGTTGCTGAAAAAGCTGTAAATGATGCTGGAAAGTAAATGTAATTTGTAATTTTGGTTTGAACTATAGTTTCGTATTCAGCATATTATGTATTTCTGTATTTTTCTTGAACCTTAGGAGAATGTTTCATCTGATCAACTGACCTAAAAGTGAATGAAACATAAGGCATCATTGTTTGTTCATGGGTTAGTTCTCAGAGATAAAATGATTTGTTGTATCCTGCTAATATATCCTGAATTTTTGGTATCACTGACTTACAAGTCAGAGACACCAGACTAAAGCAGGCTGCAGGTTGGAGCACTCCTTGACCTCCAGACAAACCCTTCATCTTCACTAATGTGCATTATTTTACTTTTTTGCAACAGATACCCCGATTTCTGTTTTGCCATCTGCTCTGTGGCAATTGACTCTTCAGAGGGCTGGCTATTTATTACCAGCTATGGCTAGGAATACAGTAAATTCTTTATAAAATAAAAATCAATACTGACTGACATACTGCGTATTAAAGAAAATAATTGTTTATGGCACTCAGCTTAAGCTGTTCTGGTAATCACGTTGAAAAATACAATATTTATTCATTAGATCAAATTTAATGAGGCCTCCTGGCAGTAATTATAAAAATTACTGTAGCAGTAAATTACTAATGAGTTGTGATGTGCTTCCTACCTGTGAGGAAGGACTGGGGGTTGAAAAACCTGATATCCAGACAGCACTAGGGAGGGTGAGATCTTGAGGCTAGGAGTCAAGCTCACAGCAGCGCAGAAGTTGTTCACTGCACCTGAATGGTAAGGAAAAAAAATAAAGCAGAGAGACTCGTAACTGGGAGTTTCACTTTAAATAGACAGTAACTCTGGGTTTGTTTCCAAACCAACACATATAGGCAAGGGAACAATGGTATCGATGGGAGGAAGAGACTTCTTTGCCCTGTGTACATCATCTTGTCTATAAAAGCAGCTGAGGTGACCTAATTTACTGTAGCAGCTCTGAGGCTAGGAACAACTTGCTTTCTGGTTGTTATCATGCAAAACACAGTAAAGAGGACAATGTTTTCTTAGCGCCCTTAAATCTTCAAAACGTCATCACCTAAGATGCGGAGCTAAGACAAAGGTTGAAATCCTCCCCCCCCCCCCCCCTTGCTTTGATGCAGGGAGCTTGGCCTGGATTTATTTGTTCTGAGACAAAGCTTTAAGGAATGCGGAGGCTTTCAATAGCAAGTGGTACACAGTATGAATAACACCAAGGCACAAAGGTGTAAAAACGGTGCCACTTCTATCAAAAGTCCAGGTTTCTGCTGAGTACAGGGTGTTGCTGCAGTAGCAGAGGCTGGCTAGAGAAAGGGGTTCTGCTGCATGCTGAAATTAATGCACAAGTGAATTGGCATATAATTATGTCTTTTTCTGTAGCTTGCAAAGGTGCCATAGATTTGACAAGTGGCCTTTGGGATTATAAAACAGTGAATAGGCTGGCTTTTAGCAAATATTTGCTGCAGAAGATTAATCCTGGGTTCAGACATCTACCCAAAATCAAATAGAAGGCTGTGAATTTTCATTTCTTACAGCACAAACTGCTCTTAAATATACTGTTGAGCCATGAAAAGGAGTAGGGAAGTCTAGCACTATTTATCTTACGGTGGTATGTTGCGCTAAAAGGGACCATTTCCACACACTCATAAAAGTGAAGTCAAAGGGGAGAGAAATGTGTCCATCCACCCTTGAGACATCTTCCAAACCCCTTGAAGGAAGCAGAAACGCAGGGCCCTTGCACACAACCTATTTCTCTACAGCAATGCTGGCTTTTGTGGAGCTGTGGGTTCCTTAGGCTGGAAGAGCCCCTAGGAGTCAAGCACTGCAGTACTGAGCCTGTGACCCTATGTGGCTTTAGCCTCACACCTAAATAAATGTATACACTGAAAAATACATACAATTGGGTCTTCCAAAACCTTGGGCAAGCTAGTGAATGATCAGTGACAGGTCAGCATACAGCAGGATTATTTTGCAGTTTCCGTAGCTTCAAGAAAAAAGGGTACACCTTCGTTACCTGCTCTAAAAAGCAGTGGTTTGCAGTGATTTAGCCAAATGATATTACCTAGCTTCTTGTTACGGAAATAAGCAGGAAGAGCTTTTGCCATGATGCAGTTACAAAAAGACAATAGCTCTCTGCTAACCAAAAATTAATCTTCTCCAACTTCGTTGCCACAAAATCCTCAGAGCCTGCTCTGTCTGTGCTGTTATGTCAACACTATTGCAGTCACACTGCAGAGAAAAAACATCCATTTTTGGCTGTGAAGATGGTATCTTGCCTGCTAGCGCTGCCACACATTTCCTCAGTGACCTTAGGAAATTCAGCTCTCTCCCCGTTTCCCTTTTTAAAGCATGGAAATCCTCTCCAGGCTTTCCCTTGCAGTCTGATCCTGTCTGGAAGAGAAAATAAAGTATGGGGTTTTTTTATTATTAGCTAAACTGAATTTGGCAATGGACAGATGTTCACTTTGCATACAGCTGTGCTGGCTGAAGATGCGTTTTTCTGTCATTCTGGAGCTGTTGTGAGGCTAAATTAACACTGATAGAAAATTCTGTGGTCTTCAGATAGAAAACACTTTAGAAATAGGAGTTACTGTGGGCTGGATGTTCAGAGCTGCTGTCAGCCAGAGCTGAAATCAGCTGGAGACCTGAACTACAATAGTTTACATGAATGTAGTGGTAGTTCATGGCTGGCACAGGAATTTGGATCAATCTACATTAAAAAAGCTCTCAAGTAAATACAAAAGGTAGACTTGGTGGAAAGATCCTTTTTTTTTCTTCTTTTTTTCTTTTTTTTTCTTCTTACTTTTCTTTTTTTAGACTGCAGCATGTAGGTCTGATGACTTATGCCCAGAAGGCTACAAGCTTTCACCACAGGCTGGCTGACTATTGTCTCATGATGCAAAATGGATTTTCAGTTAGTATTGTGAATTCTTACGGAATCTTACGGTGGTAAAATGGGAGCAATTTACCTAATGTTTCTTCTTCTACATCTATGAAATTAATTTAATGTGTGTGGAGTGGGGGGGATACTGTGGAACTAAACCTAAAAACTAAATAATAATGAAGCTTTTAAGAGAGAATGTCTCACAATCTAACATAAGTAGTAAGATTGTTGCTGTGCACTATTACTATAATTAAATTACATTATGTTGTTGCATTAAACTAATCCGTCAGTAATACTGTACTTAGCAGTAAGGTTCTGTCACATAAACATTACGAGCCTTTAAACTTCTGCGTTTTGTCTTGCAAAATGCAGGGAAAATACAGAAATTGGAGCAGCAGAATATAACATGAAAAGCTGTAGTAGTGGAAAAAGGCCAGCTAGTTCAACATGCCAGTCCTTTTAAAGCAGGTAAGTTAAGAGTGTTAGAATACATTTACCAAAAGGGTGGAACATGAGATGTATGCGTGAGGTGCCTGCTATTACTTTGAAAATATTAGGTACCGATCTAAAAATTATCTTTTTGGTATTTTCCTGAACTTCAGAACATGTTAAAGGTTAAATCAGAAGCTGCTGAGAGTAAACTGTTCAGAAAAGCATGCAAATAATAACCGAAATGAATGCAATCTTTTCTCTGAACAGAGGCAGAAAAAGAAGGAGGCTGCAGATCACTTAGACTATGATCAGTGAAACGGGGCAGCTGATCAGAGGGATGCAGCCTTTAGAACAATGTTAGCTCTTGCAGACCCAGGAAGCAGAATAATATTTTTCAAACTGAAGACTTCACTCCCATCGTAACAGATCAAACCATCATTTAGACCAGCAGATCCCGGTCTTCTCTCAGCCTGGTAAGCTGTTGTACATTTATTCTGGTGCCAGATCTTTTCCAAATGGATTACTGGAATTTTCATCCACATCCTGTTGACAGCTATCCCTTCCTCACATTTGCAAAATACAGACCATCTTAATTGTTCCTTTTTGTTATCATGCACAAACAATTACTTGGATTTTAGCAAAAATTGTTAAGGAAAATGACAAGCAGATTTTCCCTTAATACAGCATACACTGTAAACTTACTGTTTGCCACACTGCTGTGACTGGAGCTACAGCATTTGCTGTAGTTCCTGTATATGCCTCTGCCTTTAAGTGTTCACTGAACCATCTTGGTCTGCAGTCCTTGTGATCTAATTGTGCACGCAATATGCTGGGATGGCCATGATGTTCATTAAGGATTCAGAATGTATACAGGGGTTCTCTTCTAGCTCCTGGGGCTAGGAATAGGATAAAAACATTATGAGACTTTATTAAGTCTTGTAAGACTGCCACCCCTTGCCTCTGGGAGCTTCAGGAGTGGGAATTAGCCTTTACAGGGAGGTTACCATCCGTAATACATATTTATGCTGTGTCCATCATGTATAAGAATGCTCTCAGTAAAACTTACACTAAGCTATAATAATACTTTGCACTTCTTTGTTGCCTTTCATCTGAGGATTTTATTGTGCCTTTAAAAGCTTTCATTAACTAAAATTCACAACCCCGTTGTGCAGTAACTGTGCATTAACACCTCCACCATATGCAAAATACAGTTTCAGAGAAGCAAAGGCTGGTGTTGGTTTAAAAAGCTGGAAAGAATGGGAGGGGGAAAAAAAACCTGGAATTGATTATTCCTACATCTATGTGCAAGCCCTGCATTTTCTATCTAAAATATCTTAGGCTTGGATTGATGCTCTGACTGCACTTTGCTGCATTTTTAAATGCTGATGTGTGTCAAATTTAGCATTGTTTCAAAATTTTCAAGACATCCATTTCCAGGTTCATTTATTATCTGCTGGAAATCTATCCTTTGATAACTGGATGCAGATGTGGCAATGAGAGTGATATAATTGCCTGTGGAGCTAGGTACGCATTTTCACTATTGTTAAGCCACAGGGTCTGGTTTCCCCAGGATGTGTATGACTCTTGTGAATGCCAGTTACATACATTCCTGAGAAGAGAATGTGCCCCTAAAGCTACAATGTCCTTCGCACATAGCCTCCAATCCTCTACAAAGCTTACATTTCACAGGATTCAACAGTATTGGTTCTTTTGGGATCAATGAGAAACTCACCACCCATCTCCAGTATCTCTGAATTACAGAGCAGAACCAGATCAAACACAGAAGAGTTCCCTCATTTATCCTGCCTCTGTAATACATCAGAGTGTGTGCTGCATTCATTTTGTGTAGGCGGACTGGTGTCGAATGTACTCTGTGAACATATTTATAAAGGATTAACCTGTGCCTGGTATTCCTAAAAAACTGATTTAGTTAAAATACATATTTTATTCTACTTGTCTCAACCATAACAAATCGTTCCTGTTTAGCTTTGATATTAGTCACTTTTGCTGGAATGTAATACAGCACACATTATTGGTAGTCCTGCTATGTATGACAGGCTTTTTTTCCCCCAGCCAATACTTCTCAGTGCATTGTATGATCTGCATCTGAGACTTTTAACCTGCAGTGAAAGTGTTCGCTAACAGAATGTACTGCTTAGCAAACACCGAAGCACTGAGGATTTGAACAGGGTGCTCTTGCTTTAAAAGTGTTTAGAAGCGAATGGGTAGCAGGAGGTCAGGAATCACAGGCGCTGGGAAGGACCTAGATGTGCTGTGTACCTGGGATGCTCTGTGTGATCTGCCACGCTAGGAAGGATCCAGTCATGTGAAGCTCCTGGACTGCAAACAATTGCAGCCCACCCCTCCCACCAGCCCCAAGTTAAGTATGTATGTTTTAAAATATTTACTTTGACACAGGCAATATTTAGAAATTTGTTTTATGTAGGAGGATTAAAAGGAAATACAAATTAATAGCTTAGCAATGGGGAATTCTGACCCTCATCTGCAATATGTAAAGAAAGCTCGAAAACGTTAATAGGAATTTGAGAAGCTGCTGACTAGGAACTTGCCATAAAACAAAAGAAGGGCATGCTTCTGATGAAGGGTTAAGGGTAAGTTACTATAAAGAACACAGCCACAGGGTAAATGACCAAAGCAAACACTGGAAAACCTATTACTTCAGATGTGTGACAGCCAGACTTCAGGCTTCTTCTCACCTTCAACCTGGGATTCAGGGCTTGGTTTGGTTTTGGTTCTGGTGTTTTGTTCTGGTTTTTGGGTTTTTTTTACTTTGTATCAGCCTATTCTGTGATTGCAACTGTGTGAAAAAGCTTATAGAGTTTTCAATATCTAACATCTTCTGGTAGAAAGGAATGGTGGTAGTTGATTATATTTTTGCCACTTATCTGATTGCTTTTGAATTCAAGCAATCTGTTCTTGATACCGTATTTTTTGTGTAGCTTGTGTGTCAGATATTATTTGTTGTACCATCCATCTGTCTTATCTAGGTAGAAGAAAATGCAAAAATCAGTGTGCGTGTGTTGAGGGGGGTGGGGTGGGAGGATTCTTCTTAGCAGCCCATCCAGCATTTTTTCTAGTTCATTTTCTTCCCCATTGTTGGAATACCAACTCAGAAGCTTGCAAATGTTTCTTTTTCTTGCCAAGACAGTGGTGCTTTTGCCCTGGCACACATTAATGTTTTTTTTCCCTTTTCTTGTGTTTTGAGTGCAGCTGAACAACAAATTCCTCTCTGTTTAACAAGCAACTTCCTCATATTAAGTTGTCTCCATACCAAAGTATCTTTCTTTATTTCAGCAGAGCTCTGCGTTTGTATTTGTTAATTAAGTACTGACAAGCGAATAGCAGCAAGTGCAGCAATATTTTGTGCTTGCGGGCTTTCAGAGCAGCCCCTGTGGAACCTGAGCCTGCCTGTTTCAATGAGCCACGGTAGCAGCCATGCTTTGACAGGTAGCCAGTAAGACAGCAAACTGGTATTCAGGAAATGAGAGAGGCTCCTTCAAAAGAAGTCTAACCTCTTTTCTGCTATTCCATGTGCATTAGACTTAATGGTACTCTCAGAAATTTTCATGCAAGTTACACCCATTTCATACTCATACCGTTTCAAGCCTGAAACCTAGATTATTTCAAGTTTTACAGCACCAAAATAATTTGCTGCCTGTTTTCTCACCAGTGTAAGAGGTTTTCTTTAGGTGGAAGTTGGCTCATCATAGGAGGACATGGGTAGATGGGTAGGTGTGTGTACCTGCATCTGGAGTTCTTTTGTTCTCTCCCAGTTGGCTTTGATTGTTAAAACAACCATTTCAGTAATTTATTGGCTGGTTTTTCAGGGAAAAAAAATCTTGGTTTGAGAGAGGTTGTCATAATGTTGCTCCCCAACTTGACTGACAGGCACCTTTGCGAACACACAGCATGTTTCATCTCAGAGCACTCGACGAATATCCTTAACCCCCCTCTCTGGACCAGCCCACCTCTACTTGCAATGCTCCCTGCTTCTTCTCGAAGGATTGCAATCCCTGCCTTTTGTTCCTCCTTCTCAGGAGTTAATACCTCCCCACCTTACAAGTCAGCAGTGGATTCTGTCAGTTAAAAACCCCAAATAACAAACCCTCCTACCCTGAAGGCCTTTTCCTTTCAAGCATGTATTTTTCTATCCTGCAAGGGAGTCAGTGCCATAACCCTGAGCTTTCATGGAATAGTTTCTAAGTCTGTATCTGTGTATTATGAATATCTTCCAAAGAGGGAAAGAACATCCCTTCTTCTGGCAGCTGCTATGTTTTGTGACTTCCTGCCCCCCTTCTCCACTACCTTCCGCTCCTTACAAGCCCCTGTACTTCACCCCCTCTACATGCAATGTCTCCTTTCAAATCCTCCTGCACTGCTGCTGTCACCTCAGCCTGCTCCAGCCGTTGCCTGCCAGTGCAGTCACAGCCCAGAACCCAAACATATTTGCCTCTGTTAAGAGATCCCACTGTTGGTCTTTTGCAGATTTCCAGAAAGCTGGATGACCTGCGACACAAGCTTCCAGTCTTTCTCTTCCATCCACACTCTTTTTCCCTATCTGTTGGATTTTTCTCTGAATTTCTGTAGCCTGAAAAAGAAAGCATCAGCTTGGTTTTTTTCCTTTTACCCCATTTAACATCACTGGCATCACATCCCCATCTTTCTAGCTGAGGTCATCTTTTTTTGGTGCTGTTCAGTGTTGCTTCTTGCTTCCTAACAAGCTGCTGTTAAGAAATGCTAGACACATCTTCTGCCCTGGGGATAGCTGACTGTCTCTAACCCAGAGACAGGAGACTGCTGGCTCAGGGGCAAGAGGAGACTCCTATACAGAAACGTGAAACACTATGTGACACATAGGGCCAGCTTATAAAGGGAAGCATTAACAGAATTCATGTTCATTTCAGAGATGTAGAAAAGGATCCTGAAGACAAACTGAATATCTGAGATTATTAGCTGATCTGACATCATCTCCTTCATTTAATCACTCGCTTTTGCTGTTTCTGACAAATTTGGCTGAGGCCATGATGCTTAAACTGTGCGTGTATCCAGATTTTCCCCCATCACCTCCTCACCGCCACCTCACCTTACTTTGAAATGGCATCTGCTTAGATAACAAAAGTTTTTATCTGATGTCTTAGACAGTGGCATGTCAGGTAGGTATATAAGAGACAGAGGGATTTAAAGAACAGGGAGGATAAGATCAGAATGACTGAGTCCTCATACTTTGCAGTATGCATAACAGGGTGGTATAGAGGGGATGTCCTTCCCTGCAGGAAGCTCATGGCTTCTGCTACTGACAGCAATTACTATGGGCTTTTTAGATGTGACAGTGATTCAGGTTTTGTTTTCAGTCTCTGTTGTGTTTTTTTCATCTCCCCAGATCCAAGGGACTGAGGGCCAAGCAGATCCGGCCACTCCTCTAGTCATGTTCATGCGTGACCTCTTTGGTGCTCATGACAGGCCTCCCTTTCACCTGCTCCCCCGTCCCTCCCCATACATGCTTTGTTCCAGGCAAGAGGCTGTCTTGGAGCCCAGCTGCATAACACAGCATCTTCTGGCCATGTTTTTGCTCTGTAGTGACTTGCTGCGTTTTGCACCTGATGGCAAAAGATAATCTGTCACCTCAAATCCTACTAGTTCTGCAAGACAGCTTTCATATAATCAGTGGGTACTTTTACCCTCCTTTTTCCAAACATGAATATAAGGTCCAGCTTGACTCCCCCATATATATTTTTTTAAAGAAAGCAGCTGTGTTGTCCTTCAGGAAAACAGCTTGTAATTTGGCATTACTGCATTATATCCCCTAGGCAACGCTTTCTGCCTTCAGGACATATATTTATCACAGACATCACAGTATCTCTATGGTGCTTTAGTTTTCCATCAAGGAACGCTAAAAGAGCATTTAATTCCGTAAAGCTTTTATTGATCTTCACCACAATGTACCTCTGGTGCTTCTCTCAACATCCTCTCTGCTGAACAACATTTCTTTTTCCTCTCTTGATCTCTCAGAAGTCTGAACTGATCTCAGAAGTGTGGGCTTGCTTTGCCTTCTAGTGCTGCCTGTCTTTGTGCTAGGCAAAACTTTCCTGTCCTTTGGTCAGCTCTCCAGTCCTGGTTAGCTCCATCAGCCAGTGGCTCTTTGCCTTACTCAGGAGGCTTCCAAGGAGAGTTTAATGTATGTCAGCACTGGATGGCTTTTCACTTTTTGTTCTCAGTTTCGCTTTTGGTATTACGAGGCAGCCATGCAGAGTAGGTAGACAGACACATCTTAAAATGTGTTCAATTATGATGAACGGAAACATGATAGCCCTGCTACTTGCTCTGATTTTCTCCAAGTTCTTAATGCAAGGCACTTTCTTAATTGCTGCTCTTCCTGGTGACTGTTTCACCCTTGAGCTCAGAGCAGTACCCTTCTATTGTTACAAATTCTGATCCCAAAAGACACAAGAAACCAAGCTTAGTCTTCTGAGTAGGAGATACTAAGTGCTACAGCACTTGCCAAACCTATTTGATCAGCAGACACAGCCGGAGAAAAAAGCAAGCAAGCGAGGAAGAAGTGGGAATGCAAATTTCAGAGAAATCTTTCAAAGTCTGCAGTAATTGGCAAGGTAACTGCAAGGCTCTTTCTGCTTTTTGTAACACTGGTAATATCAGTTTATGATAAAAAGCTATTCTGAGTTACACAAGAAGGTGAGATATTTGCCAAAAAAATTCTTTAGTTCCTATTCTATTTTTTATGATGGACAAGAAGCACCATCCATACTGATTGACTGTTGGCATGCAACTTACCACTGAGCAACTGTATGTTGATGGATAAGCCAGTCTCATCCAAGTGTCAGGAAGATTATCAAAAAAAGGAGCTGTCTGTAGTCGCTCCATCTCTGAGGAGATTGCCAACTCACCCTAACAAAAGAAAACATTAGTGTGCTATTTGCGTCTCACAAAGAGGCTGTGATAAGATGACACGATAAATGATAGAGGGCTTTTTTTCCCCCAGTAAAAACACATAAGGTAGCTAAATCGTCAAGTGTAAAGAATATCTTTGCTCTTGCAACTGGGGTGAGTCATTTATTTTTTTAAAAAGGGGAAATGGTCAGAAAAACAAGAATGTAGGTTCTGGGTTTTCTGCATTTCTTAAATTTGCTCTAATTGCATTAAGTAATTATATGATATAGTAATCCACATACATACACAGAGAAGCACCCACCTACGCATATGTACAGGGAGAAAATGATGAAGGGCCAAATTACTAACTTGCTTTCAGATATCCCACAGAAAATTGTACATGCAATCAAGCTACCATTCTGCAGGCTTGCTTGCACTAATGGCTACTTGAGTGCCCATGTTTTGTTACTTTGAATTAAAGATTGAAAGGAAGGTAATTCTAGGTGGCAAAAAAAGGACGTCCCTTTAACAAACTAGCCCTATGAATTAGATTTTTCAGTACCTAGTCTTGGAGTGGTATGCGTTAACTACAGCTGTGCATGCATATACCATGATTGTGTAAATTGCTAGTAATGCCCAAGAAGCTACTTGGTTGCCTAATTCCATCATTTGAACATATATTAAAAGTTAGGGCAGCAGGTACGTGGCTCGTTGAGATTGCTACATATTATGAAAATTTGGCCCTGCAAGGTTAAGAACATTACGTGTTGCCATTCAGCGTTTTGTTGGCGTTGAGAGATACATTATTACAAAATAATGCCAAGGATGTGTGATGAGTTACTTATGTCCTTTTTACCTAGCGTCACTGCAGCTAGTAGACACGCAGTGAGATCAGAACTAGGGTGTTACTGTTACTGCACCTTTCCTCTCAGTTAATGTCCATCTCCTAATGATGGTCAAATGCCAGGTACTAATGTCTTTGAGCATGTTGATCATTTAACACTGTTTGAACCATGTGCCTTATGTTCTGTATGAAGTAGCATTTGTTTTCAGCATCAGAGGGTCTCTGAGGTATCAAAGAGCTGCCTCCCTTCTCTACTTTGGGTTGCCTAAAACACACGTGAACACACACCATAACTAGCAACCAGATCTGTTAGCAGTTGTAACAGAGGAGCCAAATTCCTGCAGTAGCAGAAGAGAACATCCCCGTCTTACCTCTGGGTCCACTCTGAAACAGGAGTCAGACTGAGACTGTAATCAGAGGCCTTGCATTTTGCTTCCTAGTATTGAGAGAGAGAGTATTTCAGTCTCCTGAGCAGTTTAATGATGATTTTTTTCATAGATATTGAAACAGATCGTTTGATATACAGAGATGAGTTACATGTTTGAAGTAGGCAGTTTATGAAAGTACAATTTTTTAATCAATGAAATTGGAAAGAAGCTCCCCAAGTATCACTCACAAACGCCTGTTACTGACACCTACACTGATGCTATGTTTAAACCCATGCATCCCCTAAGATTAGTAAAGCAAAGCACACATACTTTCAGACCTAAATTAAGTTCTTGAATAGAATGCCTTACCTCATGTATCAGCAGATCCAATCTCTCATATTCTGGAAAACAAATCAGTTTATGTGAGGAGCGTTCGGCTGGTGCTTGGATAAAAGATCTGATCTTAGTTTCTTCTGAAAGTGGTTTTATTTCTGTATGTTGTCTAGCTCTGCCTTCACCTTCAAGAGATACCATGTTGTCTTGAGGCAAGTGCCTCACGTACACACTTCTGTGGTAATGTAAAGGAAATTATAAACTTTGTGTCTTAACTTCATGCAATGAAAGCAGTTCTACTGCCTTCATGTCATAGTATGAAGGATATCAAAGATGTATCCTGTGAAATGGAGGAGGAGTGGAAGACCTGTGCAGGTCCATGCTGTTAGGAAGAAAAGCAAATTCTGCCTCGTAGCTTGCAAATAATGGTGTTTTGCAGACTGACAAAGGATCCTGAATGGCCCAACCCTATTAATATATCGTAACACTCCATCAAGATCTTTTTTCCCTGTGGCACAAAAATAATACACATATTTATGTCTCATGCATACTAGAGATCCTGCATTACAGATTTCAGATTGAATCCCTGTAAAAAACAGGTATGAAAATATCAAATTCTATTGAAATTGGTGGCCACAGGACTAAAAAAAACCCTAAAACCAGAGACATCACACCATCTTGTGACAAATTTGCAGCCTGCTCTGTGTTTTGACTGACCTTGTCTTCCACAGCTTGGGAGACTCCTTCCCCAGTGACAGAGTATCTGAATTGCAGCTCTAATAGCATATGGAGCATGTTGCCTGCAGTTATTACAAAAGCAATCTCCACATTGGGGTGCGGGCCATAACGGATGGGGCTTTGGGGAGGTAGCATTTCATCCGTATTTTTATGGTAACCTTCATAATCCAGGTTTGAAGAGGCTGCAAACCCAGAAGCAAGCACTGACTTCCTATCAAACTGTCAAGGAAATAATAAAAACCCTGTCACCAAGACACTGGTGACAGTCCTTGCTAGACAGAATAAGCAACATGCTTAGGCATAAATGGAATTGTTCTGTTAGGAGTAATTTCTGAGAACAAGACTTTTATAACACTTCTATATCCGTGGAAATTAATCTGATTTTTCTCCCATTTTAATTAGCTTCTTTCATGTCACACCCAAGTTCTGATGTTTGCAAGAAAAAAGAATATGAATTTTCTAATAATCAGATTATTCTTCAGTTAGAAAACAGCAGAGAGATTATTTTAATGTTAAAATAGAGACAGAAATATTTTAAAAGAAAAATGTTATTTCTTCCAAATTACAAAGTGCTGCTCTCTGGTGTAACATTATTATTGTGTGTAGCAACTTATTAAATGAAGCAATTTATGGTAGCATCTCTGAAAAATGCCAACCTTTATTGAAATGAAAGCAAGTAATAGCATAAGGACTGTAAAATAAAAAGGCAGACTACCTTCTTTTAGACCATTACAAAAATACATGTATTGTCTATTTGACAATCAATGTACTACCATAAAATAAAATGGATCTGTGGTATCATCATAATTTCTATTTCAAATGGTTTGCTGAGAGCCAAATTGTCTCTTTTATAGAAAAGAATGACAAATGGTTTAATTCAATATCACACACGTGTGTATATATATGAGCTGAAATTCTGGTGCAACTCAGAGCTGTTAGGCAAATATTTCAGTATCATCACAAGTTTAAAAACAACAGACACGTGGGAGTACATCCATTCATTTACACTTGTACTGACTTAAAATTAAAAATGTTATTTCATGCTTTTAAAGTACTGCTGTGGGACGTTAAGGACTGCTGAATTCTTACTGCTCTGAGATACTTTTCAGCCTGCCAAGATGCGTGATGATGGTGATAACAACAGCGGTAGTGCAGGATCTTTAAAATAACATGGGACTCCTTCCTGGAAGATAAATAAACACCATTTTCACTAACCCCTCTTTGATGATTCAGCATTTCTGATGCAACAAAGTGAAATAATGAATGTAAAATAACAACAGGTTTGTGTGGGATGGGAAAGGGAAAATGAGCATGTGCATCGTTGGAATTTCTGCAGAAACTGTAGGGAAAAAATCCTATTACAAATGGCACTTCCCCCCCCCCCCAGCAAAATTCCTCCTCTTGTTTTACTGTTCACTACATTTCCTTCTTTTATTCCTTTTTCTGATCTCGTCCTTTTGTTCCCCTTCCCTCTGATGCTTCTCCTTGCTCGGCGCAGCGGGAGCCTGCTGGCAGCTGGGGACGGAGCGGCCAGACGGCGGGCGCTGGCAGGTGAGCTGCGGCGGCGGGGCGCGGGTGCGGGGCCGGCCTGCTCCTGCCGCTCCGGCCCGCCTCGCCGGGCTCTGCCCCGGGACAGGGTGGGTGCCCGGGCCCCGCGTGTGGCACCGGGAGCGGTGCACCCCTGCCCCGCGGGGGCTGGCAGGGGACGAGGGGGTGAATGTGCTTTGGTGAGGACGGGGCGCAGGTGCCTCCCATCTCCGCCAGGCGACGGGTGCAGCCCCCGGCGCCGGGCACGGGCAGGGGTGAGCACAGGGTGCTCCCCGCAGGCGGGGGACAGGGACGGGGACAGGGGTTTTTTCTCCCTCTCGCGAAGCAGTTTTGTGTTGCCCGCGGCCCCGTGGCCGGCGTTGCGGGGCGGCCGCCGGGCTGGCGCAGCGTTAGAGGGAGCGCTGGCCGCGCTCAGGGATCAGAGGTCACCGCCGCAGGGGAGCGGGGCCCGAGGTACCCAACGCTCGGCCCACGCAGGACGCCATGCCTCAGAGGAGCGCGACCGCGGCCGGGTACGTGGGTGAGGAAGTGCCGGTTAGTGGCATGCGCGCCCCCCGGCCGTGCGCCCGGCGCCGCGGGGGCCCCAGGTAGCGACGCCCGGGGCCCGGGCCGGCCCTGCCGGCGGAGCGGCGAGGGCAGCACCGTAGGGGCCCTGGGGTTGCGGCCATCACTCGGGCAGCGCCCGGTGGCTTGCGTGCGGCGGGGCGTCGGGCAGCTCCCCGCGGGCAGGGTCGCGGCGGGCGGCCCCTCTCCAGCCATAACACAAACGTCTGCGAGAGGAAACCCCCCTCAGGGACCGGCCGGCCCCCAGCCCCCGCCGGGGCCGCGCCGGAGGGCACAGGCCTCTCGCCCGGGGCAGCCCCCCGGCTCCGAGCGCTCCGCCGGCAGCGCCGCCGCAGGCCCGGCGGGAAGGGCTGCCCTGGCCCGCCGCTGCGAGCGCCCCCCGCCCGTGCCCCCCCGCCGGCGCCCGCAACGGGCGGCGCCCGCCCGCGCCTCCGCCACGGCCCGCGGCGCCGCCAGAGCGGCGGCGGGAGCGGCTGCCGGCAGGGGGCGCTCTGGCTCCGGGAACGCGCCGCCGCCGCTGCCCCGGCCGCTTCCCGCTCCCCGCCCCCCCCCGCCGCCGCCCACGGCCCCGGCCCCGGGCGCCCGGCAGGTACCGCGGCTTGGCACGGCACCGCGCTGCCGCGGGCGAGCGAGGAGGTTCCGAGCCCCAGGGCCGCGCCCGGCCACCGGCCCGAGGGGCCCGGCCCGGGGCACCCCGCGCGCCCCCGCCAGCAGCGGCGCCGGGCGGGGCGGGGCGCGGGGCCGCCCGCAGAAGTTCGCGGGGCAGCCCCCCCTTCCCCTCCCCCCCCCTCCCCCCCCCCTCCCCCCCCCTCCCCCCCCCTCCCCCCCCCCTCCCCCCCCCTCCCCCCCCCCCTTCCCTCCCCCCCTTCCCCTCCCCTCCCCTCCCCGCGGCGGGCACCCCCCTCCATCCCTCCCCCGCGGCGGGCCGCTCTCCCGGGGTGCTGCCGGGAGAGGCTTTTCGGGCAGAAGAGACGCCGCGGTAATTTTTGCACAGGGTTTTGAGAACATGCTGCTCGAATGCCGGTACCGAAAAGCAGTGTTTCGGTGTTTGTGTGATCGGTGAGTTGTTTGGCAGCCAGGTTGCTGCTCCAGCGCGGGTCCTTACTCCAAAGAGGGACCCGATGCCTTTGGGGCACAGCCTGCAGCTGCTGCCCATACCCACCTGTGCTTGTACGTATCTCTTGAGAGTCAGTAACAAAAATATGTTTTCATTAAAAGCCTCCTGAAACAAAGATTAAAGAGTATGGAGGAAAATGTGATAGCCTAGCAGCCGAAGCTCTCTGTCCTCTTATGTACGATCCAAACGTTTTGGACCGACATAAACTGTGGCTGATTTACCTCTGCTGAAGACCTAATTCTGGTGCACAAGGTACTCCGAAACATGTAAAAGGTATTCCAGAGACACAAAAAACCATGGTCTCATATTCCAAGAAAAATCAAACTAAGCTAGACTAAACCAAAATAAATTCTTATTCTGCACTACAGCAATTACCTGTAGTGACTGCAAATTCTTTGTTTCCTGTACACACAGGCATGTTTTTAACCAGAAGCTGTATGCGATGCTTTAAGCCAAAAAGAAGTAATTTCTTGTTTGATTTTTTTTTTCCATGCTGATAGATGTGTGGTTATTCTGCTTTAGGATATGTGAACAAATCTTTAAGAAATAGAATGCATTCTGCTGTATTACTGCATATCCTGTGAAGGCTTTGAGTGACTTCAATGCTTCAAGTGGCTTTAAAAGGAGAAGTTTAGTAGTCACATTTTTTAAGTTTTATTTCTCTGGTGCTTTACTTGCTTGGTCAAATGTAACCAGTGCAGCACGGTGATCAGGCAGCATTTCCGGTAGTGGCTTTTTGGTTATTTTAACAGGAGGTTTCCCAAATCTCCCCTGGCATGAGATGTTCTGTAGAAGGGGCAGGTTCCTCGCGCTGAAACCCCACTGCCCTGCTGACTTCCTTCCCTGGGCTTCCTCAGTAATTTCTCTAATGTGTCAAGCTACTTTGCTAGAAAATAAATATTCAGAGATGGGGAGGGAGGGGGGGAGAAGGGAGGAAAAAACAGGCCTCCCAGCGAGCTATTGATTTGAAATACGAAACATATTATTGATACAAGAAAAACCCAGACATAAGGAAGCAGTTTGATATTGCACAATATTTGAAAAAAATCCGGTGCATCTGTTTAGCACAATATACTGCATAATGACAGCAATCTTCCCTGTTTGTATCTATTCATCTGATTATACAGCATAACAATTCTTTTTGCTACACATTTATTTACTAAAGGATTTTTTTTTAATGGATGATAAATTAGTAAATCAGATATCATGTGCTTGGGAAAATACGTTAGTTGACTCCCTACACACAAGATAGTTGCAGTTCGTATTTTATGTGATATTCAGTGATTCTTGCATATACAGATGAAGTTATGTGCTTCCTTTGTGGCGAAGACAAAGGAAGTTTTAAATCACTATTTAGTACTCTTTCATCTGGGCACATGTTATTTTGAAAAGCTTCAGTTTTTAACACTGCAATGCAGCACTGATGTAATGAAGAGCTTTGACTTACTTGAAGTATAACCCAGTGGCCTTCTTTTGATGTCTTTTCCATAGCTATTTCTGCTACAGCTTCCTGTCCTTGACCCAATGATACATTGTGAAGTTCTCCTGAGTCAATGGTAAATTCAAACTTGTTCCCTAAACAGAACAATATACTGTACTACTTCGAGCCAAATAATGAAGTGTTCAAACAAGCATGTGTTATACACACAGTGTTTAAAGGGCACCACAGCACGTGAGTCACCAAAGTAAAAAAACAGCCCACAAAAATATAGTTTCAATAAATCATCTGAGCTCAGATATTGTGTTGCTCTCTGGGTAGTATTCCGTATTAGCAAAATGCTGCTGTCTAAAAGTGGAAAAATTGATTCCTGCTAATGGATTCCTACCTATTGCCTATATAAATATTTCAATGCACGCAGAAGTGGGTATGTTAGAAATGTATCTAAAGAAAAAATAAGAAGTTAAATTAATGTCTCACTAAAGGCAGCATTACACGCAGGCAGTAAATACAAAGGACTCAACAGAAGTCCTCACACTGGCACTAGGAGGTAGTTTGGTCAGAGGAGGGTTAGTAAGTTTTTCAGCGTATCTAGGCAGTAGCGTCAAATCTGTTGCTCAAGTATCCTTATACAAAGCTGATGACTTGCACTAGTAAAATGCAGAAGAGCACACAGCTACCTCTTATTTCAGAAAGCAGCCACCATTCACCCAGGCAGCTGCCTGAGTCAAGCACTGTAACTTTCATCAGATAGTATGTGTTCCAGATGTAATGCCGTCTGTGGGTTAACATGTGCCAGCACTCGGCAGTCGTGGAAGGGCCTCATTTATTTCTCTGGTTGTGGTAGGTAGAATATCTAAGACCAGTGGTACTGCTAACTAATTTGGTAAAAATTTATTTTATTTCATAGTAAATGATGTGTTTTCTTATGATTGTTAGTAATAGGGTCTAGTCTGGACTGACGGGTCAGAATCGACAAGAGGACCAGTCCAGGAGATAAACACGACTGGGGAACAGCACTACCTTCTTTGAAAGTTTTTGTGGACAGTGGCCACATTTTGTTCCAAGTTACATTTGTGCAAAGTTCCCGTAAATTAAGAATTACAGTTGACAGAGCCTCGGGGAAAACAACAGGTAAGGTGTAAGACCCATCTATGGGGCATAATATTTTATCATGACTTCTGTTTGGTAGAGATCCAAGTACAACACACGTTAGGGTCACTCACAGTGCAAAATCTGTCCTTCAAAGGGCTGAGGCTAGTAATGCAAACTGACAGCACAAGTCATCCCAGCCGATCTGCTGTCTCACATAATTATTGGGTTTGGGAGAGAACTTTTTGCTTTTATTTTTAGAAATTCTTTTAGAAATGTCTCTTTTCTGGACATTCTGACTCCATTGCTTCTGCTTGTCCTTTCCAGGGGCCTTCAGTATCTCCGTCCAGGTAAAAAAAATTATTCATCTTTGTTCACACTTGAATAAATACTCTGTAGAGCCAGTACGTTGGAGCACAAGCACATGGGTTTTGAAAATCAATGTAACTAAAGTTTTTGATTTTTAAAAAACTGTGTAGGATCATTATTATAGACACACTGTACCCTGATTTCTTTCCATGCAGAGTCAGAGGCAAAAATCAAGTAACTGATGACACAGTGGTCGATGTAAATTCAGAGTTCACAAAGCATCAGTTTCGTTTTCTGTAACTAAAAGCTTTAGGTCAGAACAGCTGTGAAATTAATAGAAAAGATTTGTAATATTTATCAGTGTTCATTTTTGCATAGGCTTTGAATTTCATTTGTGGCCAATTTCTCCATTTAGAAGATTTTTAAGGCTTTTAAAACCATGCAATACAGACTCTGGGTATCATAAGTTTAAATCATGCACATATAGAAACATTCCTCGTAGCGCATGATTCCGTTCACAGATGATGATTAAGTGTGTCAGCTTGCAAGACCAGCTAAGCCTTCACCAAAATATGGACAAAATTCTACATGTCAGGCTTTTCTGAGATGTCTGCCTTCACAAATTAAATGTGGACTTTTGTGCGTAAGGCTTTTAGTGTGTCAACAAGGCTAGAAACACTGAATTGTGCTGAGAAGGAGTATTAATACAGTATTCCAAGGTCAGTTGAACTCAGATTTCTCTAGAAGAGGAACAGGTTATATTAAGAAATTGCCAGATCAAAGATAGATAGTGAAATGCTTAAAACTTTAAAGTCTCTAAGAACCAGATCTTAAATTTTCTACTGTTGCAAAAAAAACCCCAAAAGGGAGCTCCACACCATTATTTATCACATTGTACAGGGATGTGCTGTGTTCTGTTACTTGCTATTTAATCCAGAGGTGCATTCAGCTATGTATTAGTAGCGAGCACTGAGTTTTAAGCCATCAGAGCAGCAGAAGATAGGACAGAAATAAACTTGGCTGCAAATGGCCTTTCGAAAAAGAACAGGCATTTTGAGAGGGGAGGGAAGGAGTTTCCCTGTCCCTGGTGGAGTTTATTATTCTCTGGGAACAGGTAAACCAACCCTGGCTCATGAAGATACTTTAGAATAGGAAATGTTTTGCCTTTGAAATGTACCAGATTACATGTCATTTCAAATAGTGTTCACGGCGAAGATACCCCTGGGACCACCTTACAAGAGCTTTATTTCTTGCCTGCAAATTAGTCAGTTCAAAACACTTCTCCTCTCATCTCTGCCTTCGGCTCTTAATACCACACACACACACCATTCGTGAAATAGGGGATATGAATGAAAAGACCCTGAATACAATAGTACAATTTAAAAAATAAAACAAAGGACTGTAAAGGCAAGAACAAGGCGGGTTTCAGCCGGCAAGAAAAACGAATGAAATTCTGGTGCATTTTTGGAGGCATTTCAATAAACCCTCTTTCCCGTTTCAGCAGGGGCTCATTGAAACAGCTATGTTTTCCAAGTGGCAGACAGACAATAGCATCTAAATTATTTTTAAGAAAGCACTCACAGCACTAGGCACCCACTACTACTAAATCCGTCTTAGAGGAGAAGGGTGGAGGCAGAAGATAGGTCAACAAATGTATCAAGTTCTTTGTGTAATGCCTCACTGACATTTTCCACCTCCCTCAGCTGGCTTTTATTTTTTTATTTTTTATTTTTTTTTCCAGGATCCTGGTAAAACATAGTAAAGGATTTAAGGTTATCATCTGTCTCTCTCTAACTTCTGACATCTCTTTATAACAAGAAAGAGTCACAGCCAACTGTAACAGGAGGGCGACACAATGAATCCTGGTAAGACAGGGAAGGGGGGAGGTTCAACTTTGCTGCCCCTTTGCCCCTATTTCTTCCTCACAGAACAGAAGTGCCATCTGTTCCTAGTCCTAACATGCATGCATTTGATTTCCATTCAGTAATAACTAACACAGGAAAAAGATTATCAAGTGATCTAAAGCACTATCAACATTAGCAAGTCTTCCCCATCCAGTGTTTTGTTTGCACCTCCAAAGATCAGCAGATGAAATGGATATGGGCAAGTGCCTTAATTGCCTAGAATTATTCTATTCTCTGGTAGAGGACCATATGGTCAAGGTGTGGAACATGACCAGACTAAGGATGTTTAGGTGCTTGGGTCAGAAAGAGATTTAGAAAAATCAGACAAGAGGACGGATGTTTAGATTCTCCAACCTGAATTCAGTGCACCGATCTCTATTACTTGGTGCTGTAATACATCATTACAACAAGGCAAAATCAAGTCACAGTGTGTTGTGTGAGGCTAGACAGTCAGTATTAAAGTATGAGCTTGTTTCAAAAGAATCTGTAAAAATGTTTCTTAGGCTTCACAGTCAAACTTTTCACAAATAAAAAGCACAACACCACCAAACACCTTCCAGGCCAGCAAACTTGGTTAAAGATTGTGCTGGTTTTGGTTGGGATAGAGTTAATTTTCTCCACAGTAGCTGGTACAGGCTGTGTTTTGGATCTGTGCTGGAAACAGTGTTGATAACAGAGAAGATGCTTTAGTTATTGCTGAGCAGGGCTTACCCAGAATCAAGGGCTTTTCTGCTCCTCATCCCACCCCACCAGTGAGCCGGCTGGGAGGGGACACAGCCGGGACAGCTGAACCCAGTGACCAAAGGGATATTCCATACCATATGGCATCGTGCTCGGCGTGTAAGCTAGGAGAAACGTTGGCCGCAGCTCAGGCACTCGCTGGACATTGGTCGGTTAGTGGTGAGCAGTTGTTCTACATTTGCATCACTTGCCTGTCCTGCATTTTATTTCTTTTTTTTGTGTGTTTGTTTTTTATTTGCCTTTCCATTAAAATGTATTATTATTGTTGTTATTATTATTTTATTTTATTTATGTTATTAAACTGTTCTTAACTTAACCCACAAGTTTTCTCACTTCTACCCTTCCAGTTCTTTTCCCCCCATCCTGCTGGGGGGAGCGAGCGAGCAGCTGTGTGGTGCTTAGTTGCTGGATGGGGGTAAACCACAACAAAGGTCCAAAATACCAATGAGACACTGCAGGTGCCGAAGACCCCGTGGGTCCCTCAGTTATGCCCGGCCTTGCCTGATGTCTTATTGTTGAAAGTAATGGGGTGCAGCACCAGATGCCAGTGAAGGAAAGGTGCCTACAACGTGCTGTTTGCAAAGCAAGGTAACAATTAAACAATAGGTGCCGTGGGATTTCTCTGTCCCAGCCCTTCAGGCTTTCCAGTGCTCTTTCGTTTTGCTGTCTATACCTGATTATTTTAGCCGTCTCTCATTTCTTCATCTTCTCATCTTTTCTCCCTTTGCTGCAGCTGCCTGCCTACCTTGTTACTTAAGGCACTTCTATGGCCAGAAATTGACCATGTTGTCAGACCCCAGCTTTCCTCCCAGGGACTGGTGAAGGACTTCAAGCCTGAGAGGAGCATGGCCAGAAGCATTATAATGTAAATTATAAACCTTGTAAAATGGCTCAAGAGGGCAAAGCCTAGAAAATGGCTAGTAAGTAGCTTGTGCTTTCAACTAGCTTATCTTGGGCAAGTCAAATATCACTTAAACTGTATCTGAAATCTGAAGCTGATCTGTCTGGGAAACCTACTGCTGTCTACATTGTCAAAATACATGAGACAACATTTAGTTTCTCCAAATTTCCATTAATTTCATTGCCTTCTTTTCTTTCTTTTCCTCCTACACCAGGATGACACTTCTGAAGCACACTTTTAAGAGCATAATTTGATCAAATGATCCAAGGGAACTCCCTATAGACATCCATGATTTATCTGTTCTAAAGTGGCGTGCATGACACTAGCAATTGGTTTAACCCCAGTTAATTTTTAGATAATAAATATATTGTGTTTTTTCCAGGTGAGGACTGTGTTTTGTTTACACAGCTCGCTCAGAAATGTATCAAAGGCAGGGCCCAGCCACGCGTGGTGGTGAACGTTCTGAGCATCCCAACCTCAACTGGAGTGGAAGGTGCTTGGCACCTCGCTGGAGTCAGCCATTGTGCATGTCCTTATGCAAGGTGCTCGTTAGGTGGCTTCCAGATGACCTCACGGCGACGGGGCAGGATTTCACTGGTTAGCTGATTTATGGTTCAGTACAGTAGATACTTTGTGCTCTGAAAAGAAGTTGGGTCATCAGCTGAATCTGAATTTCTTTGTCCTCCCTTTCCCTTCTCTGTTTGGGATTTCACTTTCCGGCTCACAGCACATGCACTGGAAGCCAAAGAAGCCTCTTTTATTAGGTTAGTATTTTCATCCTAGTCCTGACTCACATCCGTGCAGGCTTTGGGCTCCTCTGCTCTGTACCCATTTATCACTCTTTTCAAAGGGAAGAAGGAAACTCGTGGTACGGGTGCAAAACTTAGAAGAGATCTGTGCCGAATAAGAGCAAGAACACAGCTGCACAAGACTCAGCATACTTCTCACAGGCAAAATGCAGTGAAGGAAAAGACGGCATTTTAAGCTAAATGAGACATCATTATACAATACTCTTTACATTCAGCTCATTCTAGGAAGAATATATACATGTGGCAGCAGCACCCGGGACATGAAGAGCTACTTTGAAAGTAGATGCGGTTCCCAGTGTTTGAGATGAGGATGGATAGTGGAGAGAGAAAATCGGCTGTCCCTGCAGAGGTGCCCCCAGCCACAGCAGCGTCTGTGAAGTCGTGCGTTTCTGTCCTTAACGGGAAAGCAGCCTGGCCTGGCTGAGAGCAAGTGCACTGTGTAGGAAGCGTTTCAGACAGGCATTCATTGCCTGAGGAGGAAGGCTCCAGTGGCCCAGCAGAGCTGGTTCGCAGCACAAACGGCTCAAGCTACAGCAAAGAGACCCGGGCAGAAGTACACTGACCTATCCCTATTCCCTCCCAGTGTGGCGAAGCAGGAAGGCATGCAAGTGAGACCTGAAAATCATTAGGCAAAGGGCTGTTCCATGGCTGCATGGCCACACGTACAGGTACGCACACACACACGGAGTCATAAATGGGAGCTCATGCAGGGTTCCTGCTGTACCAGGGAGGCTGACTGGGCTGTGCAAGTAAGCTTTTTCCTTCCAAACAGACCGATGTAAATGATAGCTGAGGGTGTATCGCAGGCGGTCAGGTTCTTTACACTCAGCCTCACGTTGTCAGAGGGTTTTGCTCACTGCACTGCCCTGTGAAGTACAACAGTAAAAGCCTGTGACAGGAGAGAAAGAAAGTTGTAAGCCAGTGGTAGCACTAGATTAAAACAGCAGCACGCAAACACACTGACCTCTTCCTGAGTGGTAACCTTGAGTGAGAGCTAATTCACTGGATTGATTTTATTCAGCTTGTCCATGAGAAAATAGAGCACAGCAGCACTGACTGCAACCGGCCAAAAGTGCTTGCGAGCTTCAGTGATCTTTATGGTGTTTATTTCAGCTTCCAGGTCCTTAAAGATATTGGCAAAGTTAAGATGTAGTATTACACTCAAAAGTCTTATTGGCAAAAGGCACAATATATATGCATCTAAGAATGTATTGTTAGTCCAATTAATGTTTTAAACAGTCTAATAGTCAATATTACTTAATGAATACAGGAAAACCTCATTAGCACTAGAGTTAAATTGCTACACAAAATTTTCCCTGTTCTCTAGTGTTGTGCTTACTCCTCCAGTGCTCCTTTGGGGTCTTAAGATTGACACTTTGGTATTTCTCAAAAGGAATGGGGGAGTATTATGATGAGTCATCACCAGGAGGAGTGTGATACTCATGGGAGGGGATGTCTTCCTCCTCAGTCTGGTGTCTGCTTGGATTTAGTTTTATATGTTTTCTTAACACTATCAGTTTACTGTGATTAAATGACTGATTTGTGTCATCTGTGCCTGTACTCTTCCCCGTGACTTATTCTAGAGCTATAGGTAGTTCCATCCACAATGAATAACAATTTGTTATTCCTATAAATCAGAGTTAAACTGAACTAAATCTAGTCAAGAGTACCTCACAGCTGGACAATTGCTATCACAGCTGAAACAAGTTAATATCTATTTAGCCCCAGACAAACCCAGGGAATCGCTGACACTGTCATGTGAAGACAAACCTTGTTACTTTTTAGTAATAATGGCAAAGTCACATTTACTGGGCTATAAAGTCCCTTTGGATAGTCTGTAAATTGCAGAGTTCAGCAAGGGTTTGCAAACCCTCCTATGGCTGCAGAATCATGACTGAGCAGCAGAACTTGGAAGCATTCACACTTTCCTATCTTGTCGTGAATCAGGACAATGTATATAGGTCTGATTGACTCAGTTTTCTTCATTGCCATCAGGAGACCAGCTAACAAGAAGCGTCTGGTTTTCATTGCCAATATGACTGTACAATCAGCAAGAATACTGTGATTATTAAAATGAGAGCTATAGGTTGTAGAGCTAAGTTAAAAATTACTGTAGCTTTAGGAGACATAGTGTAACCTATACGGGTATAGTGTAATTAAGATCACATGCTTGAATCGAAGATAACTCTCACACACACACAAACACACAAAAAATCAGGCAGGTTTTACACGAGGTAATGCACAGCAATTTCTGGAATTGGGTATGTAAACAAACACAACTAGATCCCATATATATGATTAGAGATTGATTAGAAACAGAAGGAGAAATGTCATAGTCACATCTGGTTAACTTTTGAACTAAGCAATCGTCTGAAGAGTAGAAACTAATATCTTCACATATCTATTGCATACTTCAATGCTATTTGCTGGCATTCTTCTGAAAAGACTCACTGGAATATTCCATTTTCTTTGACAGTCTGTGTTCACAGATGCAGATCTTTAATATCAGAAACACACACTTCCAAAATTATCTGATCCGCTTCTCAGTAACAAAAAGAACTTTTCCATCAGCTTGATACATAACTACCTATCTTACATATATGCAGTGTTTCCACCACGTGCTAGGTTCAAGATGTTTTAAAATACTTCCAATACAATAGTACACAAACGGTGCATAGATGTAAAAAATACGATTTTCCATGGCAAAAAAATTATACCTTGTTGATCCATTGTTGCTTCTATGTTTAATAAGCACTCAAAGTTTCAACCATACTTGTAAACATATGTATATTTTAGTGTTACAAGTGTAGGCATTCGTATCTTGGTGATCTGTTGAGCATGGTCACTCTCAACGAGAAGGACATACAGACCTCCCCACCTGGGGGAACCTCACTTTGAGAGTGGCACAAGCTCCCAGGGCTCCTCCACCAATATTTCACCACCCTCATAGTAGGAATTTTTTCTGATCCCTGCTCAGACTTCTCGTTGCCTCTTTCCTGCCCTTGTGCACCTCTGAGAAAAACCTGGCTCTGTCTTCTCTGTAGCCTCTTACAAAGTATTTTTAGACAGCAATAAATCCCCCTACCCTCCTGGCCTTTTCAAGGCTGAAGAATCGCAGCTCCCTCAGCCTCTCCTCGCATGTTACCTGCTCCAGCCAGCACTGGATTAGTGCCAGTAGGTTAATGTCTTTCTTGTACTGTAGGAGATAATGGTAATTAAATTCATACTTTTCATTTATAACATCTATTTTTGTTCATATAATTACTGGTAGTGTAAGACTTTTAACTTGTTCTACAGCTGTACCCTCTTCTTGAGTTTTATCCTGTTCAGTGTAGTTGGATGTGCACCTACTTCAGCTTTCAGTTTCCCTCCTCTGAAGTCCAAATTTCTCCTTGCACTGCCAGTTCTTCAGTTGCCTCTTTTGCCACTAATCAGGCAGCCCATGCTTCAGCACATTATAGGCCTTTCAAGAGAAAAATGCAGGGTGTTTTGTTTTTTAATTTTGCAAAAGCTTGTTCTGCTTCCTGGATACATCTATAAGAAGCTGGAATCCAAGGGTATGGTCCCCTCTGAAGAGCTGAATAACACACTGGCCTTGGACCAATGAAGTTTAATAAGGAGAATACTTCTAAAGAAGATCCAAAGTTTGAAAATTAGGAGAGTAGCAGAGCTCTTTCGAGTTTGCAGCATTTCTGACAGCACTTGGCTCTGCCATATCCCAGTATGGAGTGCTCCTGAGTTTCTTCTGCAGTCAACGAGACAGAGGATATGCAGGACTTAGCAGAAAGTATTCTTCCTTTTGAAGGATCAGGCTCTTGAAGAACCCCCTGCTGTTAGGAATATACCTCTTCAGGTACTTAAAATTATTTAATTAGCATTATAAATGTTAGTAAGAACACAGTTGACAAATCATTCTATCAAAGGTAATGGAGCTGTAATTGCAGATGGCACAGAATTTAGTACAAAAGATGGTGTTTCCAGAATTTGTTTTTAAAGTGTTTTAAAAGGCTGAATAAAGAAAGGAAACAAGCAAGCTATCAGGCAGTGGATTTTTTCCCCCCTCAGTGTTTTTTATGGACTAAGAATAGAGGGAACACATAGCAAGCATCTTGCTATTAAATTTGCCCATGACAAATAGTGCAGCTGCGTGTGGTGTGCAAGAACATCTGTAGAATCATGACACATGCAGAATCCCCCACACTAGGAACGTGACATTACACTGAAAACAATTCAGTGGTAAAAGCAACATAAATCCATTTTATATAATCTTTCTCCACCTTCTCCTCCCCCTTCAATTTGGAATTGTGTTAACTGAAGGATTCTGTCCCTCCTTCATGGCATCAGTAAATGTAAAAACGTAAAAGTGACTAAGCCTTTCAGGAGTGTTCCCTTCTTTCATTAACAGCTAGAATGCCAGTATGTCTTTCCTGAAGAAACAGAAAGTTTAAGAAAGAATAACCAGTGGCAGAAATGCACTAGACACCAGAGTTTACTCCAAGTGGAACTTGACACCATTTGCAGAGGCAATTTAACTCTTCAGAAATCAAGGGGTGATTTTCTGTGTCGCTGTATCTTGTGCAGTTTTTCAGTTCAAAGTGAGCAGTTGGATTGCTACTAGTCTTTACTTCACCCATGTAAATGACAGCACAAAGTACAGTGGCATGGAAAAGTCTGTCTAAAATGTGCAGCTTTCTAAAGTAAGGGGAAACTCCTTGCCTGGGATTTTGTGAGGTCCCACACTTACCATTCAAATGTAGCTATTGTTGAAGTTGGTAAAAGTTCCTTTAAGTTCCGCATGGTCACAAAGGAGGAATGTGCCTTACTCAAAATCCTTGAAGGCTTTTATTTTCCCCAAAATTATTTAAAAAAAATGTTTGCTTCCTACTTCTAAATACTCTATTGTTTGCTCTCTTAAATAGTTCCTTTGTAATCTGGAGGTTTTTAAAGTAAGAAATTTTATAATGGCAATGCAAACACTGTTTTCTGTAAAGTCTGAAGTTGTTAAAAACTATGTGATGGCAATACCATGAGAAGGCAACATATGCATGCTGTTAATACCTGGATCATCATTTGCTTGTTTCTTTGGAAGCATCTTTTCAGTTGTTAGGACAGCTCAGGCATAACTGCATGAAGCTCCAAGAACATTTCCACATCCTTTATGCAGGCTGCAGGGCAAGCCTGAAGGTAGAACAGTCAGCCAGCTGGGTCGTAATTTCAACTCTATGCCCATTGGATTCCTGCAACCTATATGCAAAACCACAACCCCTGTGAGAGATTTCCTTAAGGATTTTTTTGACAGCATGCATTTTGAGTTTACTGACTTGCTGATATTCTTTGGTCAAGTCCTTTGAACTTTGCTTCATTCACCATCCGAACAAAGCTTTTCCTATTTGAGAGAGACATACTGTGCATAAAAGAGAAGGGTTTTAAAGCACTCTGACAATGGGAAAGATACGTAAGTACAACTGATATCACCTGACGTTTGCTTACTATTAAGGTTGTATTTATGTCTTGATTAAATTAGATATGATTCCTTGTTTAATAATACAATGATTTTTAACATCCGCTTCCTTGTTTGCATGTTCAGTAACTGCTTGCACGAGCTACATAATCGTGTGAATCACCGTAGCAGAAAGGAGCGTCATGTGCCCTGCAAAGCAGTTACGGAGTTGGAAAATGCTGTAATTTTTTCCACTTACCCTGACTTTCATGTGGAGAAGCACACATCCAGTGGCCAGACGTTGCTGCAGTCAACTGTGGCCGCTCCAGGCTAGAAATGAGTGTTGCATCCTGCTCACTAATCCTTCCATTGGTGGTGCTTGTGTTCTAGGTGGTCTCTCGGGTAAATGGTCTAACAGACGTGAACAGCTCCATGTAGTCTGGCCTCCAGGTAATATAAATAGCGATACAATTTTTAACAAGTCAGTACTGTAAGAAGTTGTGGAAAAAAATACTAGAGAAAGCTATTTTATATGGTAACTAAAATGGAAGACTAAAGTTCCCCTCTTGGAGCTTTTACTTTAAATAAAGAGTTTTATGGTGATTTAAAAAGTGTTCTATTTTTCTCATGATGGGACCAGAGTGATTCTTGGAGAGTAGACACAGAAATGGATAGATTCACCATGGATAAGTGATTTGACAAATACAGATTATGAAATAAATACGACTCTAAAACATATTTGGTTTAGACCCAAAGGATCCAAATTCAGCATCAGAATGACTATTATTGTAGCTGATCTAATTCTTTTAGTTGTTTGCCATCATTTCTATTTCTGCTGCTGTGAGACTTGTTTACAGCTTCTCAGCCAGAAGAATATCCCGAAGGAAATAACTGTCAGCAGCCAAAAAAAGTATCTGTAATTCATCCTAAAGCACTGTCAACTTAATTTTAATTTTTCTGCTTTATGAGTTCAGGCTGAAGTGGTAAGTTTGCAAATCCATAAATCAAACCATATTAATAAAGGAAATACGTATCTCTTTTTAAATTACGCTGTTTTCCTAGAACTTCATTGTAAGCACAGATTTTAGTAGTTAAATCTTCAATTACTAGAATCAGGAGAAAGAAATAAAATTGTGAAACGTATGCTGTGCATTGTAGAAAGGTTTAAAATAGAAAACCTAGCTGACTATTGCAAATGCACACTGAACATCCAGATTTATGATTGAGTTTCCTACAGTTACGGCTGGGAGGAGCCATGTACAGGTCGCATCAGCTTCCTTCACCGAAGAAAAATTTTGGGATGCTAATCCCCCGCTGGCGGAGCTAGCTGTTGAGCAGAAAGACCAGTATGGTACCCACAGTATTGCATCTCAAAACATTCCCAAATTCGTGTCATACCTGCAGTGTGTCACACGGACACGGATGTGGGGGTGTGTGAAGGCCTCGCTGTGCTCCGATGGCGCTGTTTGATTTACAGTTACTAACGCTCACTGTGGTGTCCAGGCAGGGAAGCTGTGTGCTGCTGAAGATACTGAAAAGCCAACAAAAAGTTAACAAGTACAGGTAGGGCCCTGAGCCTTAGGGGAAGCTCTGCTAGGTATTTACGGTCTGCCGGGAGGTGTTTTGTTGATGGTGGTGTGCAACGGTGCCTACCTTTACTGTGCAGTTTGTTTAACTGCATGCAGCAGCGTGGCAGCCTGCCACCGTGCCTGTGCAGGCCAGCTGAGCCTGAAGGCAATGCCCCGCTCCCTGAAGGCAATGCCCCGCTCCCTGAAGGCAGTGCCCCGCTCCCTGAAGGCAATGCCCCGCTCCCTGAAGGCAGTGCCCCGCTCCCTGAAGGCAGTGCCCCGCTCCCTGAAGGCAGTGCCCCGCTCCCTGAAGGCAATGCCCCGCTCCCTGAAGGCAATGCCCCGCTCCCTGAAGGCAATGCCCCGCTCCCTGAAGGCAGTGCCCCGCTCCCTGAAGGCAGTGCCCCGCTCCCTGAAGGCAGTGCCCCGCTCCCTGAAGGCAGTGCCCCGCTCCCTGCAGACAGCGGGCTGGGTGCTCTTCCCCTCGCCTCGCCTGCAGAGCCTCTGGCACACAAGGCTTAGAGCCAGGGGGAGGATTTTGTTGCGCGTTGCTTCAAATACCGTAGAATTTGATGGTTTCAGGCGTGGTGTTTTGCTGAAGTAAGTCGTAATGGTGAAGGCTGTTTATGAGTTCAAAAGCTGAGTCCAAGCTGGTGTTCTGGTGTCTTCTGAAGCCTGAAACTTGCTGCACGAGTCGTGGGTGCCTGTCATGGGTACATTAACATCCCTGTGTCCTCAGTTCAGCTGTGGCTAGATACCTACTGCCCATAATCAGATTTAACAGACTCAAAATGGAAAGCAGATTTACATGCAAGCAGTACTGGTGGTTTAAAGAATGCTACCTGGGAACATTGATATAATGCTGTTCCTAGCTGTGTTGTGACTCCAGAGCCATCTCCTTGGGTTGCAGCTAAGTTTTTCTAGATTTATAATAGCAGAAATGAGTAGGTTGCATGGCCCTCTAAGCACAGTGCAGAGAAGCATGTGTGCATGTTTGTGTATCAGGCTCAGCCCACCGAGGCCAGCGAGAGGTGTGCTGTGCTGTGAAGCCTCCCAGCATGCGCAAGTGCTGTTCTGGGGGCCTGTGACAGATGTAAGAGCAATGCAGACACTCATGAAATGTCCTCAGTCTGGGCTTTCCAAATGTTTCCAAACTGACCTCACTCATCCCGAGTAATGGTGAAGCTGGTTCAAATTCTTTAGGTCTAAAAGTCTGATTCTGAGAGCAGATTTGGAAGCTTTCTGGGAAGGATCAGTGAAAAAGCTGGTGAAACCTACATCCCTGAGTGCAAGGACAGCAGCCTGGCAGTCAGTGTGAGCACAGTCCCGTGTCTGCAGTTCTGCAAACTGGGGAAAAACGTGCAGAATTCATTGTCCCAGGACACAGCTTATTGATGCAGAAAGAGCAAAACCTCAGCATGCATTCAGACTCAGAACTGCAACCAGCATTTACTGAATAGCAGCCACTTTCTGAGTCTGAACACATGATGAAAATCCTCTTTGGATCAAATGCTCCCAGGGGAGCAAGAAATTCAAGATGCTGTTCCACCCTGGGCTGGTGCATAGTGCTAGATCAATACTCAGCATAAAGAGTTTTCTGCTTGTCAGTGCAGTATGGGGGTGGCAGTCGGGGGGGACACTTGTAACAAGCAAAACCAGCAAGCAGCATGTAAAGTAACGTGAGAAAATGAAGGTGGCGATAAAGAAGAGGTGGAAGGTACAGTACCGAGTGGGGCACCGTGATGGCTGCGTTCGAAAGCATTTCACTTCTCAGCTTGAACTTCTTAATTTGGGAGTTTCACAGCAATTTTGACTAAGCTTAAAGAGTAATAATTTCAGTGCTCTGGCTCGCTAAACACTTGCTTGCAGTCTAACTAAGCAGCAAAGATCAGAGCCGAAGGAATTCGGTGCCTTGACAGCACTCTCTCCAGCCTGCACTGTCGGTAAGTGCTGTCCTGTGACAACCTTCTCGGGGTCAAGCGATTTAGAGAGCGCAGGCAAGGCTGGGTGCAGGAGCCCTGTGTACTCAGACACAATCCTGAGTAGCAGAGGCTGCGAGGAAATATTTTCTGTCATTTACCAGAGGGGCAGGGGAGGGGAGGGAGAACTCCTGGTAGCTGTAGGAGGGGCAGTCGGTACAGCTAAACTAGAAGGAGGGGAAGGGCTCAGGAATATAATGAGGAGGTGGGGGAAATGACACTGGAATAAAAGGGTGAGTGTATGAGATACCCACTCATCCTGGCCTTCCTCTGTTCAAAGCGCTCCCTCAAAGGGTGGGTAGAAGACTTGAATAGAGGGGATGGATGTCAAAATATTTCCATAAGGAATATAGTGTAATAAATCAGAGAAAAAGGGCAGAATGGAGGCAAGGAGCGAACGGTAGGAGAATTATTTTTATTCTAAGTGAATGATTATGTCTCCTGGGTGATTACACATCAGGATGGCGGCGTGTTGGGGAGGACTATTCAGCTAGATAGAAAGGAGTGCTCAAATTGCAATCATTGAACTGTAGTGCATGCAAGGGTGTAAGAAAGGGATGAATAAACAAGCAAAAATCCAGATAAAGTCAACATGTCCAGGGCACTGCGGTCCTTGGGAGTTAAGGTAACTGTCATATGGATGTAGGAAGACAGCTTTCAGAGGAAGGTACTTTGAATACCTGCAGAACATAATGAGAGAGAAAGCTGATGGAGAAAATAACAGACTATTAAAGTACTTTGAACATAAATAACTTGAAAGTACTGGGTCAGGTACAAGATTGATTATTTCTTCAAATATTTTTATTGAAACAGGGACTCTAGCAAGAAATACCTGCTATATAACACGCACCTGTAAGAATCATACCAGTATAGGACTGGCAAAAGACAAGGGATACAGTGCCAGTGTACTGTATCCCATTCATTATAGCCCAATGAGCTGAAAGTAGGAAACTGCTTTAGCAGAGTTGTTATGGTTCCTGGGGCATTAAGAAAACACCTTGTGCAACATCAGGAGTTCAGAAAAAAATAGTTGCCATGTTTCCTCGATAGCTCAGCATCTGGTTTTACTGTCACTAGTATTTGGAGCTGCCAACCAGCTCTTTCCCTTTTTGACTCAAACAGGTAACTTTTAAATCTGAACCAGGTTTAGCTTTTATCCATTTGATCCCTGGTGCTGAGGGTTGAGCAGTATGTGCCCGTGATGACTATATATGTAAGACCAGGGGCTTTTTTTGTGGCTATGGTACTGCTAGGCACTGCCATCACTTTTCTGTTTAGAATTGTTGTATCATCAGTGACTGGCTCAAGAAATTTTATTCCTGGAATGGGGATTTGGAATAATAAAGGTTAAGTTTTAAATTCCTAGTTACAGAGGCTGGTATGTCTCAGCATTCACTCACTTGTTTTTTTGTGAGAATAAGCAGCATCTGTGCAAAAACCATAAAATTTCTCCTCACTTCACTCAAAAGTCAGGGAAAAAACAGATAAGGATTCCTGCAACGAATCCAACAGCCCTTATTTTGCCTCCAAGAGGTTACTGGGAACTTTGTGCTGGGGAATTTCTGAACTCATCTTTGTTCCATGTGGAGCAAGGTCAGCAATTACTATGGGAACCTTGGCCAGTTATGCTTTCAGATGTTTAAAGTTATAGTTATATTGCTTTATTTACATGCTTGTAATTTATTTCCAGGTGTTTTATGAGGACACAGAAGGTTATGTCACAGTACCTTTTTTCCGTGCGTTAAGGGAGGGTGTTCTAACACTCCGAGCTTCTGCTGCCCAGGTACCCTCTGCTGAAGCAATCCTTTGGTAGCGTGGAGAGTCCGCAGTGCCGAACAGATTATGTGCCGCCCGTTCTGTCCACTAGTATACGGGAAGGAATATAGCAAGGAAAAGAGAATGCCAAAGCCTTAGTGGTCTGTTGTCCCTGACAGTCAGTGTAGTAAGGTGAACAAACTGCAGAAACTCTTGGGTTATTTTCCATAGCAGCCTGGCGTTCAGAGAGACCCAGGACACAGGGACTGTAACTGCCACTACTCGCCGTTTCCCCGCTTCCCCAGACTGGCTTTCTGGCCAAAGTTAAAATGATTCATGAGATTCTGCACTGATTTCACTGCAAGCTTCCACATTTGCATAAGTAAAAGCTTATGCAGCTTCTGTAGGGAGAATCTTAGTGAAATTGCAGTACAAAACATCGATATTATGTAATTATAGTAGTTCATCGTAACTTAGATGAAATTGTTACTTTAAACTTGCTCTAAGTGGCTCACAATGGAACTTTTGTATGACACACCTACAAAACAAATGAGTTAATCACAATATGTGTCATTTTTAATTTTTCTCTTTCATTTTTCTTTCAGTCATTCTCTCTTTGTAATTAGCATGAAGACTATCCTTCAGTCAAAACTAGCCACCTGGAAAGTTTCAGCTTGTAATATGCAGCTTTTTTGTGAATTATGAATGTGCAAAAAAAGAGACCTTTCTCCCCACACCCCCTTCCTTGCATAATTCAAATATGAATGAATGAATTTTATTCAGGCTTGCCAAAAAAAATCATATTTCAGCTGATAACAAGCATGAAGAATTTCAGATGAAAGGGACTTTTTTAAAAAAAGAATATTATGAGCATGGGAGAACAGCAGGCTGAGACGGAAGTCTCAGTGCAGCCTTAACTGTAACAATTGCTAGCAAGCAAATACTATAGCCAAGCACTAAATCTTGCTTTGTGCTGCCCTGGTGCACAGTAGTGGGGAGAGAATAGAATAATAAAAGCGATCCCCTTATGCAAACAGCAGGGCATAGCACTCAACAGAATACAAGAAGAAGGTGAGCCTGCCTACTGTTCTGGCTTGCTAACCATATTCCCAAGGTCTGTGGGTTAGTTGTCACCTCTAGCTCCAGTCAGCTAGCAAATGTACTTCAAACATAGCAAGGGGCACGTTTTGGCCCTTTCCAGGAGAACATTTTACCAATTCATTGCCTCCAAATATACTGTTCTATTAAATGAAGTATTTGAAGGAAGTTCATATAAGCAACATGGTGGTTTAACAGGTCAAAAAGGGAATGGAATAGCTGCTAGATTTTTTCTGATTAACCATGTATTCTAAAAAATACAGAACTGCGAAGAAGGTATTATATGCAAGCCCTCACTTACCTTATTGCTTTTCAAGCAAAACAGGCAGAGATTTTGGCTCACACCAGTACCACGTCGAAAATGAACTACCATAGGAAAGAAGGATTGTGATCCAGAACACATTTCTGCATCACTTTTTCTCTTGTTCCTAATACCGCTCAGTTGATAAGCCCGGCTCTCCTTTTCTACCTAGAAAACAGAATCAAAGAAACATTCCTTTACCGGTTATCAAAAAACCTGCCCACTACTGTGGCTAGTCAGTAGCGAGTACTTCAGTATTACCTTATGGATTCACATTGGTTAGAGGATTAACAGAAAGGATTTGCATGTGGCAAACCTGGTCATAAAAACATCCCCTTCTAGTCTGACACAAGTTGACTGTTGCGAGTTGAGTTTGGCAGCGAGTAACCAAAATTGAGTTGTCAGCAACCTTTTGCATAGTAGAAAAAAGTTGTTGCTTTCTTGTGCAGATGCAAGAGTTTCTGTGGGAAAACGGAACATAATCACGGTTCTGAATGTCTCTGTGGATTGGTAATGTCTCTAATACATAGATCACTTGTGCAAATTCAGTCCCAGCTGGATGGGAAATTATTGAAAATGGTTGTTGTTTGATTGATATAAAATGAGTTGTCAGCTTGATTCAATGCCTCCAGGGCAGATGTCCACAGCATAATTGGCACCTGTCAGAAGCAAAGAATTCCTTGGTACAGAGTAACAACGCCTCATGCAACCACCCAAAACAGTCCTTGCATGCCAGGGCTCAGAGAAGAAGACAGGAAAAAAAGAGTTTCTACTTCTGGGCAGGGTCTTTTATGCTATAAAGTCAATAAAAGATTTGACACTTGGTGCAAGCTTTTCCCTGGGATCCTGGCTAGATGCTATCAGCTCTCCTGCTGTTTCGTCAACACTTTACCTAATAGAGGAAAACACACAAATTTTTTTTATTTGTTTTTACTGTCATGTCAAGGTGTATTTATAAAGAGTGATTAATAAAGAGATTTTTACATATTTGCGTATTATAAGAAATGTTGTGAACAATTTTACTTGCCCATTTCTTGAGCAATTCTCCTCACAGCAATAAGTTAACCACGCAACTAGGGAAATAAGAGAGTGTGTTCTCAGCAAAAAACAAGTCAAAGAAAGAGCCAGGACTGACAGTACAGCAGTGTCAGTATTACAGTTTGCTAATCGTAAACAGTGACCTATTCTTTACCAGAAACTGGATTAAACTGGACCAAATAGCTGTCATATGGTTATTACTGCCTTTGACTGAGTGTGGTACAGCTAACAACAGGAATGAATTCAATTTCCCACCACCAATCTGTCGAGCTTCTTCATGGAGCTGGTGCTTTGGGAGGTACCAGCTGAAGGGCTTTCCATTAAAACTCATTTTACTGTCTTCATCTAGTGCATGGCTCAACTTTCCTTCTTTCCTTTCATCTCTGTTTCCTCCTTTAGATTATTTTTCATTATGCCTCCCCCCCCAACATACACACACTTTGCCTTTCATCTCTATATGTATGCTATTCCAGCACTTGTCAGCCCCAGCAGGAGGCACATGGTAGAACCAAGCAATATGATATGTTAGGTGGAAGAAAATATTATTATCAGACGCCTTAGAACAATCATTTATTGTCACACTTTAAAGAGGTCTGCTATGTTATTTATTTTATTATTCTGTATTAGGTACATGGTTTAATTTTACAGGCATTATTAATCACTAAAATACATTACACTTTCAGCCAGGATGTTAACATTTTAAATGCATTCATCTTGTTGCTTTAAACAGAAACAATGGGCCTTCTGCACTGCCCTCCCTCCCCTCTAGTCAATAAATCCTTTCTATTGATTCAGGAAATAACTCTAAGCACTGTTTTATATTTTAAGTTCCACTAGCCACACTCAGCCATATAATTTTGCTTAATAACAAATGGATCTTCTATTTTTGCTCGTTAGTACATATTTGGTTATCAAATTCAGCTTGAAAGTAGAAGGAGCACAAAACCTATAATGGCAGTGAGGCACCACAAGAGATTTCTTAAATTAATGTTACAATAAAATAAAGTATCTGTAAAAAGTGTGTGTGTGTGCACGCGTATAGAAAGCAGCCTCATCAGTAGATGAATGATAAGTGAAAAATCCATCAGTGAGTATGGATTCCCTTGAGCCAGCCTGGATCAACAGACAATATGGATTTTTGATAATTCATGGCTTTGCCATTATTTATTCTCTCCTGAAATACTCCTTGCAAATCTCAGAGAGATAATTAGAGAATTATCATACTGCTTAACTAAGTAGTGCAAATTATATTGTATTCTATGTATCCCAACCCAGGGCAGTATCATTAGTGTTGTTTAATTGTTACAAATATAGTCATCGCATTTTAATAAATTGCCTTCATTGTCAATATCTACAATCGACTATTTATCTTCTGTTAATGTTCGTGGATAAGTTAGTTACCAGGTAATCTTACAGTTAATGTACACCACAATGAAGCAAAATGTAAGAAAATGCAAAGGTCAAAACCATGTTTCTATTATGAAAAAAATGAATGATAATGACATAATTTTTTCAGCTCATCAGGTTCTTTGCTAAGTGCCTCTGTTATTGCCAGATCAGTAGTGTATAACAAAGAAGTGCTTTCTGTAGGCTGCTTCATTAGCCTGCCCTGTAGGACCTCACCTCAGACCTTTCACTAATCTGTTGGCCAGCTCAATAGCCTTGTTAGTTCTATTCACTTCTTCCTGGCAGCGGATTTTCTCAGCTGTAGCTCTCTCAAAGGCAGTGGTTAAGGCAGCCAGGATTGTGTCTAGTTCCTTCAAATAAAAACAGTAAGAAACAACTTTGGACATTGTAGGAACACATAAAAATATTTCTGCTGTCCCATTTTGTATTTCTGAAAGTTAAATTACACAGTGCAAGAAAAGGTGTAAACATTAACCGCACTCAGAATTTTGTCTAGGTCGTGCTCCAAAGGTGGGTTTGGGAAAACCTGGGAGAAAATGTAGCTGGTCTTCTGATTTTCCCCACTTGTTCAGAACAGCCTTCAAAATGAAATTACAAACTTGATCTTATATCAGTTAAAAAGGAATGTCACCTTCTCCCAGAGGATTCTGGAACGAAGTGAAATATATTTCTTATTACAGCTGTATATTCTCTACAGGAGATCAAAAACTTGAAAATATGGCTGTTTGGAAACTAAAGAGAACAGAAGGGTTTAAAGATGATAGATAAAATACTTGAAAACACACAAGGCAGTGTCCTTTGCTGACTTTCGGTTAGACTGTGCTTCCCAGAGCAAAACCCATTTCTGAAAATACAGCCTGAAGTCCCCGGCCACTTCGGATTTGGGAGCAAGCAGCTCGGTGTCTGGTCCATCAAAGCATTTAAGCACACAGTCCCACTGGGTCAAAGCCTTAGTTATTCCCAGAGGGAGGAGTGCAAGATAATTCAGCATGGATGACTGAGCATGAGGACAAGGAGAGAACGACAGGCGACCCAGGAGAGTCACAGGCAAAGCACCCAAATGACTCTGAGTGCAGAAGACAAGCCGGCTGATAAATGAACCATCAGAAAGGTGCTGTAAGGCTCCAGCATAGCGAGGCACACAAGGAGAGGTGTCGCTGGGTGCTTGTGGACAGAGCGAGTGTCTGGAGCCCAGGGCTGTCAGGGCAGCCAGCAAAACACGCATGAACAAAGTGTGACTCTCTAGCAGCAAACTTGGGGTCAGCAAATAGGTGTCCACGCAGCTCAACTGAACACAGCAGTATTCCCCAGGGAAAGTCAGAGCTGAGCGTGGCTCTTGCGAGAAGGCTGTGCGTTCTCCCAGCTGTGCTGACGACGAGCTCTGTGCACCTTGGGGACGACCAAGGTATGTCGCTGGGAATCTCCCTGGTGCGATGCTGGATAAGCGCCTGAAGTGCCCTATTGCTTCCTCAAGGCAGCATGAGGCGGTACCTGTGTGCGTTACAGGACACAAAAAGGAACTGACTGGGTGACGGCACAGGTAGGTATGTCATTGGGAAGGTTTGCAAAAACAGAGTAAATTACAGAACAAACATTTCTAAACAGGGCCCAAAGATATTTCTTCTCTTTAAAGAAGGGGCTTTACAGCACCCACGCAGCCTACAGGGAGTCAGGAGTGCACGCACAGAGCTGGGGCACGTTACCTGCTGCCTTTGTGTGCCTCCGTGCAGGGGGAGAGCAGGCAGTACCTGTGTTAGAAACGTGTCCTGTCAGCAAGGCTGAGCGAGGCACGCCAGCCCAGTCCTGGCCCTCCTTCTGCACAGGGAAGACCCAGGCGCTGACTGGAACTCACCGTGCGTGAAGGCAAGCATCTGCTGTCATCCCGAGGCATGTCTGCTGCTGCAGAGGCTGGGGATGTGGTCCAATCGTTTACCTGAAACTTAAAAATGTGAGTGATGAATTGTACTGGCAAATACCTTTGTGGCAAATACAACGAATCATGCTCAAAATACCTCAGACAGAGAAAGGTCTTATAAATAATTAATTGAATTTTAGAGGCCCCTAAAATGACCAAAAAAAAAAGCTTTTAAAAAACATCAAGTGGTCCTGACTTTAAAGTTCAGGTCCTTGGCCCAACCAGGATTCCAGCTTTCCCTGAGATTTCCACTTCCCACTGCAGTGCACTCCTACAAAGCTTGTTGCTGGATATGTATATACATTGCCTATACACAAATGACGGCTGACAAATGGGTAGCAATAGGTCTGCGAGTGAGATCAAGGACCAGCACTTAGGCACTGAACCTAAGGGGCCGGAGAGAGAAAAAAGCGAAAAAGCTACCTGCTGTGCTGAGCATGATGCTGCAGCTCTCATGGCGGGGAGCAGAACTTGCTTGAAGCTGTTTTTAGCAGGTCGTTCAGGAACTAGGAATGATTTTATACTGCAGTTTTGGCTCTACTGAGCCAGGCTGAAACACATTGTGCACTACCCTGCCCTCAGACCATTCAGTGTTCGGCAAGTCTTGTAAAAGAGTAAAATAAAAAGGAGGTATCTGAAGCAAAAATATAAGTGGACAACAGAGACATAAAAGATAGATATATATATGTGGTTAAACAATGGAAGAACAATTCCAGTTCATGCAGGTCAAACCTGGGACTTGTGAATGGTGCCAGAGACAGTGAAAGTGGCGGCGTGTGGATGGGCAGGAGCTACATGGGAATGGGAAGTGGCAGGCTCCTCCACAAATTTTTTCAAGGTTTTTGTCATATGAAACATTGTGTCCCAGGAAAGGTATGTGGCTCACTGTTGGGTGCCACTTTCTCCCTCTCACCTTTTTCTACCTCATTTGCAATGTGAGCACCCCTTCCCAGTACCCCTGCTCAGCTGGTAAGTTGTCTGTGGTGGGGAACAGATTTGGGCAAGGACAGAGAGGCCAAACTGCAGGTAAAGAGCGAAGCTGCGCAGCACTGCTCCCTGTTCAAATGGAAACCCAGAACAATCAGGCCCTTAATGTTTTACAATTCATTTGACTATCCACATTTTGACTTTCTGTAAATAATGTGCTAAATGGATAAAAGAAGATACCATTTTTCCTTCTTTCCCCTGAGTTACTGATAACAAGACAAGTTCCTTCCCTTACAGTTTGTGCATATAAATGTGATTAATGTAAAAAAAAAAAAAATTAAAGTGCCAAAATCTCTTTCTCTCTCTCTCTTTTTTTTAAAGCATTGCCCTTTTCAAAACAAGGGGAAATTCAGTATAGTTTCAGTGCCACAGTGATCAAACAGTGTCACATCACTATGGCAATTGCTGCCCAGGCCAGGAATACAGATCAGCTTTAATTGTGCAACGCCTTATTGCTGGTGCATGTCAATCAGAACCTATGAATTGAGAAAAATTTGCTCTGTTCATTCTGTTAAATGATGTATCCAATTAAACCTGTTAGAATTCATGATCTTCAGTCAAGGTTAAATGAAAGTAGTTACTCCTGTCAGCTAGGTGATTAAATGCTGCCTACATCAGGCACATTTATGTGCAAAATTAAAATTTTGGTATAAAGCATGAATCTTTATGCATGCCAGTTAATTATCTTGCGGTTCCTCCATTTATTAAATGCCCACTGCATTTCTTCTTAATCATCAGCTTCCTTTCAAAACTTATTTCATACTCTACATTATACCAAATTTCAATGTTTAAAATGAAATGCTTTCTCAATGAAAACTTCCTCTTTTCAAGGGTTTGGCTGTTGCTATGTTACTAAAGATGGCCATTAACAGTTTTTTTAGTCATTATGCAGAAGGTCTATTTGTGTTGTTTTGTTCGATTCTGAGAGCGTGATAGGAATCCCTGGAGCTGCTGCTGTTGGGCAGTTCCTCCTTCCCAGAACTATTTGAGTTCTGCTGCACATCAGCCAACTTCAGCACATGACAAGGGCAGCGGTAAAACTAACGGCAGTTGTGCTGCTGCTTCCACACGCAGGAGTGGGAAGGCAACAGGGCAGTGCAGCACCGCAGGGCACGCGTGATGCCAGCCGCCGGGCCCTGCTGCCCACTGTCCTCAGCAGCGGGGCCAGCAAATCCAGGCTGGACCTGCTGGGACCAGAGGCACCACAGCTGCCAGGCAGGGCACCGCTGATGCCCTTCGCTGAGGGCTCGGAGGGCTGGCCCCCTTCCTTCTGCCAGCCTGTGGAGCTGTTTCTGTATTCCCTTTGGTTTGGCAATGTGATGTGTCCTGTGTGCCCCAGGCAGTTACCATATTGCAATATCATATTTTAATTAGAAGAAAAATTATGTGTTGCATGCTTGAATTAAATTAAATTGCATATTTATATTTATAAGACACAGTATTGGCAGAATTTAAACACTATGTGAATTGAGGAACCAGAATTCAGGTGTATTATAGCGATTTGTAGCTAAAACATTTGCTAGAAATACGTACAAAGCAGAGCAGTACCAAATGCTAATTTAATACCCTAAGACAACGCTCTGTGCTCTTACAAGCACAATTTCTCATATTCCATGAGAGCATTTATCCCCTTTCATTATGAAAAGGTATTAAGAACCTTTGTTACAAACAAGCAACATAAAAAATATGTCATACCGCTTATGACTACTAATGAATAATATCATTTAAAATAGACTGGGAAATAAACTAGTATAACACTTTCTACTAAACCATTACTATAAATATGCACAAGGTTGTTATTAAAGATAAATGCACACAGTAATTTTCTACTTGTAGGTTTTACAGGTATAATTTCGAATCATACAATATTTTTTAAAACACATCACAGGGATGGAAACCAACAGAAAGACTGACTGGCAGCGATTCCTTGTGATCAATATGTGATGTCTCCATCTATCTTTGAGGGCCCACATAAATTATATCGTGGTAGTGTGAACCTTCGAGACGGGTGATGTGATTAACTTGTTCAGGGTCACAACGGGGAGCGCCCGATCAGAAGGATTTTACACCTGTGGCACCGCGTAGCCGCAGCCGCCCATGCAGGGACCCGGTGGGTGCCCGGTGCTCTGCCGGGGCGCGGGGAGGCTGCGGGCAGCCAGCCTCCGCTTCGCGGGCCGGAGGGGCAGCTCGTTTTCCCCGCACCGTGTGTGCCCACGGTTTAGAGAGCTGTTTGGTGGCACACGGAGGTACGAGTGTCGGGCAGAGCTGTGCCGAGCCCCTGAGCCCCTCGGGAAGCCACGGCACAGCCAGCAGCGGTGGCTGCTCCAGCCTCCCCTTCCCAGCCGCAGCAGCCTCTCTGCTCCAGGCCCCAGCGAAGCGGCGGCAGACAAAAGACCCCTCCTCTCCTGCTCCCCTATCAGCTGCAAATAATGGACTTCTCTCTCCTGGCAGCTGCGGAGAAAAACACAGATATTTTTTCCTTTTTGTTCAGCAAATATAAGCTGTAAGTTAAAGCCCGACATCTTTAGATACCTCAACAAAAGAGGAAAAAAGGGAATCTTCACACTCACAGAGAATAATTCCTCAGGGGTCTGGCAGGAGACAGTGACGCTCCAGGGAAGGTAGTTGGAGAATAAGCCTCTTTGCAGGTTTCTGGGATGTCTGTTGCTGAACCGCTTCAACTCACTTGGACCATCTAGAACTTACATTTAATCCCATTCTTCTTTCTCTACATGTTCTTACTTTCGCTCCCGTCCTCTAAAACCAGATATCATAAGCTGTGAACCCCAGGTCCAATATGCCTTAATGTCACCCCTTGAAACAATACTGGCAGGACAATTTATTTCTGCTCAAAACAATTTCCCCATCTTAAAATTGTGATTGTTAGGTTAACATCCCATTGAGATGAGAGAAGAAAAGAGCTGCAGTTGCAGGTTGTGTCTAAAATTTTAAGGAAGGCAAGCTGCACTGATTTATCCTTGGCATACTGTTTTATATCCATAAGAGCAAAAAACTTCTTTTTAGTGGCAGATTAAATTGTGCAGAAACTGACTGACACTGATAAGGCAAACATCGCAGTCTGCTTAAACAGGCTGAGAGCTGCACATCAAAGACTGCTTGGCCACCAGAATGTAAGTGTGTACAAACACACTCGCTGGTTTATTTGGTTTCATAAGCAATTTTATCTTAGAGACACATATAAAGCAATATAATAAAATAAAATTAGCATGGGATTACCTATTTTTAGTAGACAGATTTACGAAGAATTTGTGGTTTAGATTATAGTCATTTTCAGGAAACTTACTTAGAAAGTAATTAAGCATATTTTATCCATTAATTCATTTTTTTTTTGTTTTGCATTGTGCTACTGAAATAAAACTAAAAACTATGGAATGGAAGGAATTTTTTTAACTGATTATTATAAATGAATAGAACAAGGGTTGTTAATGTTTGTCATTTTCCTTATCTGTACACATGAATATGTTATATGCTCATTTCCATTGCAAATAGAACATCAGAATGATCATCGCAAACTGAAATATACTGTACATTTAATTTCTTCATTTCTTTGAAAATACCACTGACAAAAATAATCAATTGCTACTATTCTTCTACTAAAGCTTTGCAGCTCCATGGAAATTGAATGAATTAGTAGTGTCCATCCAGAATAAAGCAGGCAACATACTCTGGAGGGTCATTATTATTCACTGCTGAAACAAAGTCAGCCTGTGGAGCCCTGAACCATGACTGGGCAATTGCACAAGGCACTGTACAAACATGTGGCCGCCCTGTTTCTTGCACACCTCTGCTCCATCTTCCTCACATTTAAGGAAACAAAATAAAAGCAGAAAGATGTGACTGCTTACCACAGCTACACCAGTGAGTAAATACTGAAGGAAAAGAACTATTTGAGATAAAGGACAAGATTGTCATAAGAACGAATGGGTATAAAATGGCTGTGAATACATTTAGAGTGGCAATTAGGAGGTTTCTATCCATCTGAGTGGTGAGGTTCTGGAGTAGCATTCCTATAGGAGCCATGGGGCACAAGGAACCTCCCAAGGGTTAAGGAAAAACACACTCTCTTTGGGAAAGAGATTACAGACTTTAGCTTTCTGTTTACTATTCTGTGATTACTTTGCAAAGTTTACTTCACTCCTCCTCATTTGGCCCTAGAGACTTCCAGAATTTATTAATTAATTAAAAAATACAGTGAGAGATAGTGCTTAGCCTGGAGTGGTTTTTTCATCACAGAAAAAAGAACCAAAGGAAGAACGAGCTGTAAGAGCAAGCATCAACTCTGAGCTTAGAATGACATTCAGAGGTACAGAAAAAAACTACTCAAGATGGAAGGAGGACTGGCATCCTTCACATAATGATGAGGCTCTGTTGGCCAGAAAATGAAAAATACGTAGAATAAATACACAGGAATAAAACTATAGGATGAATACATAACAGGAACGTAAACCACACCCTTCTGAACTGAGTGGAACTGACATCCATGTACGCTTGTTTTACTGCTAATGGGACACTGGGTCATACCCCGAAACCCCTTACTTATGCAAGTAATCCCACTAAAATCAATGGGAAGCCGTGACTGTAATGACTGCTTCCTTGTCTCTGCTAGGGATTGCAAGGTCATGTCCATTTTCTGTGCAATATTGGATGAATGCTAGAAAATCAATACCTCTATTGAGACGACTTCTTTTGGAGTAAAAATAAACCTGGATCATTTTGAGTTCATATGTTCATTGTTCCTGTTTTTATAAATTCCTTTTGAAAGCAAAATGGTCAAATCAAAACGGAGTGAAATGCTCACCTTTCTGGTGTGTTTTACAGCTTGTTGTTATACCTAGCTTTGTAATGCCATAAAGGTTAAAGGCAATTTTGTAGTTTCTTTGAATTTATTTTCTATCAGTTAAAATAGATATAAGCTCAAGGTCACTGTTTTATGATATTTTTGTTTTAGCAATTCCCCCCTATTCAAATGACTGAGGACTGAGGGATGGGTGGGGGGAAACAGAACCCTGGCGTCTGTTGTTTCAGGAATTTTGCTATATTATGGAAAAAAAATTGGTATTTTTGCCATAGAAAATTCAAAGGAAGGAGTTTCTTTTTTAATAAAATATTTCAGTGCAGTTGCAGAAATATAACTCATTGTTATGGAGCACTGCTTTGGTAGCATGGAAAAAATTTACTCAATTTTGTTCACATTACAGGTTATTATTGTACTTCAATCACTGTGGAGCACCTTCAACTATCACTTTGTTTGAAATGTCTAAACCTAGCTTGGTATCCTTATTCTTAGTTTGCTACTAATCTACAATCACACCAACTTGTAACTGTGTCCAAATCGAATTTTCAGACAGAAATACGTTAAATCCCTGCATTTGGTTGCCTTATACTTCACTTGTGGTGGGTCAAAAGGAAGTTACGATTAATTCGAGGCATACAAATAAACTGTTTTCAAGGTTGTCTAATAGCTTCAGGTTGTTCTGCAGCAATGGCAAGCCCTTGGCTTGAATGAGAGTCTGAGACCCATTTCATTATGTTGGAGATGTGATCAGCTTCATGCCTGGCACGCATAGCAGACTGCAGTAGAATTCAAACAGTGGCTATAAAAGGCATCATATCACAGAAAGTAACAGTAATTCCTTTAACTGTGGTTATTACCAGAATACCTTAGAAATCTAAAGCCTGCCAATGAAGAGGCTAACTGGTGGGATTTCTCCCAGAGAAAGTTCCTTAAAGTTTTGAGAAAATGCATCCCAAATCCATTCCGCATTCACGGAACCCTAGACCTGAAGCGTTTGGTTGACCCAGCTCAAGTATGTTTCCTGAGGAATTTTATTTAGCAAGTATCAATGGAAGGATGAGTTCTCTTTCAATCCCACTTAATGGGAATTTTGGATGATCAAGAAATAAAACTGCTTTGATACCCAGGGTTCAGCTAAGGCAATTGTGTTTTTCCTGGGACCAATACAAAAGTATGGACTTACCCTAGGATTCCAGCTCAGCTGGATTTATTGGCGTGCTGGGCAGCAAATCCAAGGATGTGTTCAGTGCTCACTCCCTTTTACCCAGCTCTGCGCAGACTGTTTCCCACCTGCTGTGTGACACATTAGCCATAACTTCTTCCACTCTTGCACCACTGAACAAGTGCCTGTAGTTTGGCTCTATGACTGCTAACAACATTACTGACGAAGCAATGCTCCACAATGTATAACAGTAAGCTGTTGTAACACATATTTACTTAATAACATACGCTTTTCAGATACACTATGCTTGTATTGCTTTCGGAGCTGTATTGCTCATACAACAAATTTACTGGCATTAACATTCTTAATAGTACAAAAAATGTAATTGAAAATGCAGGAAAACAATTGGGACCATTAAAACCTCACACACGCACAGCACAATACTACAGCAAGTGATCACCAGTGTCTTCACCGTGTGCCCTGCTTTACTTCGTTACCTGCTTGTTATATTATTCATGAAAAAAAAGCTAACCCAGAACCCAAAGCAGTGGACACCATACCATCTATTTTTTAACTAACTGTGGTGCCTACAGGATAAGAATAAAAGTATTCCAGTTCTAGGAGAAGTATAAAAATTAGGCATCAAAACAGGTCAGATGCTTACATATATCTTTTTGATGTGCTCATATGATAGGAGAGCGGATTGATAAAGGACAGAAGAAATGCTAAATATGCACCATGACAAACAGTGAAAAATTAAGTAGTGTAACTAACATTAATTACACTCTAGTAAGATGAATAGGCTGCTCATCATTAATGAGAATGTACACCTTTGTCTAAGTTTCACATCTACCTGTGATAAATGTGCTAATGGCGATAAAATACATCATAGTAACATTTGAATTAACAGCACACTAATAGATTGACATACAAGTATGAATAAAGCATTTAATCATAAACATTGTACCACACCCAACAGCAAATTTTCTTTTCTGCATATATATCAAGCAAAATGGGTAAACATTACAACCTTATTTTAGTTGATGCTGAGATAATCTAATAGTATTACCTCATACTATCCCAATATTTGTAATCCAGATTATTAGATACTTAAACAGTGTTTTCTGGGAGACATTCAGGCAGTTTAATTAAAGAGTAAGGGGGATTTCTGAATAGAAAGGGTGGGGCTTTATCTCAGTACAAACTACCCACTGACTGTTGCCCATGTGGCAGGGATGGAATATCCAAGCAATCTTTATGATGGGTTGACTCCAATGCCTATTAAAGGATTGACTTTAATTTATGCTTAATGAAAAGCAAAGCAAGCCTCCAACACTTACCTGTATCTTTAGCAGCCTTTCCCTCCTGCATGTCCCGTGCCTTTCTCCTGGCAGAGAGGCAGGGGGTTGCTTGAGCCGGGCACGCAGCGTGAACAGCCAGCACTGCCTTCTGCGGCTGAGGAGCCGGAGCCGCAGGCAGCGGCAGCCTCCCCATGTTGGAGGAGCTGGATGGGCAGCTGCCACGCTGTGCCCTGTGCCTCCGTAGCAGCCCTATGGGGACGGTCCTGCGGGTGGCCATAGTGACCTCTCCCACTCCACCCACTGCCGTCTGAACGGCTCCCGAGCACCTGGGCCTGGAAGGCACTTCTGCTCATCCGGGAAGGGCCGCCTTGCAGCACAGCTACGCTGCCCAATGCCACCACCGAGAAGCGTGTGAAGTGCTTGTGCTCTGTTACAGGGTCTCAGGCGGGGGCGAGCAGGGACTCCCAGCTGAGCAGCTGTGAGAGGCAGCTGGAAGTGAAGACCTGTGACACTGCTCCAGCCAGACTCACAGCACAACATCTCACTGGTCTCCCCTGGAAGATGAGACTTCGGTCCTTTTGGCTAACCAGTGATTTCTGCTGGGCACGGAGCCAGAGCACAAAGCACTAACTGGCACAAGCTTTCCTCCTCACCCAGGGCCAAAGCTCCAAGCGTGGCTGGGAAGGAAGAGGGATGGATTTCACTGCCAATCTTCTTCTCTCGTGAGCCATTCCCAAAGTCTCCATTTCAATGAAGAGCTGAGCTTGGCAGGCAGCAATGAGAAAGCGGAGAGGTGAAGAACAGGAGGAACCTGCAGGCTCAGTAGTAGCAAGCAGGGCTCTGCTACGGGTAAGACTAGCAAATGGCATAAAGACCGGCTGTAATTCACAGAGCAAACAATGTGAATTAGTTAAACATTGTCAAGAGGGAATTGCTTTAGCCTAATACTTTCCAGAAGATCATTCAAACAGTGCAAGATCATCAATGTATTTTTAATGCAATTAAGCAGATGGTTTAAAATACTTTAATTACTGCCAGGGCTCACCTAGGCTGCACGGTAGATGACACTGGACTTGTGCAATGCCTGATAGAAAATTCTGTTATAAAATCCTAAGAGACAGTATACAAGCAATGTACACTACTCAAGCACAACTGATCTATCTGCATGGACCACAGAAAGGTTCTGCAGAAGGTCAGCAGGCCTGCGGACACAAGTGAAAAATTGTGCCTGCTGCTATTCTTGTAAACTGCGCTGCCAAGGCGACTTGGGCTCGTTATCTGCTGGGGGAGGCTACGGCAGCATCCCGGGGGAAGGAAGTCCCCACATGCAGAACAAGGCACGCACACGTGGCCAAAGCACTTCAGTCTAGCTTTCCTCTTCTATCTAAACTGACAAATTGCTCCAGGAAATCTGGAAGTCTTGACAGCTAATGTAGGGATTTCAAACTGTTTATATGTTTTATACTATTCTACTGCAGCATAAGCAAGCCAGCCGGCAATATAATACGGTATGACTGCACCGGTAGTTGCCATACTCACATTGAAAACATACAGTTTAGTCTTTCTTTGTTACACTAAATGGTACATTACCCTAGTGCTGTTTTCCTTCGCATTCCAGCTGGCAACTTATTGATTAGGGGAACACTTCTGAGCTTTTCCCTCCCATGCAATAATCTTTATAATTTCACATTTCTAAATGCTAAAAGTGCACTAATGCAAGTGGGAAGAGTTTCCTCTGCTATTTCACATACTTGAGAAGATGTTATTGATTCATATGCTCTGCTCCGAAAGTGCTTTGTGAAGGCAATAAGTATTATTATTTTCATTTTAGCAAGCAGGAAAATGGCACACAGATTGCCCAAGGTCACCCTGCAGATCAGTGAGAGAACCAGGATTAAATTCAGATCTTCTGGGTCCCTGTGCAGACTATTCTGCTGAGCTATTTTTGGAAGGTCAGAACACTCCAAATGAAGCACGGCCATGATACACAACCCATTCTCACATTTTAAAAATAATTTATGACATTCAAAACATTTTTTCTCCAGTACCTTTTAATGGCTATAAGCATGAAGTGAGTTCTTTGTGTTAACAAAAGAAGAGCTGAAAAAAGCAAAATTTAAAAATTTTGAGCTGAAGAAACTTACAACAGTTTAGCTCCTACCTCCTGGACTCTAATGATGTTAACAACCCAAGCAGCAGCAGCTGAAATTTTGCTTGCACAAATTTTGAGTTGAACTCTGGGTCACAGAGCTAATCTTCTTTTACTGTTTTACCAATAACTGCAGAAATGTATTCGTTATCAAAATTAATATGCTTTTGCAGAAATCCATCTACCTAGGGAAAAAAACCAAAAAGGTATGTGAAGATTTACTAATCAGGTGATAAAATTTGAAGCTTGTGGAAATTTCAATATGTGCCACAAAGATACCAGCTTGGTAAGTTGTGGGTCAGTATCAGCAATGGTAAAAAAATGTTTCAAATAGGTTTTTAATACATATTTGGAATGTTAAGTTTGGCTATTTCTTCTGACACTAAATCTGTTCTTTCCAAACATGTGACCTGAAAATACAAGTATGTAGCCACAGTATCATGAGATTTAACTAGTGAAACCTAAAAAATGTATTAGTACAGAGACCTCACATAGACAGAAAGCAAAATATAGTTCATGTATTTAATTATGCTGTTATGTTTGTTAAAAAGAAAAAAACAATTACAAATTCTAAAGGACAGCCTGGGGGTTTTACTGTCAATATATAGCATATAACACACTGTTCTGGTCTTTACTTTGCATAAGCAACTCCCACGGATGTCAGTATGTTAAGACTAACTGCAGGGAACTATTTTCCCATGGATCCTGTTGCTATTTTCAAATGGATAATGCTGTCTTTTTAAGCCCACAGTTCTGAGTATCTTTAGTATTAGGCATTTCCTTCTTATACAGGCTTGTTCTCTGATCTCAACAAGTCTTCTGGGTAATCTAGCAATTTGCTAACAGCAGCCTCATAAAGAAAAATAACACAAAGCTTTCATTTCACATGCAAACTATGCAAATATTTTATATCTCAATAATGTGTTTTGCAATCACTGTTTTAAATGTCTGTGATCCTGGGGATATTCTAGCTGTTCCAGGATATGGGAAACAATTCATCTCTGGAGACAAACTTTACTTAATTGGACTAATGACCAATTTACTAACATGAACCGCACTTGAAACATGCAGTAATTTATTTCTTTTATTCACCAGGGACTGTTGTCTTTCTGAAATAGATCAGTAAGAAACCAAAGTAACAAAATATTTTTGATTCATTACTTTGCGGAAATGTAATTTTTAAATGTGTCATCTAAATGAGGTATTAACTCCAGTGGGTCAATCATTAACTTAATTTTAAGCAACAACTTGATTCGTCTTATTTTATTCATTGATCAATAGATCAAACTGGGTCTTCCAACTAGTGGCATGAATAATCCCTGGGATAGAACTGATTACAAAACTACTAATGATTAATAACTCAGGATAAACTGAAACTTCACTTCTACAGTAGTCAAGATATGATCTTCACACATAGCATTTCCTGCCATGCTTTGTATTCCCACATGGGACTTCTGCAGAAGGCTGTGTGTGCAGCCCTGCACAGACACTGCCTTAAAGTATACTGCAAGACAGACAGCTGAAAAACCCATACCCCTTTGAGGCTTTCAGCAGTTTTATAGTCTGCTATGACAGTCAATTATTTTACTTTATAATTTCAGTATGTTGTTACTTTGCATGACCATCAACAAATTTCCAGTCACTCCTTCTATTGGAAGACTGGGGTTATATTCTCAAAGATATGGATAGTGGCATCCGGAGAGGTTGAAATATAAATGTGTTCCCCCACATACCTGTCTCAATTTTAAACCAGTAAGGACCAATACCACCAGCCTTTGACTGTCCATCGCACCAAAGGGGACAGAGCAATTTGTGAAGTGTGTATCAGTATCTTCACCTCAGAACCGTCAACTGTATTTTTGTAATTACTCTGTCCTTTACACCATGACCAAATTAAAGAGAGGCATAGCTGGTATTCTTACTCTCTCACTCAGAAAAGAATTGTTCAATCTAATATGACGGGAAGTGTGTCTTTTTCCTGATGTGCATTTTGAACTCTTTTTATTTATACTTCTCAATCATTTAACTTTAGACAACCTGGAGAAAAGAGCAGAGACCGAAGGCTGGAACACAGCCTGGATGCTCTAAGTCTGCTATACCATGATTGCAGTATTGCTACTGGGGACTGCCACAAGACCACTCACAATAACTGTTACTTCACCCACCTGAAGGCATCCAGCGCGTCATCTAGTCTTGTTCTCAGCCTAACCTGTCGGCTGGGGTTATGCAGTTACACTGCTCCTGGCAATTAGAAAAGAAATCCACAATGTTTTTCTTCCCATGAAAGCTTCTGAAAACATTTGTGGTTTCCCTTTCAGGTATGTAAGGCACAAAGAAAATTCTTTTTCTTCTAGGAAATCTATTATCTATCTATACATTAAAGATCCATTAATGACAAAATTCTTCTTCTCTCCACAATAAACAGCTATTGATACATAACAAGTGTAAGGCTTTGGAACTTTACTCTCTATTCTGGATCTCATGAGAGCTACTACAGAATGAATGAGGATCGGAACCTTACACAGGATAGGTAGGATTCACTCTGCCCATGCCACCCCATGAAGCTAGCTTTAAAATGTGCTGGTGCTTAACAGAGGTTGCAAAGGACGCAATGTTGAAACTGAACCTTTGGTGCCTGACACTATCAGGTACATGAAATTCATCAGCATGATAAGTGTTCCCCTCATGCATTATCAATAGCCATCTTTCTTACATGGTATGAAATTAATCTTTCACTTGAAGCAACTTTCTCTTGGTCACTATATCTTATTTCTTGGAGACAAATGGACAGGATGTGCTACAGAGAAATCCAGCACAAAGGAGATGAAGCAATGCAAACAGGCATGCTGTAAACCTCCCACTATCTACCTCTTTGGCATTTCAACACCACTGTCACCAGCTGCTCAGCAGAATGATGAAATTTAGTATTTCCCAAATCTCAAGCAAAGCGAACAGGAAATTTTTCCTCTTCACACATAGGCGTTATTGGGAAATTGCAGGCCTCCAAGGCATGGCAAGAACAGGGTACACTGTGGGTAGGCGTTAGCTCCTCTTAGAACTGCCTACGTACTTTAGAGCAAGCAAAGCTGACCACTCTGATCTCAGCTGTGGTTGTCTGATATGGTTCAGTCCAAACAAGCCCGATAATGACAGCCCTCTCAAGGGCTGTCACAGGGTTGCAATAATAGTACATGTCAGGCTGAAATTTGTGAAGCTTCTTTGGAGAAAGATTTTCTGTGGCACCCATCTGGGGAATCTGGGGTTTTGACATGCTTCTTGGAGTCTTTATGTTTCCTAAAAACATATTGACATTTAAGAAGTATATTCTTTGGCAATATTTAAATACACCACATTTTGCAGAAGTAAGATGGCAAAGGGGCTTGCAATTAACTTGGGAACATTTTTGGAATTTGACAAGCTCCTGCCATTTCTGTGATCTTTGATATTTTCTTGAAATACCACTAGAAAACCTGTGCTTAGCAATAAAACCTCATTTAGTTGGACTGTTCAAATAAACCACATTTCTTAAATGTGCTCATATTCACCTTTTCAATTGCCGCCTTCAGGTATATCTTTGCAGTTTTCCAGCCTCAGTCCTCTCGATTTTTTCCCTTGGAAACACAAGGCTCCACGATGCTGCATTGTACTGGTAACAGTTGGAGTAGATTCAGGAAAGTTCTCAAGTCTGCCAGGTTTACCTAAAAGATTACAAAGCTCAGTTGTAAGAAGTATAGATCCAAAACTTACAACTGGTGAAAAATATTCTTATCATTCTACCACAGACCAAGAAATAGAGACACATTTTTGTATTTAAATATTTAAGGCAGTATTTTCTGCATTAAGAGCAGGGTCAGCTCTAGCAAGGTCATCTTTAGGCTCTCGTTGCTGTTTCACAACTTTTGCCTGAGTAGCAACAACCTGGAAAATATCACACCTCCATTTTCACACCCACTGCAGTCATGCTGCATGGCAAACAATGATTAGAAACAAATGTATTTACAGCCCAATGAAACCAACGTATTTACAACCTAGTCCAGCTCAGGAAACCCCTCAACTTCAAATTCAATTGCACAGGTGCAAATGACAGCCTATTTAACACTTGATTTAAATTTCAAGGTTTTACAAATTAAAGAGGCTTATTACATATGCCATACTTCTAGCTCTGAAGGATACCATTTCTATACGAAAGCTACAAGATTTGTGAGTAGTCTATGCAGTTAAATAAAAACATAATTTTGACATCTTAAAATTTAAACATTATCGTTCTAGGAAAAATCGAGGCATACAAAATGTCAGTCACAAATATGATGAATTTGTATATCTGCAAATGAACAGCTTGTTTGTTAATGCAATAAAGCAAGTATGTGAAATCTGTAACATACTGCCTTCTCTAATATTTTGCATCTCTTATTTCCATTAACACTCAATGAATACCCAATATGAAAGCACAGAGAAGAGCTATGAGGATGACTGTCACCAGCATCAGTAACGCTAACAAATGCCTGGCATTTCAATCAAAAGGAATGCATGCACTGGACAGAATGAGCCAATGGGAACCGAATCCCAACCAGATGCTGTGCCAAATCACTTGAATTTATGCCCAGTGGCAATTGTGCAGTAGCTGGAAGTTTGGATGCACATCCCTCATTGTGAGTATGGTCATACTAAAAAGGGTGAATTAAATCAATACAAAGCTGCTTTCAGTTGGATGCGAAGGCTAACAGAAACGTGTTCTAGTTCAAAGAAGAGGAGCAGACAGTGACACTTGTTACTAAACACTGGCTGGCAAACATGACACAAAGAAAAGACCTGAGGCAGCAGTCTCCATGTCGATGGGATATGTATCGCTGATGGAGGAAATCAAGAAGCTACCTTGTTTTCTAGATTCCTCATCTTTCTTGGCAGCAAAGATGAAATTGAAGGGAAGGGGGGGCAGGGGGCAGCAACACAGTGCAGAGAAGCCATATGCTCTACTCTCTGCTTTACCTTTAATGTAAAGAGAAAAGACATTGGACATACACATAAAAAAGTAACCGGTACAGAATCTTTTGTAAAACAGTTCGAAAAAATGGATTCTGACAGTGCAACGTTTCTTTTAAATTGCTTACCAGGTGCTGTATTTGGGGTACAAAGCTGAGGCCCTCTCCCTGACCTCACACCTCTGATACAGAGACAGAAGTGCCATTCTACCTTTTTCTATCAGACCTGGAGAAAGAGAACAGATTAGCTTGTTTGGAAGTGCAGCCTTAAAAAAATAAACATGGATCTGCAGGCATTCAAACAGTAGAAATTCCCCGTAAAATGTGCCCGCTCCACACATTGCCTGAACCCTGCAGCCAGGCTCGCTTTTTAGAGCTACTCACTTCTACAGCTGCTCCGAGCAGCCACCATCTCCCAGACAGAGAACAGCTGGGGAACAGGGACAGAGGACAAAAGCACTGGTTCTGCAACCCCCCTCGCACGTGGATACAGCTCGAGCTATACCAGTTTGAACGTATGAATCACCACATATATATAAGTATGTATGTGTAGACATCGATACGGTATTTAGGTTTATACATACACTTGTGTATTTATATTACCATCACACAAGACAGCAGCTCATTTCCACCTTATGTGGATGTTAATAGATGTATGCATATTCTGCTCTTCATTACAATCTGTGATGACTTTACCAAGTTTTTCTGCACACCGTCCTATTTTGTCAGTCTGTGCCTTGGTGTCTTTGTTTCTCTGATGAAGTACTCTCTCTCAAAGAGCAAGCTTAGACCTTAGCTCTTCCACTTAAATTATTGCAGAAGAGAATTGGTAATTAACTTTTAACAAGATTTAAATGATATTAAAAACAGACAGTTAAAAGGAGACATTGCCTTGGGCTTTGTTGTAAATTTGTATAATTATTTTTAGTCCTCTGGAGGATGCATTATTATGTTTCTGTATTTATAAAAATACTGCCCTGGAGGCACCAAAATGAATTTTATAGTTCACTGATTTGCATATTAATGTCAGTCTTGTGGTGTCAAATGTATTTTTTAGCAAATAAATGTCCATGACAATTATCAAAATTTCCAAAGAATTTTATAATATTTTGGACATGCATTAATTAATTTATTTTTTAAAAAAGTATGCTGTAAAGACAAGTAAGAAAACCAGCACGGCACAGCGATAAACATAGAGGAGAGAGATGAACCAGATGAACTAAAGAAAATATGTACAGATTTTTAACTGTTTTGAATTGTAACAGTTTTGGTAAGTGTTAGGTCTGATCCAAAGGCCTTCGAAGACACTTGGGCTGAGGATTTTTAACAATACAGGTCTGTACATATGCCTTCTTATAAAAACATGATCACTGTGAAAGATCCTTCTCTTGGTCAAATGTCCTTAGATACTTTCCAGAATGATAATAAAAACTAGGGATAAAAGATATTACTTGCTACAGCCCAAAATAATGAGAGAGGATGGAACTGTAACGTCCAAGGATGGTACCACCACTATAGCAAAGGCTCTGGTTTAATGGTGGGAGATCAGGCATGTAGAGCCATCTCTTCTAAGCTGCTACGTACAGAAAACAGTAGGTTAAGGTTTGTTGTTCTCATTTATGAATCTAGCCTGTAAAATCCCAATAGATCCACAGTTGGTTTTACCCCTTATTTGTCTTGCATTTCATAATTTTTAAGAGGCATTTTCAAAGCTAGAAGTCCTATTCCTAGAGTGCCAAGAAAGGTATGGGCTTCTGGAGCTTGTCTAGACAATCGCAGATTAACAATAATGATATCATACTAATTCAGGATTCAGTCCTGTTATGTGTATGTAGGGAAAACTCTTACCAGCAGTCAGTCAAAAGACAATGAAGTGAATGGGACATTTCTCTGTGCATGGATGGAGAAATTACAATCATAGTTAATAGTAATCCATTTTGTTATCAAGATAAATCCATTGGCCTTGCAGTTTATCTCCCTATGGAGCTAATGTATTGTCAGCTGAAATAATGTGTTATTATCAGCGCAATAATTATCATTGTAATAATCTTAAACAATTATTTGGATTAGAAACTGGTCATATTGTCCAAGTTTACGAGGAGGGCTAAATACAAATTTTGTGATTTTTATACATACAGAGTGGAGATGAGATGCTTTTTGTGTGCCAATAATTAAAAGAGAAGATGCCATCTCAGTGGCTAATAGTAGCAGATAAGGTGAATTTTACAAAAGCAGTTGAGTGTCAGTCAACTGCTGGCTTAGGGCAACACTTGTTAGGCCATAAATGAGCTGATTGCATGTTCAGAACTACAATTTCCATGAAGTCTTATTCAAGGAGTTATTAATGATCATTATTTAACTGTGACAAAATGGTGTCACAGAGGGAATGTATACCTGACACTCTCGACCAGTCCCTTGCAAGCATTAACTCCTGATACGTGAACTTTTGCCCTGCATACGAATTACCCAGAATGTTTAAATGAGAAGCAAAAATACTTTAAAAATAGAAGTAAAATAAAAGATGAGCAGTCAAGACTGAGTAAAATGTTTCTGTGATGCTTCAAGGTTGATTGCCAATCATGAATATAATCATGGGGACAAAATGTCTGAAAAAGCAAGCACAGAAAATTCTTGTGTTTCTTTTTTTTAAAATCAGAAAATCTTTGGTGGGTTATTGAGATCATTTGCGCTTGGAATTTTGTACCCACAACTGACTGTAGCAAATAAATTACAAATGTGGTTCTATAGAACGCGCCCTTGCAAAGTGCTAAGTATTGGCTTTGAGATGAAAGGCAGGCAGGCGTGGAAAACACCCAACTCCTTGGAATACTGAAGGTGAAGAGAATAAATGACAATACTGGCAACGGATCAGATATGAGCATGCAGTCACTGTACTGCAGGGTAAGTCACAGCACATGGCACAATATTTATGCTAGCCTTGTGGTGGCTATGAAAGGATAGGCTGTGAAACTACCTGATTCAGCATGAAGTCTGCCAGGCAAAGCTTCTCTTTAAAAATCTTTGATCAAATTTGAGCTAGCAGAGTGAGTTGTAGTGGTATGGACTTTTGTACATATGAGAATGGAATAATTTTGACTCACAATAACATGCCATAATCCCCTATTTAGTATTGTGTGGTCCCATGATTTACAATACCTGAATACAGAGAAGTATACTTACTGTTAGTAAAATATACTTAGCCTTTATTTGCAGTGTAAACCTTCCATAAACAAAGAGTTTATGGAACAGAACCCATTTATCTTCAAGGGTTTGCCAAAGATATAAAGAGGTTTACAGACAAAAAAAAAACATAAACACTACCGCATTTAACAAACAAGTATTTGGAAGAGCTACTGGTAGAGATGTAGCTCGTGATTTTGAAAAACAATTTTCCAGTTTTCCTGTTTTTCCTATGCTTGCCCTGGGGTTAAAAGTAAATTCAGAGGAAATCTTTTTTACACATACACAATCCTGCTTTATCAAGGAGATAGAGTTTTGCAGGCAAATGTTCAGAGTGGTTCTACCAGTACTCCGAACTAAGGAGGAATCCCAACTCTTTGAATTTGCTGAGACAATGTAATCCTGCCCTGTCCCTTGTGGGTTGCTTGCATAGTGAACTATTCAGGTATAAGAGAAGTGAAGGTAAAACTGCTGCTAGGTTTATCTTTGATCTACACAGAAGCAGCATCACAAAGATGCCCTGGAAATCAGATTACACACAACAGTGTCTGTGTACCTGTGTAGTCACATTGCTAGTGTAATACTACAGAAAACTGATTTATTAACAACTTCTTGTTCCAGGAGTTTGCAGCCCTGTTTCATACTTTTAATGCCTCATTATACAGAATCTGTACCTCTGGACCCTTCCTTTTCTGGGTGGTGTCATTCTGAAGTAATATATTATCAGTTTCCATCATCTGGTGATGCATCACCAGAATACATCGGAAGAACAACTGGCTCAGTCTCTCAATCCTTGGCGTCCAGCAATATCTGACTGTGATGATATATTACATGAACTCTTCAGCCTATCATTGTAATACATCAAAACAAGGCACTGGTCGGAAGGTGTATTACTCAAAAGAAAGGCAAAGCTGAGTGGACCTGTCTGAGAGGGGTTCTGGTTTAATTATGAAATAGAAGTTGCAGTACACTACTCAGAGAAGGTTTGTTAGCTTCAAAATTTTGCTGCATCGGTAAAATAGAAATTCATACAGATTATATTATAGGAGAAGGTCACATTGTTACTCAGTTTGGAGACAAACACCTTGACAGCTAGAAGTCTGTGCAAATATCGCAGTGTGCTGTGTATCAGAGAGGCTGCACATTTCATAATTGAGCCAAGGGGGATTTGAGTTCAACGGATAAACATAAGCACCAAGTCTTATGCTTTTCATTTCTTTGTGGAAAAGAGACAAAAACCTGATATTTGAGCGTAGTAACTGAAAGAGCATCCCACCAGTGCGTCCTTACTGCTGCCTCTTTTGGTGGCACTCTCAGCAGGTTCTGGGTGATGCTGCGAGTCTGCATAAAAGCAGCAGCAGGGAAGAGGGCCTGAGGCACTTGCAGGAAAAGAACTGGAGGTGAAAAAAGAAAAAAACAGAAACGGAGCCAATCATCAGTGAATAAATATAAAAGATTATTTGATTAAAGACTTTCTGTATAAGCTTAATTACTGTAGCTATTTACACCACCCTTCACCTTGCCAAATGAACAAGAACCTCCCACTGATCAGGACTGAAGACTTGCCATAGGAGTGTCTTGGACTGTTAAACTGATGGCAAATCTATTTCCTCCTCCTGGGTCACAAGGGGTGCAGTAGAGACTGCCTACATTCCTCTCTCCATTTAACCGGGGCTTCCATTCTGTTCAAAACCAGGAAATGCTCCTGAAGTGTTCCCTCTGGATTGAATTCATAAAGAGTTGGAGTATGAGCTGCATTTTTCACCTGCACACCCAGTGATGACAGGAAGGGTGTGATATGAAGTACAACCCATTAGAACTAAGGCAGCAAAAAGTTCACTTGCCTCTAACGTCAGAAGTACTTTTTTCTCAGTATTGTTTCAAAGACTTGGCTGCCTCACCATTTTTCTATCTCAGGCTCCAGCTTCTTTTTAACAGGGCTCTGGATAGCTCCTTCAGTGTATGCTACTAACCTCACATCCCACTGTTTTCTCTATGTCCCTGCAATATTAGCCTCCATGATCCCTTCCTCCTCCTGCCTGTCATACTGCTACGCACTCAGCTTTATAAGCTTCCAGTAATGCCCTTAGAATTGAACACTTACGTGAATGAAAATTCCTGTAATCTTAATTCAGTGCCTTTACATCCTGTTGTTCTACCTACACAAAATAAACTTTGGTTGGTTTGGTACAAATAAGCATATGCTAAAACCAGGTACAGTATAATATTACTTTAATCTGTGTCTTTTTTCCTTTCACTGCTATTCTTCATTGCTCTAGAATAGAACAGAATATTCCAGTTGGAAAGGGATCTAAAACGATCATTTAGTCCATCTGCTCTCTATCTAAAAGTAGAGAAGACTTTCTGAGTGAGAGCTGCAGCACCTGAATTTACATTACAAGCAGAAAAGAACAGAGATTAATTCATGGTGTGTTGGGAAACTGAGGGAAGCACATTTTTCTGCTCTATGCTTCTGTTCAGTAGAAGCAGCCAGTATTTAATGCTCTTTAGGAGATATTTGAGAATATAAGCTGATCTGAGATGGGGACAATGGACAACAGTTGGTCCAGATAGCATAGTATATTATAAGCATCATGAACCAAAGTCATACCTGAGAATGAACATTTCACCAATGTGTTATATTCATCCGGACAATTTTAGCCCTGTGTTGTTATTTTATAAGAAGAACTAAACAGTCCTTTATTTACGAGATGGCTTACATTGATATGCATGACAAGAGCCCCTGAATAAAACATGCAGGGAGAACAGATTAAAAGTGTGATCAGTAGTTAAATGAGAACGGACTAACATAGGACAGTTACACCCACTTTTGTAAGCCTTGAAAATGGTTCAGTGTGTTATAGATTTAGTTGTGAATGTGGATGACTTGTCCTTTGCTGAAGTACCTCCCTGTATTGGTGTTGTGGGAGGGTGTGAGTGAGGATTAAGGACAATAGAGACATGGATGACACATGTAAACACCGGTTACAAAATAGCAGGAAGGAGAGGAATTGATTAATGGATGACATCCCATAAGGATGCCTCAGTGAGGGGACAGGTGAGACAGCTGCCGAGATAAAGAGTGCCTCAGTAAAAGAATCTTCCTTCACTAGCTTGCTGTTCTTTAAAATACCAGAGTCCTGCAGAATTTGCCTTTTCAGTACAATGTGAAAGAGCAGCTCCATAGCGGCATGGCCACCTGAGGTGTGTGCCCTCTGTCACACAACGCGGTAACTACTGTGACCTCCCTGGTTTTCCTTACTGATGCAGTGACTCCATCTGTCCCAGTAGCTAAGAACTTGGGTCTTGTACCAGGAATGTAGCAATGCAAGTACACTATAGAAGTCAGAAATGTGGTGCAGTTAGCCATTTCCAGTGTCACCTTCCTGGTACGGAAAGCAGAATAAACAGAAAATAAGAGTAGGGTACTATTCAACCACATCATTCAAGTAAAATCAGCAGATCAAGAATTTACACTCTGGTTGCACTTGGAACATGTATCCTTGTTCAGTGGGATTACAGCTGAGCCACATAACTGCTTGTGATTTATTGACTGAAAGGGACAGATTTGTCTGTGGTAACCTGTTCGATCTAGATGAAGATGTCCCTGCTCATTGCAGGGGGTTGGACCAGATGATCTTTAAAGGTCCCTTCCAACCCCAACCATTCTGTGATTCTATGACTCAGGCCTGCTGATGTCAGGCCACACTGCCTGGTGGAAACCTCACAGAGTTACAGAGCAAACCAGCCTTTGGCCACTAACCCTCACCCGGTCCTTGTGCTGCACCCTATGAACTCTGAAGGGAATAGTCTGGAACAAACAACAACTGCTGAAAGGTATGCCACACTTCACAGACAAAAAAGGCAAAGTATCCATGCTGAGTCATTTTAGCCTTCCTTAGATGAGACAGGAAAGGACAGAAAGAGAACTTTTGGAAGAAGGAATTCATTGCTCTTCTTCTCTCTCTGGCAGATACTACTGAAGGATGACCTGGGACAGGTGTTATTGGGATATATGAAACAAATTATGTGTTGATAAATACTTACGTTTACACTCAGCAGAGTTTTTAACATGAAAAAACCATACCAGCCATCCTGTGAACTCCACGGAGAACTTAACATATATCAGTGGATTGTACAAGAAGCTCCTGTATATTGTGACAATCACCAAAGCTAGGCAGCCAGTTAAGGACCTTGAGAGATAGAACAAAATCATATTTTTGTCACAATCGTTTACCTGTTTTCTCTAATTGTATTATGTGACTTCAGAGCACATGTGGTTAGTTGCCTAAACTGGTACCTAATACTGCAGGTTGTCCAGAACATAACTTTTCTGCTTCCAAGCATCATGCCCCCACCAACATACTGATAAAAATAGTGGTTAGAGTGTGCCCCTGTTCACGTATGCATAAATAAATCCATTTTAATGAGCTGAATGAACCCAGTCGTTAAGCTAAGGCACACCCACACTGTAGGCCATTTTAAAGAGGCACACAGAGATGATAGACTCAACCCCACAAATGCTCATACAACTGAATTTTGTCCTGACTTTTACTAGCCAGTGAATTCAAGACAAAAATGAATAAATCAAGGTCCACTACCTTGTATATCTTCTTTCTTCCAGGAACTCAGAGCAATAAACCCTTCAGAGAAGGTCACTTTTTTTAACATCATCTAAGAATCTACTTGAAGTTAGTGTGGCACTTGATTCTGACACTCTCTGCAATATCAGTGCTCCGTTGTCGTTTAGTATATTGTTCTGTTTCTATGAAAATAATTCCTTGTGTTGACTACACATTCTTTTCTTCTTCATTTCTATATTAGAAATAATATTAAGCTCATCAGGAGCATTATTAGTAACTTATTGTTACCTTTTCCAATGTACTTTGAAGACCAACATTCCCCAGCCGCAAGTGTCAGCATATTAAGTGCTGTTCAGACATTTGAACATAATATACTCTGTTTCTAAGGCTTCCGTTGTATTACTAGTATGATAATTATTACAGCAAATGATAAAATAGTGCAAAATTGTTTTCTCCCCCCTTAATAACATAAATAAAAGGAGCAATTAATTTCCTACAATAAAAACAGGCAATACAATAACGTACAAATGTGGAGTTTCTTCATTATTGCATCAAATTGCAAAACGGAAACATATAATTTCAAAAGGCTCATAAGCAAAAATGGAAACACAGCTGATGTTGCGTCAGCATGTAGTACAAAACTGTGAAGCTTGCACAGCTCACAGCTAGTCTCCTCAAATGAACCAGTTAACATTTCTAAATGAAAATACATAACACAAAGAAGCTTCTCCTTTTTCAAAGGCAATTCCACAGTTTAAGACAATTTTCCAGGATGTTACTTCTGCATATCCATGCAATACTGTAAGCTTATAGCATCACCAGTTATTTTAAAATCTTTCTATCATGCATAGCTACATCTATAGCTTTATTGATGCATCTTATGACAGATGGCAATAATGTTTTCAAATGGAATCAACATACTTCAAAACTGCTACACCTCCCTCTGCACCCCATGTACTTACCAGATGTGTTTTTAAACCGTCTTTCCACACTGGTATTTTGGTTTGTTTGGTTTTAGGTTGCTGAGAAAAGGTAACACATTTTCTTTGACATCTCGTGCAATTTTACAAGTATTCAGGGCACATTCCCTGCTTTGCATGGAAAATGTATTTGCACAGTTGTCAGAATGATGGACAGGGGGAGAATGATAGGAAGGAGCACTGATCTTTGCTTGTTATTACATACAATAGCCCAGTAGGAATCATGATGTGTTGGTGAGACAAACTGTGTCCCATTCTGGAACATATTAAGTTTGTCTCCAGGACACACATGACTTCACTAGGGTGTCTAACCTCATTCATAATAGATGCTAATCTTTTCAGGGCTGACTGATGACAGCACTTCCTGCCCTTCACGGAATTAGAGCTGGGTTTTATCAAAGGACTCAAACTGCCTGCTAATTAGACTAATTCCCTTCATCATGAATTATTTATTTCCATTGGTAACCGACCACTGTGACATTAATGGGTTCTGCTCAACTTAGTTTCATACTAATATACACTATAAGTTAAATGTTTAAAAACTCCTGATACTTCACTCCAGGTCAAGTGTATCTTCACATAACTCTTGATGTTTTCAATAAAGTTTTGATAATTAAAGACCATTAGAATAAAGCACTCATTGCTAAGAGAAAGAAAATTAAGAATAATTTTAAAATTCTGAACTAAAGTTGTTGGGGTTTTTTTTCCCAAAATGTGAGGTAGTAAATAAAATTTATTTAAGATAAATGATAAGAGTGGTCTGCTGCAGTAACAGGGTTTCAAGACAATTCACAGAACTAAATGCATACCCCTCAGCCTGAACACGTAGTGCCTATGTATTCAAAATTCTCACCCAGTGCAAGAAATTTTGGGGTTCCAGAAACTAAGTTCCATACTCAGGTAACAAGTATCAAACACACAAACACAAAATAAAGAATACCTGGACAGACAAAAGCACTGCAGCCCAGTTCCGCAGGGTGGAGAAGGCCAAAGGCAGAGTGTGGGTCATCAGTGAGATGGAACTGGGAAAAACACAAAGCATCATTCTGGGATGTCTTAGCAGCAGGATCTGAGCAGGACACCAGAGGTCACCTATGGAATACGTACGAAATCTCAGCAAGAAAATTGATGGCTGTTTCTTGGCATCGATATTCAAAAGTTATATTGACAACTGAAAAGTCGTCTGTGGAAGAGCAACAAAAACTTAGAGGAATTTAGAAAACAAGACCAATGGTGAAAGAATTAGAATAATGGTTAGAAGAAGAGATGAGAGTATGATGACATTTTCACTTACACAGAAAGATGTTATGGTAGGCTGGTGATCACTTTCCTCCATGTCCACCACAAGCAGGACAAGAAATAATTTCAGTCTGAAGCCATGAAGATTTAGCTGAGAAATTGGGAAAAGGTTTCCTAGCTATGAGGACAGAGAAGCACATATCCAACCTAGACAAGAAGGTGATGAAATTCTCACCACTAAAGGAATTTTGGCCAGACTAGATAAGCAGATGATTGTTAGAGAAGGCTTAGGTGTATATGAACTCAGCTCAGTCACAAAATTATTTTCTAAGGCAGAAAGAAATGTCAGCTCTGTTACCATACAATTTCTCTTATAACATTCTTCTTCAGAACTTTGCTGTTTCTAAAGAAAAAAACTCCTACTGAAAATTTGTGATTATTTGAATATTTCTCAATGATAAGAATGTCTATTTTAGGAATGTTCTATAAAGAATAATGTTTCAATTTTCTATAATTTAACTGTTGGTCTTTTCTACTGTCATCAGAGACAATGAAATTGACTTTCATGCAATTAACTAATGGAATTTTTGTGACTCATGCACAGGATAGTATAGTTCAGGCTGTACATTTTACAACGGCATTGTTTTGTATTGTAATGGGTTGACCCTGGCTGGATGTTATGTGCCCACCAAGCTGCTCCATCACTCTCCTCCTCAGCAGGACAGAGAAAGAGAAAATAAGATGGAAAAGAACTTGTGGATAAAGGCAGTTTAATAACGCAAAAACAAAGCACATGGGGAAGCAAATGAAAACAAGAGGTTTATTCTCTGCTTTCCATCAGCAGGCAATGTCCAGCCGTTTCCTGGGAAGCAGGGCTTCAGTATGTGTAGCCATTGCTGCAGAAGGCAAATGTCATAATAACGAATACTGTCCCTGCTCCCCCTTAGATTTTATTGCTGAGCAGATGTCATATGGCATGGAATATCCCTTTGGTCAGTTTGGGTCATCTGTCCTGGTTCTGTCCCCTCCCAGGATCTTGCCCATCCCCAGCCTACTGGGTGAGGAGGGGGGAAACGTTAGAAAGACAGCCTTGATGCTGTTGGAGCACTGCTCAGCAGTAGCCAAAATACTGGTGTGTTATCAACACCTTTCTAGCTACCAGTACAAAGCACAGCACTGTGAGGGCTGCTATGGGGAAAAAGAACTCTATCTCAGCCAGATCCAATAGACTTCTTTACCTGCACTCTTTGGAGATCAAGAGACAACATACCAGTTGGTCACTGATGTCGCCTCTGAACCTCTTATCTTTCAGCAAAATGTGAAGACTTTCTACTTATTACAGAGCTGGGCTCAAAGTTTCAATACATTTTATACTCATGACCAAACAGTGCATATTCTCACTCATTTCACAAAACAAGTTTTGTTCTGTTTTGATTATTCTGTCTGTGAAAAATAAGAAAAATGTAGCAACACATCAGAAGGATCAATAAGAGGCTTGTTTGGGGTAATATTTGTAATGGTAAGGTGAATTTAAAATAATAAACAGCAGAAGACAGCTGGACAGAATAATTTATATTCCTTAGCCTAATAAAGACTTGGACTACAGTATATTTGACAAATAGTCTTTCATGTGATAGCTATAAAAGAACACATATCTTTCTAATCCATAGTGATAACACAGAAGTCAGATAAAAATGAACAGAGATGATATTCAATAAGCCCATGTACATTTCTATCACAGTGTGAGATACTTTGGCTGTGAAAATAAAGGTGTTATTTTTCCACTGTTGAAATAATACAGAATCAATGAAAGGCAACTGTGAGCCTCAATGGCATCAAGGGGTTTCTGTTGACATTCACAAACCAAATGAGCAGAGCTCTGCTGGATTGAGATGTCACCAGAAGCCCCAAGATGGCATTACAGCCTTGTTTTTGTAAGTTGTGGGTTTTTTGCAAGAAACACATCCAACTGCTTTTTTGGTTTAATTGAAAAGTCACTTTTTACATTTCTTCCTGTTTTTTTTCCTCATCTTTTTTTTCAGGTTATCTGCCCTACTCTACCTGCCTTCCTCTTTGCTGCACCCCATTCTCCTACCTCCTGCCCCAGCCATCCTCTTCTTGCCTTTCTCTCTTTTTTCATTTATCATCTTTCTTTCCTGGTTCTCTGACTCCTCAAATCAAAACATTTCTGGAATGGGTGTGTTTGCTCAGTGTGTTAGCAGCGCTCCCTAATGTCATTTCACCAGCACAAACCATTCTTTCAGCACTGTTGGATAGACTATCCTATTAAGCCGAAAGAAATGTCACTGATGTACAACTCGTTATTTGTATAGAACAAGAGACTTCAAGTAGCTCCTGATGCAGCAATATAAAATAGCTTTCATTTCAGAACTAATAATACCTGACACTTGAACAGAGACTTCCATTCGACGTTCTCAAACCATTTCACAGGCATTAATGAATTATGTCTCACAAGTATGCTCTGACAAACAGGCTATTCCCATTTCACAGATGGAGATAACTGAGGAGGAAAGAGAGGGGTAATTTGTTATTACAACATCTCTCAGGACCCAGTTCTTCACTGTTGTATTTAAAGAGTTTCTATTGCTGGCTTCAAGCCAACAGTGAGTAAATAACATTAGAGAGCACTCAGATGTTCCAAGCCTCAGTCCTTTAATAAGAGATCCCTTCTCTTTACATAGCAGAGTATGTTCTCCTTGAAAACTGGTGTATAGACACCTTTGGAGACATTTTATTTCATAATCTTAATTCATATGTTACTAAGGAAAAGGAGATTTTGTGCTAAATTGCTCTACCATCATAAGTTACACCCAGCTAACCCACCTTTTAATTCTTTATAAGCCTTTGACAACAGGGAATTCTTGAGGGTGAGCACTTTTAAAAATGTGACATGAAAAGTGTATTCTGCTTTAAAAAGATAAAGCATGACCAGAAATTTATCTTTCAGCATCATGAAAATCAGCTAAGATCACAAAATAAGAGGACAGTGGGCAGACAGCCCTTACAAATTATGTGTCAAAGAATTCAGACAAACTGGTAACTACAATTTGCCTGAATTAACAATTAAAATTATGAGTGTGTGCAGTGTTACTCAAACTGTTCCTGAACTGTGCTTATCAGAATTGGTTGATATCATGAGACATGACAAAAAGATGTCACTCACATGTTGTATAATGGTCAGCTCTTAGTAGTTAATTTTAGAAGTTTCTCTTGTTTGAAAAATTGATAGAAGAAAAGTTACATGAAAATATATTTAGATATATTTTTATGGAGAGTATATAGATACAAAAGGAGCATCAAGACTTGGAGTGAAAGGCCAAGGAAGAGCACAGTAATCTGTGGGGCCATCAAGAACAATGTCTTTAAAACAAAGAAGTTTTCACTGTGTTCATGTGCACAATTTAAGGCAGGATAAACTTGCTCACAGAACAGGATGAAGAGGGCTGGTCAGAAAAAAATTGTTTGCTATTACAGAAAACCTATATAATTAAAATTGGTCTTGAGCAAAGATGGAAAAGCTAACAGTTGCTCCAGTTTCTGAAACTAAGGACAGTAGGAAGAAATGAAGAATCTTGCACAGATTTTTTCCATTTGTTATTTGGGTCTTTTTCAAATCCTGGTCACTAAACAGTCAAGGAAGCATAAGAAGTTATGTTTTTGTAGAGAGCTGAAGTAGTCATGAGGTATTGCACAGGAGTGAGTGAATAACTGTGTGGGATGCTAGAGCAGTGGAGCAGAACCAGACAGGTTATTCTGAGAGGCAAAGAGAGCAGTAGAAAGTTAGTATTGTAGGTCTGGGAAATTGGATGTGAGGGACAAAGAGGGACAAGAAAGAAGAAAAAAAAATCAGCTAGGTTGAGCAGCCACTCATTCTGATTTGCTACAGGGGAGTCAAGGAGGATCACTGGAGTGAGAAAAAGGGGAGCTGCACTGGACTGGGCACTTCTGGCAGTTGAAGAGCATAATTTGTTCCTTGATTTTTAACAGTGTCATTATGTTTGTGGCACATGAACCCAGCTCATTTAGGAAGGGAATTTATCTCCCCTTCTTTGCAGGCAACACCTTGAAGGCAATGCTGAGTGAATCACTCCTGCATTATGACACAGTCTACATCCTGTCTCAGAATAAAGTTCCCTGCAAATATGAGGTGCTATGACACGTACAAATCATCCATCAAAATAAAACCATTGTCCCTAGTACCGGCCCACAAGCAAACCTCCACATGAAGTACATCTAACCCAAACTCACCCAGCCATAAACAACATAAATATAAATATAGGGAGCCTCATGCTATATACAATGCTTTTGTGTTTCCTATCTATCTAGAGGAACATCCCCATCCAAATTCCAAGCTAGAAGTTGGAAAGCAAATATTACTTGCATGTGTGTAAGATGCATGTGAAAGCCAAAGGGTTCCCAAGTCCCCACTCCTGGTTTTTCCCAAGTCTTGTAGCTAGCTCATCCACCCTCTCAGGAAAACTGCTCTCCTCTTTCGAGCTGAAGAGCTGGGATTTATAGACACCTGCCTAACTACAACATCCAGCTGCTGCTTTTGAAATAAAGAACAGGTCTGCGATTTGTTACAAGCCACCTACATGCATAAAAGGCAGCCCCACAAATTCTGTTGGTGATGGATTCTTTGCAGAACATTGCTTTGAAACGAGCCTCCATGCTAAAATGAACAATTAGACAGTTGCCACAAAATCAGCATCATTTTGGTTCTACAACTCCACATCACCCATCAGAATAGAGTCTGCATTTCACTGGACTTTTGGACATCATCAAAACAAGCATGCTGTGTAACAGCAACATAAGACAGAGATGGGATCATAAAGTACATATTTTGGTGTACAGAACACTGCCAGCCACGATGTGGAGGCAGAACGTGTATTTTCAGAATTGTCTTCTATAAGAAACAGAATCAACTGGCAGAAAACTTCATGGGGAACTGGTGGGTATTTATAGTGGCCATGTATTAGCATTGCATTTAAGCTCACCAGAAGTCCAGTGCCTGCAACACTTCTTACTTTAGTCTGGTAATTTACAAGGGCAATAACTTTGAAATTTTGATATTTTTTAAAATTTTTGTTTTGGTGACGAGAGATCCATGCTCAGCTAAAGTTATGCCCCTGATTGTCCCAAAGGTAAAGTGAAGGTTAGGCACATAATGAGTACTTTAAACAAATGTCCATGGGTAAATCCAGTAAATAGAAATGAAAATTCTTTTTCATTTCCTATAAAACTTTCCTGTTCCAGGAAGCTAAAACAAAGAGATATCTGCTTTATTTCATAACATACAATTATGCAACTACTACTATTTCTGGAGATACTGGCATGTGAGAATTACTCTTTCAGCATGAAGGAACCAAACAAAAAATACCCAAACAGTAAAAACTTTGCTATTTATGCATGAGAAGATTTTTGAACCACTCAGTGAGTCATTTTATGGAGCAATTAACTTTCCTTTTTATGTAGATATTTTTTCTTCGTCTGCCACCTTTTTAATAGTCCCTTGCATAAATTGGTAAAATAATTTCTCATTCCCTCAGAAACAACAGCTGCATTGTGAACTCCTGAATTGGCATGTCATTGGAATATATTATAATAATTCAGAAACTGCTGCCATTTCTGTCAAGCTTTCATTCATATGAAGGTTGCTTCAAACACCCCATCCTCCCTCCCCCTTTCATCGCTATTGCTGATCTCAGATTGTCCAGCCCCTTCCCCTGCTCTCCAAACTCCCTCTCCCACCTCCAGTCTCAGCTTGCTCGCTCTCTCTCAAGCTCTTGACACAATTCTCCTTCCCTTGCCCCTCCCCAGATCTGGCTCTCTGTAGCCTTCTCAGTCGAATTAGACACAAACAACTTGTCTTGACTTTCAAAGCCCTTTGTGGTCTACCCACTCACCACTGACCCTCTCGTGTTCAACTTCAAAAGGTCAGCTCCTGCTTCCAATTAGTCTGTGAGCCAAGGTACCTTCCTCTGACTGTAATGCTTACACAACAAGCCCAGTCATGCTCTTTCCTCTGTTGCCCCTCACACCTGGGGAAGGAATGGTCTACCAGTATCTGCAAAGTCTTCACATTTTGCCTTTCTGCATCACCCCTCGGATCTTCACTTTGTCTTCAGAAACCACAGCAAGAGGTAGGCTGGTTGTGTGCCAGGGCAATGCTAACCAACACAACAGAAGGGCTTCCTAGGGGTCCTCCCTTGTTTGTACCTCATTGGTCTCGGTCCTCCATGGAGAAATATAATTCTTGTTTACACTGTTTTGCAGGACCTTGCTGGGGGAGTTTTGGCTGATAACTTGAACGTGTGGGTCCTGCAAAGATGCAAAAAATAATTAACAAGAGAAACAATAAGGGAAGTACAGATCCTTGGTTTCTAGGGCCCAGACTTGGCCACTGCAAAGCACACATCAACTGAAAATTGTTACTGAATGAAAAATCCTGGCCTGTCACCCACAGCTTCAGGGTGGACCTTTCTCTCTGAAGTCTGGCAAAACTGTACACAGCTCACGTGGTTCTAACTTAGCTCAAGTTGTGTAGAATTTCACAGATTGGGCAAAACATTTGTTTTGTTGATCAATTTCAGAGCCCTCCCCCAACTACTAAAAATTCTTTCAGTCTCAAAGAAACAGTGACCAGTGTACTTTAACTTGAGCAAATTCACTCACCTCGCCTCAGCATTTCTGTTGAAAATAGCTGCACTGATTTGGTTGCAGTTTTCCCAAAATATCAGGCTGAGGTATAATTGCAGAAAAAAATAATTCTGATAAAAGTTATAAGTAACTGAAATTCTATTAAGTATCTGAAATCCATTCATACGAATAACTGAAAACATGGCCATTCAATGGGATGTTTAAGGCAAACTGATAGATGATGCTCCCAGCTCCATTATTATAAACATAGTGGTTTATTATGAAGATAATTGTGGGTTGTTCAAGTGGAGGATGGAGATGCGTGTGTGGGAAGTAGCAGAATGGAGGTAGCCAAGTGAGTAGAGTGTAGGTGAATAGCTGAATGGCTTAACTGTTAATTTCCTTGGGTTTTTTATGATTCCATTAGTATGCAGAGGAGTGGGATCTAACTCTAAGAACTTTTCTAAGCAGGGAAAAAATCACACATAACGTGTACATAACCGTGTGAAATACAGAAACGCTATGCATTGCATTACATAATTTACCTGAAAGTTGTAGCTTGTTGACAGAAAGGCCCTGCTGGGTTTCACAACCTGGGAATGTGGCTTTCAGGAAGCAAATTATTCCTCGTGAAATGAGCAACAATGCCATTTGCTTCATACCTCTGACACAATATTTAGCTCTGCCATTTAAATATAATTGCTCTATTTTTACAGTGTTAGTGCTATTGATAAATGCAGTTTGCAAGGAATAAGTAAATTCTCTAATAGTGATAAAGTGATTGTTTATTTCAAGAAAAAGTGGGAAAGCTGACACTTATTCCACATTCTAGGTTTACAAAAAAATGTTACCATTATTATGGTAGCTTAGTTATGGTAATGGTTCAAGGTTTTTGTGGTCTAGTATTTTTAATACTACAGTGTAATCTACTCCAGTCATCCTTGACAGAGAATAAAGATGGGTTTTCAAGGATCCCAGCTTTTAAGCTGGGTGGAAATGCCCATTTCCTGTCTTGAGAGTAATCACATATACACACAGAGAAAAAGACAATGATATTTTGAGTGGTATTTATAAACTGAATCTAGGACAAGGTGCACATTTCTGCCAAAACCCAGTTTTTTCATGGCTAAATTCACTATGTACCCAGAAATCCCACAGTGCTAGTAAAATTGCCATCTTTAATGGGCATTTCATCCCTCTGGCAATCACAACTGCATCCTTTAGCACTGACACGAAGCCATCACTTAAAAACAGCTTGTCATTTTCTAGTGAATATAAAATTTATACTGTTCTACAAAGTTAGGAGAAAAAAATATCCCAAACCTTCTAACACCCATTTCATGAATAATATGTCAATACATGTATATATATCTTTAAACAGACATAAAATGTGAAGGCTTTTGGCTCCACAGTTTCCATCCTCCCTCTCCTTTTTTGGTGAAATTCTTTCCATGCCTGCCTGAAACACTGGACTTCAAACTTAGTCAAACTAGTCTTCAAACTGGCAATACAGCCTTGACCTCTGAGTGCAAACAACCATTCCTGATGGACTGGCAGCAATAATCTGAATTTATGACATCTTAGCCAACTACATTCTCCAGATCAGTTAAATAAGGTGTTCATTTTGGTGCAGAGGGCAAAGAGCTGATATTTCCAAATGGAGGGGGGGGGAAAAATCGTATTAACACATTGTAACATAAGCTGAATCAAATAACTACCTTCTCAGTGATATTACTGCTGACAGCACCCAAGGCTCCCAGACACCACATATGAGTCAGTCAACGGCTGTGCAGTTCACCAGGACTGGAAACATGTTTTTATTTTAAAACTCATGCAAACAGGAGAAACTTCTGGCTGTGTTGTGGGGTTTTTTTTCCCCCCGACATCAGACAGGCACATCAGGAGTTTATCTTGATTTCACAGAATTTTACCTGAAAGAAAAACATATTTTCTTAGTCAAAATAATTTAGAAATTAAATTGTTTGAGCTTCTATTTTAAAAAAAAGGAAATTAAGTTTAATTGTAGTCAACAGTTTTAAAAGCTGAAATATCAGGATCTCATTTTGCTCAACAAAACATTTCCTTCAGCCTGAAAATTTACTGAAATACATGGGAAAACATATATGTAAAGGCAGGTATGTATGTAAGTATCTATCTCTCTATAAAACCAGTGACTGCCTTGTCAAAAAGTCCTTCAAAATAAGTCTTTTCTAGATGCTACAGAGAACAGAGGAATCCTTACTTTTAAAAAGCAAGCCTTAAAAGAAAAGTCAGGAGACAGTATGCTAAAAATTAGCACACATGCTCTGCCAGAAACTTGCTTTTTGTTTTTATTTGCCGCTTTCTAACATGAATGTTAAGATGTTACACTGACAAAGTCCTTTTACAATCAAGATCACTTCAGCAGGTCTTACAGACTCTGATACTATTGTGCACTGTCAGCTCAATTATTCTAAGGCAAAATCCAGTCAGTTTCTGACACGCTGTTGGCCTGTTTTGTGTTCATCATAAGATATTGGTGCAATTTTATCCGAGACTAAGATTTAGTCATAAATACTTCATGACTCTACTATACAGACAAATCCATGATCCACCTAAGCATGTGCACAGCTGGATACAAATGCAAACAATGCACAGCATAAGAAGAAACAATAGAAAGAGACAGCTCTAAAAATTAATGCAACTTAAATAGACCTAGAATAAAAATTAGCACATTTTAAAAGGTAATTCAAAACAGTATTTTAGAGAGTAATCTCAGTGGTGTTGTGGAGAGTTGGTGCTTATTTAAAATCATGCACTTTTTTTCAGGTTTTTCAGTTTCTTCTGGTTGCCATCCAGTGCGTAGGCAATTCCAGCAGCCTCTCTGCTGGAAGCTGGATGCTGTTGCATTCAGATTTAGTATCATATGGCCAGTGCCCACACCCTCACAAAATAAGAATTGCTCGTTATTTCACCTTCCTTTAGTTCCAAATAACACTGTTAGCCCTAACTTTAAGCACAAGTAGGCATATTCTACCCTCCATTTTAGTATGAATGACATGACTCTGCCTAACTATGTGGCGAGGAACAGATCTGCTTTTCTTTCTCTCTCTCTTCACAGTACAACAGGGCATCATGAGGCTTTCTGCAGGATTATGAAAAATTCCTCTGAAGATCTCTCATCTCTGACTGTGTGAGTCACTTCGGAGCACCAGAAAGCTGCTTCAGGACCAGACTTACATTCTTTGGGCTGCAAATACCTTATTTTCTCACTTAGGCACCTTCTGTAAATACTTAAACACTCAATCACGTGAAACTAACCTGTTGGAAAGGGCTGGATCACACTTAAAACTAGGTCAAGTACAGATTACCGAAACACAGAAGTGGATCAAATGACACCCAGCTGGTGAAGCTTTGTGGAACCCTACAAGAGGTCAGAACTCAAAATGTTTCACTTCTATTATGTTTTGCTTTCTCTGCTTCAGGAAATCTAAATAAATAACATAAGAACTTACCAGGACCTTCTTTAACCTTTTGGAAGCAGACATGGTTTCTGCGTGCCCTCTGAAGAATTCCTGTATGAAGGTCAGCACTTGGAGAATCTGATGGTGAACAGGACAGCAAAGATTACAGAGTTATCCAAAGCTATCCATCATCCAAATAAAGGGAAAGCAGCAGGTATTGATCAGTTCTCTGGAGAAATGCTGAAAGGCAGTGGGAAGGTCAAAACATGGAGGTTACACTGTCTTGGAAAGGAACGAAATCAAGAACAAATGACAGGGGCAGGACAACAAATTCTCAATGTACTTATGTACAGTATGTATACTGTAGCACAGCTGAAGGGAAATTTCAGACTGCACACACAAATACACTATGGAAATATATCGTATGTCGAAAAGGTGAGGCACATAGGGATGCCAAACTATGACCTAGGACAAGGCAGAGGGGAAATAGGGAAAATCTTATGCAGCCATTAGTGTAAAAGCCAGTTGTATCTGGGACCTGTTTGTTACAGATCTGCAATTTCTACCAGTTATTGAATGGAATTTGTCAGAGAACAAAATGTAAATATGCAAAATATTGTATCTAAAGCAGATGAGAATTATGAAAGAGTGGCTGAAAGACAAAGAAACATACTCCTTAAGGCACTTCTCATTTTAGTTTGCAAAACTCTTTCCTCCATTTGTGAAATGTTGCCAAGTACCTTTTCCTTGGTACCCGAGCTAGAACTGCTGAGACTGCAAACTCTTGGTTCTAGCTACCTCTATTCAGCTAAGCACAACACAGAGAAGTATACCAAACACTGGCTGCTATGCAAGCATGCTCTGCCACGAGCCCTACTGCCATAAATGCTGTACTATCTGGTTCAAGTGGGAACCTGACACTATGATGTGTCACAAATCAAAGAATTAATTTGAAGGAAAAAGTCCATCTGCAGAGCAGAGATAATCAAACAAATGCTTGAAAAATGGTTTAAACCAGGCTAGAAATCTTAAGGAATTATTTTGGAAAAACTATGAAGCATGAGGTTATGCTTAAACCCACATGAAACGAGCTACATTTATGCTATTTTTTAATTAAACAGTAAATACCACACATTACTCAAAAGCCTGAAAAAATTAATATGAAATTATATCTGGAAAAATACAGGAAATTCTATGCCTGCAACATTAACTCATCTGAATTTTATTTCCTCCTATCTTTGAAGGAAAATGAACAATGAAGAATCCTATTTATTCCCATGACTAGTGACATTACAAACATCAAGTCTGGCCCAGTCATCTGTATCTCCACTTAAGCACACAACATAGGTGAATAAGCATTTGGCAGAGATTCTAGGTTACTCTATATGTTAAATTACTGTTTTGTAACTGATCACCTACTGGGACAATTATAACAAATAGGTGAAGCATTTTCCACTGAACGTTCTCTACAGCATCATCTCATAGTGACTCTCACCATGATTCTAATTGGCAAAATAAATCTGGTTGGGGGAAATAGAGCCACCTAAAACCAAGCTAACTTTTCTTTTCTTTGGTTTCATTCTCCAGTCCAGGAAAAAAAACCCTGTTGTATGTGTTTGCTCCATGCTAAAAGCCCAGGAAAGGGAAGCCCAGGTAAGGGCCTTCTCACACATGCCTGTAAAGTATGCACAAATACCACGCCAAAAGTGTTTGGATTGCTTTCAGCAGCACAGTAGTATAAATAACATGAGACTGTATGTGCTTTCAAAATAGTCTGCATTTTTTTCTCCTTTGGGCTGCTTTTACACTTGCGTAACTAATTCATTGCATTTACACTAACAAGGTAGAATTAGTCCCATGTATCTGCTCACTTCCTTCATAAAATTATGTTTTTATTACTGCCAGCAACACAGTCAGAGGTGGTTGTGTTTAACTCTACTTTGCTCCTAATGTCAAATTTGTAATTCGTAAATCTGCCAAATTATATCCTACAACTTTCAGAAGTATGCTGGGGAATGCGTCAGCAGATGTTACTTCAGAAACAACATTTGAGTTATATTGGAGATGAAAAAGAAAATAATTAGAATATTTTCCCAGTATCTTCAGGAAGTATTATCAATAAGAAAACAGCACTCAACTGATGTAGCCTTGTGGCATTACTTACACAAAGTTTAATTCAAGTTTCCAAAAATACCTACCTCCTCACTTGGCCTGCAGAAGGGTGCCTTGCTCAGGTCTACAGAGCTTTTTGCCATTAGCTAGCCTACTCAGGTGAGCTACTGCAGAAAGTCAGTGGGAGTTACTGTGGCATTGACAATGGGAAGCCAGTGGCTTAATCTATTCATGCAAACTAGCTGGCTCAGACAGGTACCTTTTCTTTTTACCCCAACTTGAAGCTGGGGAAGCTGCTCTTAAGTACCTTTCAAAATCTGTAACATGATTTTGCCATTTCTGCCATTCAAGCTTTTTCTCCAAAAGCAAAAAAAGAATGAGACACTATGATATGAAGTGGAGTTTTCCTAACTTACTCTTATCTTGCAGGTAATACAAGGATTAAAAGGGTGATTTTATGAGCCATCCTATAACTGGGTTCTGCACGTAAAAAGAATAAATCAATACATTGATTTTTCCTCACTAACAAATTTACCAGAAACACTGTATTTATTACAATTCATTCGGCTGTATTTCTGCCTGGTGAACTTATTTGTCAATTGTAAAAGGAAAAAAAAATGCTTTCATCATTCCCATTTGTTGTCCTTTCTCACCCCTCTCCTTTACTCACCTTTAAGTGTTGACAAACTCCATCAATAAAAAAATTGCCAGCCATTCTCTCATGAATCTGCCTGGCTAAACCCTTGTAACTCCATGCCAGCAGAAGAAATTATTTGCCTTGGCTAAACAATGCAGATATCACCAGAAAGTACAAGTATTCTTGTCTACAATGCAAGATTATTACATTGAACTCACAGCCTGCTTTGCAAATTCACACTCCATAGCTTACAGTGATGTTAATTAGTGGGGAAGAGCAACAAGACCTTCCAAAGGTTTTAGCACTTCTCACTTTGGAATCTCAGAGCACTCTGCAAAAATAAATAAATTCTGCCTCATAAGATCCTTGCAAATTAAATCCTTTCCTGAAAGAAAAAAATAACATCTAGGACAGGAAACAAAAAAAAGAACCAACCTGAGCCCCCAAAACTAAGAGCCATGTCATGAATCTGACCCCAAAACTAAGAGCCATGTTATGAATCTGTTCTTGCTTTTGGTAGAAATGGTTTGCACAGATAGACACATTTAAATTAATTGGACTATTCAGTCAGAAAACGTTGCACTACAAAGAACCTAAAAAGATAATGTACTCCAGCCACTCTACCAAAACAGGTCATTATGCAAGGTGTATTTTATCTAGTTTCCAGCAAAGCTTTCCCAATGTCCCTAGATAGCCTGGGATATTGTCAAGTTGCTTTTATAATCTGATTTTTTTAAATAATATACAGGATAAACTTTTTCTGGAAATTATATTAACATCTTTTTCTGGTTTTCTTCCTAACCTTTTACTTCTTTGTGTTTCTAAATTGCAAGTTTTTTAAAGCAGCAACTGCTTCTAATTATGCTGATACGTTAACTCACAGAACCTTCCTTCTTGAAGTTTCTAGAATATAAAACAATAATAGAAAACAAATACAAGAGAAAAAAAAAAGATCCTACTTATCTTTATTCTTTATTTTGTGCTCTAGCAAACTTTCAGGTTTTAATCATATTGAAAATAATCAGCCCTGGTCCCAGTTTTCACTGTAACAATATTTTAACCACGAAATATTACTGATTTCCTGCCATACTTTGCACATTACTGCCATCCTTCTCACAAGACACTATCAAGCAAACTGCAAGACTTTTTTTATCTGACAAAAATGTCAAGAAAATGAAGAAATGTTGTTCTTAATTTTTATTTATTTATTGGTAATAGGTGCTTTTGATTCACTAAAAGCTTTCCATCCTCTCATTTTCTTACCTTTTTCCTCATCTTCAGACTTGTCCTCACCTAGAACAGGCTCTTTCGATGTTCTTTCACTACTTCAATCAGAGTGATGGTAGTACCGACTTAGAGTTACCCTCTTTGGCTTGGGTGGCAGTTAATTTCATGCTTTTACCCAGAATTTCATCACAGGCACCTCATTTTTTCAGTGCATCTTCTGTGAACTTTTCTTTCCAGTGATCAACACTAGCACATTTTACCACAAATGTGAATGTAAACAATGATCCCTGAAGTAGGGAGAGCACAAGAGGGGGTGAACACATACAATGGTGAAAAAACATTAATTCTGCTTCTTTCACAACATCTTTATCTCTAACACTTACAATTGAAATGTAAAAGGTCTGGTTATCACCCACAGGCCACAGCTGGAGACAAAACATCTCCCTCTGCAATGACAGCCATGACTGACACTTGCTTCAGGGTCAGAAAGGGATCCAAAGGTTGCTTTTGTTTTAACATGTCCTTTCAACATTTTCTTTTTAGCTCAGAAATACAATAAATACAAACTAGAAAATGTCTTTGTTTCCCCAGTGAAGTTTTTCTGGAAATGTCACTTAATTTTTTTCATCAGAAAATGTTATTGCATTTATTTCAATCTATACTTTTTATTCTTTTGGGTGACTTTTTGCAAAAACTGTTCCTTCCTCCTTGTCAAGTGCACTTATGGGATGTTTAGTTTTTCTTCATTTTTGGAAATCTTTAGATTGTCAAAATTATGTTTCAGTTGTTCCTCCTCGTAGAATTTTATTATTTTTTTTTTTAAGATGGTGCAGTTCTGAGTTGTTAGAATGGGGGAAAAAAAAAGAGGAGAAATCAGCAAAGAGAGAGAAAGGCAAGAAACAGCAAACTAAATCGGGGCTGTTTTCCAAAACAAAAATGTCAACTAAAATTTCCGTTCTGTGTTTCATTAAAAATCACTCATTTTAAAAAACCCTATACAAATTTCGAAGTTTTACTTGGATGGGAATACTCTTTTGTCACAAATTACATTGCAGAGCAATAGTTACGACAAATGTACAGCAAATCACCTCCAAATTGTCACCTTTTCTTTTTCAGTCTCTGTTTCCAGGTTTCCTTTCTTGTCTTCTCCTATGACTTCTTTCATGCATACTCCCTTCTTCTTTCTAGAAATAACCTTATGCCTCTCATCTCTGTGAGCTTTTAGAAAACCTCTTTCTATATAATACCTCTCTATACCTTCGCTCCATCTCCTCTAAAATTTCCTACTTCTCTTTGGTTTATTCCTTCTTTCTTGCCCTTGTGTTGGTTACCTAATTCCCTCAGCTCTACACTCATTCTTCACTTGAGTCTCCTCTGTGTTCTCAGTAGAAAACATTGATACCCATTCCTATTGGCACTGGCTTGCTTTCATCACATGCAATCCAAATCCAAATAACTATACCCTTGAGGGAGGAGGAAAAAGGAAAAAGAAATATTTCTCTCTGTGCATGCAACTCACTGATCTGTGCCTGCTTTTCTTCAAATTCAAACTTACTCTAACATGGCAGACAGCGAGCAGAACACTGAGAGTGCAACACTGCTGGGCAGACACTGCTGTGATGTTTGGGCTGCATGTGGTGTTGCAGAAGCACAAGCTACGCAGACAGTTGCAGTCTCCTGCTCAGAAATCAGTACAGAGCCTCCAATAGCAAGGAACATAACTGGAATGATATGAGTAGGGTTGTTTCCAACCAGAGATGCTTTGCAACCCTTTATACTTCTTCCCCCTCCAGCTGACAAGATCCACCTTCACTGATTCTCAGATAGGGTTCCCTTACAGCAAATCTGATGTTATTCCAATTGATTAGCTAAGAAGATAATTTCCAAGACTAGGAACAGACTTTTCTGAATTACTAAAGGGAACAATATGAAGCTTTTCATTTCCATGGTCAGTATGAATGGGAAAGCAGAATAAATTAGGATGTAAGAGTCTTCATTTTTCATAGTTTTCCTCCCTGTGGAGGATTTTCATTTTTTATTTTATTTTAAGTGATGAGAGAGACAATCTTGATGTCAATGATCTCAGGGTGGCAACATGGGACCCATCTCAGTCAATTTCTCTAGGTACAGTACAAATAAGAAATAACGATCTTGGCAATATCCAAATTTCTAAGAGATTTTTTGGAAATAGTATCACAGAGATTAAATGCTACTTCTAATTTTTTAATCAGTTTCTCACAGACAGCAATGCACAGGTGCCTTGACCTTAAACTTAGGTAATTACTATAATTAAAGAGCTAATGCTCCATTCACGAATGTCTGCTGCACTATCTCTATTGTCTAAAACCCATTATTCTGCATGTAGTTCCTTTTCTGTTCCCTGTTTCTTTGGAACCCTTCCAAGATTTGCTCAGTTATTGTTTAAAGCCTTTCTCAGTATGTTAGTGTGTTGGTATTCTGTGCTCTGCATCCTATGACTTATGGATTATTCCAATTTTGGAGAGATATTTTCTATATCCATTCACAGCCATTATTCATCCCATATCCAGCAAATGTAATACCTTCCTAATCAATCATTACTGCTAACTCTCCAAATAAAACCATCCTTTCTTTCTTATGTTAAGCAAATTAGTCAAATGAATGTTTTGTAAAACCTGCTGCCTTTTTCAGTCCCATGGCTCCCAGCCTGTCTCACTCCTCCTCCTCTTTCTTATTGCCTTCATTAGTGAGCACTACCTATATACCTCAGCTATATTTACAGGACTATTTGGTCTTACTGATTTTGTCACCAGAATGAAGTCTACGCAAATGAAAGACTTTGTCAGTGTGGCTTCCAAACTGTATAATTTTCCAACCCCAAATTTCTGTCCAAATTAATTTTAAATGGCTTTAGCTGGGGAGTGGGAGGGAGGTACACGCACTGAAGATAAATATTTTCAGTTTCAGACATTTTAAAGAAAACTAATGTATTGATTAAAAGAAAGCAGCATTTCTCTCCTGCTTTACCCTACAGGTCATCCTGGATAGAAGAAAGATTGGTTCAATTCCTTCTTCTGTCTGATGGGCTTTGAACCATATCTATTGGAAGAATGTTTAACTATCATATTATGGAGTTCTCATATTCTGGGATAAAGTCACACTCAATCTCTCCTGCTGGTGCTATTCCACTTGGCTTAATACACTTAAATATTCTGAGAGACAGTTAAAATGACTCCATAACCTGAGGTCTGGGGTACTCATGTGGAAAATGGGACTTCAGGGTTCAAGTTCTTGCTTTAATAAGTATCTAAACATTTTTAAATAAAGTAGAGCTTTAACAGGAAAAAACGAAGGAACTTAAACCAAAGTATGACACAATACAGTCTCCAAGGCATTCTCATGGACAGTGACAACTGCTGAGGAGGAAAGAGGATGAGGCCCAGGCCTTCAACAGATGAAGGACGTGACAAAGAATGAGGATTCACTGACTATGTGAAACTAGTGCAGACAACTATTGTAGTCTCAGTTAAGAATGGCTCAGCCACCAACTTTGCTGAAAATTTTCGCATGACAGAAGATATATTTTAGCTTAAAAACCTTGAAAAAATGTTCATCAAACACTAATTATCCTTCATTTTTTCTAATCACAATAATAGGGAAATATATGTCCTTACATAAGAAGCTTGGGGGAAGGAAGGGACATATTTCTGCCAAACTATATCCTTGGCAGTTAGAATTCAGTAAATTTTATTATCATAGAAAATAGCAACCAATGTGGGATGGTAGGCAGGGCAAGAAGCAAACAGAAAAGGAGTTGAGTTATAAATATACAACCATCTCTAAAACTGACCTCTTTAGTGAAAAATAAGTACTGCTGCTTAACATCTCTGTTGCTTTTCTGTACAACAGGTGAAGGATGGATATCTACTTTGGAGATGTTACTTGAAGTTCCATTTCCTGTGAAGTACAGATCTTAAGGTGAAAACACATAATGATTTTTTGATAACCATATATAAACAATCTGTGAAATGATATTTTGTATCATTTCTATGGAAAAATGAAAATATACAGAGAGCAGCTTCTGCTTCATAACAGCTATAAGATCTTGCTTCTGTCAGACACTGAAGAATATACCTAGCTTAAAATGTAAATGCAGTCCATAAAGACGTACATTTATAAAGCTTGTCAAAGAACACCACAAATTACACACACTATTCCATGGGAGAAATACCGTAAGTAACATCCAACTGATCTGTTAAAAATTTACTTCTGTCATGATCCTGAATGTTCCTTCCTCAAAACAGGGGTGCCTTTTTAAAAAGAACTCCCTTATATTTTCAGAAATTATGTTTTCTTTTATTCATAAAGTGTTCATTAATTAAAGCAAGCCAATGCTGTCAGCAGAGATGCATCTGTTACTCTTAGGAGTCTCTAGGACAAATCCTGTTTCGGTGACGTCTGTCTTACTATTGTCCTAATGGAGCAAATGGCTAAAGACAGAGTTCTTTCTGATGTATATGTGTTATATATGCAATTAAGTCTTGCTATAGTGAAGAATCACTGTCAGCAGAGATTATTTTAATGGATGTACAGTATTACTTTAAACTAAGTCTTCACCATCTGTTCATCTTAATTACAAATGCAAAACCAACATATCTTACATTAGCATCAGAAAATGGGGAAATATCAGTGACTGAAATGTCCATATATACTCTTTGTGCAATACTGCACGCATCTGTGCTGGTTTTCGTCTCCTCTTCCAAGCAACACAAATTGGGAAGGGGGGAGGAAAGAAGGGGATAGAAACGTGCTTATTCCTCACAGATAATTTTCTGGCATGGTTGAATACTTTTTCTGGCAAACAAGGATTCATTATAAAAGATTTCAATATATTATGCTTCAGAATGCTTTCCAAAAGTATGTACTCTACTTGCACTCGTACCTCATTCTAGTTCTTTCTGGTTGCCAGATAAGCATGGAAAATGAAAGAAAGAGCCAACACATGCTAATACCATCTAATAAATCACCAAAAAAAGCAGGTAAAAAAATGCAGAAATATTTTTAATCTAACCAAAATAAGACAAAATTAGGAAGTAAAATTAAAAAAATATAGGTTTAAATTTCTGACATGGCATTACTTTTTATGGACCAGGTGGACATTGGGAAAATAATAAACTAAGTGAAAATACAACCTCGATGGTGGAAATCCATAGTCTGCTGCAATTTGGTAGTTTTCTAGTAGATTGGTGTTTGGTCCTACAAGCGTGCACGACTATGGGAAGCAGTACTACAACAGTTAAGACAGAGTTAAGTTTACTGATTTTTAAATACTTTGCTATCCCCTTGCTGACTCAGCTTATCCAGAAATTTATTGTGCTTTCTGGGTGCCCCAGTCAAGATCATCAACCTGAATCTGAGAGTGTTTGACAAAAGGTCCCGATGTACATCACTACTTGATATATATTGCTTGAGGCAAATTGATGAGACAGAGAAAGAAAGTGCCCACCGGTGTCACTGTGAGTGGGTTGGCTCAAGAGGATTTACTGCAGTATATGATGAAGTCTGCATTTAAATTCTTATTCTTGATTTAGCAGCTTTTTGCAAATTTCACACATTATTCTGTAGGAAGTAAAATTGTAACACACGCAGAATTAACTTACATTGTAATACAAGAAAAGTTCTGAAATAAAACTGTATCTGAGTTCTAGGCCAAAATAATCGCACTGAAATCATCATCAGCACAACACTAAAGAAAGATAATGATAAACAATGCCTCAGATTCCTAATCCTGGCTCTTTAGAGAGATTCCAGCCTTCACAGTGCTGGAATTTATGACACTATAAATTAGTGTGCTTTTCTGTAACACTATAAACAAAAATAAGGCCAGAGCTAACACAGTAGGTACTATTCTTTCCCCTCTGGCTAAATCTCCAGATACTTTTGAGTTCTACCTCTTGCACCCACAGGACCAGATGGCATCCACACATTTTCACTGAGAAACTCTGGCCCAGTTCCACTTGTAAAACACCTTCCAGACTTACACTGAAATTAAGAATTTGTTTTCTCAGGCAATCTAGACATTGTTTAGGGTGATAGAACACCTGTCTTCACAGGATTATGACCCAGAATGAAAGGAAACTCAGGGAAAATGATAAACTAGTGTCTTGCAAGATACTTATTTGTGCCAAAAAAAATATGCAAAAAACCCCCACAAACAGCAAACCACCTAATCCCAAAACCCTGGCAAGATTCTATGAACCTCAAATTTTCAAACTAGTCCTCATCAAACACCAGAGTCAGCTTCTAATCCATTTTGCAAGCAAGGTATATCCAAAGCCAAAATTCGGGTTTGGCACATTCATCCTGAGAAATCCATAGTATTATAGTATTACATAAATTCAGGAGAAACAAAAGCGATGATATAATTCTCCACTTTACATATAAGAAAAAATGCATAGATTAGTCTAACTCCAAACTGAGAGACAAGATTAGCAGACAACCCCTTTGTGCAGATTCTTATTGCTAAATGCTAAGCACTTCAAAAGAGAGAGGGCATTGTGTTTTTAAGCGTAACAAAACTCAGAGGTATAGGATGCAGGACTAGTCGATATATAAACACTGCAGCAGCTGCAAGCATCTATAACTACAGTATAAAGAACAACTTCTACACAAGACTTTATATTAGGGAAAATAAGTTTGGAGAGATATTTCCCCAAAATTTTTTACTTCAAAAGTTGTCAGGAAAAGCACCACAAATCATTAATGCTGATAATTTGCACTGGGGAAATGTGCATGGCCTTACGTTACACCATCTTACATAATATCAAAATATGAAAACCAAAACCATTTAGTAACACACAGTGTTTTTACTGATTGCACATGATTATGTTAAGCAGCTTCTTCTAACAGTGTCACAGAGGTGATTTAATAGCTCCTATAACTCATCTTCCCAGCTGACCTCTCCCCTCTGCTGATGAAGCCTATTCAAAGCCTACTGCCCTTTGCTCATTTTACCATCTTTTATTTCCGAACTGTTTTGATCATAAATATTTTCGGTGAAATTCTTCTTTCCTCTGAACAAATTTTCCGTGGACATCTCATCTCAGCTAGATGAATGATGTATAAGGAAGCATGTCCTTATTGCTGTTCTCATTATCATTTACCTGAAAGCACCGTGTCATCAATAAGCACAAGAAATCACTCATCGGGTATCTGACGTGTGTAAAGTATTGCAGCTTCCTTCTTTCAGCGTCAAAGCAAAATGTGGTTCTGAGAAGGACACTCACGCAATGCATTTCTAACAAAATGAAAGGAAAACCCGCCCCCTAGAAATACCAAAAGGAAAAAGAACGTTTTCAAATGTTACCATCCCATTTAAACAGAGAAAACTTCACCTGAAAAAGCAAATATGCACGCGCTGAAAATGCACAGAGAGCTGGGGAGCGACGGGCATTAACAACCAGCTTTAAGAAAGCCCAACAAAACTAACCTGGCAGCAGTGAAAAAGCAAGCCCTACCATTCTAGCTGGCGTAGGAGGGCATTCGCAGTCGGGGCAGGGCGACAAGCGGGGAGCGGGCCCGGCGCAGGGCGGCCGGCGGGTGCGGGTCCCTAGGGGGCAGCACGCAATTAGCGATCCGCAGGGGCGGCTACTGTCACCGAGGCGGCCACCGCTGCCCAGCCGCGAGCAAGCGGTTCGCTTCCAGAGCGGCTTGCTGATCACACGCTATAAACCCGTGCGGTTTGCCCTTATATCATAATGAACGGCTTGCGATCGCAAATATTGTCCCCTAGGATCGTTACATTTTCTAGTGAAATGCAGGGATCGCAGGATGTACGGACAACAAGCAGACAGAATGAACGAAAAGCAGTAAAGCACTCCTGTGGGGGTGGGGTGGGGGTGGTAGAAAGAAGTGAAATAAGCATCAAAGTCGGCTTGATTATAAAGGTAAAGTAAAACTTGAGATGATAATATATATCGCGCACAATTATCTCTATATAATTTTCAAAATAAGAGCTACTATTGAGTTTATAAATCAAATTGAATCATTGATACAGCAAGGTTTTTCTGATTTAGGTCAGAATTGCATGATTTTTCATACAATAGGGTAAACGAGTCAAATTTGTATTTTTGGTTCTAGATAAAAGTGCTGCAATACCTACAGCATTGGCCTGCTGAAACTATCAAATAGAGAAGTACCTTTATTCAGTTTTAAACTCAGATCTAGCGATCAGAGCAGGCTTGAAGAATGCTGAGAGAATATCTACGCTATACAGGACTGTCGGTCAGTAAAACCATGATTTTGCATTTTGAATAATATAGGTGCCAGGATATGGCCACCTTGTAAGTCAGCAATTTTAATGGATGCCTCTATACTGCGTGTATATCTGCAGGTGTTGATGATGATTTTTTTTTTTGAGAATACAGATACAGGAATTCTGGCTATCCATATCATATAGCAGTATACACGAGACACAGGTATGGCCCATTCACATGTAATTTTCTGCTCTTCCTGATGCCAAGCTAAAGCTGATAAATAATGTTAATGTTCTTTTATACTAAATCCATAATTTAGAATCAGAAAGCAAATATGGAAATGTCTGCAACTGGACAAGATTTTATCTTTCCTGTGTTTTTTCTTTGTTACTGAGGACTAATGCCTTTCTCTGATAGTTGCAACCACAGCCTCCCAGTGCTGTCCTCTAAGCATGGGCTTCCGCACAAAGTGCTATCCTACCATGAAGACTGCCATATTAAAGCCACTTCTGGAAACTTCACATAGATCATCAGCTTTGCAGGCACATGAATCAAAGTTAAAATTTCTGAGACACAAGGATAAATATAAATTATTATCAGGACAGAGTCCATACCTGCTTTTTTCTTTGAGGATGTCCTTACAAAATTCAGGGGATAAAACAAAAAACAGGAGGGAGCATGTTTTGATTACAATACATGGACAATCCAGTCTCCTCAGACGAAGTCTTCTGGCCCACTGTAGTTGCATATGAGAAACTTACAGTCCCTTAAAAGGATATGGTGTCTAGCAAGCTTAAAGGTCTTCAGATTTCTTTGGCTTTGCTGTTAAGATTTTCATTTAATTATTTTATTTATTTATTTTTAGAATCATCTGTGATCAAAGCTTGAATCCAAGGTTTAAAATTAAACAGAGGAAGGTCTGACTATATGTTCAGATGATCTGAAAACTTCTAGACCTGAGCTCAACCACAAGGTCATTACCTTCTGTTTAGAGCAGGTTTAAAGCAGGATGGAAAATCAGGGTTGCAATTCTATGAGAGTCTTTCTTCAGGAAGAAAAATTTTGCTTAATAAAAAAGATTACACATTTTCAAACTTTCCAGAAGAAGGGGCAGAGGAGTTAATTTTGAGATAATCAAAATATTTTGAAAATTTCAAAGCAACAGCAAGCCAAGAAGCTGAGTGACTACCAGCTTCAGAGCAAAGAGCCCAGAATCCGTGGAAACTTAGCTCGTGTCTTTTAGAAATTCATCAAAGCCAACACATTTTGGTTGCCATTAGTCTGGGGCTTTTTGCGTGAAAATTTGTTTCATTACTACATATCAAAGCAGCAGTATTTCATAAGCAAAAGATTCAACAGAAACACCATGAATGTACCTGTTTCTAAAACAAAACTAAGAAATAGACTAACAAATATACTCAGGGGAAAGGAGAATCAGTCTTCAATCAATATTGCCTTCAGCATCGTGCTGTGAGAGACTATCACCCATTAGACATACAGGAGCAAACTTCTTGGTTACAGAACTTTGCTGATGAGAACACCAGAAAATCTTTTCTCTGCAGCTTTCATTTCTGATATTCTGGACTCCATTACATAGTATTCTTTCCTCATTGACTACATTTTATTATGCACTGTAAATGTAAAATACTTATTTTACTTACTATAATTGTAGGCATATCCCTAGTAAAAGATCCATCTTTGGAGCCTTTCTACTCATGTAAAAATAATCATTTAGAAATCTATTAATACCACTATAGTTTTACTGACCATATATTTTGAGGAAGTTGTAATTTTTCTGTCAGTCAAAATGGGGTTAATTTCCCATTATTTTCAATGAATTTCCAATAGATTAAATAATGTTAGCTACCTGTTACTACATCATACTTGAAGTTAAATTTCTCTGTAATGCAGATCCCATGGGCTTGAAGAATTTGAATCTGATGAACATGCTGAGTTAATTAGAAGCAACATTCCCTGTCATCTCAGAACAAAAGCTAGTTACAAGTAACCTTGAAATATTATCTGTTTCATGAAATGGTGTAAACAAGGAGCTGACAACTTTTAAAGAGCAACTGGCAAAATTATATGTTTCTTTCCCAAATTACAGATAAATTGTGATAGCAGGAACCCAGTAGGAGCCAGGAGACATTGTTTCTAAGGCATTTAGGTTTCACCTAGTCGGTTGGCTGGTACTATATCACTCTCTCTGTGAGGTGGAGTTTTCCCAGCTTGCGCTGAGTTCCACAGAGCCAAGAACTGAGATCTGCTGCCTCTCCCAGTGCTTCTTTCGGCACCGCAGCCTGCATCTCCTGCCTGGGCTGCACATCATTTGACATAGATCCTTCTCTGTATTGGGAACTTGTGACATAGGTTGCTGATGCTGGTCTGAACTTGGGATAGGTGGCCGATGTTTTGCAGCCCAAGTAACATAAACATGAAGGTTAAATTAGCATTCCTTACAAAGACCAAGAAAAAGAAAGAAGAAAGCAGCAGATGAGAAAAATACGCACACATGTGGTGAGATGCCTTCTTTGTTTGCTTTCTGGCATTGTTTAGCAATGGAAAGCACTTAAAAGAACAGGCTATGTATGAAACCAGACAATTCACAGAGCAGTATTCCAGGGTTGAAATTTACAGCCTCTGCAATGACAGGGAGAAGAAACTCTACAACCTGCTGTTGAACTTTAATCCCACTGCCTACACACAGCCTGACTGGGGTCATTACTTGCGAAAAGCAAACACTCTCCCATTGCTGGCATTTGGGAGTCAGCAACACCATATGAACTGTTGTGACAGAAGAACAAATGCCGCAGTAAACCGAAATCCATACCCTGAACATCTCCTGAAGTCTTGATGAACCTCTAGCAAGCTGTGAAAGGCTGCTAAACAGTATAGACTTTGCCTGACACAATTTGCAACTCCAGTAAAGAGCACACTGCCATAAGGAGTCTCAAGAATGCACCTGATAGGATAATCATAGAAATAAGACTATTTATTCCTAAGATACTTGATCTATCAAAAGTGATGGGCTAGAAAATAGCAGTAAGATCTTCACAGGCTGATCCACGCTGCAAACTACTGATCTGAATTTCTGTCTTTCCAAGAGCAGCCAGTGGGAATTAGAAGTTTTGACTGAATCCCGCTCTACATTTTGGGGTAATTCAACTTTTCTAAAGATAGTTTCCCTAGGGAAACTAATTTGCGTCATTCCCATTCTCATTCAGTCATACTTCATGCTCGTCTGTTGATTCAAAGTTGGTAATTCTCACCAGCCAGTTGCAATAAAAATTAAGAGACTTGAAAGGTCATCCAGGTTTCAGAATGATGTTAACATCAGAAAAGATGTTAAGCTCATCCAGGTTTCAGAAAAGCCCCAAACCCCATATGGCCATGTTAAAAAAAAAAAATAAAAATAAAAATAAAAATAAATTACTAATGTCCTGATACAGGAAAGGCTGCAGTATTAAATTACCACTTGTATCCTGGAACTCAGATGGGAGTGCAGCTCTGGGTCATAATTCCACAGAAAACCTGGCTTTGTTTTTCTCTTCATAGAAATAATTTTGTGGGTTTTTTTCCCCTCAGTGGTAACCCTAGGCAAAATGCTGTGAAGAATGACTCTTGTAATTTATCCACAGAGAATATGTGAAATATCACACTGTGGAACTGTAGGCAGCATCAGAAAGCTCTACTCTCTACCTTAGTACTAACCTAAAGTAAGATACTTGTGAGCAGCATTTTGCCTATAGGCTAGGCTATTTTGTTTCTGGCTTTTGCTGTTGATAAACAACAGGGCTGTTCTGCTTTCATCCCCGATAAACAGATCTGACTACCTGCCAGTACAGTTAGAGGATGATAGCAGTTTCTGGTTAGCACCGGTGTTGGCTGACTCTCAACAAGAGATGCAGTTCTACTGCTCTATGCTCTGCTCCTGTAGATTTTGAGACAAAAAAAATTTGTTATAGGTTGCTAATACAAAATGAACATTTATAACCATGAAAGAAAAAGTTTTTCTTACATGACTTACTGAAATTCCCATTTGGATAAAATAACAGTTCTTCTGGCTGTGATTGAGGAGGTTCTCTTTTATTACAGAGAAGCAGCACAACAAACTTATGCTATCTCAGACTGCATGACATCTGGCCTCAGGCTCAGCGCGGTTTCTACATGCACTGCTTCCTGTCAGAGTAATTAAGTGCATTTTTCTTGATTAACAAAAATCCAAACAAGATAAAGAGCTAATTTGCTTTCTGCTCTGGGTCCCAGTGGATGAAGGCTGTACATATTTCTTGGGGGTTCCTTACCATTTTCACTTCAGTGCTGAGATAAATGTAATGACTTTACTAAGAATGCCATAAACAGTTAATTTTTGGATGCACCAAGGTTTCTGTAATAAGAAATACTATTTAAATTTATACTAGTCACTTTGGGCTTGAGGAGCTGAAAGCAAGGAGCCAATATGAACAGAAATATTTTCTTATTTCGTCTTCCTGTGGAAAGGAAGAGGTGCAGATTTTGAGTTAACACTTGCCAGTAATTCAAAGCTGCTATTTACATTTGCATGAGAAACAGAAGGTGAAACAATACATAGAAAACAAATCTGACCAAGGCCATTTTACAGTTCAAACTATGTGGAATGCAGTAAGTGAACACCCAGCAAAAACAATGAGTATTTTTTTCTAATAAATTAATGTGGAAATAGTCACTTGTACGAGCAGTCTTTAATCAAATAACATAATGACTTTCTGCCAAATTTTGTGGTGGGAAAGATTAAATAAATAACTGAAATAATTGGAAATGAACTGAATTGGTGCTGAAGTTGGCATCCTGGCACAAAAATAAAGTTTGTGTAGGAATGGGAAGAAAAACAACTTTATCAAGCACTTGTCAGATTTAGAAACATGGAAGGTATGCCTCAAACTCCACTAAAAGATTTAGCAAATTTACATGTAAATCCCATTCTCTCTTCCCATCTACTCTTTTAATTTTCTTTTCAAAACCCTGCAAATTCTAACCATATAGGAGTAACTGCTCCTGTATGAGGTGACCCCATGGAATATATTAAGCAGACGATAGCTTATCCATCATGGAACCCCTTTGCAAAATATGGGGATAGTTTAACAGCACTAAATAAATCTCTTTCCTAAAGCTCTGTGTTGGTTTTTAACAGGCAGGGTTGTTTTTGGTTTGTGGGATTTTTTTCAAATAACCTTCATTTCCTATCCACATAAAATGTAGTATGTTTGAAACCGCTCTAACATTGTAATAAGGAGTTTTAAAATACCCAGATGGGTCAAACCACCGTCTGCTTTGGGGTTCTATGGTGGATTTGACATGACCAGCCGCAGGCCTGCCGGTCATGCTGAGAAGCAGCCAACAATTCACAGTGGGCAAAGACAACCTGGAAACATTAGAAGTAAAAATGGTTACATTTCATATTAAAACTGTGCTGAATGCCTGGCTTAGCCTGGTCATTTGGGGCACTCAGCATATATCTCTAAAGCTGTGAGGTTATTTTTAATAATCTTGCAGGTCACCTTTAAATGAATTTGCACTTCAGTGATTATCTTTGCTAGAGCATGTATTATACCTACCAAAAGTAAGGAAACTTAACCGTGCTGCTTGGCACCCTCAGACAGAACACAGTTCATTGCAGCATGAAGCTCATTGTAGTGCTTTAATGATTCAGTTAAAATTCTGGTCAGCTTCTCCCAATCAGATACGGGAAAGTAACGAGGTTCTCCAACACCATGGGCAAAGTGGCAGTAAATTAGTAGCTTATGGATAAATATGTGCTCATCAACACCCTGGTGGTAACAATATACAGATATAAACAAGTATTCACCCAGCATATTAACCCTTTATCACAATTTTCTCCTCCGTGTGTGTGTGTGTGTACACTTACAAAGTCTGGGAATGATCCTGTTAGCTATAGAACAATATCAGACAGTATTTTAGTTTTTTCTGTCAGCCTCTGGCAGCGTGCCATTTCTAGAAGTCTAGCTTCAAGATCTCTTGGACTGTGTCTTCTCTCTGGATAGAGTTGAAAAGGGTATAAAATGTAATGCAGATTTTGGTGATAGCTTTTCATTTCAGCTCCTTTCCTGGAGGGAAATGAGTTCACCCCAAAATGTCAAGATTATTTTTCCCAGGCATTTTATGCTATTTATATATAATTTCACATAGTTTTACTCTATTTTCCTTGGAGCACACTCTACTTCAGCATACTCTCCATTGATTCCTATGATTCCTCTAGTCTTCACCATGGCATGCAGCCATAAGGTGGTAGTGTCTAAGCAGAAGAAAGGTAAATAGTCTCATTACAAAGAAGCTTGAACAAGTCTGCTGCTCCAAGTAAAACAGAGGACAGAATACTTCTTATAACTCCACTGATTTGTTTTTATCATCTTTTCTATTATACTGAAATTAGGTTCTTTCAGACCAGGAACAGAACAATAATTTTTTTTTCTGTAATAAACAATTAATCTGCCAAGTATATAGTTCCCATATCATGACATCATTTTCATCTTCCTAACACTTAGAAAATAATAAGGCATGAAACAGGGCAGATACAGACATGTACATCTTACCTCACGTATTAAGAATCACACCTCAAAGTACCTTCTGTAGCATGGATGAGAAATTGAGTTAAAATCTTCAATATCTTTTTTCTCCATACATTTAACTGAGCAAATACAGGATGACTTCACAATGCCATAAAAGTCAACAGGAATCTATATATCACTGAGGTGGTGAAAATGTTCCCTGCAAAATATTTTCAACACTTTTTTTTCCTTATACATGATACCATCAATCCCTCATTAGAAACTGTTTCAGTCAGTGATATGCATTCTTGGGTCACCCAAACATGAACGTTTACTTTCCACAGTATGTATGTTTAATGGGCAATTAATGACCTGTTGTAAAAGGGGTTCTATAATGAGGTTGTGTGTTTGCCTTGGGAACAGTGAACCCTCCCTTCTGTAACTGTCATCTTTGTTGTAATCCCATTTTATTTACCTCTGACACACGTCTTTCTCTTCAGGAAAGCCTAAGTGTATGCTACTGGAGTCCCAGCAAGTGTTTAAAACTTCTTTTTTCTAGATTGCCTCTTTTGTCCTGTATTCTTCCCGGCTTCACTCCCAATATAGATTACCCTGACACACTGAATACCAAAGGACTATACCACCATTATAAACAGCACATCAGACCTGAGTTTGCCTAAGACACTTTTTCCCTTGTTTCTGATGCATTGTTCAGCTCAATGCTTTTGGGTATCCTTCATTAACTATCACGCTGGTACTCCAACTCTCCATTTTCTCATTGCTTGTTACCAGTCAACAAATTCTTGGCCTTGTTAAAGGCACTGAAAATGTTCCACTTGACTTCAGGATTTCACCCAGAGTGCCAGCTTCAGCATGGTTTCTTCAAGAAGATTGCATTCATTTTTAGGAACTGGCAGATTAAAGTCTGTCTGCCACTAAGTGCTAATACAAATGCATTCACTGGGGCTTTTGCAGTATGGAGTTACCCTGGTACTTAAGACTAAATCCAGCAAGAATGTTAATAGGTATTTGGTGAGCAGATGGCCCATGTAACCATACTTCTCCTAACATCTTCATATTCATGTACCAGCTAACTCAATGTCATTTATCTATTTTTATGCCTAGCACATAGAACTGTTGGGGAATTTTATTTGGAAATTTTCCACGATTAGGGTATTTCTTGTGAAAATGCTCCTTTTTGCAGTGACTTTTTGATCCAGCTATATTATGAGATTCTGAAAACTGACATCCTGCTCTCCTCCTTGATTCTAAACAGATGTTAAATAAGCAACTCTCAGGAACTATGGGTAAAATTCTGACCTCAATCCAAAGATGAATATTTCCAAATGCATTGAAAAAGGAATTTGTCTTTAAAATCTAGAGATAACATACAAAATATCAGAAACCACTGTCATACAGAAAAACAATTTATGCTTTCAACAGCACAGTTGTGCCAGCAGTGCCTCTTAAAACCAGAAATATTTAAATGTTTGTAACATCGATTCCCCTTTGCCAACCTCACATGCGCTTTCTCAGGCTTCCGACATTGCTGCTGTCTCCCACGCACCTGCTGATGGTCTCACTACTGCTCACTTGTTGCCAGCTTGATCCACAGTACTAAAAATGTTCTCACTCATATAGAAAATGACAGCTGAAATTGTTAAAAGCTGACTCAGATGGGAATGATAAACAAACCACCTTGGGGAAAAATTAACACCAGGTGCACTGAGTTGCCACATTTTATGGTACTTTGACAATAATTTTTCAGGGGGGGTGGGGGGGAGTACATTCAGAAATGCTGGATGTCTTTTGCTTCCTTTTATTCCTTTCCTCCACCCTCCTCACTTTCTGCCTGCAGCACGCAACAGGCAGTATGGGGATTGTGATGAGAGTGCTTTTTCTAGAGAAATCCTGCCAAACTTTGTGGGCACAAGGCAGCAGAACTAAATAGGAAGACTATTTATGTTTGAAAAGATAACTATCATGACAACAGTTGAATGTGGACTTAAAAAGGACTGAGGAAGGAAGTGTAGAGCTATCACGTCCAATGGGAATCACTTGGACTTCTCAGCACCCTGCATGCTCCCTCCTCTCTGCAGTCTGCTCTGCAATTAGGTACAGGGTAACTGTTGTCCATGTTTTTGCAACGAGTGAAAGCACAGCACATGGCTGCAGAGTTACGAAACTGGGAGGGAGGAGGAGGATATTTCAGGGGTTGTGCTTCAGTTTGTTGGCTAAAAAACCAACCAACCAAACAAAAAACAAACAACAAAAAAAGAGAGAGAAAGCAAGAAAAGAAAGAAGCAGCTGGCAGCTTTAATCCAGAGCCCAAAAGATGTCCTTTGCTATGTCAGGCTTCATCTATTAGATGACTCCTTCATAGGCTGTAGCAGAGTGGAAAGATACCACGTAAGCTTCATGTGAGCTGCCTTCAATAGGAAAACATCAGAGTTACGTGGGAACCAGAACTCTGCAAACATGCTTACATGGCGGTTTCAAGACAAGTGATTAAGCATGCAGGGACCATGGATCTGCCACATTTCAGTTGTTTCTGGTACTTGTGTCAGCTTGTTCAAGGTTTACACTACATGGCACAGTAGCTTGCTGTACAGACAGGCTCAGAATAAACACATTTGGGAGTACTACTATTTGCAGCAACTGTTCACATTGAGTTTTAGAGCAGTCTGGAACACAGACCTAATTTCTTAATCACATGTCAACTTGTCATGGGTGTCAAAATTTGGAGCTTTCCAAAAATTCTTGTTGTAGCATGTCTACATTTTGCCCTCCACACTGCTGTGAAGTCATCTATCTCATTCATGCTCTCAACTGGATTAGAGGCATGAGTCCAATATTCTGAAAAACTGGTCTTACCCTCTTGTTCCTACTACTCCCTTCTCCAAGGAGGAGTGCCTTGGAAAGGCACAAGAAACAAGACATGTGACATCTACTAGTAGATCTAGTAAATGTACCCATAAATACTAAACTTTTAACTATAACCTTCATACAACAGAAACCTAGGAAATAAAATCATGGCTGTTATGTAACACATTACAATTTTAAAAATAATAATTAAACCCAACAACAACTGAAACTCCTAGCAAGGTTTTAGACCTGACTGAATCTGATGTAAAAGTATGTAAAACATGATCAAACTTATTACGGCATTTTTACCCTTTAGAGTTTATAAGAAAACTTTCAGGCTTACAGGAGAGTTATATCCTAAGATTTTACAGGCACTTCTGTTCTGATAATTACAACATCCCAGATATCTTATGGCTGAGATCTTTACTGCCCGAGAATGCTACATTTTTTCTGGCATAAGAAAATAGTATTACAGAATTTAGATGTTCAGGCACGTTAGCTACTCTGAGTATTGACATAGCCTATACATGCATATTTGGGGCCCTCTCCACTGAGTTAGGCTACAGATGTTAAAAAAAAAGTGTTACAGAAATCATGCAAGAATCTATCACATTTAGTAAAGAGAAAGAGCAACATGAACTACAGAACTACATGGAAAGACCCCCTGTATTACCTGGAATATAGGCATCCAATCTCTTAAATTAAAAACATAATCGAATCCAGTCACTGTGCGTAGAAAGTTTTGGGTCATTTTCTGATGCAGACAGATTGCATCTTTTATGAGCAAGATGACAGATTTCAGCACACTGTAACTGCAGCTCTGGTGCTGGAAAAGAATATTTATGGTCCTGCTCTATATGGTGGTTAGAGCACCCATCTCTGGAAAGCAGACAGCAAACAGAGAGAAATGTTTCTGAGAGATTAAAAAAAATAGCATGTGTGGAGGAAAAGGATAATTATTTCTTTTAAAATATAGCCACATAAATATTTAAATAATATTGAAACCCAGAAATTGAAAGCATAAGTTGAAAAGGTTTTCACAGCCAAAGCACACATACCTTATTCACTCCCTGTCTCACTCGATGGAGATCATAATTACTATCAAGTTAGTATGAAACCTGCCGAATGAGCCTGACTTCAGGGCAGTGTGCTCCTTTGCAGCTGTTTTCTTTCCAGAATGCATAATAATCTGTGTATATTTAATCAAATTGGGATGGTTCAGAGTCTGAATGTTGTTTAGAAAAAAGAAAAAAAAAAAAAAGGCAGATAGCACCTTAGTGGAGTACCAGGCAAAGAGGAACTGTAATAAAGTTGTTAAATATCTTAGGAAAAGTAGTATTTTGATCCTGTATCTTGGATCAACCCAATTAGAATTCTATTATTAACATCTTTATGGTCTTTTCAACAGTCACCTAAAAAAAAAATCACCCAAGGATGTTTTTTTTTCTGCCAGGTGTTGCTCAGGTAGAACTGGTCAAATCACAGAATCTGTCATTTGCAGAACATTTCTATGTGAAAGAAAAAAACCAAAAACAACCCACCTGTACATCAGAAAGTTAAAAGCAACATGTCTTGAAGCTAAACAAAAGTTTATAAAACTCATTCAATTTTGTAGAAATTATACTTTTGATCGGTCAGAGTTTTCAAATGAAATCATGCCATAGAATGTTCCTAATCAATCTAAATGTAAAATGCACCAATATATACAGTATCAGAACTTTGATTCTCTACAGTGAAACCCAAGTGGTATGAGAAGCTATTTGATATGTGTTTCTCAATACTATCTATTAGCAAAAAAAAATGTTGACAAGTTCAAATATAATGCAGACAACACCTCAAATGCTGGAAAGATGGTTTCAGGTAAATGCAGAAACACAATTTTAAAAATACATATTTCTAGTTATGAAAAGGTATTGAAACTACACAGATAAAGTCACTGCTTAGGAAAGAACTCAATGTAAGGCAAAGAAACCATGCTAAACGTATTTCAGAGTGACCAGCTTAAATATAAGCATAAAAGAAGTTGAACAGTACAAAATGGTAGCCAGGCATAAGGTCTACTATTGAAGAGAAAAGGACTCCTGTACTTTAAGTTAATTATGTCTATTAATTTCAGCTGCCATTAGTAGGTGAAAAGAAGTGAACCTGACTTTGCACTCCTTGTGCAAGGGGATGAGTGAACAGTTGAAACACCAACTGAACCTGCCCACTGAAACTCTCTCTGCAGTCAGGACACCACTCTGACCTGACTCAAACCCAACACTGAATCTCAGGGTAAGAAGCCAGCTAATAGGAAAAGGGTCTTTAAGAGTCTATAATCAAAAAATGTCATGGTATTACTTTAGTATTAAGACTATAATATTACTTTTGATACTTTATTTTCTCAAAAAAACATGATCTAATTTAGCAATGAGTCACAACTGTCTAGATGTGAAAAATTTGTATGTGTAATTTACCTGTGATGACACACAAGCCCATATGACCAGCCATATCAGTTCAGAGTAAGGATTCATCCAGACTAGGCTGTAGTCAGCAGCAGCCACCCAAAGAGGAGGAAGAACAAGACAAGCGTTTCCCCCCTAATACTCTCATAATGTCCAGATATTTTCAGCTCAGATTTTCTGAGTTGATTGTGTTTTGCCTACACAGGTAATGTGGCAGCCTTCCAGAGGTAAACATTGGTCTCTTTGTGAATACATGAAAACTTTTGTTCATTACAGCCTTTGGAAAGGAGTTTCAAATGCCCTTTACCCACTGCATGAACTCCCTCTTCTTGTTATAAACTTCTCTCTTGCATTCCCTTCACATGTTCTTGCACTGTAAGAGAATGCAAATAGTCAGTCCGCATCCACCTTCTTGCTAGAAGTTGTGATTTTGTTGACCTCTAATATATCTGCTCAGGTTGCCTCTTTTCCAGGCTATCAAGTCTCAGCCTCTGTACAGAAGCTGTTCACTGGTTTTGTCACCTTTATTGCCCTTCTCCGCACCTTTTCCAGTTCTAAAACATTGGTTTTGCAATGACTACAATTTTGCATGACTAGAATTGCATGTAATTTTCAATGTCCAGGTGAACCATGGCTTTATGTAATGGAATAATTATGTTTTCTGTTTGTTCTCTGTTACTTCCCTAGTAACTCCTAATATTTGATTTGCCTTTGGTTTTTTGGGGTTTTTTTTTTGACTGCTGCCAAGCACTGAGCTGATGTTTTCATGAAGCTATTTATCATAACCCTGAGGTCTTACTCTTCAGTGGTAATTGTCAATTCAGGACCCATCATCTTCTACATGAAATTGGCTTGGTTTTCCCAATGTACATGTACTTTACATTTATCTACACCAAGCTTCATCTGGGTTATTTTATTACCAAAGCGCTTTAGCAATTCTTCACAGCTGGTCTTCATCATTACTACCTGGAAGAACTTCACATCATCACCAAACTTTGTCACTTCATTATTCACCCCTATTTCCAGGTATCTTATGTATGTTTTTAAACAGCGTGGAACTCCCCTGGTGACCTCTCCTCCCTTGCATGGACCAGTCAATTACTCTTATCCTCTGTTTCTCACTTTCTTGCCGGTTATTAAACTATGTGGCAACTCTTTCCTATGTTGTGGCTGTTTAATTTCCGTATAAGCCCTTGCAGTTTTGTCAAAAGCCTGTTGGAAACCCAAGCAGAGTGCATTGGTCAGACCGCTCTCATGCTTGCTGTTCAAACACATTCAGCTGCTTCAGCTTTCAGACCTTTTTGGTGGAAACTGCCAATTACTGTCTATTACTACTCATTCTGTCCTTTGGTACTGGATTTTGGTACTGTTATTCCTTCCTCAGTTTCTTCAATTTTAGACAGACCTTTGCTGATGTCCCCACCAGAAAAAAGGTGGGAATAGCCACGGTTTTACTCACAGCAAATATCAGTACAAAAAATGAGTTGGCTTCCCTGGAAAGCCTTTATCCTCTGAGTAGCCATTTTGTGTGCTGGTCATCAAGTGTTTCTGCTGAAGTGATTAAAAAAGGTTTAGTGAAATTTTTGATCACTGAAACTAGTTACTCCTCAAAATCTTTTGGCTACACTGATTAGAGTTTTATATTTAGTCTTTACAGTCCTTCCTGCATTCTTTGTTTGGACACAACTTCAATTTTCTGAATGATCCTTCCTATTTCTTGTAGCTTGCTTTCCTTTGCTGATTAGCCATGCCAGCCACCTTTTACCCTTTCTGAAATCTTTCCCAAAGGATGGGGCATGCTCTGCTGCTGTGCCCTTAGCTCAGTGATCTTGCTCCTTGGAAGGATTTAATTCTTTCAGTGGTCCATTTTAGCTTCTTTTCAGTGGGCTTCCCTGTTTTCACAGTGTTGCTCTTTTTGAAGTTAAGCACGCTTGTAGTGGATTTTTTTGGCCTTTGTTGCTCCTGTTGGAGAACAGAAGTACGTTATGGTTACTGTCACAGAGTGGCGATTCCATTGTGAGATTTTGAACCAGATCCTGCACATAACTCAATACACAAACAAGCTGTCACTGAGAGTGGTCCAGTTGTTTACGGACCTGATCTCAGCCCCCCTCCCTGCTTTGCTGCTCAGCCAGCTCACTCACAGGTACGTGGCTCTGCTGGATGATTTGCACATGGGTCTGTCAGAAATGGGATTAAGGGAACCAGATTGTGGCTTCCTTTAGTAGACTATGCGTTTAATAAACATAGTGGACAAACTAGGTTGCAGAAAAGTGTAGTGCCTGTTGAGGTAAATATTCCATATATGCACATCTTAGCAGACATATTTTACTGTTTTTTGGAATTCAAACCCTAACCGCCTTAAAAATTGAACCCCCTGAGCCTGAGCATGGGTACAGGTGGTGGCAGCCAAGATTTGGCACAAGGCATGTCTGCTACACAGCTACTAGAAACAGCTCCTTTGACCTGGCAAACAAAACATTGCAACACACCCTCCACAAAACTCTGAAACAAATTAATCACAAAACAATTTTAAACAAAATGAAGTTAACCCTTAAAAAAAAAAAAAAGCCCCCCTCAGGCAGAGCTTTGCTCCCTTCTCTTCATCTTTCATGACAGACAGAACTATGAAGTTCACTAGAGGTTTCCATGTCTCTCTGCATTGTGTGTGGCAGGTTTCCAGGCCCTGCCAAGCGTAGCACCATAAATCCCTTAAGACACAAAAGCAGACAAATAGTCCTGCTGGTGTGTAAAGGTTTGGAGACCTCTGCATACTCTTTCACTGTACTCCTTAGAGAATCAAAAGACTTTTCAGGAGACCTGGTGTGTCTTATGCATGATTCTTGTTTTACAATACAGTGCTTATTCACCTATGTGGGCTACTGGGGGTGCCTTAGCAACGGGTCTAACTGATGGATTCCCTATATAACCCGTCCCCTCAGCACCTTTTATCTGGTACTTATAACTGCATCATTCCTTGTCTGCTCTGTGTGAGACAGAGCACCATCTGTCTGCTGTGCAAGGCTGTAACAAAATGTTAGGATGTTCATTCTCTTTAAATTAAGAGCTTGAGTGTTACCATGAGCAAAAACATTTTGTTAAAATACGGCATTTGGTGCACCTACCCAAAGATGCTGATTTATTGAAAAACTTCCAGCAGTGGGATTCATGCATGTGACACACTGACAATTGCGAATTTCTTTTAAAATCAGTTTCTGTCTGTCATACCTATGTAGTTACAAAATAACAAAGGGATAATAAAGCTCAATTGTATATTCACAGTTTGAGATTTCTATTGACAGATCTTCACACTGAATGCTTCTGCAAGAAAGTGTGATTATGTAGGTCTCTGTTAAAAGAACTAAAAACCTCTCCTTTGTTACAACTCTCTTACACACCATTTCTATCATTTGGAATCTTTAAGTGATGTGTCAAAGTTGACAGGCCCAAATTTGGCCTCCTCTCACCAAATTATATTTGTAGATTTAGAATATCTTCCACATAAGAAGAAATCCCAGCAGTCAACCTCTCCAAGACAAGGGCCAACTTCTTTGCCTAACTGCAGGTCAGCCAGCAAGCCAGCAACAATCTATCCTTTCGCCCACAAAATCCGTGTTTCTACACAAACCATCTCATGACCTACATATTAAGTTGATATCAGGCTGAAAAAACACTTTGATTACTCGTTTACTTATGGGTTAGATGGTTTTATTAGTCCAGTTTGTTACCTCTAACCTTCCACTGCACTTGTTGAGAGCTCTATTATATTACAGGCATGCAAGTGCTCTACCAGAGCTTTGCTTAAAACTAACAGAGCCAACCTTCTGGGTTCTCTTCTGTCACATGTTATGTTGCATGGGATTAACAATGGCAGCTAGTTTCACTTCCTGGATCTTTGTTTTCTAGCCTGCAAATTAGGTCAATAACATTTTTCCAGTCTATGGGAGCTGGGTGGTTCACTTTGTCTAAAGGAATCCTGAACCTGTATCAGCTAAAATTTAGAGGGAGGGAGGGAAAGCGAGGAGATATTTTTTAAAAAATGTATGTATCTGTATATATATAATTAAAGACTATCTGTTTGGTTTTGATTCACTGAGAACCCAAAAGAATTCCAAGAATAAATTTATGTGTTTGTAAAAAAAAAAAAATACTTTGAGATACTAAAATGTGAAGTGCATGACGTAGGACTGTAAGTCTCACTGTTGAGCTGTTCTTGACTAAAGAAAAAGAATAATTTCAGGTCAGAAAAACCTCTTAGATACTTTAAAAAAAAAACAACAACAAGGAAAACTTGGATTCACAGCTCTTCTCCTCCTGCTCACATAGAAATCCAGTAGAAATCCGAAAAGGATTCATTTGAATGCGTATGCCTAGGGTAGGCCATTAGATCATAATCTGTTTTGGTTTAGATTTGTTAGAGTGCTCTATCCAGAAGACTAAAATTTGATCCAAGCATCCTAAAGTAATCATTCTAAACTCCTAGTCAGTTTTAGCCACTTTTTCTTCAGATACATAAGTGTATTTTATAAGAAGTGAAATAACTGCAAATGACAGACTAAAGGCATCTTCCTTGCTCCATCTCTATCTCCCCTTTTGGAAGCTTTAACAGGGTACACAATGGTGATTTTGACTTCCTGGACACATTATGCTTCAAAGCCTTTCAAGCAAAAAGATAACAAGTCCAGAAGCTCCCACACCTTAGTAGACTACTGGGCTTTTGTGAAAGAAATAGCAACATCTCTTTTTCCCTTTCATTCAGGAAGCCCCAAAATATTTGACACAAATAAAGCTTTGTGACTGTATGTCCACATCAGGTAGGAACTCTCAATGACCCAAGGACCCTGAAGAAAGACCATAACAGAAATCTCCACAGGTAGCAATGGGGAACCCATAGAAACCCTGCTAGGCTCTGAGGTTGCATTAGTTTTCTTACATGCTCCTTTTATGCTGAAATTTTCCCTGTGAGGTTTCCTTGTAGAAAGATTTCCACAGGCAGATAGCAGGTGAGGAACCAGAGGCCTCAGAGCTAGCACACAAGCTAAAGCTCCCACAGTCTGCATCTGACTTACAAGGAATTAATGGCTTTTACAGTGAGTTGTTTTTCTTCTGAAGGCTTTCTATCTCTTCTCCCACTCTGCAGTCCAGGGCAAGGACACAACATCCCATAACTCTCTTTTCTCTGAAATCTCAGGTACTCAGCATTAAAATGAATATCACAGACTCATTCTGGTTCTTACACCACTAAAAATCCTAAGCAAATCCTAATAACAAAAGTAGAGACGAACACCATAATAGGATCATCTTAAATAAATAGCATCAACTGAAAACTATTAAAAATTTTGTGATGGCTGTAGTCAAGGCATTGCTGGATTAAAGCATGAAGCTAAATGGAAGAAGAAGCATTAGTATCAGGAATATAAAGATCATGAGTGAAATTAATTACCTTTAACAGCACAATGGAGCATAATTTCTCTGTTTTTCTCTTCTAAGGGTTTTTGAGAACACCTGCCAACAGAGTAGATACTGTTACAGCAAACGTTAAGACAATGCCTCAGGCCTATAAATATCCAAAAAAGTGTTTCACTTTAAGCACAAGTCCTCCCAGGAGACAGCTCATGGGGTCTACCTCACCCAAACTGCTCTAACACCAATTGCTTCAGAGCCTAAATGTAATTTTTTGGATAGTAATTTGAATGAATTGCTTCCCCTCTCCCAGACCAAAATTAACATGGTCAGATACAATTAACTGAAATCATATATGATGTTTCTCATTAGTCATCTGTAATATCTCATGATTAATAATCAGAAAAGGTTACCACAGACATAAAACATTCCCACAGTTTTCAGCATAGTTTCTATTGTTTCAGACCTTGGAAAACCCAAATATTCCTGGTATGTTGGCACAACCTCCCTTTATTGCTCTGCCTTTAAAGTCCATTTAGAAAAGAGATGCCAGACTACAATGTAAAAAAAGGAAATACCCTTTTCTGTTTTTCACAATGCTGAACTGTATAAAGGAAGCGGGAGAATAAAGTTTCCTCACTAGGATGTGGACACAGAGGGGCTGGAAGTCTAGCTCCATCTGCAAAATGTCCTTTAATTTTCTGCCTTTCCTACCATGTTTGCTCAGCGGATGCTGAAGGTCCCCCAAACCTCATAAAGCTAAGTGAGGTCTTCAACTCATTTTTCACTAGTAACAGAGAGGATGTCAACTCAGGACTTGCAGATTCTGAGTGTTATATTTTTTTTTTTTTTTGCCATTGACACATCCTCCTTGTTCGCTGTTTTTTCCATTCATTTTGATTAATTTTTTGTTCAGCAAATCCTGTGCAGGAATCTCTGAAATTAGTTTTACCTGGCTTGACTATGGCACTGCAGACTGCAGGATGCACACAAACAACAGCTAATATTTTAAAATTTGTCTTTACTATAAAGGCAGCAAAAATAAACCTGTGTATCACAGTATTCTCTGCTCATGTCCAACAATTCAAAATTGAATAACCAGTGTGCTAAAATCCCTGTAATTGCAATTATCTCTTTCTCCCTCCCTCTTGAAATGTAGGTTATAGAACTAATAGTTTGTATCAGGAAAATAGTAATTTAAATTTTCACATTTATGACAATGAGTGATAGTTATAGTGCATTAAATAAGTGATTTGCTCTCCTAAAAAACATGTCTAGATTTGATCAAGGATAGGTAAAAAGGATGTCAAAAATTCTATCAGAATTGACAGCATTTCTATTGAAGAGTTACCATTCATCATTAATTTAGCTAATTGAGTTAGTCAGAGTCTGTGCATGTGGTATAAGGATTTTTGTCCTGATTTTTTTAAATCCTTTTTTTTCTGCCAGTACTACTCAGAAGTGACTCCACTGATTCTTTTACGTCTCAAGCGGTGCAAAACAAATCTACCAGAAAAAATCCAGCTGACTGAAATATAACGAATGTTACAAACACTGATGCACAGGAGATACTGTGTAGTAACTGCAAGAAACTTGGGCTATTGCATAATTTTCTGATAGTTCGATAACCTTGGCAGACAGAAGGACCTCTTCCCCAGCTTCAGCCTTTCTAACCAACATAATTGATTCCCCTTTCTTCAGAAAGACAGCTACAAGACATTATAAGCAAACTGTCCAGCAACAAGAATGAAGACAACATATTTGCAAAGACAGGATACAGAAATACCTCTACATTGGTAGCAAAAGGAAAGATTATGTTAAACTGTTAGGAGAGCTCAAACAATGATATCAATCACTATACTTGTATGTTTTTCATATACCAAGTTAACTCTACAGGTAGTCAATTAATAGGCAAAGTAAAAGAGTGGAAATACACAGCATGTAACAATACACAGACTTTACATTCATCTTATTTTTTTTTTGGTAATACTTAAAGATTACTAGCACCACAAACTAAAATGCAAATAGGTATTCCAGCAAGATTGCACTGTATAGCATTTGTAACTCAGTGTAGTAGAATACTGCATTTTCCTGTCACTGAAAAGGTGGTGAAATGTAGTATTAGAATTATTGCAGTATCTATATGCACATTTTCCAATATGAACGGTATGCCATAAACATAACTCATTCTACTACTGCATGATTATGTTGAAATAATATAACATGGTCATAAATGAAGAAAAATGATGTTGAATTGCTTGCTGTATTGAAATACTATTCAAGAAGATCAGAATTAAAATAGGGACACTTAGTAAATACTGCAGCAATGGTTTTATTCTTTGAAAAGTGTCAATTGTATGTGAAAATGAAACTACAGATACACTTCAATATTTATCGCGCCAGGTACTTCATTCACATTGTAGAAAATAGCCATATCAATGGCAGAAATGAGGTATGAAGTTAGCTTGTGTAGTGGATAAAATTATAATCTGATGAGGTGGTGGGGAAAGAAAAAAAATTGCTCTCTATAAATCTCCAAGTGAAAAATAAAATATAGGGCTTCATAATGCCTTATCATTTAGATGAACCTATGAACTGGAGGGGCCAGACAAAAAAACGAATATGCTTAATATGTCAGATGTGGGTTTTTATATTGGAAAACACTCTACATAATTCAGACACATTACAGTTATCTGGCTGTTTATATAAAATACGTTGAGATAAGCTGTGAGTGAAATAGTTTTAGATGAGGAAGCAGAATTGTCTCAGGATTAAAACAGCCTCTAAAAGATGGGGTCAATTAGTTCAATTCTTGTTGTTGCCAGTAACAGTGATTTTTTGGGCAAGTCATTTAATTCAGTTTTATCTCCTCCATCTGTATAACAGATATGCTGTTATTAGGTCCCTCACTGGGATGTTATGTGGTTTAATAGTCTTAACATTGAGGTCCTTGGCTGTAGGGTTCTACATAAACACAACTATTTCATTCTGACAGATGGCAGCACCTTTGAGCTAAGACTGCAACTAACTTCCACTTACAAATTATTTCCCTTTATAGTTCTGGCTTGGTAAGTGGCCTAGCTTAAAAATTGCTGGTTTTTTTCCTGAATGCTTGAAACTGTTTCTGTCAATAAAATTGACAAAGGAAGAAAAATGAGGAGGAAAATAAGGTGCTAGAGGGCATGCTTATACCACACAATTGAGCATGATGCAGAGACTACAGAAGTAACACTAGCCAAGCTGATTACAGAACTTGGACAAGCAAGCTAACCTGGCTAGCTAGCCAGCCTTCACAGAGTTGTTCTGAAGACTCACTGGGCACTGTGAGGACTCACTGTTTCATACCAATTCAGCTTGTACTACCTTGAGGAATCAAGCTACTTATCATGGCATTGGCTTTCCTGGTGCAGATTAGTCTGGAAAACAGTAGTAGCAAACCTTCAAATTACCAGTACTTACTATTTCTGAAAAGTGAAATAAATTTGATGGAAATTTTCTCTACCAAAAGCTACAAAACAGACGCTCACTTTCCAGATGAGACAACATAGGAGTACAGAAAGACAATCTGCCAAAGGTCCTCTACCACAATCACTTTGCAGACCTTTGAGGAGAAAATTATCCTCTCAGACGATAAGTAAATGTCTCTTTGATATCACCAAACAGGAAATATCTGAAGGATGCTTAAAACTTTCAAATTATTAAACCAAAGCAGTGAAAGGTGCTAAAAGATGACAATACTCACATGCAAAACTGAAGTAGTTTAGGAGCATCAGAAAGAGTAACAGTATCATCAATCTTATACAGCCCATATAATAAACATTTTTATTAAGTATTAAAAATGCCTAGTTAGTCACCACATGAGTGATATAAATGCAGGCCAGGAGCCAGCTGGATCTTTCAGAACAAAGCACTCACCCAGCAACAAGTGTATCCTATTCATCAAGTAGAGACAAACGTAATGTTACAGCATGATTTTCTGTGCCAAAGAACTGCGCACTTAACATGCCCCACAATACTGTCATCCTCCTTCAATGAAGCTGTCAGGTCCAGCAACAAGACCATGCAGGAGAACTGCCTCAAGCACAAATGAAGGGAAAAAAGGGTGGAGAACTGGAGAAGTCCATGGTATGTTTAAAGGGAAAGTAAATGAATTCTTACTTTCCCCCTAACAGAATCTAAGAACTTGCTGATAAGAGACCTGCAAGGCCATTAGGAAGTTTAGCACTTGTAAATATGGGCTTAGTCTCTAAACTGGAACACTGACATTAGCTAGCAAAGTTGTTTAGAAACAAGACCTTCAGCTCCACCTGTTCAGGGAAAATTCTTTCTTGGCAAAGAATGAAGTGAAAGATAGAAAGAAACAAAGAAAAATAGCAAAAGAGAGAAACCCTGAGGAAATACTAATCAGTAAAATAAAAATGAGAGAAGAGATGGGCATGGGGAGACATACAGTCATGGACAAGTATTTTGGTTTTGGTTTGGGGTTTTTTGTTGTCTTTTTTTTTTTCAATCCAATGTGAATTAATTCTTGTTGCCACCAGAAGTTAATTTCTTTCCAGTGTGAACCCTTTGGTAGTAAAAATTATGTGGAGCATCTCTTTTAAGAGGTACTGAAGTTTATCACCTGGCCTTTGTTGTAATACATGGGTCTAGGTTGCAGCCTAATGACACTACACCTTCACAGGTGAGTGCAGCAGTGCCTGGATGTGCACTGCAGGAGGAAAGAAAGAGATGAGGGAAGGGAAAAGAGTGGGGACCTCACTCTCTTCCGCCTTGGGGCTATGTCAGCAATTTTCTCATTACAAACATAAACCTAGCAGCACAGCACACCTGCTGAGCAAGGCCTCTAGTACTTACAGGCCATTTAAGGGAATCAGACTTCATAGAAAAAAATGCATGCATGTGCAGTAACATATATCTGTCTGTATCACACACCCTAGCATCTGCAACACGTCATCTAGCTCATTTGGTCCTGGATTTGCTACATATTAGTTTGGGCGATGGCCCCAAGTAAGGGGAATTTGCTTGCTCTGGCACAGCCACATAGGCTCTCAGCAGAAAGAAAGCAGCTTTGTGAATGACACAAGAAGGACATGGTGGATCAGTGGCAAAGACTGTATCCAGATCACATTGAACAGCATCTTACAGACAGCCTTTGGGTTTGCTCTGCAAGTAATTCAGCTTGTTGATTCCTGCTTACCTCTAGGCCAAGTTTGGCAAGTACAGCATCTTGTGGGGACAAGACTGGGCAAGAAAGGCAGTTGAGCAGATGTGGGTTCATGCATACTGCATATGGGGGGAGCTTGCAAACACTCCTCCCTTCCGCTTGTCACATGCATCCCTTCAAGTGATGGGTATTTCCCGTTTGCTTTTTTTTTTTCCTCTGGGTGTGCAGGGAGAGAGAAAGGAGCCATCCTCCCATGCTGGCTTGGTCCAATCCTTGTCATAGCTCAATATTAAAGTGCCCAGGAAACAGAGGTTTTCCACAAAAGCACACTTTGCTGATGGTCTAGAAAGGGTTGAGTCTGGAAAGGATGGAGCAGATGGAGAAGCCTGTTGTTCCTGCCAGTCAGCAAAACAGATACCAGGAAAATGGACGAGTTGAAGAGCAGAGATTTGTTGTTTAAAGGGGTTGAGAGGAAAGGTTTCCAAGTGAAGAGAAACCCAGGAGCACAAACATAAGTTACAGGGTGCCTAGGAGGTAGTGATTTCCCTGGTGCAGGAACAAGCCCTCACTTACAGAAGCAAACCGTGCTGAGGCTGTTTGCAGAGATTATAACGCTGGGATGGCTAAAGGCCCTCTGTCACCCAATAAAGGTTATCCCTCCTGCAACCCTGTGTTTGAAATGGTTCCTCTGGTCCTTGCAGAGAGATCCAATGGCATTTTTCACACTGATGCCAACCTGAACTCACAGACTTGAGGAGAGTCAATATCCAGTGAGAATGTGGAACCTAACTGGGTCCTCTACAGGTGTTGTGGTTGTCAGAGTACTTATCAAAACAGATCCTGTCAAAAAACCCTCTCATATTTAACAGTTCATAGAAGCCGTTAGAGACTCTGCAGCAATGTCAGGGTAGGGCGGTTTAATTTGCATTGGGTAGGCTCACAACTCCAGAGGATGGTGCAAAGAAAGGAAACTGCACTGAAATCCAAATGCTAAAGAAAGTTAATTCCCACTAAGAAACACAAAGTAAAAAAAATCAGCATCCATTTAGAAAAATGCAAGCCACTACAGTCTAAGAAAAAGCAGACCTAGTGAAAAGGAACAACATGGAAAGTAATTACAACAGAAGGGCCCCATGGAGACAAGGAATACAAAGTTAGACTTGAGCATACACTGCATTTTGGAAATGTTGCCTTAGAGCTAGAACACCACTGTTGTGAAGCTTCATATTATTAACTTTCTTCCCCCAAACCAGGATCTCTGCTTGGATTTCATCTTCCATTGGAGCAAGTGTGGCATGGCGGCACATGGTAGAAATTAGCAAGGAACCACTAAAGAGAACAAGGCGCCCCAGCTACAGCCACTCTGGTAGCAATTTCAAATGTAAATATCTCCGTTTTCTACCAAAGTATTTGGGGTGGTGTTGTATTTTCTTTCTTTCTTTCTTTCTTTTTTTTTTTATGAAAGTCAAAACTGTTGCAGAACCTTTGAAATTAAATAGTTTCTTTAGTCAGAAAATTTTCAGCCAAAATCATGTTAGAAAATCTTGAACAGCATTTGACATATATTTGGATGAAAAATTAAATAGGGTTTAGAGACTTGAGATTCTTGACATATGTTTGAGATTATATATTAGAACTTAGATGCTTCTTGAGCATTGTACTGATTCGCTGATCACTTTACTTTCTCTTTGTTAAAAACAACAGTTGTAACTTTACTTGAATACTAACAGTGAGAAAAACTGCCAACAGCACTGAGCAGAACTTTAGAATGGGAAACAGACAAAGTAACAAAGAGATGCATCGGACTGTGCAGTATTATCTTAAGTAACAGTCAAACTTGCTGTTCTCCTGTTTAAAACTAGAAGCACTAGAAAATGTACCTATCCTACCATTACAACGTCACATGGTCATCAGAAGTAGCTCTTCTCTAATTAGGGTTTTCTCTGACCAAAGAGACACATTAAGCAAAAACAGCACAGCCTAATATTTGAAAGCACCTGTCAGTCTTGGCCAGTCTACAAAACCCACATGAACATGTGTCTCATTGACAGCACTGCAGGGGCTCACATAGCGCATGACACTGACTTACCTGTAAGAGGGAAATGAAGTACAGCCAGGCAATGTGTTATGCCTTTCTCTTGGAACAATATCACAAACCAAATTATTTTCCTTTGCTGCACAAATCCTTTTACCTCAGCTGAGTAAGCTAATATTTACTAACGTACAGAGTTCACAACTGAGTTTCCATGTGCCCCTGTTCTTGCTGACTGCAAATTGAGTTCGGCTTTGCAGCACTTTCAGCAAGATGTTAAGCTTGTTTCAATTGCAAAAAATGCAAATTTTCTGTTCGCCTCCTCCAGTTTGGATTTTAGAGACATATAAATATTTCTGAGATTTTGGGCACAGTGCCCATTTTTCACTGCTTACTTTATGTTAGGAACACAAGTGGTACAGCCAAAATAATGAAAACCAATGATATTATCTTGTAAATTATAGTACTTAGAAAAATAAAATGATAAAATAAAATGTAATAAAATAAGCAGTGGTAAGAAACATAAACCATGCAAAACACCAAAAACAACCTAGTGTAAACATTTTGGCCACTGTGCTCTAAACTGCAAAATGCTGATTTTAGAGTGAAGATTTTCTTATTGTATTGCTATAGAGTACTATATAAGTAGTAGAGTGCTGATTTCCAGATATCCTGAGGTGAAATATGTGGGGACCAAGGCAGGAGGATACACACGTGCCCTGAGAAGTGTGGCTGGCAGACTTCGGGCGCAGGGCTTGGATCATTTCAAGAATTGTGCCCTTTTCTTTGATCATCTTCCCTGGCCCGAAAAAAGCTGGCAAAGCTTAGGCCAAATTTTTTCTTTAATGTGCAATTGCCCAGGTGACTTTAGAGGAGAGATGATTAGTCTGGAATTTTATACTGAAGTGAAACTGCAGCTTTGAAAACAGGAACAATGGCTTAAAAGCACACCTCAGCCTCATGCTGAGAGATTTAACTGATGCACAGAAATTCGTAACAGCAGCAATGACAGGTCTCCAGTATAGATATATCTCTGGTAGTGGTACATACATTGAAGAAACTGTTGTGGAAACATTTACTTCAGAATATGCAAAAATCTGTCCCACACCACTTAGGAGGAATAGCAGAAAGATAGGTGAGCATCACCTCGCTTATGCTGGCATGTGGTTTCCTAGAGGTATATGCAAGTCTATCAACATTAGGCAATGAACTCCAGTTTAAGTGTCCTCAGGAGAAAACATTCAGTCATAAATCATGTTATGAAGAAGCAGCAAACCAAAGAACTCCATCACCCTAAGAACTCTGCAGCTCACTAGAAGGAAGGCGTGGAGAGGACACTGAGCTCTGCTGCACCTGTGCAGTATATGCAGCCAGAGCAGCCTGTGCATACTGGGTCCAGAAACCAAATAACACTGGGACTTTGGAAATGTATTATGGTCACTGATGTCTGCTAGTACTCACTATCATCACCTGTGTTCACTAGATTACCTTGCACATGCTTCACCTTTATTTAGCTGTGCATTTAGCCCCAGGAGACTGGGCATCCTTTTACAAAGCTGAAACCTAATCCTGCTTGCTCTGTAGGAACATAATCAGACCAATTTACTCATGTAAAACTGTCTTATTCTTTTCACACACAGACGTCCTAGAACAGAATGCCTCTCACAGCACAACTGGAATTTAGGTTCTCCTACAGAATTTTAAAAACTACATCAAAGAATTCTTTTCCACTTCTGGGGAATGAAAAAAAGTAAAATGTCCAAATCCAGAATGTGCCCCATTAGGCATGCAGAAGAGAAAGTCTTTATGCATTTACTACCTCCAAAATATTAATTTACTTTTTTTCTTTAGCTCCACTTGCCAGCTTCAGATCCTGTGTTATTAACACTGAAGTTGATAGTAAATACCTACTGCCTTCTGTGAGAACAGGTGCATAATATCAAGTTCAGTGTGATATATCATTCACTACCATATAAAAGTGTAAAAATGCATGTATGTAAAGGTGTATGTTCCATTAATGCGCTATTAGTCTAATTTATAGGAATAAATTTGCACAATAAAATCCTCCGCAGTTAATGGCACTTAGAAATTTATCACAAAGCAGCAATGAAATGTCCAGAGTTCTGCCAGCAATGTAATGATAATCATCACATATTTGCAAGACTGCCACAAAGCAACAAAATTCAGCGTTGTCCAGAATGTTCAATATTGCAATGAAAAGCACAAACTGTAGTTCAAATAAGTCTTCACTATGAATGCGTTGGGTCATTTACCTTAACAATGTGAACGTGCTCTCATTATTATGTTCAACTTGATTAGTGTGTAGTCTAACATTTAAAAGTGCACTTCAGATGGAAGAAGGTATGAATGCATGATTGGTTCCTAATAAATTGAGCAACCCCCTAATGAACTGCGAGGGATCTATAAGAAACTGGTAGATACTAGACATAGACACTCAGAACCAGAAAAAAGTGGTAATGGCAAGGGGAAGACAGAGTAAAATTTCCTAAATACATTTATACACTCTACTGTAATGCCCATTGCTATCTGAAATAGTAGCAGGGCATAGGAAGGTGTACAGTTCTAGAGAAAGACATTAGAAATTTGCTGGGGAAAGGATCATTGCTATTAAAGGTCAACATGTAAATGAGCACTTTAGCTGATGTGATTTGAAGCCATGTTACACAACTGTATCTCATAATAGAGCAGGAGAACAACATTTCCTCTCCATTGGTGTCTAGGAACGTTTTCTTCAAATGACATTGTCATACAAAAGCAAGTTAGAAGAAAGTAAAATCTATAAAATCTGTATTCAGAGGACTGGGCTGATTTAATAGGGAAGATGAAATAAAGAATTTAGCTAAGTAACAATGAAGTGAGAGTACAAGTCCACAGCCATTTGAAGAGAGTTGACAGATAATTCCTTTTTAGGAAATTGGAATATATGATTACTTAGAAATTAACTTAGATTACATATAGGAAAGAGTGAACATAAGAAACATTGTCTTACTACTGAAATGTATGAGGTAGCAAAATTCTTCTTTGTGAAAAAAGTAAAAGTTTCCTCAGTATGAGACACTGAAACTGAAGCTCTGTAGTGAATTAAGGGCAGGGAGTGAATTCACCTCTGAATTCTGCACTTTCGTGTTAGCAGTGAGAGCCTTGCTACTCCCCCTTATCCAGGTATCAGACTGTCTCAGAAATTGCATTGTAAGACATCTCAGCCTTATTCTGTTTCTCTGTGTCCTTAATCTTTGCTGTCTGGACATCTAAGCATAGCAGGTGTTTTTTCCCCCCTGCCTTCCCCTGTGGGGTGGTGGGAGAAGTAATTATAAGACAGGTAAGTGAAAAAAAGCAGTTTGGCACTTTTGTCCCCCTGAAAGGTGTGGTAGTCCATGTCTAAAAGCCTCCACTTCATATGAAAGTGACTGTTCAAGCTGAGTTGTGTTGTTTTATACACACACAAATCAATGTAAGACTGGACTGCAATGAGTTAGCTGCAGTGTGGCAACGCTTATGTATTTATCTGGGGCACTACTACATGAATACCTTTGTTCTTCTCTAAAATGATTCCTACCTCCGTGTACCTGACAGCTACATGCTCCTCCCACTGAATCAGTAGCCATGGAAGAAAGATTTCAGGATTGTAATGCTTTCTTTTCCTATTATATTCTACTGGTTAGAAAAAAAACCAACCCAAAACCTAAATCCACACATGCAAAACACAATTCTGCAATAATTTGCTTACCTGGGGGAGATGCACTTCACCTCAAGGTAACAGCAAGATCATCTGCTAGTAGCAGAATCTCTCATGAAAGCTGCAAATATGAAACAGAAACAGCATAAACCTGATGACATGCATGCACCTGGCCAAAGCTGTGCTCTTTCCTAGGAAACCCTGTCAGCCCACCTCAAATTCGCAACAACAAAACAGGAATAAATGGTATTCCTTTCAACATCAAGAGTGACAACAAAAGTAGCGAGAATAGGTTTAGTACCTTTTTTCTTCAGTGGCATCTGCTGGTTGCTACTAGTAGAGGCACCAACTCCTTCAAAAAGCAAGAAGGTACCACTGGGTAGAGGGACATGATTTTCCCCATGCCAGAGTGACCCACTGGACAGGATTCAGAATTGAGCTTAAGGAAGTAAGAGTCTGCAAAAAAGGCTCAAAGTATAACTTTGGGTAAATTGTGCCATGCCTCAGTTTTTCTGTCTATAACTTGAAATTGTTTGAGAACCTCAACTGAAAGCACTCAGCATTTAAAATGTCAGCTGTTAAATATTCACCACTGTCATTGTTACAGAAAAGGGAAAACAGACAAGAGAATATTTGATGCAACAGAGAAGCCAATACTTGCAGAAGATACCCAGACAAGGAGGGAATATATTTGCTTGGGCAAGAAATAACAGCTTTATCTCAGGAGGAAAAATAAATAGAAGGCATGAACCATCTGGATGTTCACATGCTGTATCATGGGCATATAAAGCTGGAGAATGGGCTACGTGGCTACCTTTGCGTGGTGATGAACCTGCGCTAGTAAATCCATCCTCTCCATATTCCAAGCATCCAGGTTTCTGAAGCAACTAATGACTTCCCCCTGCCCTGACCTCACTTCAGAAAAAGCCAGGGATAGCTATTCTGCAATAGTTTCCTACGTGAAAAATCTCTTTCTGCCTGGAGAGTAACCTTTTTGTTTATTCCACTTTGAAGTAGGCTAAGTTAGACTGCAGAAAGGCACTGGGCTGGGGGGTGGGGAAGTCCATTGTGAAAGGAAGTGTGGAAGAGCTATTTTAATTCATACCCTCTCCTGTTTCACCAAAGTTGCCTCTGGCAGGTGAGACCCTCAGTGTTGGTTGAGCTAACTGAGGATGCCCATACACAGCACAGTGGAGAGTCCAGATGTTTCTGAAGAGGTTAGATTAGATACAAGAAGCAGTAAATGTGCAATAGCTCAGCCCTCCCAGCTCCCTCACACAGTAATATTCTGCTTCTCTAGTATTATCATATTGCTTTAAGTACCTGGCCTAATCTGAGCTACTCCCTTACCGCATGCCACATTTGAAGAAATAGGGCCTACTCTCACAGTGCAATGATCTTTCATCAGTCTGGCAACAGAATCTTCTGTTTATATACTGCCCATGTGTTTCTGGCTGAGTATATCTGCAAACTGCCTAAATAACTGCAAACATACCCACTTAAAGAAATTAATTTGTTTTAATTGAATGTAAGCAAAAAATCCCAAACAGAATCCTATTATAGCATCCTTTCTGGCACTCCTATTAAATGGGTGTGGCTTTCTTCATTGACAAGAAAGACACAAAAGCAAAATCAATATGGTGTGAGTCTAAAGAGAAGGTGGAAAGGACACCACAGCAAATTTGACATATGACTTTGGAGAAACTGTTCAGTGCTTCAGCCTTCCCTTCCACAAAACAAGAGAGATGATGCATTTTGTTAATGGTAAAGTAAGACAACAATTTCTGTCTAAGGGCTCAGTGTTATTGCTATTTCTACTTCTCAAATTAGCATAACAGATTAGACAGGTCATCGGCTTCTTGGGGGGAAAAAAAGGCCAAACACCAACACACAAATAAAAACCAACCCCCAAACCAACCTACAAACAAACCAAACAGGCAGGGATACTGGTATTCTGCCTGCTACACAAGTGGTGGAGTTTTAGGTTGAGTCAATCTTTTTGTCAAGCACAATTAGAGCTTCACATTTCCTTGTGCCCCTACATTTTTGCATATATATATTGTTGAATAGAGGCAAATTCAACTGGTCAAGTAACCACGACGGCTTCATATAACTATGCCTCCCTGCCCACTACAGGATTATGGCTCTTGGGACCTTTCAGCTACAATGCTCTGGGGGCTGTGGCTGCAACTACATTGTGTGTGTTCTTCCCAAACCCAGTTTTTATGACTCACAGAAACTAATTTGTGTATGTGAATTACTGGCTTTTCAATTGACAGTGAGGGAGCAAAAAACCATCTACAAAAGAAAAGCTCATCTACTTACATTATAGTCTCACACATTTTACTATGTGTTTACTGTCAGAATGTGTTGCAGTTAATATCTGAATCTCTGCCAGGCTGCTGACAGACAGAATATGATCCATCTTAAGATATTTTTTTTTGTGAAGTGAGAACTGTTAGTCTGTAAATACTGTGTGCAATAATAGAAACATTAATTTGACATAGCTATATGTTTCAAAAACGTTTGTAGTTTCCTTACATTTTCCATTCTCTTTGCAATTCCAATCAGCAAATGCATGTTCATTGATGCCTGGAGTTGCTACAGCATATTTCAAGATACACAAATTATAGGAAATACTTAGTTCACTGCTACTGTTAAAATGGTGCCTTGTTATCTAGCAGCTTTAGATTTGCCCATTGTTGCTCTTAAAATCAAACACAAACCTGAAATCTCTACACAAATCATGACAAGGACACTGAATAAAATCAGAGCAAAGGAGCACAGTGGAAATCTGATAAACTTTTCCAGCTAATTACAAGGCTTATCTCTCAATGAGGCAAACAAAAGCAAACAAGACTGAAGCAAATGGAAGAGCTCTAGATTCAAGCCACACTAGAATTTTCCCTAAATTTCACAGCACAATTTCTTCACTCCCCAGGTTTTACACAGCATGTTTAAACTTAGACATTTTTAAACTTCAAAATGATCCACATACTGCAGAGGACTTAACTGGCATGTACATGGCATCCTAGGGCATTCTCTACCCTATTTCTCGTTTGCATCTCCTGGAGCCCAATTCTTCAAACGACAACATCAGAATCATTACGTTCTGCTGCCTTTCATAGCTGTTGCAGTTTTCTCATATTCCCTGTCTGTTTTAGAGCATACTGTGAGACAGCATTAGATTATGCAATGAACATCCTTAAACCAAAAAAATGCCACTCAAAACCCCTTTTTATCTTCATTGTCTCTGCTAGGGTACTGAACATACATACATCCCATTTAAAAACAATGAAGAATATTAATTTTTATTGTTTTTAGTAGACCTGTGTATGGAAGAGTCATTTTCTGCCTTGATTCCTTTAAACTTGCATGTGTTAAAGGAGAATAAATGTACGCTCGCAGGATGGCAAAATACAGCCACCAGAAAATCTTAGACTCTAGCCAGCCCTATTCAACTCTTTTTTTTTTTTTTTTTTTTTTTTTTTCCCCTTCACTGAGCTTTGCATAAAGCTAACCCAAACCCACATGGATTTCTATAATATCCAAAAAGAATGACAATGAGTGATGTGATGTAGGTGGAAACTGCCTGAAGAAACCTAAATTGTAACAGGAAAAAAAAATTGACATTTTAGATTTTAAATGTTACACAGTTTTTATAAAGCTTCAGTCAATTTATTTTATTTATTCTAATGAAGAGCATTACAACTGCTTTACTGCACTGAAGCAAGCATCGATCACACCATTAATCACACCTTGTGAATAGTCACAAATCAAGTTCTAACAGCAAGCACTGAATCAGGAGCAATGAAGCATAAACTCCTTCACAATTTATGATCTCTCCAATTGCATCTTTTCAACCATTAAATTGCAAGATACCATAAATTTTTATCTTCTTCACTTCAGTCACATTATTGATTCTGCCTTGTGAAATATAGAATAGCTGTAAATCTAGGCTATTGAATTAAATTTAAAGTCTTGACTTCAGAAAAGAAACCCAACACACTGCCATGGCTGTTAATTTACACTGAGGAACAAATGATAGAAACATTAAAATTTAAATGGACAACAGGGATTTCAAAGAGCCATAGTTCTGTCAATCCTAGTCCTTGTCAACCTTGAGGGCTTCTCTTTTAGCCAAATTTTAGATCACAAAATATAGTAAAATACAAGCCCCAGGTGGATGCAGAACAGGTAATTCTTGTAAACAAGTAAACGAAGAAGAGGCTAAATCAAAGCTACTGAATAAATGTTTAGGCTTTAAATAACTCCACTGAATTCAGCACAATTTATCTAACTACAAGGCTGAGGTGCTTTAATACAAATAAAATTGGCATGCAAGTGATAGTACATCTTCAGTCGTCAGGTCCCTAGTGAAAAGGCAGATTGCCTTAATATGTCTGCAAGATTCTCTCTAGGCCAGCACAGGCAAGTTCTTCAGGGAACAGTGTGTGTCCATCAGAAATGAAAAGAAAGATCCACCAAGGTGGAATCCTCTATGGATGGTTGGGAACAACAAATGCAGACAGAAATGGAAGCTCCCAAGGAGCTGGAAGGATGTTAAAGTAGACCTGGAAAGTATCATGCATTGGAGGAAAACCCAGGGAGTGACCTGGCTTTCCAGGGTACCGCTAGAGAAGGGGGAGCTTCCTGATGCCATTGTAGGTTGCCCCCATGAGACTGGTGTCTGGTCAAGGCCAAATGCTGGGTGCTGGCTGCTGCTGCTCCACATGCCCTAGCTTTCCAGGTGCCTGGACATGGCTCACAGTCCTCTCCCAGCCCATGAGGTGTTTCTCCCTACTGCTCCAGGGGAACTGGGCTGGTCCCCTACAAGCCCCTTGCCTTCAAGGTGAAGGCTTTACGCCAGCATGACAGAACACTTCCACCATTTCTGTCCCACCAAAGGAGCCCCAACTTGACAGCGAGTACACGCCTGGGTACGCAGCTCCCTGCCCCGCTACATGTCCTCCAACTCCCTCCTGCCGGGAGTACAAACTTGCCCTCACCACAAGCTCAGAAACACATTGTTTGCTACACAGCTTATGGGATTCAGAGGCTTAAATCAGCTTTCTGGCACAGTGCTTACATAAATCCCCCACCCCTCAGGAAAAGGCCATATAAATGTTTGCAGACAGGAGGAACAGAAGCAGACCAGACTGCGCCAAGAGGCAGCGGCTCAGCTCTGTCCGGGCCTCCCACATCGCGTGGCCCAGCCATGGCCCCTGTACCTCGGCCTCCATGGCAGCAGCAGAGCAAGGGGGTCGCCCCCTCCCAGGGAGCCGGCAGGAGGCAGGCCCCGGGCCACCCACCACTGCACTGGAGAGAGGAGAAGGGGCAGGGTGTGAGGGAAACAGCTGAGGGCACAGCCAAGGCGAGAGCCGGCAAGGCAGGCAGGCTCTCCTCTCACTGGGTGCGCAGGGCGTGGAAAGGGGTATTTCGTCACCGGGAGCAGCTCCACAGACCACGCTCCCTGAGCTCCCAGCGATGGCCGCCTGCTCCCCTCACAGCTGCCTGTGGAGGAGGCTGGGGTGGAGGCAAGGCTAGAGCAGCTGAGATGACACTCTGGCAAGTGATTCAACCTCAGGGTGGTGGGGATACCGGCACTCCTAGCCCAGGCTCTGTTGACATATTCAGAAGTTGCCTACAGGTACTCAGTTGTCTTGAGCCCAATTTAATCAGGGAAATCAAGTAAACTAAAGGGATGGTCTGAAGATCTGTAAGGTAAGGCATTGGAACTGAGGGGTGGGATCACCCTTCCCTGACCAGCATGAACCTTCTCAGCTCCCATTCGTTTCCTCTATCAGCCTTCCCGTTCCATAAGTACAGTTATCTCCCAACTCTGCATATAGAAACGTTTTGCCAGATGGTAAATGTTGCAACTGTTTTTATGCTTTCACTTGGGCCCACCATTTTCCTATCCACCTATCAACTCAAGAGTCAAGAACAAAACCCTTAAGAAGCTGAAAAGCAGTAACTACAAAACCGCAATTCAAAACTTACCTCTATCACTTCTTGCACAATCTACTGGTAGCACCACAGTACTTTCTCAGTACAATATCACACCATAACAGATCATACTATTTCAGACAGAAAAGTTCTTTGGCACCACACTTAGCAGAGGTATATAAAGCCAGAATTTATATCAAAAATATTTCATGAATTCCTACAAACCACAGAAAGCAATGTTGATGACAATGTGATATCCCAAATATGCTAAATGCACTGTGTTCCTGGGCTGCCATTTTTCATTAGGGAAATAGGTACTCACTGCTTGGGATTGATGTGGCCCATACTGAGAAATGAGTACCTGTGTGCTATGTCACCATTTCCCCAGTACCAGCAGCAAGCACCTCCACAGTGGATTTAATCAGAATAGATATTGCTTTCTAGACCAAGGAGAAATGCATTTCAGTACCAACTGAGCCAATGCCCAGCAGAAACCTTCTATGTAAAGCCACATACAAATATGAAGTATTTTGGAACTTCAACTCAGGTTATTTACAATCAGATTCACAACTCAGTTATGCCAAATAAACACACCATTTGTTCTGTGGATTCTGTATCATGCTACTACCACTCTATGTCCTTTGGATTCCCACTGATCACAGAGCTGCTTTGTTGATTACCATCACTTGAACGCCAATGTTACAACTTGTAAGCCTTCCTGAACCGTGCAGTAACTATCCAAAACATGCTGCTGTTTCTACCATTATTAAACTAGCTCATATCTGGAAAGGCATATCAACTTCCCTTTTAACATCTGGATTTTTTTCAGACCAAAGAGTGAACTTACATTAGGTCGAGGGAGTAAATGAGAAGGAAACTGTATTACCCTTTTTAGTTTGCTCCATCAGTTATTAAATTCCGTAAGGTAATCAATTAGCTAGAAAACGGCAAAACTAAACACATGAGACATGCTACTTTGAATAAATATTTTTATGGCACACAGCAATAGAAATGATCCAACTTGAAATGGCCATAGGCTTGCCTCGCATCCAGAAGTTTTAAGTTCTGTTGTCAGACTTACCTCAAACTCCTTTGACTTGCTTTTGTCTGAAATTTGTTTTTTTAAAACCAGAAAGATGATGTGCATATCTGAAGCCCTGGTGCATCCTCATTCTGCTGATGGCAGAAATTCTCGTGATCACGGTTACTTTCATTTCACTTCCTATTTCAAGCAAAAAATGAAAAGCACAATATATCAAAATGCCAAACTCGAACTATGAGTAAGCACAAATCTTGAGGAATGGACAGTGCTTGCCCATAAAGTCTTTTCATTTTTTTATTGTGAATTAAAACTGCATGCACATCAGTGGTGCTTCCCATGCTACTATGGACCAAACTAAAGAAAGAACCAAAGCCCAATAGAGAGTTTGATGTGTCTCTTACTAAACTCTCAGAAACATTTTGCACCTTAAGATTTGGGTTCCCGGGGGGGAGTGGGGAGGGATGGGGGGGGAAGGGCGGGGGGGGGGGGGGGGGGAGCAGGGAGGGGCAGGGCGAGAAAGAGCTGTCTAGCAGCAAGTCTTGTTTATTCAAAGCTTCTGCTCAGGAGTCTTGAGTATCCCAGAAATAGTATGGCTCGTGACTAACAATGGAGAACTGTGAGGTGTATGTGTACAGTATGGGGAAACAGGGCAAAAGGAGTTGTCAAAGCTGATGCTCCTGCATGAGGGACAATCTGCAGGGCCAAAGACATTCTTCTAGCAGGAGAAGGCATGGCAAATAGAAAACACTTAACCATATCCAGGTTCATAATTTATAATACAGATGTAATATTTACTATATGAGTAACTCAACTGAATTTGAAAATAACAAACCAACACTCTTTCTTCTTGTGGAAAAACACAGATGAGAGACTTTTCTTCATACAATACCTGTTATACGCAGACACTTATCTTTACAAATTAAATATACTTCACAGAGCTGAGAAGACCGGCCTCAGCATGCAATCCTGTAATGAAGAGAAAGCCTTGAACAAAAAAACAACAACAGAGGCTTTAATACAGTCCTCGCAAACATTTTATTAACAATAAAATGGCTAATTTGAGACTATGTCTCAGACTCTGGGCACATAAATCCCAGCTCTGAGTTTGGGAACATAAATTTTTTCCATCTGTCACTCAGTAAAGTATCTTGACTGACCTCAGACAGTGTTGTAAAAAGTATTGCTTGTGAAAGTTTAAAAATGGGACTACAGTGCTGGATGTTGACAGTATGAATGAATTAGTAATTTTTCCTAACAGGAGTACATGCAAGCTCACTGTAGCCAAAAAAAGGCCTTCCATAATTAGGTGTGTAAATACATAGCTCTGGTCTCCAGATATCCACCCTTTCTAGGTCTGGACACCACTTCAGAATAACGCTTGTGTGCAGGCTCTCTACCTCCATGCCATGAAAAGTGCTTAGTCTGGATGTGGCCTGTACTGTCTGAATAGTGGTGATTACACTTGTTCGTTGGTGTAGACACAGCACCTATGCTTACATTTGGCTTGTCCCACATGCCATAGGATTTTATTATAAAATACATAAATATTCAACTTCATATTCTTTCATAAAAAAAACCAACAACATGCTCCTAATTAGGCCTGCATAAAAACTGCTGGAACTGCTTTGTGCACCTAAACCAAAAGCCTGGATTCAAAGAGGACACAGCTTTCAAGAATTCAAAAGTTAGATCTGAATTTGCAGCTAAAGCCCATGTCTTGTATACTATTCAAAAAGCTCTAGTTTTACTTCTGCCTTCTTCACAGCTGAACCATTTGATCAAAAAAATTTTTTAAACGCAGAAAGTCACTCTGAAACTCACTACAAAATGTAGTGCCAGCACCCTTGCACAATTATTTCTGCTTTAAAAATTATGGCAATTTTGGTACAATAATCTTTATGTTCCAGAACCTATCTAGATGGTAGTTTCTACTATTTTTCGTGAACATTACTGATCAGGCTGGATCTGATTAAATGTAGCCTTCCCCACTTCTGAACATTACCAGCAAGTCACTTTAAACTGGAGATTTTTTTGTTCAAAGAAAATCTAATAATCAGTACTTTTCTTGAGAATTCATCTCTGTCCTTGCCTTAAAAAAAAGGAGGGGAGGGTACAGAAATGTGGCATAATGCTGAACATCAGGAACAAATGGCTGTTGTCCTTGGTGTGACATGAGATTCTAAGGAGCCAAGAACCATATGACAATCCAAAACAGGAAATTATGTGAGTGGCTGCTTGTTGCTGATTATGTGAAGGAGAAGTAGTTGTATACTAGAATAGCATGAGAGAGCTCTATAGAGACAGCTCTGACCGTCATTGGGAAGGGTAAGCGCTACAGCACTCTTATAATGTTCTTCTTCCAGGACACAATGGTATTTGTTTGAAGGGGTAAGGAGGAAGACTGCCAAGCAAGGAAAAGGACAGATCCATTGTGCAACAAGAAAAGTACTGGCTGTGCTGTAAAGCAGCAGGTGCCGAGGATAACACAGGGTTTCCAGCAAAGGGTGTGGTGATTAGGCCTTCTAGTGGCTATGACCAGTATCAGCAGTCTGTGAAGAGCAGTGCACTGCTCTCTTCCAGGATTCCCCAAAGTTTTCCTTGGTCTTCAGAAGGATTCTGCCTTGCACGAAACTGTTCTTAGAAAGATGGCTAGGGCTGTTCTCCTCTTTGGCCACATGCAGTCCTACCAGACAGGAGTAAGCAACAAAAGTAAATACTGTTTGGTATATAATTATTTTCTAAATATTTACAAGACACATTTTAAAGAAGGTATTTCTAATGTGACCTGCAAATCACCATTTACTAAGCAACAAATTAATTAGTATAATTCTTTGGAGAATCTGAAAATCTTGGCACAGCAATATTTTAGTCAAAGTTGGGGAGGATCTGTAGCAATCTGCAATAAAAACCTGACAAATAAACCTCATAATATCTAAGAAACTGTTGTCAGTACAGAGATAGCAGTATCCTATGGAGGGAAAACAACCCTGAACATAAAAGAGAAAAATGCATCAGAATAAAGACATAAATATGAATCCCTGGCCCAGAAGCTACACCAGGTCACATAACAGCCATCTGTTGTATTTCTTGCTCATAAAGGAGTCCATTTTCACAGCTCTGTAAGTTTGCCAGGGTAGACTCTTCAGAATAGGACTAACATGAAAAAACAGGTAAAATTTTTTTCTCTCTTCTAAAGGAAATATCTTGACTCCAAATAATTTGTGGCCTCAGCACTGGCTAGGGGTGACAGCAGAATCTTGATGAGTGAGAGTATAAAGGAATATGGGCAACAGTATTGAGATAGCATTGATGTTTACCTTAAAAAAACCTATATAAGACAAGCTTGGGGTTGATGAATGGTTTCTGCATATGTGACATTTTAGGGACTGCTGACGGCAGCAACTTTTGGCAGCGTGGTGATGTTGAAGTGATTTTGGGAGCCAGAGACTGTTGGAAAGCAAGAAACGATGGGATCTGCTCTGCATTTTTGGCTGAATGTACTAGTGAGTGCATGAGTCACACCCTTCACTTTGTAATTTTTGTCTGGTTGATTGATATGAGAACACCAAAGTATTTCACTGAAGATAGGTCTCAAACTCAGATATTAAAAAGATTGTTCATCTTCTTTGTTATACAATGTTCACTGCCTTTGTTCTGTATTGCTTTGAATATCCATTTTGTCATTCAGTAAATGTTTCCTTTTGTGCTCAAAACAAACAGCCTTTCTCCATCATGGCTGAGAGAAGATGGCATTTAAAGGTAGAGCCATGAATTAAGTAATCTTAGACTGAATGTGTACATTACAGGAACATTTTACTTCTCAACAGGGGTATTTCAGAGTGCTAAGCAAATTTTGTGAATTTTGTAATGGCTGTTTGGGCAATACATATTATCTCAAAACATTGGTGCAATTATTGCAATTCTGAATGATGTTAACATTACAGAGTCAACTCCACTAGCTAAATACAGATCTGGTCAGTACAAAAGAGAAAGCATGGCAAAACAAGGTGGAAAACCCCTAGAGAAGGCTGAATGTATAATAAAATTGGAAAATGTGAGAAAGTCTGAACTGGACACTCAGCAAAAGGTGGAAGCGACAGACCTACTGCAAGTTCACTCTAGCATTTGGCATGTGAGGCAGGGTCATGAATGCCTGTACATGGCCATGAAAATAAAGTAATAAATATTATTATTTATTTGAGTTACAATAACTGTTATTGACTACTCAGATTTTCTGCATAGGTGACAACAACTCTTCTCTGATTACCAGTTAAGACAATATTTTATTGCATTTCCCATTTATCTACATTTATTTGCTTGCCTAGGCTTTTGCAGCTGAGTGGAGATAAAGCATCATTAGTCTATGGCAGAATTGCCAATTGAAAAAAGGATTTTGCTACAGGGCATGTGGGAAGGCAAGAAAACACTCCTGTCACTGCCCTGAAGCCAGAACCACATTACTAAATTATCCACCTCACACCCCCTGCACACGATCGGGCCCCAGGCTCTGCTTAGATTTAGCCAACAGGCAGTGACCTTTCCCATGTGCCAGAATTAGACTAGCAGTAACTGTAGAATAACATTGCTCTGTTACCGTCTACTATTACTCTTGTGGATTTTAAACTCATTCAGAAATCCTATTGCAGAACTTCCAAATCCAAACTAAGTAAAGCTTGAAATCAGACCTTAACATGCCCACTCAAGTTTCAAAAGTTGTGTTTCTCTGTAGCAGACGGCATACATGTTGCAATCCCCCAACTCTGCAGAAGGGAAATTACAGTGTGCATACTTGATAAAGAATGGGAATGGTGCAGATGTTTACCATACCATGATTTTTATGATTTCATACATGAAATGTGCCTGACTGCTGAAGACTGCTCTCCTATTTAACAGCATGACAGGCAGATACCATGTTTTCCATGGCACTGTACATTTAGTTTCTTGGGAGCAAACTTGCATCACTGTATAATTAGACAGTTATATTTATGTGCACCTGCTGTGTCAATGACTCTTCTCCGTGCCTTGACATGTCAAACGTGAAATTACCCTGTGTCTTCTAGAAATGTCTGTAGTAAAGGGTGAGGAGACGCTTTTCTTTAGGGTCAAGTCTTGCAGGCATTGCACCTGCTTTTCTCTAGGGTCAAATATTGCAGGCATTGCACCTGAAGCAGTGAACTTGCATCTAGATGCACTGACCAACTAATACACATTGCTTTGTAGCCTTCAACAGGGTGTATATTGCATTCTTTTCTAAGCCAGCCCAACTTTAATGACCATAGAAGGACAAAATGGTGTTGAGTTCGTATTGGCAAAGCAAACAACTGCAAATGCTCCACAAGCCGGCATGCTCTCTTTACCTTCCAGTTCTCTCATCTGTAACAAGCACCTTTGAAAACCAGGTTGGACAGTAAGGAGCAGAATGGTAATCCTGCTCTTACTGTTACCCATACTGTGCCATTTTAAAACCATTATTCACATACATATCAGAAAGGATATTAAGATTGCTCTTTGCAAGTGTCAGTCCAGATCTGCATAAATCCAGAAAAGTGTAACATAAAAAATAACCAACATAATCTTTGACATAACAACAAAAGTAGTGGTGACAAATAGTGGGAATTTATATTGACACTATAACTCTGCTGTTGAATCAGATGGCAGAACTTCACCTAGCATATTTACTTACTCAGTCTTTTGGTTTAACATATTTAACTACATATGGCATTACTGAATTATAGCATAAAGCTGAAAGTGCTGAGTGCCCCTAATTCCCATTGACTTCCCAGTGGAATGGAAAGGACACCTAGCACTTTGCAGGGTGAGAGTGCAGCATGTTCCTATGCCTGCTTCTGTTTCTAGCTCTCCTGTAGCAGAATCTCCTAATATGTATTCCAGATGGCTTCTGTTTGAAGTGCCATTCCTTCCAAACCCAACTGCTAATAAACTCCCTATAGATTACAATCTGGAGGCTGGGAATTTCTGCTTCACTCTACAGCAAGGAAATCTGTAGGCACTTTAATCTGTGTATTGATAGTTGCAGTGTTAATACATAAATCCACTTAGAGCTGCACTTTACTAAACAGAATCCTTAAAGATTAGAAAAGCCACTGATCCAACTAGGTATATTTATTACCAGTGAGACGACTTAAATTTACCAGCACAATTAGTTCACTAGCAATGAAACAAACACACCAAAAAGATACAATTTTCATGTCCTATCCACTGCAAGATCTAGTCTCAAAATCAAGTACAAATGAAACCACCTGACTGTGTTGGCTCACTTTCAACACACCAGTCTCCCTGACTTTGCCAAAGAAATGTTCTGAGTCTCACACTGTGAACGACAGAATATGTGACTCCAGTGGCCCATAAAAAGAAGCAGAGAAAATGTAAAGCTGGCAGACAATGTCATCTACCGGCAACAACTGTATGACTTCATAAATCTTTTCTGTTTTTTCAGCTCCAAAGGTACATCTTCAAGACCAGAATTATTTGTAACTTCAGCCATGCAGTGTCGTTAAAGCATGCTCTCATATATTTTATTTTCCTAAGGAAAAAAAAGGACGGCTAATATCATACCTGACATATAGGTATGACTCAACAGAAGTCAATGGAACTGCATCACTTGCTGCAAGAATAAAATTGACCCAGAGTTCTTGTTTGATTTCAACTTATCAAGAGAAACCCAGTGCTAAAATTAGCTTACAGTTAGAAGTCACATGGTCACACAAATAAATCTCTTCCTGCTAGTTCTGTGAAGACGCCTCTGGCTGTGAACCATGGCCATCTGTGGGCAATAATCCTGTCTATCTAATAAATATCAGGCAAGATCATAAATTATGTGAGGCTGCACTGTACATTAGAGTAAAGGAACAATGACAGATGGCAAAAAGCCCATGAGGTCACCGCACGGGCGAATAGAAGTGTGCAAAATGTAGTGAAGGAACTGCTGGGAAATGTAGGAACATAGAGCCTTCAAAAATATTTTTCAAAGAGTGAAAATAAAGATAAGTAAACTGCAAAAATACAGGCAAAGAACCATCCTGCCTGTGCTGCCATCTCACAGAAAAGGAAACACACCTATATCTTTACAGTCAGACCACTATCACCATTAAGCCTTTGCCCTACCTTGTGGGAAGTGGAGAGCCATACAGTCTGAAAAGAAGTCTCAGAGGGAAACTCTGTTCAGGAATTATACAATGCTCTAGGTACTTTCTTTCCTCAGAAAATGAAAGTGCAGGACAACAATGTGGATGGAAAATGCCTGTTAGGAACAGCTCTAAAATTCACCTGTCTTTCAGAAGAGGTACTCTCCTGTGGTTCTTCCCAGGCACCACAGCAATCAAACTGGAATATATGAAATCAGATTCTGAAACTATTAGAAAGGCAGATGGCAGCTAATTAAACCAGCAAAGAACTTTAGATATTGGAACCTTGCCTTCCTACCTTAAGTCAGTTTATAGCTTTAAAAATGAAAAATACCTCTGCATCTAAAATCAAATAGTCCTTTCATAGCAAGTAGCCTGATGCTTTCATTAATCTGGTAATTTTGGTTTTGGGCTCCAGCATAAGTGTACTCACATAGACAGTGTCACCTCTGGGTACTGTAGTTAAGTTGCCGCTCAAAAACAGCTAATTTCAAGCCCTGGAAGTCTTAGTGAAATATCATCATTACTTGGTAGTGATAGAACTTAACGAAAAAAAGCAAGAGCTCATTGCTTGTTTTTCAGTAGCTACAATATTTGTTAGAACAAGGCTCATGGAGTAGCCAAGTAAACCCAATTTTTTTCCTGCAAAACACTACATTGGCTTCTTAACTGATTCTTATACCCTACATATTTTGCACAATATGCATTAAAAGAAAACATCTTGGTGATTTCTCAGGTCTACTGCATATCATGGGATCAAGAAAATGGGACATTTTCCATTTTAACCAGATTTTCATCTGCTTCTACCTCCTCTACTTATATAGTTCTCTTTGCCTGTACAGTTTTAATTTGCACTCCTATGTTAGAGGATTTTCCCCCCAACTTAAGAACACAGAGACAAGTAGGACTTTAAACCATTATTCTGAAAGTGGAAAAAAATTATTTAAACTTTATTTGCTCAACATTAACCTCCAATCACTTGGGTTAAAAATTTTATATTGTTTCATATACTGATTCTGAAAGAACACTGGCAAATACATCAATGAAAATTTGATCTTGTTGCTACTGGCAGATTTTGTACATCACTGACTTGCCACACTTCTCCCTACAGAATATAGTCCTTATTTACACTACTCATAACACTAATCCAAAATCACCGGAGACTTCATAAGCACTGTCTGAAGTGCAAATCCCAACATACTTCAACGTCAACGTGTTTATCCCATGGATTCATCAAGCTCTGAGTTGATCATTATAAAACTGATGGCATTGCTTATGTGCAACAATGTTAAACACAGGATAATTTCTGCAGGATTGGCATCTCATCTAGTACAGATTTGAATTTTGTGTGAAAATCCAATGTCTGCTTTCCAATAGCACTTACAATAGTGTTGCAAAATAATTTCAGAGAATTGAAATCTTTCAAGATCTTTCCGGAAGACTGAAATATCAACGGTTACCAAGAGTGAAGAATGCACTATTATTATCCTCCAAAAAAGAAATAACACATGGGAGTTTTATCAGCCTTTAAGCAGTAAACAAAATGCACTGGAACATTCAAGCCAATTTCACTGGTTGGGAGAGTAATCACCACCCAGAAAATTAGGACAAAATTTTCTGACTGAACAACAAATTAACTTCACTGCATTACAGAGATGAGCAATTACACTTTAGATCATACTTTACAAAATCTGAGACATTCATTAAAGGACAGGTGATGGTTGAAGGCAGTTACAAATCTCCTCCTAGGGCACAGGGATCACGTGTATATTTAAGTCATCTGGAGACTGTAAAGGGAAAAGTCGTACCTGTCTGCTCCCTATTCACACCAGCCAGCAGGCAGAAGCCAGCCCAAAGTGCACACAGATATATATTAAAAGACATGGTCATGGCTGCTGCTGTGTCCTCCTACTTCTGAAGGAAAAAAGGAGGCAAAAATTTTCCACGCAAAGCTTTGGAAACTCCCAGAGTTAAGACTTTTACATTGAACAATGCATTAAGAATATCTGGGAGGGAAAATCCTGTGCTGACAGATGGGAGGACTGGATGATCTACAACGGTCTGTTCCATTTTTAAATTCTATCATCAGATTTGTCCTCAAGTACAAACCCTCTAGGAGTTTCTTGGGGGCGGTGCATACCTCCACAACCCCTACTGCGGGCTCCGGCTTAAAAGCCACAATAGAGTCCTTAGAATCTAACAACAAGAGCTATTCTAGGCGCTGGTTAGGAAAATGGGATTTAAAGGAAGTTTCTACTATTGTGCAAAATTAGGGCAAAAAATCTTCTTTCAGATAAGCAACAAAGTATATCAATTCCAACAGTTTGCTCTCCTGCTGTTGTATCCATCATAAAGAAAGACAGTCTTTCTATGGTGAATAAAGGTGATCGTCTAATCAATTAAGATTTCATAGAAAATACAGAACAATTCAGCTGTCTGCCCCACCCTCTTCCCAGGTTGAAACAGGACCTTTCCACTTTACTCTGCATGTCACTTTTGTTAAAATGACAGGCACCTCACAGAAAACACCAAACATACATGTAGAGAGAGAAGAATTCCCATTTTGAGATCCACCACAGAAGTGAAAGTTTTTGAGCTATAAATTTGATTGCTCTGTGCATTGGACAATTGCTTAGATAGCATGACATGTATCATTTTCACATATGTAGTTATTTCTGCATTACATTCTGATCACAATTTCACTTATTTTAATTACACCAATATAAAGAAAATGTGTTTGTGAAACTGACGTGAAGTACACATTGCATAGAAGTACTAATAATATGATTCACTGACCTCACTATTGTCCATGACTGTTCAGTGACTCAGTTGTATACGGTCAATATTTCCACCAAGCACAATCTATTTGGGGCTATCATGGACTGTGGCAGAGTATTTTTTTCCCCACAGTTATTGAAAACAGGCCTTTCCGTTTAAGTCAGAAATCTGATTCCCTTTAGCCATAGTCATGTAAGTTGTTAGTCATTCCTTTATCAAATTTAACTTGGAAGTCTCTAAGGTATCTTCAACTCCTCCACTGAAGGATAAAGAAACCTCCAATGTTCACATGTGTTGACAGTCTTAAGGCTAACGTCACTCCACAATGACATTAACTTCATGTCAGTATAAGTGTTATGCAGCATCTTTAGTCTCCAATGACAAGAGCAATGCCAGAGCATAGCTACATTTTCTCTTTATCTGGAAACAAGTCTGAAATAAGTTCATGACTTGTGATCCTTTCATATTCAGAAAACGTAAGTAAAGAAAGAGGCATTAAAAAAAATTTAAATGTAGAAGGTTAGCACTGAACTCACAATACTTGAAATGCATTCTAACAGACTTTTTCTGTTGCTAGTATTTGTTTACAAGGGTTTGACTTAATATAAAGAGAAAAGATAAAGAGTACAATAAATTAAACAAAGCATGGACTGGTGTCTACATGAGATGCAGAGAAAATGCATGGACAAAAAGAAGGAAAAGATAGCCCCTAAAAATAAACTATAGATAAGACATTACAATATAGGTAACATCACACCTTAGACAATCTATAAAAATCCCCAGCATTTGCATAATACACCAATCTTATTCAACTTTCCTGAGTTCACACTGTGATTTGTAGTCTGTTGTTCTGCTCTGAGGTTATGGTGCTAATGCTTTTTACATATTGAACTTGCAACACATATTGTTTTACTAAAATATTTCCCTTAAAAACTCCAAGAAATTAGCAAGCAAAACAGGGGGTTTTGGAGGGTATTTGGAAATATATTTTATTTGACTTGACTTTTCTGTATTCCAGCATTTCCAACCAGAAAGACTGTCACAGCCAGCAGTGTTTCTAATGGTGAGAACTGAGTCAAGAGGTTTTAAAATAAAAATTACTGATAACCTGACACAGACAGATATATTTTACAAATACCCCTACAGCATTAAAAAACTGTAAACCCCCCAGATTTGTATTAAGGATTTCCACCCACCCACCCCCCGTCCCCGACAGAATTATTCTGGAGATTTTCTTTAAGGGGAAGAGAAGGAACGTCTACAAAGAAGGGTTGTCTCCTTCCCAGAGCTTTAAACTAAGCTACTTCAGAAAGCTGACTGACATAAAGAAGTGGAAATTCTCAAATGATTGCTTTATTTATCTGGACAAAGCTGGGCTAGTGTTGACACATTTTCAAATGTTTCTAACTTAGAGGATTATCATGAAGCATACACAGCCCCCTCAAAGCAGTAACTGTTTAACCCTGCTCTTTGCAGCAGTGATCTTTTTATATAGATCACTTGGGATTTACCTAAAAAAAAAAGCTAATAAGGAATTTAGATGTGTTCTAAACACATGGAAAAACAGACCTTAAGTACGCTAATGCTTATACCTTCCTGGCGTAAGGCAAACATCCCTACAGCAATTTCAATAAAATGCTATGATCTTAAAATATGGTACAGACATGCATGTTAATAGGATTCAGTATAGTAAACCTATGCAGGAGAGAGTCTCTGCAATCATACTGCAAGACCTGGCTTACCAGAACTGAGGAATACCTCATGGAGATCAGCTTGTCTCGGACCTCAATCAAATCACAGAGGTCTTTGATCCTAGGCCAGATGAAAATCCACAAAGCCAATCATTAAATACATCACCGTTTTTCTCACAAAGTATCTGCAAAATAAAAAAAGCTTAGAATTTCCATAACTGGCAACAAGAATAAACAAGTTAAGATTGCAGACAGAAGGGTGAGCTGCATACCTGGTGGGTACCAGGCCCAACAAGCCCTTCAGATAGCAGAGTCATGAAACCATGGTACAAAAGTAAAGAAAGAGGCAGGAGAAACAGTCAAGAGGGCAAAGAGTATTAAAAAATTAATAAGGGCCTTACCATGCTGCAAACTGCTATCTTATTTTCTCTCTCCATCTGGCAGTCTGTTACTGGATCATCAGATACCAGGACAATTCAAGCATAGCATGACCTTGTTCTGGATTTCATTCAGTTTTTCAGAATTGTGTGACAAATGGATGATCAACTGGTCTAGCTACTCACACCAGTGCTGGCTGCTGTTTCATTCATCTTTGTAGCACTGGTCATCCCTGCTCCAGTACTTTTGGCACTTCCTCTTTGATTACTTCCCATCCCATTGAGAAGCTCAGATAACAAAGTCCAATTTGCCAACTACTCAGGATTCTCTGAGTCTGATATAAAGTAATTTGAAACATTGCAACTCTGTTAATTATCTCAGTCACTGCAGACACCATCTGAGACAAAAGAGTGACGTTTGTGGAAGACACAGAGGTATAACTAGGCAGCACTGTAGACAGAAGTGGAACATAAAGACCACTCACAAAGCCACAGATGCTTTACTGTGTATTGATTTATACTGCAATCCCTACAGCAATACACATATCTCACATGAAAATCTGTTTAGGGAGCTTAATATGTTGGAATTGGTAGTAGGTTTATTTTAATAAATGGGCATTTGATGCCACTATTACTGTTTCCCTGCAAAGGAAATTAATGTATCAAACCTTACTTTGTGGGTGTTGCTATAAATTTTGATACATCTCTGAGGAAGATGAGAAAGATAAATATCAGTCCAATAAAAAACGTGGTTATACAAAAATTAAATCCCATGAGCCTACGTGTGCAGGAAAATTACTTGCAACATACACCATAAAAAAACAGAGAATAAAAAAAATTACAAAGATCAGCAGCTAATAGGAATCACAGTAGTTACAGCAATATTTTGTGAACACCATTGACCTTTGATGCCAGCATCCTTCTATTCCATCTGATCATACAAATGACTTGCATAGATCTTTAAAGCCTCTTGTGGCCAACATTAGGTAGCATTAGTTGCAAATACCCTGCCAATTTGAAGAGAATGAAGAAATACAGAAAAACAAGTTTTTTAACTTCCCATGTAGTTATTTCAAATGCTTTCTGTGTTTGTCAATCTTTTTCTGTACCTGTCACAGCCATTCTCTTCAGATTTATGTTATAAATAAAACTCCGTGTCAGAACACATTTGCCCTGCCATAAGAAATTCTGAAATTAAAAAATTACAGAGAAAGAAAGATTAAGGCTTCAGTGTTATGCAACTTCAGAACTCAGACTTGGCATTAGTTAAGAACTAATAGCAAATTCACTATAAGCAGCATATACTTCATGAACTTTTCTTCAGAAAAGATGACACAGACTGTAATTACAGATAATTAGTGTGTCAGATTCAGATAGCCTGAATTAGAAACTTAATGCTTTGACCACTCTTTTTATCAAAAGGTACTTTATAGGCCTGGCCTGAAGAATTAATTGTCTAGACCAACATGGCATAAAATGACAAAGCATCACACCTTCAGAGGAAAAAACCCATGGCAAAATTAAATAGTGACAACCAAACTGCAGTATTTGTTTGTGTTTCATTAGGCATTTGGGTCCAAATTCAGCATAACACTAAGCCCATGATTAAGGTTCCGTTGAAATCAAAATCAAACCATTCGCAGCATATGCCTAAAGTTTGGTATGTGTTTCCATGTTTTTTTGAATATAGCTAGACTGTTAAAAAAAATTAAAAACCGAACAACAAAAGTACAATCCTGTTAGAGATTTTGGCAATTTGTTTCAAGAATACCAGGCCAAGCTGCTGAATAAGTTAAAACAATACCATCTGGATATCTAAAATGAAGCTTCCTAAACTGTTGTCATTATCTAGATTGAAGCACAACAAAGCAAAAAACCAACATAAGAAATAACTTTTTAAATTCCGTGTCAAAACATTATTTTTTAATCACGATTCCTGTTAACAACATTCCATCAAATCAATTATAGTGCAGTGACAAAGCAGACTAGTGACTTTGGTGATTTAATGAATTACCTGCTGAAAAGTAAAGTATGACAAAAGTTGGTGTCATGAGATCCATCACTTTGAAGGGGGTGGTCCTCAGCCTCCCTTACAAAGGCCAGCTCTGTCAGTCTTGCTAGTGCGTCCTTCCTGGACCCTATATGAGAAGCAAAGCCATATTTGCTAATTTACTTTGGGTTAGTGGCTTGGGCCTGTAGGCAAAAGTAGATAAAAGGCAATTTAAAACAATTCCAATTATTAAAATAGAAATCAAATTCAGGTAATGAAAAAAGAAAGCCCAGTGTTGGCATAAAAGTGCTATATTATTATCCAATATTCCATTTCACTATTGTGCAAGTCAGATATCAATACAGACACTGATTTAAATATGTATTTGTGTGTATATGTACAAACATATATATACATATGCTATAATCTAAGAGAAAGAAACAGAAAACCCTATTGTGCCTTTTCTTACTTTTACAGCTAGTAATGGCATTAGCCAGATGTTGAAACTCATAGGCATCAAACAACAGTGATCATTATAGTCTTCAATCACCCCATTTAGAATTTACAATAAGCTAAGCAGAAAACCATTATTTCCACCTTCAATATAAAGTTTTCCTCAGGTTGCAAACAGAGTTCTGCAATGGCCTGATGCACCATCTGTTCTAACTTCAGAAACCTTTTCTGTGAAACTTCCAGGAAAGGGAACAAGCTATTGACAAGACTGGAATACAAGGACATCATTAGTTAGCATCATAGTAAGATTAGAATCCCTTGAGGGCTCTCATCAAACCCTAGATTAAAACGAAACAAAGAGAGAGAGAAAAGACTGACATTATAGTAACAAACCGTAATATAAGGCATAAAATTAACAAACATTATGAATTAATCATACTTAGACAATTATAATCCATATGGCTAGTTAAACTCAATCTGCTACCTGTAGTGACATAGTCTGGATACTGTATATTCAATGCCAGTGCATTTCTCCAGGATGTAATTACTTAATTTTGTGAATGAGAAAATGATGTGTAAAAGCCAATGTTTCCATGGATTCAATGCCCCAAGCCAGATAAAATGCATGAATGCTTATCAAATCTCATGACACTTTTTAACCCTATTTCATCATACTCTTATTACCTTTAGGTATGTAGAAACAATACATTCATATTCACTACTAAGGCTAATACAAGAAATAAACTGGGTTCAAAGTTTTGTTTTCTGCAAACAGGAGTCTTAACAATTACATACCAATGGATGGCATAAGATTGATGAAATCAGTAATTCTTCTGAAGCTTTTTCATCACTTGAAGCATATACATTTGGATCCTGGAAATAACCGCTTTCTTCTTCCCATTCCACCTACATTCAGACAGGAGATTTCAGTCTTTCAGAGGACATGATCTTGAGATTGTGGTTCAAGTCTACTCCTTTGTCACATGTAACACACCATATCTGGTGACACTGTGCATTTGAGGGGAGGGGGAGAGATCAAGCCAGCTGTCAAATATTTTAGTCCTATGTGTATTCTGTGAGGAATTTCAAGCCAATGCTTGGTCCTTCCCTATCCCAGTCTTGAGGTCCAACCTGTTATAGAACATCTGGAAGATTCTCGCAAAACAGTTTACATCCAATATAAGCAAATCATTTGGGCAATATAAAAATATAGTTCATTACCTTGCTTGTATCCTCAACAGACCCGAATTAAAAAAAAACATGAACACGTAAAGTAATAATATGTATGCACAAAAAAAGGGAGCTGTTACATGGAAAAAGACCAATAGGAACCTCGGAACTCTCTCAAGCTTTCTACCATCTAGTTATTCAGAGTGGGCTGCCAGAACCAAGAAAGACTCTATTCTTACATGCCTATTAGAGGATTTGTTTTGGAGGAAGGAGAGGGCATCACCTTTCACTTACCTCAGAGTGATTTTTCCAGTGGTGACAGAACATAAGAGATCAATGGCAGATGACATTCCTGGTCATTCGTTGCAGCTTTAAAGCTGAACAACCGCAAGCAACTTGGGTTTGCTTTTACCGGCATGCAAGTAATAGGTTAAATGATTATTAAAAATAGGTAGGACTAGCAAATCACACAGTGAACAACAAAAACAACTACTGAACATTTTATGAAATAGTGAGGGCTTAGCAGAGCTACAACAGTGACATGCTCATAGGTCTAGAAGTTATCATTGCTCTTCCATAGTTAAATATCCATAACGTAATACCAAAATCCAACAGAGCTCTATAAGCTCCAGGTTTACTTCGTTCCTGTTATTTCAGGAACACAATCGTAACCAAGACATTTCATTAGTTTGAGACCCTGGTCATAGAAATCCAAGTTACTTGGCATCTATAAGTGAAAGTGCAAAAGAAATATATAATGACACTTTGAAATACAGACATTTATTATCCCCAGCATTTTATTACTTCAAATATTAAGACTGATGCAATCAGATACAATATAAGTTATACACAAAACATTTCTGGGTTGGGTTTTTTTGTTTGGGTTTTGGTTTGTTTTGGGTTTTTTTCAGTGGACAGGTACAAAGAAATGGAACATTTTCACTTTCCCAGTCTCTGAATGGAGTGCATTATTTAGAAAACATGTTATTTTTCTTTGGGTTCATAATCTCATTTATCTTCATTATTTCTGACTTGTGACACCTACTACATTAGGTGATTCCAGAGAGGACATTTCGTTTCCTTCATAGATGGTATGATGTGACCTGAATATATTTAAAAGTTACACTGCACTGTCACAAGCAAGCTAATCCCAGAGAGAGCACAGAAGGCTTTAGAACACAATGGGGCTTTCTCACTGGTTAAGAGCAGTCTTGGCCCTGATGGCAATGACCAGTAAATGCTTCCCTTATTCAACAATATATATTTCATTAAAGAAACCAAAGGGCACTCTGGTCAGTCTAGAGTGATTGTCAATGCACGTTTTGAATGGTTACATTCAGCTTTCAGCCACATGCTTTACACTACCTGTGAGGAGTGCTATCCTTGCCATGAAATCCTGTACTTGTCATGTCTTATTCCTTAATTAAAATAATGTAATCAAAAACCTCACAGAACAAATGTTGACTGAACAAATTATGCTAATGTTATATATGTCTACTATTCACATATTACTTTGAACAGAATAAGTTGACTAACGTGTTAATAAAATGAAACATACCCAACTACCTTGTCAAATGCTATTTTTATCGCAGCATTTACATACATTTGTCGTGAAGGGGGTACATTCTGAGTAAAAGGAATAAACACTGTTATGATTAAACATGTCTGACATGATGTTTCCATCCGAGCATCAGGCAATGCCACATGCATAGGAAAATCACACTCATACAGTCATAAGGCCAATGGCCTCATATCAAAATTAAACTTACATTGAGCAGGACATTTTGATTTAGTAAGGAGATGCACTGGATTATATTTGCTCTGAATTTGGCCCTGAGTACTCGTGTGAAAAACGTGGCACAAAGCTTGAACCAAGTATAGCCTGGTAGGACTGAACGCTGCGTTTCACAGAGGCCAGAAGAATTTTTTTATGGAAGGGAGAAACTGAGCAGAATCCTCACTCTCCCCACAGGAAGTTATCAGTGTCAGGAAGCAAGGGGGACCCAGTCCCCTCACACAAGCCAACTCTCCTCGCCAGGAAGGACTTTAAAAGTGTTGCACTTACAGAAATTGGTAGTTAAGGAAAAGGGGAGGAACAGAAAGACTAGTAAGGAAAGGGACTGGAGAAGTGGTGCCATTTGTCCCTTTGGAAAAGGCCAGGTAAACCTATATAATTATGCACCCCAGCTTTCTTAGAAAGGACAGGTCTTTAAGCAGCCTTCCTTCCTCTTACTTTCTGAAGGCACTGGAAAGAGATAATCAAGACCTGAGCTCATACAAGAGTGTACACTAATGACTTGTCTGCTTTCTCTCTTACTGCTGCTGGCATTCAAGTACAATGCCAAGAGTATTTCTAACATTCTTGCTACTGAATATGCTGGGAATCCTCTATAGTCCATTTCTAATGGATGCTGCCCTGCCCCCCAAATTCTTTAGTATGCTTGCCTAGCAGCAGCATTACCAGAAAGTTTAATTTTTTTCCTCCAGCACCCATTTAGATACAATACAATGTGTAGAGACAGATCAACTTTCTCACAAGTCACCTTGAATTTGCAGCTCTTCTGATGTCAACACTACTTCACATAGAAGTCTGAAATCACCATTGTGTAAGCTTTGCAGGTTGGAAAGAAAACATGAACATGGGAGACAGAGTTGTACTGCCACCATCCTCTCACTATGTTGTTGATTATGAGAATTTGTGCCTAATCTATAGACAAAAGCATAAGTGGCTTAATGACATCAAATTAATTAACAAAATACTTAAGAGAAATAGGGATGTTTTATAGCAATCTTTGAACTTGGACATTTTCAGATTTAAAAATGATCAGGAAACAAACTTAATACTAGCAATAAAAAAGACAAGATTAAGAGAACTCCATTAGTGGTTCACAGATCAATAAATATTTTCTTGTCTTAGATTAAAAGACTATAAATTTGATAAGCACAAAACCTTAATTTTATATTAAGCCTATTTCCAAAAAAGGAAGCCTATGTGTTTTTCCAGAATAATGATACAACAAAAAGAGAAAGGCAGTAAAATCTGAATTTAGCATATGCAAACAAGAAAATTTGTGCTAAATCTCTTTTGGAATAGCCAGAAAAAAATCCTTTAATAAAACAGAAATACTTTAGTGCTGTATACCATCTTTTACCTAAATATTTCAGATACTCAAGGGGGAAGAAACTTTCCAGATTTAAGTTAAAAAAAAAAGTTGCCTCTCCCACACAGTATCACATAGCTCAAATTCTTAATAATGTTAGCTCCCTCACAGTCTTCTGTAATCTGTTTTGCAATGGAATATACCGTTAGATCTTAAAGTCTTACTTCTCTAGAGTCCTTCTAGCAAACTACCCTCATGTCAGTTTCTTGATCTTCTCTAGCCTTTGCCTATTCCTTAATAGCTGTAGCTTTACTTTAAGACCTAATGCTATAATTAAAAAAAAAAAAAGGGGGGGGTGGGGGGGGTGTCAGGTTTTTTATATCTACCAAAAAAGATCTTTGGTATTTTCTGGAAGATCTGTTTTCTGGATTTGCTGCTACAAAAATCTGCCATCTTCAATTCAGTAGTCTCACTCAAAAATCAGAAAAATGTTACTGTGTCATAGGATAACATAAAAGTAAGCTTGAAAAATCACTTTCTTTTTTTACTTTATTCTTTGGCCAAACACTATCCTGTAGTATCTTAACTGAAAGAATCACAACAGAAAGCATATCTACAGAAATGCAACTGAGTTCATAAAAATATTCCTATACTCCAGCTTGGTATAAACCTTTATAGATACTTCAAATGAGTGACGGTAAAAAAGAAAAAGAGCCAGCTGGGCTGACAAGGGCCCAAAATACCAAGACAGACTGTATTTTTATATATAAGGAGTGTTCTAAACATAGTTCATTCGATTCACAGAGATCTCAGAAAAGATTGTAGGTACTTTTGTTGCTATATATGTTAGAGGGATAACCCTAGAAATACTCTAATGGCACTTTGCATCTTTTCTGATTGAGGACAAAGGGATGCTTATTCATTCACTGTGAGGTGGCAATTAAGAAGTGTACCTTCAAAAGAGGGCTCCACTAGCCTTCTAAAGGCACTTACTTTGAAACATGCTATTCTAGAGAGACTGGGAAGTAGCCTGCCTTTAGGAGAATGCTACCCCCAGAGATCCACAGAAGCATAGTGTCATAGAAGAATTTAGGTTGGAAAAGACTCATAATGCCCAGAAATTTCAGAAAAAGCAAGGCACCACCCCATGTATCAGATCTAAAGTAACTTCACACACCACAGATAGAAGCATAGAATCACACAACAGCTGAGGATGGAAGAGATATCTGAAGATCATCTAGTTCAAACCCCCTGCTTGAAGTGGATCAATTAGAGCAGGCTGCTTAGGGCTATGTCCAGTTGGGTTGTGAATGTCCCCAAGGATGGGGACTTTACAGCCTTTCTGGTCTACTTGTTCTACTGTTTGACTTCTTTATGATAAATATTTGTTTTTCTGATGTTCAAGTGGAATTTCCTTTATTTCAGTTTGTGCTCATTGCCTGTCATCCTGTCACTGGGTACCACTGAAGAGAGTCTGGGTCCATCTTCTTTGCTCTCTACCATTAGGTATTTATACACATTGAAAAGATTTGCCTTGAGCCTTCTCTTCTCAAGGCTGAATAGTGTCAGCTCTCTCAGCCTCTCCTCAAATGCCAGATGTTCCAATTCCTTAACAATCTTTATGGCCCTTCACTGGAATTGGTCCAATATGTCCACGTCTTTCTTGTACTGGGGAGCAGTACAAGAGCACAGTCTTGCTGCTTTCATCCTGTTTCATTTAGTGGTGTCTTACGCCTCTTGTATACTCCTAGTGCTATAAGCTTTATCATTAATTATTCACTCTTATTTTTATATCTGACCACATATTCTATGCTTAAACTAGATCTGCATTTTTATTTAATGGATGTGATACTTCATATATCAAAACTTACAACAGTTACTTTTAATCTCCTCTGCTAAGAAAAACACAGAATAGTTCAGCAAGAGGGTTGTTTAATTTGGTTCAAGAATTTTTGAAATTAAAACAATTAGTAGAATGAGGTAAATTGCCATCTATCTAACGTTCTAATAACTTATATCAAGCCCAGTAGAATATGGAAACCAATTATTGCATTGTCTTAGATTCAGAAGTAATACAACATACATAATCTCATCAACAACAGTGGATCTATGAAATAAGAGTATAAAATTAATCAATTAGTCTATTCCTGAATTAATGATGTAAAGAAAAAGCAGCAGACAAGGGCAGGATTGTATATAACACCACACTCCTCTTTTTGCTAATGACACACTTTATATAATTCAGTCTGATTTTAAATTTAAAACAAACTCTCTAGGGCAGGGCCAGTGATGAATTTTACCAGCATTTTGGTCTCCAAATTATTTGTGTTTGAGATATCATTCCTCTGTCCTTTAGTTTCACCTACTGTGTGTATTATGGCGCTCTCCTGTGATCAGTTCCACTTGTCCAGCATACTTCAATGTATTGCATGCAACAGCCATATCTTCATAGCATAGCTCTGTTTACTTATTTCTAAAGATCCTCAGGACCTCATTTTGTGCACGCTACATTTGCAGAAGCTCTAGGTAGGTTATAAACACATAAGGAGTATTAATCCTCATGCTTCATGATATCAATCAAGGGGCTCAAGTGCACCCTCAGTAAGTTTGCAGATGACACCAAGTTGGGGGGGAGTGTTGATCATCTTGAGGGCAGGAGGCTCTGCAGAGGGTAGTCTGGACAGGCTGGACCAATGGGCTGAGGTCAGTTGTATGAGGTTCAACAGGGAGAAGTGCCAGGTCCTGCACTTGGGCACAACAAGCCCCCACAATGTTATAGGCTTGGGGAAGAGTGGCTGGAAATCTGCCTGGTGGGAAAGGACCTGGGGGTCCTTACACCAGGGGAGATTTAGATTGGATATTGGGAAAAAATTCTTCACTGAAAGGTAGTGGTTGAGTATTGGAACAGGCTGCCCAGGGAGGCGGTGGAATCACCACCCCTGAAGATGTTTAAAAAATGCAGATATGGTGCTTAGCAACATGATTTAGTGATGAACTTGGCAGTCCTGGGTTAATGGTTGGCCTTGATGATTTCAGAGGTCTTTTCTAACCTAAATGATTCTGTGATTCTATGATTCTATATAAATTGTATACCTGTAGGATGCTGCAAAAAGTTTCCACGGTTATTAATGACCAATGACAACATTTTCCACAACTGGAGAAGTCTTATCCCACATGTAAACTTTTAAACTTCCTCTAAAGATTCAGCTCCAGGACACTGAAGGCAGAAGAGTGTCCTTTTGGTCTGACCTATAGTCTATTCTGAATCAGCATTTTCCTTCCTTTCAAATCATTACTTTTTTAACAGTTCTATGACTCTCCCGTAGGCTGCTGATATTTAAACAGAGTCAGCCCAATACCTACAGTTTGGTAACCACTGCAAAATTCAGTTAGCCAGGCCTTCTGTACGTGACAGAAATTGTTTGCAATTAATACAGTAGTGTTGTAATTGTCATTCTGGCAATGAAATAGATAAAACTGCAAGAAAATTTTTAAATATTTTTAATACCGAGGACCAGATGATCAGCAGATAAAAGAACCTGGCTCAGCTGACTTCAGCACTGTCTTGACAACAACCTTTCCTGTTCAGATCATAACAAACTAAGCACATGGAGGTGTGACTACCTTGCTTTTCAGATGCAATTATTCTAAACTGATATAAAGCTTCAGGTATGTAAGATATGATTTTATCATTGACCTGAGCAAAGAACTTGTCTGTCTCTTCATTAGAGAATATAGCACTCCTCCTTTTGCCCCTGCCTACTCATCTGAGGAAATATGGAACAAAAATCAGTAGCATAAAGCCAGAGATACTGTGTGAATGCTAGCCAAATAAGCTTCAGAAGAAAATGTTTCTCTCTGTGTTTCTTTGTACCGTCAGATCATACTGAATTCTAGGCTTACTGTTAGATTACTAAATATTACAGCTAAGGGAAATCAGGCTGTCAGAAATATTTAATGTCAAAAATATTACAAGTGAAAATTCTAGTAAAATTCCTTTTTACATTTTCTCCTTCCAAAAGCAGTATCATTTCAGTGCAAAATGGCCACAGGTTGCAATATTTCCATCTTTTTTAACAATTCTCTAATTGCTAGCAGGTTGCCAGATTTTTACACAATCTTAGTCAAATACATTCCTTCATAGTCTATTCACTCAGAATGGCTGAAAACAGTTACCAGAGATCACCCTAGGTTCTTGGTCATTTCTGGTTTCATGTCTCAGCAGGACTCGCATAAGTAGTGAGATTTGGTATATGTTTCATGTACCTGCAGAAACAGCCTTTATCACAGCATGAATCAGAACTGAAGTTACATGACACAGCTAACTAACGAAGACTTTCCAAATAACTGATTTTCACAAATTAGAAAATACCAAATAGGCAAATACTGCACTAGATTAACCACAGCTACGTATCTGCTCTCTAACATGGACCAGCACCAAAATCTTTAGAACACAGTGCAGCCTACCATTATAGACTGGACGGGTACAGAACAAGACAAAATTCTCTTACTCACTGTACTGTGAAGCAGAACAATAGACTTTTTGCTCTCTTCTTCCTTTGTATTCAGTGGAACATTAATAGATTTGAAATCATAGTTCATTTGAGGAGATTACTGCAATTTAACATACACTCAGTAGTACAAAAAAAAAAGTGAACCCAAAATCATCACTGAAAAAATACCAACTATATCGAAAAAGGAAAGGTGATCTTATGGAAGAGCTGGTCATAGCCGCCTACATTGTTAACTCTCTTGGGTGTCTGCAGTCGTCTTGATCTCAAGTCTGTGGTCAACGATCCTGCTACTGCCATTCTGATTGCAATGTGACTGCTCACAAAGATCGGGACTTTAACCGCCAGTGAGAACATTCTGCTTCCACAGGCCTGGACTGGCTGCTGAACCTTTATGTCTGTTATGGTGAAGACAAAATTTTCAATAGTAGTGACCTCAACCATATGTTGCCCCTCAGATGAACTAGGTGCAAGTTTTAAGCAGCAATTTGTTATTCTTCTGCTTTCACTTCTGGTGCTAATGACACCTGGCCAGCTTGCACCAGGTGTGCTTTAGGCTTATTTCCTGTTATAGAATAAAGTTGTTCTTTCTCCTGTCGATTTATAAAAATCAAGGAATGCTAGCTAATGCCCAGGTCTTGAAAAATGCATACCTGTGATTTTGCCCATGCATTTTCTTCCTTGTCTCCTGCTGACCACAGTCTCCAATAAGACACTAGAATCTTCAGGGCCACTGACTAGAAAGACAAAAAATATATAACTTATTAGAGTGCTGTCAGTTACTTAAAACAATGCATTTGAAGAAAGAAAATATCTGCCTATTATGGTCATCTTACCTTTTACTTTGACAAAGTTTTAGAGCACAGTGTAACTTGGAAATGGAGAAGATCTTTTAATGAGTGTGGAATAGCACTCCATCTCAGAAGACAGGTTTATGGAGGAAAGTGAACTGCTACAGTCTGATTTTATGACTTCACTGTCAAAGGATATCAGTCACTTATTTCCTGAACACTGCCCTCTTCATATAGCTTCTTATAGCTCCTGTCACAGTGAAAAACTAAAATCAAGAGAAAACTCTAAATATTCATACATATATAGCACATGGATTCTGTGTGCTTCTGTCTCACTCTGCTGGCTGCTTAGTTTGAGAAACACAGCAAAAAAGGATAAAAACTATCGAGATATGTCAGTCTCCATGACTCCAAACAAATAATTTAACTGCTGCAGCCTACTCTTTCCTATGGATTGTTATTTTAGATGGCAAATTTGGAGTAACAATTATGATTGACAATGTACTAGTAGTAAGAAGTAAGGTAACTGATACAGTTTGTTTTCTTTTAAAAGTGACTTCTCACAAGCACTGTCAACATTTCAGAGGTTTCTGCGGAACACTACTTTGATCAGCTAAAAAATATGACCTCAGCCCAAATAGCATAATATATATTCTTTGGGAAGACTAGCATTTAATTGTACTTAGTGTGTCTGCAAGTTCTACCCACAGGGGAAAACAACAACAACAAACAAACCAGAAATCACTACTGAAAGACAAAGCATCGCTAGGGAAGGGTGAGTGACTGACACCTTTGATCTTCTGGCTCATCTGGTCCAGCAGGAAGCACAAAGACTTCCTGAGGAAAAGCCCTACACACTCTGGCAGTTTCAACCCAAAGAAAGCACATCAGCCACTCCCCAGAACAGGCTTTGTGCCAAGGTAGATGGTTTCCTCAAGAAAATGATAAATTACTCTGGTTGAGTTTGTGGGGGTTTTTGTTGGTTTGGTTGTGGTATTTTTAATCCTAAGTCATTTCCTAGAGCTAGGTATGCAAAACTGAACATAGGCTAACACTTTTTGGTAAATTAAAGTAGAATGCCACACTTGCAACACTCAGCTCCTAGTCACGCACTGATTAACATCATGTCTGTTTCTGGTCTGATCTGACATATTCTTTAATATTGCCTTTGAGAAAGGGTCACCAAAATGAGGTTTTTGCTGCTGAAATGGTGACAGCTGGCACACATGCAGACATTTCCCATCCTCATTCCAACAGAAAGCAGAAGTAAATTTAAGCTGCATGTAGATCCACATGTGAAAAAATGCACCATAAGTATTTACCACTTTAAAGCTGTCATGTGCTCTTCAAGATTTAATTTTTCAGATAACCACAGATTAAAAGAGAAATCCTGATTCCTTAATAAACACAAATTTGAGGCAAGAATCTAAGCATCCCTGATGCAGCACAGTTCCTACTAATATCAACTTAAGATCTGATTGTATATTGAAATCTTGTTTCTGTTTTAAAAGTTCTGAACCCCCAAAGTGAACGCAGAGACTACCCAAGGGGCTTCATTCAATCAGGTATGAAGCAAAAAGACTGTTCTCAGTCTATTGCCACAGGCAAGAAAGTCTGAAATGGGAATAAAAGGAGAGCTTGTTTGAGAAGCTACTGATAAACAATGCAGAAGTGTCTGAGCAAAGGCATGCCTAATCAGCTGGTATACCAACATTCTTCTCCAACAAGAGAAGACTTAAGAAGAAAAAAAAAAAAAAAAAAAGTCCTTTACTGTTACCTCTGGCAAAGAAGCAGATACTCTTGCCTTGATGGCTGTGCATCCACCTGGAGACCTGGGCTTCTTGAAAAACATCTTTTCCCTTCATCCCACATTCTACTTTGGTGGGAGAATGCTGCTTCAGACAACTTGATGAAGTGGATACATAGAGGGCCAAGCATCAAAAATCAGGCCTCTGTGTTTTGATCTACTTAAAAGTATTGATTTCAGGATAGGCGAGAGCATGATTTGAATCATGTTTCCTTCAGTAAGTAGGGTTGATAACATTTTTAGTAAAAGTGAGATCGATCATCCAGAGCAACTAATGCAAAGGAGGTAAGACCTTTTTGTTTGGTTAGAATGGCAAAGCATCTCAAGCCAGAAGATGAGAAATGGCTAATAAAACTGTAATTTAACTGGTAGCAGAAGTTTCATTTTCTCACTTTAGCTAGTGCACAAGTAGCCTCACTTTTTTAAATAGTACAAGAAGGAGTGCAGATCAAAGCCTTAGACAGACGTCATCTCATGCTAGTAGTTTTCTTCTTATTTTGAAGAATTGACCTGAGTAAGAGTTACTTTGAAGAACCACAAAAGGGCACTAAATATCATTAACAGAATTACAAAATATTTCACACACATAAAATGAAAATGTAATCTGTTTCTGTATTCAGTTGTGATCACCAAATATGAACCAAAATTAGAAAAGGGAGAGCAGAAACGGGCTTGGAAAGAACAGTATTATTTTGATTGAGATGTTCTACAAGAAAATTCCACCGTGCATACACCTTCTTTCATTAGGCTTTTCCATAATTCCATCCATAGTGCTATTCCCCCAACTGTCCAACCACAAAGTCATCTTACCCACGAACAGCATAAGACAGCATTCCCTCCAAATATAACAAAGTAGGAATTTCTTCTCCCCTAACCACACATAAATGCTCTTGAAGAACTCTCACCTACATGTGTTTTCATTTTGCCCCACAGACTTCTTGTGGTCTCAGTCGAGGCGGATTTCTTCACTTCCTAACCACTGTTATTTTTCACCTACTTGAAGAAATCTTTTCTCTTGTTTATCAATGTGTTCTTTCATCTCCCATGCTAGCAGGCACCAGTGGTTCTCCTTGCTTCCTCTAAATCTCCCAGGCTCATTAGTCCTCTTCTCTGTCCTTGATCTTCGTATTCTTCACCTTTGTGATTGCTTTCCATGTGCTTTCTGATATCTGTGACTTTCTGAACACCTTTTCCCTTAGCACTGCAGTACTTCTGCTTTCTTCTGTGACCATCTCCACATGATCCTCTAACCCTGCAGTATTTCTTGTTATTGCTGTAAACTGCTCATCTTTGCTTGCAGGTCTGCCTCCATTGGCTTCTGAGGAATCAGGCTATTTCTTTTGTCCTTTCCTGATGAAGATGCTCGATCTTTCTGCCTTTTGCTCTGTCAGTCACCCTCCTTTGTTCGTTCTTGTACACCTCTCCGACACATTGATCCCGCAGCTTCATGAAGAGATAATTGATCATATCTCCCTCTTCCCATTTGGTGAAATCTAAGCAGCCAAACTCCCTTGTCTTTTCTTATCAGCTGTTTTTATCATATGCAAGGAAGTTATCGTTTTTATAACTATTTCTACAATTATGAAATTATATTTGGAAAGTGATAGCATTGCATTAAGATGCCTCTTCTATTAAGTAAGAGGACTAGCATTTAAAAAAAATTATCAACCACAGTTTCCTGTTCAAGCTCACAGGAAACTTTTTACAGAATAAAAAATAATGAAGAAACAAACATGGTTTCCAGTTGTAAATCTAATTTCATGTTCTATTTGTTCATGGTTTTAGGGTTGTAGCTATTTGGAAAGTACTGCAGAATATTATTTCATTAGGTCATTTCTACTGCCATGGAAAACAAAGTGTGCTTTGGAGATCGACATTTTTTGCTATATACACAGTAGTGGTGCAACATAAGCACTATTGACGCAACATTGCCCGCTCTGTATTTCAAGTAGCTTCAACTCTTAACGTAGGGCTAAAGTAGTAAACCAATCTCTCCATGTCTGCTCAATATTTGACCTCTCTCTTTAGACAACAAAGGCTAGAAATGGGACTTCTAAAACATACCAATGCACAACTATCTGATGGTGCTGCTATGTTTGTGGTTTTTGATGGGTTTTTTCCTTTGGGTTTTTTTTGTTTTGTTTTTATTTTTCTTGTTTGCTTATGTTTTGGGTTTTGTTTTTTTTACTCTGTAACGAGGCCACAATAGTTTATGGAACATAAACTCTTCAAGCTGATATAAACATGATAGAAACATTAACAAGATACAGTGATTCCATGTTTCTGGCTCAAACACTTTTATAGCTGAGCTATGTGAAGACACCAACAGTAACAAGGACACCCATTCTCTGACAACCTCTTCTACCACCTATGGATGTCAACAAGAGACTTTTCATTGACTTGGAGCATGTTCTAATTAGTTGGGAACAGCATGTGCATGCTCCACCACTCAGGGGATGAAATGGTTTGTTAGCAGACCACATGGTTTTGATTAGTGGCCTAATGAACTAATGCCTCAAATCAACAGGAAATGTGGCATCTGGTCAGCATTTCATCGCTTCCTTAAGCCCTAGCCACACCTTTCTACCCCCTCCAGCTCTCTTATGCTATATCCCAGTATACAAGAATGTTAAGGAAATAACTATTTAGAAGAAAAAAAGTAGATATTAATATATTAATTGTTACAAGTGAGACATGAGGAAAGAAATGTTGCTGTTTCCAATATTCTATGGAACAAGTTTCTGCCAACTGAGGCAAAAATCTGAGGTCTTCACTAATTTTAGCTGTCCAATATTTGCTTCAGCGTGTTCTTTAAATAACTGACCAGAGTTAATGATGTAAAACACATTTATTAACTCATAAACCTATTTGTATCTAGTAGTTGTTGAAGTACTCTTCACTGACATTTTCATGCTGTAACGTATTGAGATGGTTGTATCCGTGACAAATAATTTTACTGGGTTTTTACAGAGCCCCCGACCCCCACCCAAAATTCTAATTAATAGGGATTCCATATTTCCACACAGCTTGTCAGTTTGATTATTTAAGTACTTATTCAGTGTACTAAAGACCCTAATCACCCCTTCAAAGCATGCAGCTCTATATAAGGCCTCCAGTGTCTGAAATACATAAGGATCATCATCATCATAATAGCATGGCAGCTGTGCTTCCTATAAGCCAGAAAAGTTGGTCCTGTATACAACAGACACACCTCAGCTACTGTGTGCCATCTGCCTAGTTAGCAGTTAGACAGCCACAGCAGATAGAAAACAGCTGCTCCTGACAATATGAAAAACATCAGTACTTCCTTAAAGGCTTTGGCAATGTGGATAAACAATTTCAGTGAAAAGAATATTTTAAATTGCTGCAAATTTTCGATGCAACTGCTATTATGCATCACACCACAACAAAGTGATTATGCTCAGTAGAATGGATTTTGTTCAGCAACTGTAAGAGTGTTGAGAGGTTTTTTGTTGGTTTTTGGGTTTTTTCCACAGTTTTACAGAATAACATTTTAAAAGGCTAAGAGACCATTGTCCTGGACAAGAAGGTTTCATGGCACATCATGATAAAAAAATAAAATAGAAAAGAGGCACTGTAAGTTAAGTAATTTTTTTTTATTATTTTCATTAGTTTATTGTATACTACTTCTTGCACTATTTATTTAGGTCATTTATGTAAACACGGGATTTCTGAGTAACCTCAATACCGTGTGTCTAGCCTACAGCAAAATTATGATTTACAACAAAGCAAAAGTAAAGCAGTATTATACTGAAGTCTTTACCATCACAGGAATAGGAGGGTGTTTGGAAATGTGGGGGGAGACAGGGCAATCCTTGTTCTTGGCAGCCACGTGCTGCCAAAAGTTGAACTTTATTATGAGTAAACATGTTAAAATGCAACATGTAGAAGGATGACAGGCTACGGAGAATGGATGAATAGATATATACACTACACACACACCCCATACCTACAGTTTTTCTTTTCTCGCTTGTTATTCCTCATGAATAAATGGTAAAGCTTTAGGTGTCTGACTCTGCAATGAAGCTGCCCATTCAAACTGGGGGCTCTGTGCCCCCTTTGGAGGTCAGAACCATCTCTTGCCTGCAGCTGGTTGCAGATAGGATGAATGCAAGATACAACAGCTATCTCTCACCTTGTAACCACGCATAGGAAAGCAGACATTGCATGGTGTCCCTTGCCACCTCCTTCCTGTCTGAGTGGTCATGGTCTGAAGGTGGAGTAGCAAATTACTATAAATGGGCCCCAGGAGCGCTGAAGTCAGGCGTAGAAAGAGTTAGCAGTACAGACTCCACCTGAGAAATGGATAGGAAAATAAAACCTATTTATAAAAAAAAAAAAAGCAAAACTGTCTGAAACATAACACAATTGCTGTTTTATATTTTGTATGTATTAAACTTTCAAGCTATCTGCAATAAATGTGAGGTTTTATATTAATTGTGAACACATCAGTAATTGGAGGCAAATTAATGAGAAACCTGCTGTCACATTACAGCATACATTTTTAACAGAAGTCTTTAAACATTTGGACAAAATATCTATATATTTTTAAATGGTAATTCTTTAACTGGTAAACGTAATTATCTAACTCTAAAGCAAAAAATATAAAAGGACAAAAATGGATTGAATCAAAATATTCTGTCATTGCCATACATAAGCCACCAGAATATCTTTTCAACAAATGAAATTATTCTTTATTTTATGCTTTTAAAAATGCATTAGTGTAATTGCTCTGCAACAAATTACCTTCTGCACTATAAGCGTGGCTACAACATCCCTCGCATGTACATCAATTGTGCATATTGTCATGATGTTCTGATGATCACCAGGGGTGAGTTCCCCTAACAGCATGTTTATAAGGGCATTCAGTTGAGCAATCTGCAAAATAATTATATTTCAATGGAGATATTACACTGTGGGGGAAAAAAACCCTATTATATGTCAAGTGCTAAATGGAGCAGTTATAGAACCAAGACACATTTATTGGTGCTTTTAATCAAAGCAAATAACTTTTGCAAACTAATAATGGTGTTGTTTTCTTACAATTTTAATTGGATTCCTTAATAACAAAAATACACTTTTCAGCTGGTGCCCAGAACTTATTTTCAGAACAGATAAATACTAGTCTGATACTGCACTTGGGATAGTAGTCTGAAACTGCAAACGATAAAGCTACTAGATGTATAAACTATTGCATGGATACTTTTAAACACCACTTCCAAAATAGTCACAATAAATAATAATAAAAAAAAACAAACCACAACTATTTGGGACCCTATTGCCTTGGACATGATGTCTCCTTTTAGTCAGAGGAACATGAAAAGCAGGATCGCTGAACAGCCTCCTTCATCAGACTGCTATGTAATTCCCTATCCTGATGGGAATGGTGACATTGAAAAGGTGTCCCAGAGTGCCTGCTTTCATGGCCCTGGAAGCCAGTGGCAATCACTATGCATTAGAGCTATTCCAAAGCATCCAGACATCTTATTTTAAAAAGAAAGAAAAAAAAAAAAAAAAGGTGATGCTTCTGAACAAAACCAATAAAGTATTTGTTGGGGGGTTTGGAAGGGTAGGAGAGATGGAGGAAGATGGGGACACTGGAACAGTCCTAAAGTCCACTTGCTGCTAAAATAACAACAAGTACAGATCTGCTAATTAAATAGTTGCAAGACAAATTCTTCTGACTGAGCCTGCCAAAACCACTCAGGCCCCGATTTTGCAAAGCTGTTTCATGCAGAATCCCACCTTTGCCAACAGAGGAAACTTTGCACTGATGCAAGAAACAAGATTTTAAACACACAAATCCTTAGTAGATTGATAGTGGCAAGTAGTGTAACACCTTCTAGAGATCACTGGGGTTTGCATTTAGATTTTGTGAACTACTAAGGTATCATAGATTTGATTTACACCATAAGACTTATGTCTTCTCTTAAAATTACTATTCTCATACAGTTTGTGTGTAACAGGTTCACATACCTACCTGTGGTTGCAGCCTTTCAGATTATTTCCAACCATTCTTCCAGATTCTTGAAGGAAATTTCAACATCCTCAGCTTACCAAGTCTCAATATCCATCAAGCATTGGTGTTGAATGATCAAATAACCACTGATTTTCTAGTTTATCCCTACATGCTTCTTCAAATTCCATGGTTTTTTTCCTGAAAAGCTGTACAGAGATCCTTTTAAATGTTAGCCAATATTCTACCTAATGTAAATACTATTTTCTTTACCATTATATAGAAGGAATTTATACACAAAACATTACAAAATGTTATTAACATCACAGATTTCATTGTGTTGCTTCTGGAGATCTGTCTTGCCAAACCTGCTTCCTGGCAAAATACAGAACGTACAGACCTGAAACCTGTGCAGGCCAGATGACTGCACTTCAGCACCCTGGAGGACAGACCAACATCTATCCTACCTCCAGGCTCCAAGCCCAAGTTACACCATGTAAAATACACTGTGATCTGCCTGCTTAGAACACAGGTTCATTATAAACAAAAACCTTGGTGGTTTTTTTTCACTGCTCTTTTCACCCAGTCTCTCCTTTGATTAAAAAGAAAATAATAATCTTACTTCACACTTTGGTACTGTTATGACAAGGGATTTCAGTAGGTGCAGATCTGTGCTGAGCAAGTCAGACCGCTGACAATAGTTTTGCTTTCTTCATTACCCTTGTAGAGTGGCATGTGAGCCTCATATGAATTTGCAGAGAGCAGGATGAAAATAACTCATTCTTGGTATGCTTGTCTTGTGTCGTGCCTCTCTCCCTAACAACAGACGTATAAAAGTTTGTGAACCTGAGAGACGGAATTTTACAAAGATTTCACTTAGACTGGAACTCCTGGAGTTCCCTCAAAGGAGAAAATAGCTATAGAAAAAAAAAAATGGGGTAAAAATCCCTAAACTTTGCTTTCTTTCAGTATACTGTTCATGCAGTAACATGACTTACACATTCTGCAATGTACAGTACTGACTGGATTTATAGCCTGTGTTTCCTACCAGTATGAAAAGAATGATTTTGGCGGCCTACATCCAAAGACACAGCAGTGGATCACTGTTCATATTACTCAGTGATTGCATATAATTTGGCATCACTGAAACAATCGCAGCTCTGAAAAGGTTGAGCTCTAGGCTATTATGAAGACTAAATTAACTCTCATCACTTGAGTGAATGATCCATTCACACCAAGGTCAAAATCACTAGCTGAGCAGCATGGGAAAGATGACACTATAGCTGACTGACCTGCAGTTGTCTATGGATAAGACTTTATACTTATTATTCTGTGAGACAACCTGGATTCTACTAAAAACATTAAGTTAGCCATTTACTGTAAAAAAAAAAATATCTCTGTGGAAGAAAATAAAATCCAAACTATCCACATTCTCCCCATCCCCTTTGCTACTTGAGTTCAGACAAAGTATGGGCGCTGTGTGTGAGTGACTGAAGTTGCTGAGGCAGAAATGAAAGTTCAGGAGGAAAATGAGGTGAGATTTTTCTTGGTTTCCTTTTGGAATATCTTAAACTAGCCTACAGATCAGACACTTGAGTGCATTGCCAAGACATGAGAATAGGAAAGAAAGGAGGTTAGCAGGTGCTTAACAGAAAGAGACTGCAGTCTCCCAAAGAATACAAATTCCTTTTTCCGGAGGAGAAAGAACTGTTTTCTTTTTATTAATTCTTATTTCTTTTTCTGTCTCAAATTTGAGCTGATCAAATATGAAATTTCCATGTGGTAGGATAGCCTGATACTGTTTTTTCTGAATAGCAATTAGTAGTTAAAATAGAAATTTTTTTGCTGAACAAAACATTTTTCTTAAAATAGCCACCAGCAAAGGTCAAATCTTTTAACTTTTGAGTTAATATTAACCTTTGCATCCATCTGCACTGTCATAAGTTATGACTTATGTCATATGACTTAAGTCATAGACATAAGTCATATGACTTACGAGTTATCTGATCTTTGTGACTCACTTTCTTTAGGCAGCCCATATCTCATACTGCACGTTGCTATGTGATTGTGGAGAATCATGTTATTGGTGACTGGCTGAACTACAGAAAGACAGCGCGATGTGTCATGGGATATACAGTCCAGCAGACACGGGTCCCACCGTGGAGGAGTGGGAAATAAATAACTACAGTTTCCAGTATAGGCCCAGGGGTGCCAACAGCATGAGCTGTCGAGCTAGGTGATTGCTGGGACCTCTGCCTCATGCCACTACATAGTAATGACTCTGTCAAAAGCAGCTGATATTTTTGATCCAAGATGTTATGGTTTAATTTACTTTTCCTGATGAGAAGTTTACCCAAAGCATCATTTTCCCACAGAAAATGTTAATGCCTATCTTTTTTTTTTATTTATTGCCTAAACTCTTCCTGTTCCTCTCAGAAGCCTAGGCTGCATGTTAGGTGATTCTACCTGAACCTCAGCACACACTTGTTCTGGCTCTGAAACCTAGGTGGATTTAGTTATGCTGGCTCTTAAAACTTACTAGTTATACCGTTTCCAGTGTGTAAGGATACTTTCAGTTAGAAAGATGAGTCTTTAAATTCTGAGATTACTAAACTAGTTTCAACAAGCTATTTTCCCATCACCTTTGCATAGAATTACAATTCAGCGAGCCTCAGGGGAAGAAAGAAAAGGATGTAGACAAGAACCATGCTTTGTACTACTGGCAAACAGTTCTAGGATGACAGGATGGACAAAAGACATTCACATTTTCCCTTGAGTTCACCTCAATGCTAAATGGCTTTGACCTCAGAATTGATGAAGCTTCTCCTATTAGAAGTACCAGTGTGGTCTGGACAGGGAGTCTAAGGCTTCTAGAATTATTTGCTTCATCTCTTTCTAATTCAGCAGAACAGTAAGCAAGTAAATACACTACTCAGTAATCTGACCTTCTTCACAAAACACAGACCTTTGAAAAGTATATGTAACTGCAGTTCATACTGCCAGATCCTTATTCTCATCAAATTTTAGGTAACATTGTCAAATAACTTCAGTACTTTTCAGTCTGCTGATAGACATTGAAGAAAGCTGCAGTTAGCATAATTTTTATTTGGCTAAGCACAGCAACTGAAGAACACTATAATCTAGGGTGAAAAGTTTCCCTGCTTTGAACTATTTCCCTCAGAAAATATTTTTAGTAAAACTGCTGCAGAGAGGAAGCAGCATCATGGAGGAGTGAGACTCCCATCAACCACAGAGATTGCAGAGTCCTTCTGGTAAAGCCTAAGCAAGGAAAATTATAAAGCACTTTTTGGAACTATTTTGAGAAATACTACAGTTGTAGTGTTAGAAAAAGTTAGAATTAGTTGTTATTAAAAGAGTCAAATCAGCTCAAGAGTAATGACAAATGAAACCAAAATCAAACAAAATGAACAGAGCCAAACCAAGACAAGTCATTCTTCTGCTTTCTATGCCGCAATCTTTCTGTACAATCTTAGTGTCCAAATAGGTGTTTGAGATTGTCAGAGGAAAGATTTGCAGAGGAAAGATTAGAGCAGGTGCTGTAAAACTGAAAGTATTTCTATTGTTTTAAGATCCTCTGTGTTAAATACTAATCTGCAACAGATTACTAATTAGTTACTGATCAGCAACATCAGGAAACAGAGGAAGACCTTATACCATTTGACCTTGCCTTTTCCAACAGTATGCATAAAATGGAGATATGCATATTTTCTTAAAAATGTCAAACAACCAGGAAATAAACTCTTACCACATTATTGTCTGTGGTCTCTGAGATTCTCAGCAGAACACCTGCCCAGTAGTGTCCAAGAAAGACTTGCAATTTTCCAGTTTTTTTTGATTTCCACAGGTTTCTGTGAAATACCAGAAAGGCTGAAGTAGACTTTAAAGCCTAGTAAGGAGTTAGTTAAGATTCACCATCATCTGCATCTACTTTTTCTACTGCTGTTTCTCCTACTGCTTTAGCTACACTTTTCTGTTTATCTTGCAGCTCTTCTGTGCAGTTGAAGAATGAAAAAGTCCTCCAATGTGTTATTCACCATTCCTTAAAAACTTTGCCTTAGAAATAAGGCACAAACAAATCAGGCATAAAGTTACCCAAAATTCTGCAAAGCCACCAGAACATAAACACTATTGCATTTGTAATTGCTTAGTTCTGAATTATAAGATCGTTTTGTTTTCTTAAACTTCAGGTGTTTTCAGACACTTAACCATTGAGTCGAAAGCAACACATCTCCCAGCTCCATAGTGCTTCGACAGGTCTCCATTTATTATGCAGCGGGCAATTGTGAACAAGAAGACAGAAGCAATGAAGAAGCAAGCAGGTTAGTGAATGCATCTTGGAGTTTGACTTCTGAATCTCACATGAAAACGAGCTGGGTAATTTGCTGGTTAGCAAAGAAAAAATAAACTTAGAAAGATATTTTCAGAAGTACTTTGAGATTTGGGAGTTCAATCCTGTAATACTTGCTTCTCCAATTTTTTAACTCCTTTGAGTTCAAAAACCCTCTAATGAAGGGTATTTAACAAGTTACAGGCTCCTACATAGTGTAGAGTACTCTGAACCGGAGAGGTCATTGCAAGTAGCAAAACACCATTCATTCATTAGGGAAATGATCGCATTTGCAAATCTTCCAAGCTCTATCTCCATGTGTTCAACATTTATTTGTTTCCATGAAGTTTTCATCCAATCTTTAATACTTGTCTATAAAACTTCAAAAATAAACAATCAGATCCTAAAACATTCTAAGCAAAGCCTGTGGCAACTGAAAACGGAAGGAAGGTTTCCAACTTATCAGCAGGTGAATATTTATGAATATGTATGGTATAAAAAAGCAACAATATCGGTTTCAAAATCTGAAACCTACTGATGTTGAGATTCAGTTTAAGAGGATTTATATTCTTTGATCTTTGTGCTAGAACTCTTTTATAGGGAAAGAATTCTGCCTAAACTGCATGGGTTTGGGGTTTTTTGAGGTTTTTTTTTAATTTATTTCAAACTTCAAAACATGTTTCAAAAGTATTAAAAGTCCAGAACTATGAACCAGTTCACTTCCTATACAATGCTTTTTCAGTAACATTAATTGATGAGAGCCCTGAAAATAACAAAAAAGAAAGAACTAAATTTCAAACCTGAGGTAAGCAGGTATATCTCTCTTCTAGTCATAAAATACACTCCTGCTTTCTTTGGAGATTAATTTCTCTCAAGAACCTCAAAGAAAATCAAATTAAGGTAAACATTTGATACTCTGGGAAACTGAAAGCAAAAGTATATTAAAGCAGGGAAATAACGTATAAGCAATGATTCCAAATAAAACTGAATCTTTCCATAGAATTGCTCATCTGGCAATATTAATGCAAAAAACAATGCTCTCGCTTGAACATCTCTGGAAAAATCACCTGGAATATGTATTCAGTAAAAAACGTTGCAGTACTGCTACTTGAAGTACTTTAGTGTATGAGTGCTCTACATCAATATTAAGTGACTTTATTCCTGAGAAATTACACTTCTATGAAAACAACCGTAGTGGACAGCTGAGCAAGATACAATTATACTACAATTATAAGTATCTCCCACATGTAAATCAGCAGATTAGAATGTAAAAGTCTACCTGACATTAAGACAGACATAGTTTTGCTTTGGGACTAAGGATTCATTGAATTCAAAACTTCAAGTAAATTTCAAGTATCCCAAATTCTCATTAACCAAAACCAATTAGCTGCAATACTCCCATAGTGTCACTACAATTCTATTGCAATGGCAAAATCATTATGGTACAAGATACTAAAACTAATGGAATATATTTAGCAATAAGCTTTACGAAAGATTTGAATTCTGTTGATAAAATGAGTTCAAGTTTAGATCAACTTGTATTTAAACAAACTGAACAATGGTTTGGTCATTAAAAAAAAATAAAATAAATAAAAATCAGGAAGATCTCTTGCTTCCTAATCTTGTCAGGCACTTGGTTTCATCAGAACAGAGGGAGCTTTTCCTATTCTTCCACAACAGTATCTTCACCTCTGAGGTAACTGTGCAGTCATGGACATTAAAATAAATTTTGTCCTCTCCTGGAGACTGAATGGCTTGTGTACAGCTACAATTACCTCTAAGGAAAAGCTGATGAAAAGAGAAATCCTTGACGACCACTGAAAGGGACTCCTGTCATTCCAAACAAATACAAGTGAAGCTGGAAGCCAGATTAGTGACTTAATCATAAACTATAAGTCAATAGACAGGATTCTGTTATAATCCATCCAAGGCCAGGTTTTCATAGTTCTTATGTTATAAAATAGGACTGCTGCAAAGGTTATTCTCCTAGGGGATTATTAAATGGCCGTTTTGAAACCTTCTTTCTTTAGTCTAAAGAAAATAGGGAGGAAAACAAGAGACAGTTGTATAATTTCCTGAAAGACGCTGTAAGAAACTTATCCCCACCAGGAACCACGCTATCCATCTGAATCCATAATAATGTGCATTTAGGTCTGGAACTCCTCCAACTTCAAACTGAGATGTCCAATTTCATAAAAAATAGTGAAAAAAACACTGTTTCCTCCTTGATGACCTCTGAAGGCCCTTTTTACAGCCATACACAACAATTCAGAATACAAGAAAAATTACAGATCCGATACTCCAGCAGTGCCAATACTGTCAGATATTGAAAAGTACAAATTGAGGCAGACAGTATGATACTGTGGGTGCACACAGTACTGTGTGAGGCTTTTTCTTCTCACTACTCTTCATTGCTTATTTGTGCAGACACCATTACACATTTCCATCCAAAGAGGGTATGAACTACTAGCATTTACTTTGTAAGGTGAGTTAAACTAAGTCTAAGCCTGTAACATTGTTCAGTTCATAGACAGAATAATTTCATATTGTTTCCAAGACTACTTGAGAACAGAGTTCATAGGTTCAGAATACTTGAGCAAAACCCCAAAAAGCACATTTCAAAGTTCCTTCCTCAACCATTCACTCCACATATGTGTTAAGCATGAGGCACGCCCCTAGCCTGTTCTGTGTCCAAGCCTGTGCTATTTATGAGATATGCCCATACCTTTGTGGTGCTTCCTGATCCTGTCCATTCAGGAACTGAGCTGCAGGCCTGGGAAACAAGCCAGACACTTTGTTGTGGCAACACATGGTAGTAGCATGCCTGGAAAACTGAATGCTCTCCAGCCACTTAAAGCCTTGTTTTCCCACTGCACAATCCTCAGAAAGTCTAGGGTTGTTTTTTTTTTTTTATTCACAGCTTACGCCTGTATTACTTTGGTGCTGATAAGCCATGTTTCTGTAGCTTTAGTGCTATAATGAGCTCCTCTAAAGTTTGCTTAACTGGGTTCACACTATGATACAGGCACTAATTGTGCTGTGTTATATTGAAATTGAAAGATGCTACAAGATTTGCAGGTGAAAAGCATAGTCAGAGCATTAACTTGATTTCCTCAGTTCGTCTAATCAAAATGATCAATTCTGTCCTGAAAATTGAATTTCAAGGATTTGTCTCTCCCACAAGATTTTTGCACTTTAAGTTGGTGTAAGTATAAATGAACTACATTTCCAATCATACATTTACAAATTTGTGGGAAACTTTCAACTGTCAGGCCACCTCTCTAGGGTCCCACTTTATACCAATGTGCCTCTGACTCACGCTAATGCTTGCAGCTCAGCAGAATTGCTGCCCAGTGCGCATTGTCATGGGAAGCAGAGTTCTACACCTGCCGATCCCCAGTCACCACAATCTCGCCTTTAACATCAGAAAATCATATAACTTAGAAACTTTGCAGTTAAAGTATACAGAAATTCACTAAGATTTGAGATCTGTTCTATTTTTTTTTTTTTACCTAGCTAAAAACCTATTGCATTTTAGATACCCAAAGAATTTTACACATTCAAAATTTCCCTGGATGTCTATTCAAACTTAAACATCCCCTTCTGCTCTAAGGATTTCCTGCGGTTCCTATAGTCTTTATCTGAATACTAAAGGAATTATTGCCTGCCCTCACCTTACTTTTAGAAGTGTTAATGTCTTTGAGGTAAGCTGAGGCAGAGCCTTTTTGTATTCAGGAGGTAAACAGAAACGTGTTAACAAGTATCCTAATACTTTGCTTAATTATTAATAAATTCTATATTATACATCACGAAGTAAATCTATTAAACCCAGCTGTTAGAAGGGGCAGGAGGGATTCAACTCATATTTCATCACATCTCCAAATCTCTGTTTCATTTGCACAGAAAAACCTACTTTGCATGAACCAATGAGCAAGAATAATGCACACAATTTGTGTCTTCATCGGGATATAGCAGCACCCAGAAAACTCTGGCATGATCATACTTGGGTTTTGAGGTGTAGTATGACATGGACCCAATGGAACTTGACAGGGCTCCTTATCACTGACCCTTAGATTGAAATAAACCCCAGATTCTTATAGGCAGATAATTTACCCAAGAAAAGCAACTGAGCCTTATATGCAAAAATGGCATAAGACAACAATTAAACACATACTACTTGTTCGCAAAAGGAATAGCACTTTCTGTCCTGACCTTCGCCTCTCTTCCTGCTGTGCCTTCCCCTAAAATGCCTGTGGAGGTCAGTAACGCATAAAGCTGATAGGGGACTGTGACTACCAGGTCCATGCAATGTACTGATGGTGGAATCTTTCCTCTGCAAATACACGAAGGTCTGCTCACTATCAACACTTCACAGGAAACCGCTGGGGTCATCATCCATACCACTATCAACAAATGCATAAGTATGTACATATCTAGACACATACACATGCTCTCTTTTTCTCACACACACTTTTAAAATCGCGAAGCCTGCAAATTAACATGAAAGCAAGACAAAGTAGATGATCTCTGTCCTGGACAACTTGCTATCCAGTCTAATAACTGAAGTGGCAGAGAAGTGGGAGTATTTCAAATACAACAAGGGATAAGAGGAAGACAGGTTTATAGAATTATGAACGTTAAGTGACTTGGTTTCAAAAAAATCCATGTTTTGGGGTTCCAAGTATATTTTTTGTTTGTTCATTTGTTTAATGAAATCCGAGGGAAAAATTATTCCTCTTTTGAATAATTGTTTTCCGCTCTTCTTATTCATGTAACCAATCATTATCGCCAGTGTGCCATACACTTATGTTTCTGTCTTTTTATAAATCAATCACTTAGAACACAATATTGAAATGGTACTTATCAATAGCCTATCCTGTCTACTAAATACAAAGAAAGGCATTCTGACTTTTATCTACTTTGCTGTTTAACAGTGCAGTGAACGAGACCATTGCTGAGCAAACCAGTCAAACAAGCTTTTTCCAGGTACATAACAGCAAACCAATTTGTATATTTGGCACTGGAGGACAGGTGCAAGTCAGCACCAAAAACTGAGAACTGTAGTCATAATACAAGTGAATACAATTTTATGTTGTTTTATTATAAATAAAATACTAAACATCGCCTTTGTCTTCCAAGTGTACATACAAAATTTTATTTCCTGTGTCAGGCATACAAAAGTACCTAGAACAGGCTGTAATATTTATCTATGCACAACCTTGAATAAGCAGCTCTTGTTCTGTTATTTTTGGTCATGATTGGATGCTCGTTAGGCATGCAAATGGATAAGCTTTTTGGATGTGCAAAGGGATAAAAGTAAGTTTATGGCAGGTAAAGTCTATTACGCGAATGTTAATATATACATAGTCAAAATCCGTGCATGGATATTTAAGCTTATCTTCATCAGAAGAAAATTATGCTGTCTTACAGCAAGTTAGTTAACTAAGTTGATGTAAAACTCTAGTTTGAAACAATTCATTTTACAGTCAGTGGAGATCTAGTTAAGTGAGCAGTGCATTGCACGTAGCCCATCCTGTCCTAAAGGGCATATCTAAATAGGTCAGACGAACTGCACCCAGAAAGTCCTCATTTCTCTCCACTGACTGTAAACACAGTCTACAAAGACTAGTTCAGGTGTCAATAACTATCCTTAATTCAGCCTGCTAGGTTATAGCAAGGTTACAAACTGTCTTGTCGCCACTTGATAATTGGATGCTTCTATTTTACCGAAAGAAAACATGTTAGTCTTGGAGATACAGCATCACTGCATGAGGGAAGGGTTCCTGAAGAAGCAGAAATGCCATAAAGTCCATTTTAAGAAGAGAGTGTCAACACAGATACTTAAGTTTGGAGCTGAAGTTTTCCCTGATTCAGAAATACAAAGTTCCCGATTCAAATCTCTCTCAATTGTTTTGCTGCTTAGGGTAAGACGTGCTCACTTGGATAAGTATGGAATTATACTGTTCCAGAACAAGTTCACAAAAGATGACAGCTCAGGTCCGTTCAGCACTGGGCTCTCTGCTGCCCAGAGGACTGCCCAAATCACTTTCAGGTGACAGTTCATGGAACAGGCCTCTCTGCTAGTATGTTCAAAAGAGGACAAAGGCTCTCCCACAGAGGAAGAACTAAGAAACATCAAGCAGCTATTTGTCCTTTCCAAGAGGCTTTCCTGGCTCTTGTACTAGGCGATACGCTAAAAGAGCAACTCTGCTCTAGTCAAAGTTAATAAAAATTCAGGGATTCTATCTGTGAAAAAATTTGAAGCAGCACAGCTACACAGGGCTTGACATACCCCAGCTCTTGAGAACTCTGGCGTCATGGTTCTTTTCTGTCTGGACCCACCATGATATAACATAGTGATCTGGATTCTGTTCTGTAGTGACAGCTATGACCAATTCCCTCTGAATTCAGACAAAACTAGTTGCACACATCTGGCAGCTAAAGTGTCAGGCTCCTGGATTACCAGCTACTTGCACCTTTAAGGCATTTATTTTTCTTATTCAGCATTTCTGTTTTCAATACAAAAGTGTAAAGACATGCAGGATAATTTGGCACTCTCTCATAGCGTTGCTTTTCAAGGCCAAGTGGTAGTAAAATATTTTTCAAATAAGAAGGATTTGGGCTTATTTTTTGGAAAAAAGAGATTATTTTTATAACGTTTACTTCCATATAGGTTTCCATTATAGCTCTTGCAAGCCTAAGCAAGGTGAAAATTACAGTAAAAACTTAAGGGCTTAATTTTGAAAGCAGATACATTTGCTAAATTCTACATTCTTTCATTTAACTACTAAAAACATACATATTTATGCAATATATGTTAACACACACACATAGGCAAGGCAAGAATATAAGGAAAGCAAAGCTTGTCTTCCAGTTTCTTTGAGGAATGTTTACCATTGTGGTCCAGAATTCTAGTTTTTGAAAAGGTCAAAAGAAAAGGAAAAAAATAAAGACTTTAAAATCATAGCAACATTGGAGAAAGATCATCACCAAACAGCATATTGATGTGTTTGCCCAGAATCTGTTAATTCTTATTTTGTCTGCTTTGCAATCATTTTTTTTATATGTGCATAAACAATTTAGAGTTGTGTTTTAAAATACACTGTTATTCAAATGAGGAAACAGGGTGCATTTTCAAAGCAAGTAGTAACTACAAGAAAGTAAAAAGAAATTAAATAACTTTCCAAGGGTCTTCTTCCCTCTTCTTGTCTTATACCAGGGGTCCTCAAACTTTTTAGACAGGGGGCCGGCACACGGATGCAGTGGCAGGCAGCCATCTGTGGCTGCTTGGTTTCCCCCCAACCCCCGGCAGGAGGGGGGTGGGGGGTTCTGTAAATACCGGGGGCCGGACTGAGGACCCTGGGGGGCCATATCTGGCCCGTGGGCCGTAGTTTGAAGACCCCTGTCTTATACTATCTAAGGGGTCTCTAAATTTAGCAAAACCGAACAATAACACCTGAAATTATCTATATTTTTCTTTTTGGTGAAAGTCTCTCTTTCCTTAGCTTAGAAGGTGAACACCTCTTTTTCCTGTTACAGGAGAGGCCTTACTCTTGAAAGCCCACTATATGAGACAGTAAAATGGCATCAACAAAGAACTGTTTCAGCCATTTCTAATCTGGTATGGACACTTCAGAAAGATGTAGCCAGAAGCGTTTTCAGCTCAATCTGCTGCCTTGCAGTATCTTTATAAACTTGCACACACAGAAGGCTTTGTCTTCCATCATCTACTAGTACCTTGATATACACTGTAAGAATGTTTTATGCTTTGTCCAGAAATTTCTTCTTCATTTTTTCCATTTTTTTTGTCATTACTGGTTGTCCTGGTGGGAAAACAAGTCGGGGACATAGGTCACCATGTTTAAGAGAAGGATCATTGTATGATCCTGAACAAAAAAAGGAAAGAAGACCCATAGTGAAGTATTTGGTCAGAGGAGTTTAGCTGTTCTTCCTTCTAGCAGAGACACAACATTCCTACCATCAAAAGTAGCATGACATCCATTGGGAGTCTCTGGCCAGTGCCTTTATCACAGCTACTTCCCTGCACAGGAAATAAAGCTGTCCCAGACACACGCAATAAATTTATACTCTACAAAAGCATTACAGTTATCCTGCTTATCTGACACAGACACAGCATGTCAGGCAAATCCTGCCAATTCCGTTCTGGTTTTTAAGGGAATCCAAGAAAGACAGACACTAAGGCTTGGCTACAGGCTTGATGAATTGCTCATGCCAGGCATATCCAGTTTGCAGGCTCACTGAGTGAGCACCTGTGCACTAGAAGAATAGCATAGCCAGCTCTCCCAATGAAGAAGCATGTGAAAGAGTGAGGACATAGAGACTCCTCATCACCCTTTGTCTGGTGGATCCTCTTGGTATTTATAGAAGTTCTCAAAGGTAGCACCAAGGAGCAACAATGAGAGAGCAGCCTCCATAGCCTGATAGTCACATGCTTGGGTTGCCTTATGCTCCTGTCACAGGGTGGAGCGAGTCAACATTAGTCAACTCAAAGGAACATTTATGGAGAAAAGTTTTTCCTTCAAATGCAGAAACAGTGTCTGTGAATGACCTTTCTGCTGAGTGCACCTGTGGTAGATTCCTTCCATATTCCAAATTCACCAGCTGATTTACAATTAGCACCTGTTTGTGAATATAATACAGAAGGTAGATACAGGTCCCCAGCAGACCTGAACCACAGGGTGGCAGGGGACACACAACACCACCAAAACCCCTGAAAACCCAAAGTAAACAAAAAAAAATTACTATACCACACACACCTCACACTCTTCTCTTATTTTGGTCTATTCAGCAGCCACTGAGCCCCACATGCCCAAACAACACTCCAGTGACAATTCAAAAAAACAAGGAGAAAACAATGATTAAAAAAATTTACTTCAAACTTTGGTCTCAAGTTCATAATCAGCCTGAAATTAGAATATACTTTAGAATAATTTCAAGATTTCATCAACAGAATTTTAAAAGAATACAGATGGATTCCTTATTTAGTTCATGATTATGACAGAGAAACAAATGCATTTTAAATAATTCATCAGTTGCTGACTTTAAGATGAGATTTGTGAACCTTTCTTAAGGCAAAGATCATGAGAACAGACATTCAAGACGCAATAATACTCAGATGAGCTACTCTTTCTCTAAAATATATTTCTAGTTGAAAGTTTTTCGTTACATTTTTTATTCTCATGTTGTGGAATACTTGAGAATATACCCTGATAAATAATGCTGATGCAGTTTTTATTTTGACTGTAAACTGTGATTAGTACTTCAAGATATTGACAGTGACGGATGTGTCATAACAGTTCATAAAATAATGATTATCCTTAACTTATCCATATCCTGGAAAGGAACTTACACATCAAATCTAATGATGACTTTTTTTTAGTCTAAAACTATACTGTTTAACCTGAAAGATACAACTTATTTATTGAATTAGGGTTCCTTAGAGGTTAAGCAAGTAATCCATGGAGACTGTTCCATAACTTTTCCTTAGCTGCCATTCATTAAATATGTTCCATCTCATGAACTATGAATCATTTCATTTTTAAGCACTCTTTTATTTCCTTTAAATTTACCTAAAACTTTATTAGATTCAGTCAGTTCAGCCTTGACAGACAGCCCGCATACATTTAAAACATTCCCAGTGGAGAAGCATAAAACATTTAAAATCTATATTTGATCTGACAACAGCAGCACCGTGTTTGAATTAGAAACAGATTAGACATAATTGAAGATAAAGAGGCCACAAGCATCACTCCCATTTTGGTGGAGTGGGCTTTAAATTATCAGATTCATCCAGAATACATTACTGAGAAACATTGAATTGTTATCTTTAGACAGCCTTTTCTAAGAGTTTACAATTTCTCAGTTCAGTGAAGCTTGCCACCAGCTTGTTATCAGAACAAAAAACGAAAAATCATTCGGTTCAGAGCACAGAACTGATCTCACCTCCAAAAGTACACATTTTCTTCTGATAACAGACACTTCTTTGGACTGCAGAGGTACCACTTCATGCTTTACTGTGAAGGCAATCTTTTTAAGATTCTTCCACTTTTCAGGTAATGCCTAACAACATTATAAGTAGATACTGTCTGTCTGTTTGCAGAACCAACAACCCTCTCCACAGAGAAACACACATACTTTCATTCTCCCCTCCTTCCCCCATTTTTAACTTGTTTTGAAAAATATTAGTTGACTGTGTGTCATTCCTTCCCTATGTCATTATGCAGTGACAACCATGGACTCAGGGTAATTTACAAAATGTAATTTATGCAAGAGATAAAAGTCTGTTTACAACGTCTTGCAGTTTCTAGTTAGAACATGTTTCTGTACATTAAATTTAGAAATATATCTCAACAGTGTAAAAAGCCACCCCAGTGATGCAACTTTCTATGAAATAGTTTGATAAATACATTATTGTTTTGACCCACCCATAAAAACAGTGCAAAAGTGCACACAGTGACAACTCAATGCATTAGTATGTCCAGAGCTCAGTGTTAAGTGTTTTCACTTACCTGCTTAGATCTTAGCAAGGGTGTGCTTGACCCCAGTCTGGCCCCAAAAAAGTTGCATTACTTATATTGCTTGTAGACATCCCAAAGACTCATCTAACTCTACAGGATATACCTGTTGCTGGCAAAAAGGTCAGCCACAACTGTGGCTGAATAAGGACAAGGACTTGCTCACAACATGCATGATTAGGCACTGTAGTTTGAAAGGCAACTACACAAATATTTTTGTTGTTGTTTTGGAAAATTTACATAGGGCTTTTGCAAACATTTGTGTTTACTTTGAATCTCATTCTATGTAATTCCACAATTCTTGACACAGATGAACTTGATTGCCTCCTTGCAAGTCATATTGCTTGAAAAGGTTTACCAATCACTATTTGAAGCAAGTTGGCTAGAAGTTTAATAAACACTAGCAATCCTGACAACATACTCATAAATAAGAATGCAGTGAAATATCTATCTATAAACCGTACTTTAAAAATGGTATTTCTTGGTGTTTATTTTTCAGCTGCATTAAGAGAAATGAAAGATGAAAATTGAAAAGTAAAGAAACTATTTGGACAGATTCCTCATTTTCATATGAAGTGTAAGTTTTTACACTTCCAGCAAATCATGCCAGGGGAAAACAAAATAACTACAGAAACACCTTTAGTCATTTGGAAAAATCAGGTAGAAAGCAAAGCTCCGATTCAAAAAGAACTAGTATTTTACATGCTAAAGCAGTCAAATAAAATATTAGTGCTTTTTTTTTTTTCCTCACTGCTTGAGCTTTTGGTCTGCCAACACTCTTCTAAGTTAAGTTATATTACAGAGCATCACTCAAATTTTTCAAGATGGTTGTCCTTAATCTACATGTACCATCTGAGACCATCCCTGCACCTCTGTGTACAAACAGGCACATACTCATCAGGGAACGGTAAGGGCTGGCTGCTTCCCAAGGGAAGGTGAGCCAGGAGCTCACCCCACCACAGGGCCTTAAGCAGGACAGCAGAGACAGGGTGCATCAATAACCCTACACAGCCAGCAACGAACCACACCATGGGTCCCACCAGGGGGTACAGCCAGGAGGGATAAGAGGGACAGAGATAAGCTACAGCGTACAGCCATAGGGGACTACCCAGGAGAGCACACCTACTTAGAGCATAGGTCCAGATCCAGGACCACCCGGGAGGCAAGGGCAGAAGCAGGCACACCTGCCACCTAACTCAGAGAGAGACTAAAGCCCCAGGGCTGAGTTTAAGTGGAGTCCCCTGGGGAGGGTGTGGAGCCCCCAGGTGAGGCTGGGCAGGACCATTAAAGGCCGATTAGAGCACTCAGGCCCATGACAGTCTGCACACAAGCAAAGTAATTAAGTTGCTAATTACCTGACCTACATGCACAAACAAGGAATGCCCTGATCCTGTAAGATTAAGACTACTCAGTAGATTTTTACAGGATCAGAATTTAGCCTGCCTCAGGTTATACACAGAAAAATCTTTTAATTTTAGAGACAGAGGCAGAATTAAGACATTTTCAGTAGCTGCTTGCCAGGTCTTATTTATGAAAACTAAGTTCAAAGGTACCCTGTGAATTTCTTAGCTAAAATCAGTTGGAAAATAGATTTCCAATTAACCAGAAACATTCATGTTGAAAATTATTTTTGTCCCAGTGGGGTAGTAGACAAAAACAACCTTTCAACTCTTTTTATTTAAAATATGTGCATATAAAATGCAGTAGTGGATTACCCCATGTTTCATGCATTCATCTGGATTGTGAGAGAGCACCAAGACCAAGGTTCTGCTATAAATCAGACACTGGATTAAGTCCACTATACCTCCCATCCTACCCTGAACAAGAATCTTTGGTTACTTGAGCCATGTGATCCCTCTGTATCTCTCAAATCTGCTCTTAGACCCAAGGACCAAGGAGGAGTGTCTGTTGTTTGTGACTGAATTTCTGGTTTGACTGAAATGCTAGCACAAATACAAAAACAAAAGCAAAAATTTCCAGATGTGCCTTCTAAGACACATTTGTGCAACCTGGAAATCCTATTCTGTGAAAGGCAGACCACATAAACTAATGGTCCTGTCTGGCCTTAAAATCAATGTTTCATTAATAAAGGACATCTATAGTTAAAAACTGCCTTTAGCTTATGACTACTTGGGTGAAAACATTACCTACCACTGATAAATAAGTTTTTCTCCTAAACATTTTAATTGATTCCTAGGAGGACAGTGCTGGTACAGCATCGATGAACACTTCTCATTAAGTCTCTTGAATGAAATTTGAGAGCACTTTATAGAAGTCCACAGTGTCTCTATTCTAGACCCAATTAAGTCAACAGAGTATTTACTTCAGAGTTGGGAACAGACAGCAGATATCATTTTATATTTTAAAATATATCCAGTAAAAAAGTGCCCAAGCGAAACTGCTCTACGAAAAATAAATTAAAATCATATAAGCTCATTTAGGGTTATTTTTATTTTGTTCCTATTTAAGTACATGCCAAAGTTTTATAGATGTTATATTGAACCCTTACTTCCAATTCTGCATAGCATCCTTACCCCCATTTCTGGCAGCTGCTATTTGCAAGTTTTCAAGAGGTCAGTTTTAGGACTTTGAAAATGTCATCTATGGATTCCTGGTCCTGTATAGCCACTGGATGTCCCATTATTTCACACAGAGCTGTGCACTCTCCTCCTCACACTTTCTTAGGCAAACCTGTCTCTGGTTTCATGAATGAGTCTCTCCATTCAGTAACGCTAATAATATGTAATGTAAGAAAATGTCAAGTTAATTAGCACAGAGCACTTGAAAACTTAAGGCAAACCATACACATCAATTATATTAATGAACAAGTAAATGCAATCAGATAAAACAGAAGTATTGTGTCAAACCTTGGTTGGTGGCCTCTTTTTTTTGCTCTTTCTAAACAAGAAAGAAATGCATTTCATACATATGACAGGATATTCTTGAGAAATATCATGACTCATTTACATTTGACCATCTCTTCCTTTTCTGCATCTACTGCATGTTGTTCAAGTAATAACCCTGCGTGGGTTCTCAGTGCTGCTCAGAATCAGGGGCAGGGGCTTGCTGTCTGACAGCAGGAAATGGCTCAGGTGGGCATCTGAGGGGATGCGTGCAGCACCATGATCCACATCAATATTTTAGAAGAGTCCAGGACTGCCGCTAATTTCAAAGAGCTCTTCTTCCAGAGAATGGATCTTCAGAATACCATGAAGCCAGTGTTCAGTCTAGATACCAGCTCTCATGCTCTAGTCCTGCTCTAGTTTTTCAGCATGGTGAGAAGCACCATTTTGAAGTGCATTAAAGATACAAATTTATACCAAAGATGACACAGAAATGTTAAAAGTCCTTACTCATACAGTAATAAGCAAAAAATACAATCCACAGCAATCAAAGAAGAAATAACTATTCCCAAGATATTATAAACACCTTAAATACATCAACATTTTTATGAGTTTGATGTTTATCCAGAATAAATTTAAGGCCAAAGAAGTTATGCTTATTGTCCCAAGGAAACATCCAAGGCAGCAGGGGGATCAAAGTCTTCAAAATATCTCTATTGTCTCGTGGCTAAAAGGGATGAAAGGGACTTAAAGAGATCCTTCAGTCGATCCTTCTGAATTTAAATAAAAATGTATATACACCTATAGAAAGGAAATTACATATATTTTTGTGTGTGTGTGTGTATACATAAAAGTATACATGAAACAGAAACCAGAGAAGCTTGCCTAAACCTGAGCTGTTTTCCTTAAAAATTGAGGTCCTTTTTTTTTAATTTAACTCACCAATTATATTTAAAAGGCTTATGGGTCAATTTGATTTGAAACAAGTATTAAAAAATCTTCTGATTTTAAGATTCACTACCTTCTTTAAAATATTGGCCCTAAAAGAAAAAAAACAACCCACAACATGGTGAACACTCGATTTTAAACAAATCAACAAGATAATGTAATTATTTATATTTCCTTAAAATAGGCACAAGGAAAAGAAGTAAAGAAACCTCTGCAAAAATGAAAATACCTGTTCCTTAGAATGCAGTAAGTCTTGTGAACATTCTCGAAGCTCATAATTTTAATAAAGTTCCAGCTACCCTTTACTAAGAAATTGTCCACAGAGCAGAAACTGCTTCACACATCCAATTTTATCATCCATCCATTAAGTACCACCATTTATTAAAGTGTTGCTCCAGAACATAGTGACCAAGTTCCTTTTCTTCATAGCTACTTAACTTATCTCTTTCAGGGTATCCATCTGTTCTACATCATGCTGAATGAACACCCAGAAATGAAAAAGCATTGGAGGCAAAGACTAAATTGAAGAAAGAAAAGATGTCCTTAAAGCCAAGTCACATGCCAAGACCCAAGATATTGTACTGATGCAAATGACAACTTGTCAGTTAGCAACAAGTTTCCTGTCTGCTCCTGGAAAAAGTTAGTAGGAAATGACTGCTTGGGTACGTATTTCTCAAGTATTATAATTTCTGTTTCACGCATCATACTAACATAAAAAAATTCAGAGTACCTACTGTCATCAGCCAGACACAAAACATTGTACTCGTTATTCCTCACATCACTTAACATTGCTTAAACTTTCAATACTTGCTAGTGAGATGGGTTGTGATTCAGATCCTTATGGCCATCAATGTCACTTTCTAGTAAAGCTCAAAAAATTGGAATCTTGAGTCCAGGCATCTTCACCAACAGTTTTCTTAGCCCATGAACAGATTTCTAATCCCATGGAGAAATGATGAAAATATCTTAACTGGCTGCACTGCTATGGCTAGTAAAGAGTTCACTGAGGGTCACAAACACCACCCTTTCTAACACTGGGGTTGAAGATACTGTTTTGCTGGCCAAGGTAATGGACTCACTAAAGCCCAGAGTCAAAACTAAGGACCCTTCCTGCTTCTAAGGGTACCAGTAAAGCACAGTTTACAAATACAAGCTGTTGCCTGTTGCAAATAACACAACCATTTCCATTTACACAGACAGTATCACCTGGTGGAGAAAGAAGAACGAGGAAATTCAACATCCATAGAGCACAGATTATGCTAACATGGTTCTATATGCCTGAGTACGCAGTTTAGGACCTTCATTTCCACAGTTTTCTCTTTGGTCCTAGCTTAAAAATAGCCAGCCCAGCAGTGACAGACTCAACGAACAGGCAAGTCTTCCTGTCCACTCAACAGGCATTGCCAGTAAACCTTCACATCCTTGCTGCTGAGTACTGTGGAATCAGTAGCCATGAAGTTTGGAGAAATATCAAGCTGGCAAAAGCCAAAAGAGCTTCAGGAAGTTTTTGAGCTGACTATTTGCTTTGGTCGTCTTCTATCTTTTCCTTTGCTGTTTCCTCATTGTTTCTCCAGCAGCTCACTTTTCCATTCTCCCCTGTTCTATAAACATCCCTTCTTTTCTTAACTGTTATTTTACCTTCCCTTTGTTTATTTTTCATTGTTATACAGTTTAATCAATTTACAGTAAATCTGTTTCTCCCCTGGGTAAACTGTGGTATTTTGATATATTTATGTATTGATATTTGCTTCCACCTCACATAAAAAAATTTTAAAAAGGAAGGAATTGCACAGAGATTTTTGCATGTCCTCCTAGTCTGGCAAAAATAGCCTTGCAAAAAAACATGCATTAACACTAGATCTCTAGAAAAAGTTTTTAACTGTAATTCACAAACCACTTTTGATGCTCTCTGTGGACATAACCTCATAGCTTATAGAGAAAGAAAGTATTGTGGATATATAAGCTCAGTGGTACTTGCAGATCTGGGAGCAGAAATAGTATCAGGTGTCCTGATGAGAAATGAGGCACCAAGAGAGAAAACATTTAACCAGTAATAATAAAATCCCAAACAGTTCTTGAGAAATACCCAGCCTGGAATATAGCTATAGAAGTCATTTGACACCAAATATTCAGTAATACATGCACTGTAAAGCCAAAGCCTGCCTGTGCACAATACACAAGGAAAAGTAGAAGGTAAATTCATGAACCAGCTTTGCAAACAGTCCATCCAGTGGTAGACTTCAGTGTGTATTAGAAAGGCACTCTCAATTGGGCAAGTGAACCAGAAGAAGTTAAAAAATTGTTAGCCAATATAATACAAAGAATGTGTGCTGGTGGCTGATGGAAATAACTGGATACATTCATAAAACAAGAGAGGCAGAGGTTAAGGAGAGCAGAATATGACAGCTCACAGTGAACAGATGGGAAAACCTCACAGCCTCTCTTGAGATATTAGCCTTCTTGGCATAAACCACTGGATAGGGGTAGGGGTGACTCAGATGAGAAAACGACTACATTCAAATGCCTAGAGGAAAGGTCAATTGTGACACTTAAAAAAAAAAGAAAATTAAAAGTAGCAGAAGTAACAATACCTGAAAAGGGTCTTTTCCGAGGTTTTTGACAAATCTGTCTACAGGTGATGCAGTATCATAGATGTTTTTGATTAGTTCCTCCATAATATCACAGAAATTGCCAATTAAGTCTAAAGAAGGTTTAAAAGTCGTTTCACTGCTATTAAGAGCAAGCTGCACTTCATATAAAGAAGTGGATTTAAATGTTGTCTCAGTGTTTTCAGACAGATACTGAAGAGAACACTTGATAGCTTTGAACAGCCCATCTACAATCATGTGGTCTATGTATTTAGTGTAGAGTTTCCATTCATCAGAAAGAGGATCTGCCTGGAGCAAATACTGATTGTCCTGGAAAGACTAATTCAGAGAATCAGTAACAGGGGTTTAGAATTGCTCTTCCCAGTGTGGATTTCTTATCCCAGCTAACTGATCAGTCCAGGAATAAAGGAACTCTCACTTTGATGAAGAAAAGCATTCCCACTATTTACAACATAATTACCTTTTCATTGTAACTTTTACAAGTACATCTGGAACTAATTACTGAAAACTATTTCCCTTTGGAGTTAGGTTTGCATCAGCAAGTGCAAATATTTGAAAACAGTTTTAGCTTTTACTTAATTCTGGGTTTTCTAAGTATTTACACCTATTTAGTGACAATAGCTACTCCCCAGACAAAATGTTTACTGGGCCTACTATTATGTAGACTATGGTGGATTTTTTCTACTGTTTCTGAATTCATAATCCATAGTTTGAACATTCCCCTTTTTTTTTTCTTTTTTTTTTTTTTTTTTAATTGAAGGATAGGAGAAAGGATTTCTGTCTTTTTTTTTTTTTTTTACTCCATCTATACAACGTCCAATTTCACATTATGCTTGACTATTCGGATTCTCTCATCCACTTTTAAATGCTTTTTAAAAAACCTGTCTGCTCATTACAATCCCAGAGATCTGCACTCTGTTAGAGTTAGAGGCAGGCATCAGGTGTTTGTCAAAACTCTCCAATTCATGTATTCCACTTCTCTTTACAGCATGGTCTTCCTTAGCCTCTGGCACAGCTTTGTAATTACAGTTAAATTTGCAGTATAAGGAGAGTAAGAAAACCGTAAAAAGAATAAGAGTTTATCAGAAATATTTTTGATGAGATTCCTTCCTTCTTTGTTCAGTCTGTTTAGTCAAGAAACCCTGATAGATCAATTGTACCAAAACCAAGTTTACTTGTTATGCTGCAATAGACTGTTGATCTTTTCCCTTAGGAAAGAAGGAAGAAAATCAAATGCATTCAAACTTCTAGTTTTAAAAACATCTAATGCCAGGTCGTCTGTGAATACAACCTTGTTCTTATTAAATCAGCAGAGTCTGCATCCTGTTTATACATCAGCAGAGATTCTGGCTTTCAGTGTAAACAGAATGTGCCAGGGTAGCCTGTAAAACTGAACGTTTCTGGCTCTCTGTAAGACAGATGACTGGGCAAAAGCAGGACAAGTTTCTCTATATTGCAGCTCTTCCTTTGTCTTTCTGCCATAGCTTCTGTGTGAAATACCCAGATTTTAGCTCATAGACAATGCAGCCAGACTGGCACAATTCTGAATGTGGACATTACCCTGTTTCAAAACTGGATGATATCCGCTTGCTCCTGTTATATAACAATCTGTTTAGATCGTAGAAAAGTCTATTTTACTGGCTGACCTTATGCAGACTAGAATCATTTAAGCTAAATTCAATCCAGCATCACAACTTTGATTAAAAAGATCCATATTAACTTTTACAGAAAAACTCAATATGTATCTGCATGGTTCATGAGATGCCATTCCCATCAGCAGAGAGAAGTCCCGTTAGGTAACTTTCTTCTTTGTTTCTACAGGGGAGGCTGCAACACTTCCAGTCAGTACTGCCTACAGTAATGGCAGTAGTTTTGTCAGTATACATCTCTGGGAACTGGACTAAAATCACCAATAGATTTGATTCCAGTCCCTGAAAAGCATTCTGCTCAGCCTACTAAGAGGAGAAATTCTGTCATCTATTACTAGTCTCATAAACCACTTATTCTTGATTTCATAAATTTCCTTGATGGCAGGAATTAGTTCTGTCCATGCATTGAGTCACCCTTTTGTATTCAAAGGAAAATATACATACACTCAATAAGACTACAACGTACTATTAACTACGAACTGCAGAGTAACAACCATCCAGCAGACAAGATAATTGGGAAAAATAGTTGAACACAGTTTTGTTTTGGTTTAGTGTAGTTGAAGATTTGAAGAGTTTATTATCAATCTTCTAGTATGCTTCATATTCACACACATCTGTCAAAAAGAATCTTTATTTACCTTGTAAAGTGTGCGTTTCTTGCAATATGAGAGCTGCAACTGCTTGGTGTTGGAAGGATGTTGTAAAACCTCAGGATATTGCACCTCTTGGAGAAAGAGCAGAAAGCTACAGAATCACAAAAGATTTTGTTATTCAGGAGGCAATCAGACACTAACTAAAAAGCTTTCTCAAGTTACCACATCATAACTACAGAATTTACATCAGCCTCCTGAAAGCGAGCTACAAGTCTTTGCCATCTATATCCTGCAGTTCTAGTCACTTCATTGAGATCCCATGTACAAATATCCTTTTTTAAAAATGAAATCTGCATAACATTTCTCTTATTTTAAATCACTAGTGCTTCTCAGTGAATATGTATTGTAGTACAAATGTAGTACATTAATTATACAATCCTGCTATACTTTTTTGTAACCTGAAGTAAAAATTTAAGAAATTTGATACATAACTTGTGCTTACATCTAGAACAAAAGAGAATTTTTACCATAAACAAGATAATTGCTAAAACATTTTAAATAAATCCTTAATGTAGTGAAGTTTACTGCTGTGTTACTTTCTGATTAAAATTACGTCCTACCATCCAAATTCCAGAGAATTATTACACTGAGGTCTGAGGTACAGAGGTGTAGATCCTGTGTCTAGCAGAGGTACTTTTCTTCATTGCGTCAATCCATCCATTCCAATACTCTCTCATATTTTTGCAATATAGAATTTGTTTCCTCTATCTGCAAAATTCTAGAGACGAAAGAGATTTCATCTCAATGTCATTTCTAAGTACACAGTGTGGCTATAACTTCAGAGAGCGCCTGAAGTGTTTTAAGCCCCATCATACAGTGTTTTACAGCAATACTTACAGATGATTGACGTGCTTAAAATGTGTTCTGTGCCTGAGAAGCCTCTCGTAACTCCTAAGACCATTTTAAACTGCCTGTAGTCACTGGCATGTTTTTATAAAGTGCATCACATCCATTCCTTAACTTAAACAAACAGAAACATTTATGGTGATGGACTGCCAGTTTTGCCATTGTGTAAGCTGTACATAAAACACCAAATCCGCTCTCAGTGACTAAAGAGGTAGCAGCTTCAGATCCAAAATGCTGTCTCTGGGCAAAATACCCAAGGGCTCCCTGGGACAAGTAAATTGGGCGACAGAGGAGTTTTGGGTGTTCCACAGAGATGCTTTCATTCCCCACTCTGTGTGTGAAACATCCATCAATCTAGAAAGAAGGAGGCCTCCTGCTGGCCGCAGGCAAGTCCAGTGATTGTTTGGGAATTCCACTGACTTTTCTGACATGCCACAGAAAGGAAAATGTATTCGCAAAGCCTGGGTAACTGCAGGGTGTTCCTTTGGCAAAACTTCAGCAATAAATGTATGGATGATACTACAACAGTGGGCTGCAAATACAAATAACGGTACTGTTGTATAGTCACAAGACCCACAATGAAGAAAGATCTCTCAGACCTCAAGTCACTTGTGACCATGCAGATCTTGACCCTTATTCTAAGAGCATTCTGGAATCTGATTTCTGCTCTAACTGCCAAGACAGCCAATTGCTCTTTCTTTAGATTTTTCTTACAGAGAACAAGTTTCTTCACATTTTGTGAAGAATTTTCCTCTCTTCCACATGATCCCTGCATAAATCAGAGAAATCAGGAAAAAAAATTCAATGAGGAGGATACTTACAAGTATGATTCAATACATCCTATGAGAACTTTTTGAGTACCTGTTTCGTATTTGTCAGTCATGTCAAAGTATATCTGTAATTGCTAATATAATGATGTGCAGATCTGAGCTTTTAGAGAGAGGAAATACACCAAAATGTCACTGGCCACATCAGCTTTCTTGTGCGTCTATGCAATCTCTGCTGTAATTATTTTCCATTGGGATTCTAAAGAACTGGATATGGCCTTTCAGATATTTGTCTAACTCCATTTTATCCTTTAAGTGTTTTGCTTTCACTGAATTGAATCAGAAGGTAATTTGGTTGGGGGGGGTGTGGGTGGGAAAGAATTCTGAGCATCTGCATGTTCATTTTAAAGTGGAAGTTTAACATAATTTGAATTTCAATGACATAAAATGAGAAAATGTTCAGATTTCAAGTATTTTTAATTTTCTCATGAACATTTCAGCAGCCTCCAGAACTTGTGTTTTGGTTCACAAGAGCATCTGCCTTTTAAAATCTCCCTGTTTCCTGCTACTATCGCTACTCTGTCAAGTTCCTTTTTACAGTATCTCCTTTTTCAAATCCTAATGCAGGGAGAAGTGATCTGCCAAACTCCGAAGTATGAGTGCCTCATTTCCACACAGACAATAAGTATCATTACAAACTTAATCAGTAAAGAGAGAATTTAAAAATATTTAACTTCCAAAGCCTGCATTTTGGCCAAAAGGACTGGCAAAACTGCAAGTCCTCCCAATGGTACAGTAAATCTTCTCAGAATGAACTAAATCATGAAATTACCATGAAATGTGCTTGCAAGCAAGCTAGAAAGACTATGAAAAACTGCCTGTCTCATGACTTTTCAAGAATTCTGATTTTGGTTTTGTTCAGAAGCCAGAAGTGCCAAAACTGACAATGCATGAAAATGAGCAATGTTCCAAAAGCCATGGCAGTATTTTGAGAAGATTAGCAAAAATCCACTGCAGCTTTATTTTGAATGCTATTCAGCTTTCTCCTAAGTCATATGGCTAATTTCAGTTTGTGTGGAAATAAGTTTCCTTACTTCCTGTTTACTTTAGAAACAGAGTTATTAGCCATACAAAATTTCATCTCTCATACCTTAGTATTTGCTGGCTTGAAAATACGACGCTGTTCTAAGCGTCTTTATGTTTCTTTCAAGGAGAAAAGATTTTTAATTTTTATCACCAAAGCGTGAAAATGAACAGAAAAAAAATTTTCTTCTCTTGTTAGCAGATAATAGATACACGAGTATGTACTTGCAGAACAGTAATACTACTAAAAAATGCACAGCAGAAAACAAAAGAAGAGCTTGGAACTAAACTGCTATGAAAATACAGCATGTGTCTAATGATAAGAAAGAAAGTCGGTAGGTATAATCCAGAAAACAGGCAAAGAAAATTACTGTGTTCCTGATATGTGTATCCTGTATACTGCATATAAAACTGTAAATAATATTAAAAATATAATTGAAAATATCTAGCTAATTACTTAAAACATGTCAAACAGCAATCCAAATAAAATATATATCTCTGGGGAAAAGAGAGGTAACTAGATTCATTAATAATATATATTAGATTAATTAAATTAATAAATAATAAAATCGAAGTAAATAATTAAAATAATAATAATAATCACATCAAAACAAATAGAAGAGGGGAGATTTTCCCTACTTGCTGCCTTTGATTCTCAAAGATCTCTTCGTAGCAGGTAATTTCCTCATCAAATACTGACAGAAGAACAGCAAAATTGGGAAAAAAGCTGGAACTGTTGGATTACTGGATTACTAAATACATGCAAATTTGCAGAAAATTCATTGAACAATAAATAAAGAACTGCAATTCTATTCTAAAACATCTTACTCTAAACCCTGCATTTTTCTCAATTGCTATTTTGTTAAAATAACTTCTAACCATTTTACTAATTCATTGCTTTTTTTTATTTTTGGCTTGAAAAGTAAACTAGGAATAGCATTAGGAATCCTATTTTACAGCTATGTATATTGCTTCTTCATATGCAAAATTAACATTTTGCATGAAATGTAATGATATTGAGGAAGAGATTATTAAGAACTGAATTATGTGAACTAATCTAATAAAGCCATTAAAAATCAAATATAGGAAAACAAAAATAACAGAAAAATCTGAGTACCTTTAGTATGAATGGAAGAAAAATGAACACAGAAGAAAATATAACTGTTTCTAGATAGATAGATATGAAAATAGATATATGAATTATTTCTATAAGTAGTTAGTAGGATAAACTTTATCTTTGCTCAATTTGTAGGAATGGTTCTGAGAGACAGTTACAAATGGGGGCTGGAACAGCAATATGAAAGACCCATATCTTGTACCACTGGAAATCAGGTGCAACAAGATGGCTAAAAAATACCTTTTAAGAAGGCATGAAGTACTTGGGGGATGATGGCAAAACTCTCTAGCTTGCATTAATCACTGTAGACCCATTCCAAAACAGAGGACACTGGAATCGACATCTATAAATATGAGGAAACATTTTGAAATAGTATTGTGAGACTACTGTAGCCTCACAAGCAGCACTGGCCAGGAACTGATGCTTTTTCAGACATCCTTGGTAGCTCTTAAACTACAACAATGGCTCAAAAGGCTAGTGGCACAAAGCTCCAAGGAAACCATTCTGGCAGAAAAGAGGAAACCAGCAGTCCTAAAGCACTGGACAACCATCAGTCATAGTTTCTCCACATACCCAAGTAATTTCAGAGATCTTGATGGACTGAGATGACAAAAATTCTTTTTCCTCCAATCTGATTGCACCTTTCAGTTAACATCACTTAGAAAAAATGTTGTAGGAGGTAATCCTAGAAATTCTTAACTGTTGCATAATTGCCTGTTGAGTCTGTAACAATCCGGCTTCTTCATGGGAATACTCACAGTCCAAAATAAGTCTTCTTACTATTTAAATGTAGTTACAATCATTCCCATGATACTGTGGGAAATGGCACTGAAGCTACCACTTCTTCAGATGTCACGTCTGCAAAAGACAAATTGCAGATGCCTGGTGGACAAATTCAAGAAATACAACCAAAATGTTTATAGTGTGATTTTATATAATTTTCCCCAATAAAATGTTTGCTGTATATGAATATGTATTACCAACAGCAGCCTCAGTTTCTGGCAGTTTGTGGTTAAATATCTCATAAGCACTAACTCACTTGTTATATTCTGAACTCACTACATTCATGCTGACAGCACAAATTACAGTATTTCATTATATTGCATCTTTACTGTGTATTTTATTTATCTCTGTTGTGCTTTTTAGTTTTTGGCATCTTTTCAAAACCTTTACCTGTGTTCTGCTGTTCTGGGGGGTTTTGTAGCTTCTTTTGCTTTGTAGTCAGAGCAGTATCTTCTACTTTCATATGCTACAAAGTTCATTAGTTCAGAAAGCTTATGCAGTCTCTCAGTGACACCAAATTGTGCTTCTGAACTGCTACGCAGCTGCAAAGATAGCCTGTGTATTAAATCACCAATTTTGACAACCTGTGAAACACTGCTGGTAAATATGCTCTTTATGGCAAAGCCAGCTTAATTTAGCAGCTCAGTTTTGAAGAGAAATGTCACAGTAAATATGTATGTTACCTATAAGCAATTCACAATTAAACTGGTTTGCACACTGTTTAGTGTTTGTTAGAACTTCATGTCTTGGTTCTTTGTGTCTCTTCACAGCTCCCAAATAATATAGCATCCATAAAAATTGGAACTTCTCATGGGGCATCTAAGTTTGCTCTCTGCTATAACATCTACATTGACTTCATTGTTTCTGAATCTCCTTGAAAGAGGACGTTTTCCTAGATCTGAAAAGCTTCAATAACTAACACCTTCATTTGGCAACACGTTCCATTGTGTAGCTCTTAAGAGTAAGTACTTTGTCTTCAATTAACTTGGTTTCTTCTAGAGTGAGATTATGGCCCAGTCTCACCATAGGCATAAGGTAACATGCTTCTATTCACTTCAACAGTTGCACATCTAGATATGAACAGTTAGTGAGCTTCATTTGGTGACATTTATCATTCTTCATACCCATTGCAAAACCTTGTCTTCTTTTTAATGTTTGCAAAGCAATTTTTATTAACAACTTTTTATTTTTATTTATTTGCTTGCCTCTCTGGAAGACCGTTTCTAAAGAGCAGCTTTTGAGGAAAGAACTTTTATCCAATTTTTTTTTTTTTTTTTGGGGGGGGGATTCTATAAGGGTCATAAGCACCTGCGTCTTGTAAAACTAAAAGGAATGTAGGTGGTAATGGCCCTCGCTTTCTTCTGAAACTTCCTACCACAGGTTTGAAACTTTATATATCAGAAGTGAATTAGAACTTGGATCTACAACATTTACATCCTGTGTTTTGCTGTACTACTTCCTATGGGACTAGTGAGTTATTTTGCTGAACATATCTGCTGGATAAAAAAATATGTGCTGTAAAGAGTTAGCTTCTCCCTGTGCCGATTGCTTTCATCAGAATCATCTTTCTTCAACAAAGAGAGTACATGCTTCCCGTGTTCCTCAGTCAGCCATATCCTATCAATCATCTGCTTTCTTCCTCAACTACAGCACAATGTCCACTTCCTCCCATGTTTTCCTTTCCCTCCCCTTGTTCTGTCTTCTCCATTACAAGCGATATGTTTGTATGCTTATACAAACTCCTTCTCCTACCTCTTGATTATATGATGCATCTACTTTTATGGTTGTTGTACTTGTTGGGATGCATTTGTACAGCACTGATGGCAAACCTCTTCAGTCTCAGCAGGAAGCTGTTCCTCACAGCAATTATACCTGATGGCTTTCTTTCCATTTTCCTCCAGCTTCTCAAGAAATCATTGTTTTCTGAAAACCTATGAATTCTCCCTTAGAGTCTTATATAACTCAATGTATTCAACCATCTCTTTTCCATCCATCTTCTGTTTTCCATCACGTTTTTCATTTTGTTAGATATTTGGCTCATTTACTCATATATTATCTACTCTGATACTTTATATTTTTCCACACTATTTTGATTGTTATTTTCTTTAAAATTTCTGGAGTTTACATGAGAACAAGATACACAACTCCCACTGATTTTAGTAACTCCCATTGACTTTAATGTGAGTTTTGTCACCAGCTCCCTGGCAACTCTGAAAATACAGGGTCTGGTGGGTATCACTTATTTTTTTGCACCTCCTTCCAATAGGAGTTTAGAATCACTTATTTTAAAAAGTAATCTTTTAAAAGCTTTTTCTGGTTTTGTGATCTCACATTATGATGACTTTTAATAGCTGTGAAACCAAAGAAGACATTTTCATGTAAGTTATAGTATTTGAGCTCTGCACATCCAGATTCAGAACAAATTAAGAAAGGTTAGTCATTTTCCCTTAAATCACAGCCATATTTTGCCCTTGCTTTTATTGTTGCAGTCTATGGTGGTCTTCTCTTGTCTGTTGCAGATGAGCACACATCTTGAATAATGAATGAGTCTGCCATCAAAAATATGCAAATCTTGTTCTGCATTTCAGTATTTGGACATATCAGTTTCCTAAATCTTCTTTCTAACTTGAGCTATTAATGATGATAAGACAATTCTCTAACTCTACCAGACTACCTATTCTTCATCCAACAGCAACTCCTATTTTTACTAGGATGTCAATTTCTGTATTTTTTCATATATCATTTCCTTATTCTTCCACAGCGTTTGTGTATCTTAAGTAGTAGCCAGAGTGTCTACAGGTATAAGAAAAAGGTAAAAGGTAAAAGTAATGTATTCTTACAGACCATCTGATATAACTGAGAACAGGTGAACTTTTAGGCTCATAGTTCCTTCAGCTATATCTTAATCTTGTGTTCTTTCCAACAAGACTAAAACCCACTGTTACAGTTTAGTCATCTAAAAAAATATTTTTTTCTTTTTATAAAAAATATTTTCTTATATATATATATAAAATAATTTTTTTTATAGAAAGAAAATATTCTTTTTATCCACCTTTTTCATGCATCTCCAAAGGCAGTTTCTCCAGACCTGGGTATTTTTGTACCCATTTTTCAATCAAGCCAATTGTCTCATAGCTACAATTTCTAGTGAAATTGAAGACAGTAGATTTTAGCTACTTGTCATATTTGCTTTTAAAGTCAATCCAGCAGTTTAAAAAAATTAAACTGGACATTAGGAATACCTACTGTAAATGAGAACATGAAGTCTTTATTCAAGGCCAGACTGTGATTATCTTTTATGTAATCTCAAGGGAAAAAAATAATGGAAGGGTTTTATATCATAATGTACTGGCAACCAACAGTTGCTGTGGTCCTGAACATTTCCTATGAAGACCAAGGTATGGGCAGAGCCCGGAGCCACTTTCCCAGACCATTAAGGAAGCTGGCCATGGAGAACTGAGATTCCAAAAAGGCCTGGATATCTTAATGCACAAAAGTTTTTGCATCACCTTTGTCAGAGAGGTAATACATACAGTATCACTTACTGTGAACAAAACAGAATTACATTCACAGTCTACCATTGCTTCTTAGTCAAATAAATTGTGATTGGAGTCAGGCTAACCATATGTCCCTGCATATAAAGTGACTTCCAACCACAATGACTGATAGATAGATATAGATATATAGATATATAGATATATCTTGTCTTCAAACTAATGTAAGATTGTGTTGTAAACAGATTTTCAGTTATTACTGAAAATATTATTTAGTTGAGGTTGAGGAGATATACCTCATTTGTCCATATTTTTCAGATTTTCTTTCCCCATTTCTTTACTGAGAGACATTTACTGCATGTGAAAGAAAGCTTTATAAAAGTTGATAACATTTATCCAGCAACAAAAGTCTCAGGCATTGAAAAAAGAATATTTGCAAAAAATATTTATTTCCCAACATTTTCTATTTAATTACATGAAGGCTAAATCTGCACATGAACCAAATATAAATAAATGAAAAAAATTAAGCTATGCAAGTACAAAAATTAAAAAATAAAAAAAAATTTAAAAAAAAAGAGAGAGAAAACCCCAAACCTGTAGGTGTGCAAAACAGTCTAGCTGCAGCATGATTTATTTTCGTTCTGTCACCCTTATTCACACCATGTCAAATTTTAGCTCCAAGTCCTGAAAAGTATTCAAGGCAGCTAAGTTTTCATTGGAGGTCTGCCTGGAGCATTTTTCAGGATCAGGGCCTGCTTCACCAGGTGATCATACCAACATAAATTACACTACTTAACGTACAATTCTAATATATATTAATCACAGCACATACTCAAGTATTTATCAAAATGTTTCTCAACATAGTTATTTCAGACTATAGAATTCTGAGATATGAAATAGATTAAATACTTTACCTTAGCAGCAGATTCTAATCCTTTTGACTCTTGAAATGCAGGATTTAATATTGTTCCTAAGTGGTGACCATTCATTTGCCAAGTGAATCTGACATAATGAGAGAGCTTCCTGCATTACAAATGTATGGAAAGTTCTGTCTCAGAATTCAATTACAAGTATTAATACTTGCTATTCAGAGCAACAGCTCCAAAATAAAGCTCTTTAATTTCAGATTATAATTGAAAGTGTAACCAAATTATTGTATATTCTATCGCTTTTGGCACCACTGACAAATACAGGAACTAATCCTGTACCTGCTACTCACATTAACACTAATGCAAGTAATCGCATTCAAATTAAGAATGTGTAAATAAAGATTATTCATGTAAGTAACAATTACAAGATAGGGTGGATAAATCCACTGGAATTGAATGATACAATCCATTTATTTAGTTTCTTTCTCTAAGGTATGTGTTTTCATATGCCTGGTTGAAGCTAAAAGTACAACTGAGAATACAAGACCCTAAATAACAGATACTGCACAGGGTGCACTCAACAGCCCTGATACCAGTTGCTGAGTTTACAAAAAAAGCAGCTCCCAAGACCTCGCTGCATCCCTCAGTTCATGTTCTCCTACACGTTCATACAATCTAGGAGGCTTCTGACTCAAGCATGGGGCTCTACCTTACGAAATATTATTTAAGCAGGTATAGCCTACTGCCATGACAGTCCCATTAGAGGGAATGAGACAGAAAAAAATGTTGGCAAGATTACACTTTAAATTTTCTACTTTAATTTTTCTGCCTCTGTTTTAGATACTCACCCCACCACTACTCAGTTACAGTACCGACGATTTACCATGAAATAGCATTATAACTCAGATAATAACATCAAAGGAGCATTCGAGTAAGAAAAAAATTTTAAAATCATATCACCGTTCTTCTTAAAAAGAACTGAATAAAAATGCTATGGATAAAAATCAGATTTAGACTACAGTTTTCCAGGGTGCCTGGTACTTCCAAACATTTGCATGCTTATAATCTATACACAGGTCCACAACCAGGACTGGACCATTCTAACCACACTTCTGCTGTATAGCTGGGAATGTAATAAGTACAGCTGAACTGGTGACGAAAGGAATTCACTTGTGTAGACCCAGAGCTTCCCAGTCAGCTTCCCATGATTTCCACTCACCATGAGCCATCAGTCATGCCTCAATCTGCCTCTGTGGCAGCTGGGCTTCTTGCTAGCCCTTACTAACAGTCCAGAGCTATGTGAAATCTTCAGTCCTTCAAACGGCCAGGTAAAGGCAAATAGTTTGTAAGTTAAAAGTAAAGTTTTGTGGATTAACTTCCTAATCTGTGTCACTCTTAGAAAGATAAGTATTTTTATACAATTTGTTTTAAAAATAAGAAAGCTGTATCTAGATTAAGCATGTGTCTTCTGTGCAAGAGTAATAATCACATTTCACCAAAAATTGAATAAGTCTATCGTGTAAATGAAGGACTCCCTAAGCACACATTATCAAGAGAGACCATAGCAATCTATCATTTCAGTGATCCCTGAACAACAGGATCTGTAAGTAATTTTGATAGAACAGATTGTGACAGCTTCATAGGAATTATTACAAGTTGCATTGGCAAATATCTATAGAATAAAAGGTATCAAAAGAGGATGTAGACCATTGTGTCAATTCACAGATGCTCAAACATTGAAAGCAGCCTTGCTAAAATCAGTAAAGGGTTCACTAGAATAAAAAGACACAGTGATGGTACAGGAGTGGCTGAAGTATCACATATGAGATAACCATACTAAGGAAATCAAATGAAGATTTTGTTGTTAAATGAAAACATAAATAAACTAAAAAGATTTCTTTTCATCCTTCAGAAAAAACAAAACTAAGCACCATACTCGTATATAAAAGCAGTATGCACATATGTATATTAGCTTGACTGGCCTCCCAGTCAACCTACCAGTCCTGAGAGTTAAACGTGTAAGAACAGAAAAGTCTGGATGGTTTTTTTACAAGAAGCCCAAGTTATTAATGCATGGCATAGTCTGGTATAGGTGGAAGAAGGTGTGCTAGCATTATTTGGGTTATAAATCTTTTACCCTCAGCTCCTTCATTTGTCCTTGTATGTCATCTTACGCAGAGATAGTCACAAGAAATTCACCAAGGACAATGCGAGAAAACTGCACTAACCTTCTCCTTGAGGAACAATTGTGGGTTTAAGAAAATATTTTTCCATTTTACAGAACTTTCAAACAAGACACAATGAAATACTTCAAAGATGGTGACAGCAGATAGAAAAACATGACTCTCTCTTCTCAACTTCTCTGCAAAAGATCTAAGAAGATGCTGTTTGTGAGAGTGAATGAGTGGGATTTATCTGCCAGTCCATACCTGTGAGTAGTCAGAAAGGAAATAATTTAGAACAGTTCAGAAATGCTTGTCCACAGTAGTTTAGTCTTTCATGTCAACCCTTCCTTTACCACTGGCATTAGTGTATCTTGTCAATAGAAGGGTGTTTACATTTTGACAATTTTGCATTTGTAAAAAGAAACAATGAAACATTAGAAGGACAAGCTGAAATGAGGAAAAGTTAGCATGTCAATGCCCTAGCAAAAGGCCAGTTATGTGCTTACAATGTGCTACCTAATTTTCAGCATCTTGACATTAAATAACTATTCCATTTATGTTCTCTCTCCTCAGGGATCACTCCATGCGTAATGAACAAAAGCAATTCAGACTGACACAGAACATTTCATCAGTACCTCATTGTGCCTGACAAAAGCTAGTAATTGAGCCTTCCTCTCCTTCCTACTACTTTCAGTGGGAGCTTTGCCACAAAGTGCATGGGAGTTAGAGGTGTCTCAGTTCCCAGCGCTGTTGCGAGGTGCAAGTATGGTTCATAACTTTAATGCATTACAGGAGACACAGACCACAAGATGGTGTTCTAAATGCACATTAGAAGCCAAAAACACCAGATCCCAACACACCCTGATAATGACTTATTTACCTAAATTGTAACACCTCTTTTCCACATTTTTTTGAAACGTTGGTGTTTCTCAGTGTTGCTATTCACCAACCTCAAACAACTTTTGAAATTAAAGCAAACTAAAAAGGAAGACATATAACTGCCTCTACAGAAAGAGCTCTATGGAAATGTTACAACATTTATATTTACTAACCTGTTGTCATCCAGTGGGCTGTGTTTACTTTTCCACATTAGTCTTCCAATGCCCACGAAACTCTTCCTTCATGCACTGAACTTCTTCACTGAACACCTTTCCTTTCTGACTCCAATCCCTGCTTTCTCCATCTGAGAGGGTCAGTAGCTGGTGTGAAAAGTGTTAGGGAACAGCAGAAGAGTTTGAAACATCAAAGCTTCTTCTCACCTCCTCTTTCACCAATAAAATGTTTACTTTTGGTGACTTCAGCAAAAGTTACTTTAGTCACTGTCAGTGGCTTCATTCACGTGCCACTAGCATTGGAAGGTATCTTTGCTTTTTATACACAAGAAATAGATTTGTTTGCTAAAAAATGCATATTGAGACAACCCAAAAATAACTGCCCACTTAGTAAACAGTTTGAGCTAGCTACAACACTTTTACTTCAGTGCCATTTGTAAAATAGGATTAGTGTTGGCAACCTACTCCTTGTACCTTCTATCATATAAAGACTAGAGCAGTCAGCTAGGAATTTGAAGGTATTTGAAGTCACATATTTATCCCATATTTGCCCCCTTTAGAGAGTGTCCTCTCTGAGAATCTTTCTCCCACTCTTCCCCTGGGATTTCAGGTGAGCAATTTCAAGATATCAGTTGTCCTTCAATAACTTTTCTTTCATTAAGCTATCAAAATTCATTTTGCTAATTTAGGCAGTCCCCAACACATGTACAAAATTTAAATCTAATTGTAATAAATAAAAAAAGCAAAAAAGGTGAGTGCTACAGAATGCAAACCTGATAATGTAGTAACCTTATGCTGCCGAAGAAAGGATTACTTGGCACCAGGTCACAAGCTCCATGCAGACACAAAAGTGAGACTGCAACAGGGTCAGACTCAAGAATTTCAGTCCTCACTGAAACACTTTCACTAAAAATCCAACTGTTTGCTTTCCAGATACAAGTTCTTCCGCTCTCTGCTTCAGGACAGTCAATGCAATTCAGCTTTGGTTCAAAACCCCCATATTATCACAGTGTATATTAGCTCAGGAAAAAAAGAAACACTAAAACAGCTGTGGAGCCTTTAGACTGAAGCTGTCTTCTGTCCACTGCTCAGAAGACCTTGTGTCTGTTAAAATCAGTCTACACAGGCAGAGATACCTTGATTCATTTGCTTATAGTTAAATGTTCTTCTTTCCTGATAGCTTTGAAATTAATTTCACTCTACGAAAGCTATTTTTTTAAAAACACACTATAGCAACAATATGATTATGGGACAATGTTGATTAATCAGAGTTTAACTGCTGCAAACAAACCATTTTCAAAAGTAGATTCCTTCTTCACAGTAATTGCTAATTACAGCCAAAACATCCTAGCTTTCCTTGTCTCAACTGAATATGCACATTGTTTTTCTGACAGTTCATGCAACATAGATAGACTGCACTATGTTCCTAGTCCACCGCTTTTTGTTAAAATGTAAGACATAAAATTGTATTTAATTTTGTATTAAGCTTAAATATTAAAGTGATTACATTACCCCACTATACAGCAACATTTCAAAAACTGCATTAAACTGAGAAAATACCAGTGCAGGAGCGAAGTCCCACTGTTTAACAGCTTCGCTCTTTTCCAGAGCTCTAAGGAATTGTCATCTTTTAAGTACAAAAAAATTTATTGAAACTTCTGAATGCATACACCTTGTTGGACATTTTCAATTTCTTCTTCTAGGTCTATTTTGAAAGATCTCAGCATAAGTATATTTTAGTTTCTAAAAATACATATAATTATTCCCATAAGCTTGAAATCTTGCAGTTCTACGCTTCAAAATATAGAATTCTGGTTAATCATATAGCTGTGCAATATCAACCTGTGATATAGTGATGATATCCCTGTAAAATAAATGAGTAAAAATTGTTTTGCTCTTCAGAGCTTAATGTAGAAAAATTAATGCCCATTTTGTTCTAGAAGTGCATGAAGTACAGAGAGACGTATAAACCTTGACTGAGAAACTGACCTGAAGTGTACATGCATTACTATGACAGTCTGGGTACATATTTAGTGGTATCAAGGAGATCTGTGGTAGAGGAAGTTGAATAAATGAAACAAGTTTCTAGAGCAGGAAGGGAGGCAGAAGCAGCAGCATTTGGGGCTTTGAGAAGGATCTCTTGTAGAAAAACCCCATGGATTAGCATCAACCTGAAATTATTTTCTTTCATTCTGAAGATTTTTATCCTTCTCCTTTTTCCAAATAAATGAAAAATGCCATGCCAAAAAAAAGAAGAAAAAACAGAAACCTTTTTGGTTTTAATTTCTCAAAACAGAGCAATTGAGCAATTCAACTTTAAAAAAAAAAACCAAATAAAATCCACCAAAACCCCTATGATCAAATGCTCAATATCAGATGTTCTGATTTTTTTTAAAATTTACTTTCATTTTTTTCCCAGTAAAAATGTTTTCCAATGTTGAGCAAAAGTTAGGAATGATTTGAATTTTTCAAAGATCATTTTTATGATGAGTACACTACAAACAGTGAAAACATTTTCCTACCCTTAGAGCTATCTTTTCCTCAACATCATGCAAGATTGATGTCAAAACGGCATGGAGAAACTGTTCAGAGACGAATTTTGTCTTTAAGCAGCAAAGGTATTGATTTCGTGCAACACTGGGGAGCTAGCCGGTTTGCACCAGACAAACTAGCTCTGAAGTTTTCAGTGAAAAGTCAGGTAATTTATACAGTTTATCTTTCCTAACTATTCAGAGTACATTTATTTCTCAACACAAACAGAGCATCACCCAGAGCATTGTACCAAACTCATCCTGATTAATCTTTTTAAGACCTTGCTCTGTGTCAAGATGTAGTAAATATTTACATCCTCATGCTTGACTCTAGTCCCCTGTATAATGATATGCTGCCATATACTGCTGCCTATACCGTCTTTACTTAAAGTCTGATTCATTAATGATTGCAAGGCACACTGAGATGCTCACTTAAAAGCATCATGTCAGGCACAGCTGAAAAAGCATCGTAAATGAAGTGTCATTATAAAAAAATTCAACTTTTCTATAAGAAAAAGCACAATTACATTCATATGTATTTCTGAAACACTAGAAAGAATGATATCAAAAGTTTTTAATCAACAAAAATGCACTGCTATCCACATTTAAGTACAGAAGAGATTATTCAGTAACGATTCTATTTTTAACATATCATATTTGTGATCTGGAAGCAAAGTAAAAGAATAGGCTTAAGATGATCCTTACCAGACACAATACAACTGAGAATTAAAATCTGCATCTCTGCTTTTTTCCTGCTCTCCTATGCCAAGGTGCAACAAAGAGGCCTAGCTCCAGGTGATTTGATGTGCCATATGTGCTGCATTTCCTGCACACGCTAGGAGTTGAGAACAGCATTTCCAGGTTTACAGCTCGTCTGATTTTCTTGCTTTTTGTCAGTTTAAGCCTGCCCCCTCCTGTTGTTTATATATTTTATTTGTGTCCTTTTTGTTGTTGTTGGTTTTGTGTTGTTTTTTTTTAATACCAAGGACAATTTAAAACATACAACAAAAAGGCACAGGAAGGGAAAATGGAAGTGTTCCCTGAAAGACTTACAGCCAAATTCAGCCCTTTGGAGAATCTGCTCACAGAAGCATGAAATTTTCACAGATGTCCACATACTACAAGGGTAGCATGACTGACATGTTCTGCTGCCCTTGCTATTCAGAGTATTTTTGTGGGTGGCTCTGGGTGTGGGAGAGGCTTCTCTTTCACAACGTTTCAAAACACAAATCAGCATAGCCATTTTCAAAAGGGGAAGACATATACTAAAAATGCTGACCCATATGCTGAGCTTTAGCCCCTCTGAGTGGTCCTGCTGACTTTGAAGGGGCTATTCATATGCGAAAGGTACAGCATGTGGCATGGGCTCAGTTGTATAGTGAGATTTTAGGAGGTATGCCAGCTTTGCTGATGCACCTCAGATTGATTAACTGGTTCTGAGCTCTGCCATGGAAGGGCAACAACGAACACAGGAGGCAGAGTCACTGTGGGTCATGCTGCAGCTGTGCTCTGCAGAGCTTCAACAGCAGTGATGCTGGCATGGGAAGGAAAAGAACAGGGAAACAAGACCATTCAGGACTACAGTTTAGAGGGTATTATTATAGCCACCATACATCATATCTTCTACCAGAAGAACACCCTACCTCCAAAGGGTAGCTCCTCACACACAGACTCTTCATGGAGCAAGTATATTCACCCAGGTCTGCAGAGGCAGTAAAACGGGAATCACTGGCAGTAATTGCCCTCCAGCCACAGCTTCCCGTTGGGATTTGGCATGATGGTCTAAGCACTGCCAGAAGCAACAGAACAATGAGATAAATCCAATGCTACAGACTAGTCACTTCTCAGATTAATTTAGAAACTAAGTCTACAAAAGCAACTAGTATTGATAAACATTTCGCATTTAAGTACTGTGAACCAGATTTCCCACTCTCCAAATATCTCTATCCAAATCTCCTAAAAAAAAAGACCAAAACATTTTAAAATAAATTCCACGCATAAGCCTATTTCTAGCAACCAAATGTCTACAAGAACAGGGTTCAGGGTCAACAGTGCTAATCCAAAAAAGACCGCTCGCAACAAAACAATATAGTTAACTTCATAATCCTATTTTATTTCCACATTCTGGTCTGTAAGACTGTTTTCTGACCACATTGGTGTAATTAAATAACAATGAATCTCTTATTAAATACAAGGCCTGATTCTCGTCGCACAGGAATTGATGGCAAAGTTGCTAGCTGAAGTTTGGAACTGATCACACTCTATTTATACCTAACATATATAACATGCTATGGTTTTGCTTTGGGTTTTTTTTTTTTTTTTTTGGTTTGTTGGTTTTTTTCCACAGGAAAAAGATCTGGCAGCATACATCTGTTTCACAGTAAAAACAAGATATTAATATTACCCAGTAATTCAGCTGCTTCCCAGCCTTTGGGCAAACTTTGGTGAAGTGAGCAGACCCTCTGTTTTCATACTTGTTAATTCTGCCAGCTTCCTCTTCAGGAATTTACATGAGAATATGTTCATTTTCATGCAAGTTAGAGTCTGGGTTGTTGGTGTTTTTTTTTTTCAAATAGCTTTCCAAAGTAATAAATATCATCTCGTTGTAAAGTTACACCCAGCACTATGAGTTAGGTGCTGAGTGTCTGTTCAGTAAAGAAAATACAGTAAACCAGTATCATAATGCACAAAATGGATTCCAGCAGGTTACACTGAATGCAAATCACTGGGGGGGAGGTGGGGGGGGAGCAGAGCTAAAATCTTTCAGGTTGTGTATTAATAACACCCAGCAATGTTGAAAAAAATAATAAACTGTAAATTGCTTTTTCTACTGAACACATTCATCACCAAAAAAGGAGGAGGAACTTTCTTGTTATAGAAACTTACACTAGTGCAGGAAATATATCTTCTGGAATTCCAGCTGAAAAACAGAAAAAGAATTATATTTTCTATTTCTCCCGGGAGACCTCTTTAAATTATCAAGGTAGAGACTCAGTAGAAAGCTATTTAACATACAAGTTTTATTGATCATATCTGTCTTTGGAGTGAAATTGTTGTCCTCAGCTGCCTTGATTTCAGCCACTCCTGGTTCTCCTACCACTTTACCAACCATTCTTTCAGTGTATCAGCAGAGGTCAAAAGATGAACACGGGTTTACATGCACTACTCCCACAATTCCAGTCCAGAACAGGCTAAGCAAATACAACATTTGTACTGCCAGGGCACTGGAAGAGGGCTTTTGTGTAAACAACATGCGAATCTTCAAATTAAGGCCTAGGGAAGACTTAAATAGTACTAACACCTTTGAGTTACCCTCCTGCATATCCTTAAACCATTGACTGAACTCCCCATGTCTTGTCCCAGCACACACAGGATTCAAGAGTTAACCCTGGAGCTGGCTGCCTGAGAAGACAGTTGTTTCAATCTCCTAGTCAAGAGTTTGGAGGTGATTGTGACACAGCAATAACTCCTGAGAGCCAAAGGTTCATTCTTTAAGTTGGAAGTCCTGTAACAGGACTACAGACAACCTAAAATATTCATCTCTTAAAGAAAAAAAAAGAGTGGTGTCTCCCTTAAATGTGAGAGTGCATACAATAGGGGAGGGGGGTGGGCGTGGAGAAAAAGAAAAAAAGTAAAGGAATGTGTGAGACAGATTCTGGGATAGGCAGAGTTAATTGTTTGGTAAGAAATTCTATCACTGTTCAGAGATGATCTACATAGTTCAGCATATAATGTAATATGCTCCTCTTAAAGGAAGTTGTCAGTGTCTGATGGGTTTTTATTACAATTGCTCACTATAAAACGCACTATTTAATTACTAGCATGAAAGTGGTTCTAGCATAAAGAAGGGGAAATGAGACCTCTCCACCTTTTCAACAGTTAATGCACTTGTGCATGTAAAAATACAATGCTTTTTCATATGTATTTTTAATGATGCATTGCATTTTCTTAGATCTATGCGATGTAATTTCCCTGTTGATGCCCTTAGATATGATGCAATACCTAAATCAATATATGACCACAATATATAATTTAAATAAAACCAAAATTCTGAAGATATTGGTCAAGAAGAGATTAGTGATTTTGTCCCCAACTTCACAGCCCATTAAATGGCACATGTCTAAGTGTTCAGCTTCTAAAATATGCTGTCTTTCCCAAGACATTCAATGCTGATCTTCTAAGATAAGACAACTATTTCCAAAATGTTGAATTACCACTTCTGCAAAGCTGTGCATAATCTGGAACTTGACACTGTTTTTAACAAACCAACCAGATTTCAAAACATCCATTCTTGAAGATTATACAGTTACTGTAATAAAGTAATTGTCAAAATAAACAAACTAACACAGAACATAATGACAGAGAACACAAATATTTTTAAGTGAGCGTCAGGTTTTCAATGAAGCAGAGCACAAGTCAGAGTGTCTGATAGACTTTTTTGGTGTGCATCTTAGAATCCACAAACCGTAAGTGTACATGGCCATTCAATATTTATATGCATTATCAACGAAACAACTAAACATCATGTGAATTTTCTTTACCCTGACTAAAATCTCTTGTACCAGGACAACCACATCCATTGGGAAAGCAGTATTATTTGGAAAGAGGCCAGATCAGACAGATGGCAGAGAAAAGGGGATCAGTGAAATGTTTGGAGTTGGAAAGTTTCAGTAGTAATGTAACATTTTAAAGGACAAACAAATTGGTTGGTCTTTTTGGCTTCTGATACTCGTAAAAACAAAGAAAGGCATGGCATCAACAAAACAAATTTTTCTAAATTAAACCAAATAAATATAATCACCTGTGGTTTTGAAAAGATCTGAACTATTTAATGAAGCAAGGTATCAAAATGCATACATTCTCTTCATATATATTCCAAAATATTTTCCTGTTTCCCAAATGAGTACACATTGTATAAAAAAAACCCATGCCTCTTAGCTTCCTTAATTTTTAAGGTAAGTTTTTGAAACTAGGGTAATTTAATTCTTCTTATGTTCTGCATGAACGTCTGTAACTTTCAACTTTTCAACTGTGATAAAAATGTACCAGATTCAGTTCAGGTGTGTGATCAACAGGCTACACACTTCAAGTCACTGCTCTTTATTTGATGTAGGGCTGCTCACAAAAACCTGAAGTAAACAGACACTGTCTGTTTTCACGTTTCATGCACTGCATTTATGGATGCCCAGTGAAACCCTGAAGTAAAGATTTAACCAGATCTAATCAAGCTATCAAACAATGATTCAAGCAGACCTGTTTCTGTTGCCAACAATACATAAAACATTGATGTGGCTCCATCATCCAGCCACATTGACTCCTCATCCAGGAGACTCTGGGAGATTGATAAAGTTGGGAATGAAGCTCTGACTCATACAACTGCATCCATAGGGCTAAGGGAGATAGGTGGCTCGTTGCATTATTAATAATGCAGTGAGCATCTGCTGAAACATTGGCAGAAATCCTGGCAAACTAAAGTTATCTTTTGCAGACCCTCTGAACAGTTCAGGGGAAATATTTTAGATAGCCACCCTATGAGGGCTCCTGCAAACATTTTCATGTTAAACCCAAGTCATGTATATGTACATATTCTTTGTATTGGCTCCTGTCCAGCTCAAACACACAGGCAATATGGATCCCACTGTGCCAGTCATCATGTTACACAATTATTTTTATTTGTGCTGCCACAAATAAAGAATTAAAGATAAAAGTGGTACCTCTGGAATGAAATCTAGCTTTTGTTGTTAAGATTATTTCCTTGCCCAGTGACATAAAAGTGATCAGTATGCCATTATGTGGATAAAAAAATTAAAAAGTTTTTCAGAACTAACTCTGTCATCATGGACAGCAAAATTACTGCTGCAAGGAGCCACCAGCACATTTGTTTTCATTATAACCAAATGCACCATTCCCATCCAAATGATAATTTGACGGGGGGTGGGGGGGTGGTGTTCAACTCATGACAATTTATCCATGTCAGTGTTTATTATCTTACTGTCACGAAAGCTCCTATGCAGACTGCCAGTTTGCTATCTATACATGAGTTTAAAGCAGTATTTTGCCTGATCAGAAATATCAAGCAACTTATTATTTTGCATTTGCCAAAATTATTTTGTAATAGGTCACAGGGTTTTTTTCTTAAAAAGCAATCTGTACGGAATTTCTTAAAATATTAGATAGCCAATCCAATGCATCTATTGGATTAGTATAGTTTCATTGGAGTACAGTGCCATAGTTTCAATGGAATGTATGTTGGAACAAAAATTTTGGCTAGTTGTAACGAAAATAAGTATAAATTCTTAACCATATTTTCTGTTAACCACTTCTATTAATTCTCAGATGTCAGTTCTTTTGTCCACTTACAAGAATATAAAGCTGGAAAAAAAGCTGGTTTATTATTAGCAAAACACCAAGATTCGTAAATGCTGAGTCTCAGCACAAATCTGAACATTTTACATACTACTCTGGGAAAATAACAAAGACACAGGAAAATATAACAACAAGGATATAGCCACGTAAAGAAATACAGAAGACTTCATTAGTGATCAGTGTTTCAGTTATGAGGGAATTGGATTTCTGGCTGCAGCTTGTTCCTTCAGATTTTAAGATTTCCTGTCTTTAAAAAACCCTCTCATAATCTCTGTTGAACATTTTCCCAACTACCACCAACCCTCATCACGTTTACCTTTACATAATGTTGGTATGTACTCTCTAAAGTTGTTTCCATCTTTTCTGCCTGAAATTTTTCTGAGGTACACCAGTCCCTGACTCACTCAGTTGGCACCAGCAGTCGGCAACGCTCTTCTTGATAACCTTGACTTTCTTGACTTGAGGTTTAACATTTTCTATTACTTCTCAAATCTGCTTGCCTTTGCATGGGATGTATGGAGAAATCCCTGTGACAGTGCCCTTCAGCTTGCCAGCTTTCTATCAGGTATTTTGTTTCTTTGCTCTCCCATGTCTGCATCTGAAGTCTCTAACCTTACACCTACACTGCAACTTCTTTGGGCCTCTGTGCTTAGTTAGTCTTCCCACCACCCACCCACCCACCCACCCCCAACATTACCTCTTTTTACTTCAAGCACAATTCCCTTTAGTGCACACATGCCAACACAAACTACCTCAGTGCCCCAACTCCTGCATCTTTCTGTACATACATTCTCATCCACTCTCTGACAGCTCCCTCTGATCACTAGCTGATGATTAGTGTGGCTGAAATAGAGATGTTACTCTCCCCACTCCTCTCTCTCCAAGTTAACCTTGCATAAAGTCTCCTGTCACAGCCACAGTGGATAATACTGCCCATTGCTCAAACACATGATCCAGACGTCATCTTCAACTTAGACATCTCTATAGGACCTCTCCTAATAGCTGTGTATTACTATTACAGACCCTTGCTATTTAGTGCATGAGGTAAAGTTTTCCCACCCATCCATATAGATAAAAGTCTTCTCCAAGCTCTCATCATCTCACATGTTGGATACTCCAGTACTGTTTCTTCCAATTCTGTCAAATGCCACCTTGTTAGATTGTCAAATAAGAACACCCACATACACTTTACCCTACACTGCCCTTCACACTTGGGAGGAGCTTTTCAGAAATACCTGTGCAGGATCCTGTTATCTAAATCCTTCCTTCAAACTCTCTTTTACCACGGTGCCAATAAAATGCTGAGAAAACTGCTGTGCTATGCTCCCAGACCCGCACTGTCACTGGCTCCTTCTGCTTCCCTGTCTCCATGTCCACCTGCTGTCATCTCTCATTTTACACCTACACTGCAAGGACTTTAGGCCAGGGACAGACTCTTGTGCTTTTATAGTGCCACCCAGAGCAATGGCCACTTTGTGAACAGGACTTCTGGAGAACATAAACCAGTACTGCAAACCACAGCAAAGCATCACTGTGGTAAGAGCAACTGTCTCTGTCAGCATAGCTTTCCTTACTACAGAAGGGAGAGATACCCCAGCAGACCTTTCTTCCCACACTTGTCTGCTTGCAGCTTCTTTTGACAAAACAGTGCCTGCTTGACTTGGAAGCAGTCTGTCCAAGGGACACATCAGTGGCTCACACTTTGAAGCCTGTCTAGCAGTCAACCAGCCCTCTTTCCCTCATCAGAGAAGGAATAAGGTAAACCTTCAAGAGATACTGAAAAAAAACCCCAAACAGAACCAGTATCAAAGCAAGCAGGGGCCATATCCAGAACCTATTATATTTAAAGGAAATGCTAAATTTACTTTAATGGGCTTTGACAAAGGTCCACTGTTACAAAGAAAAACAGGCTTTTGCTGAAATTGGTCGAGTCATCACAGTAAGAGGCAGAGCTCTCTTCCAGTCCCACCACTGAGTTATTCAGCCATTCCCAGCCACCTGCTGGCAGTTCGCACTCCCTCTACGGGCTGCCTTCCCCTAAAACTAACACGTTCCAGCTGTTCTGTGGTCCCAGACCTTAACCCTTGCCTCCCCTGACTAAGTACTTGCTGTCTTCCTCTGCATCTTCTCTTTTCCCAAGCAACTTCTTGTCACATTCTTTGTGCAACTCTGTGATGAGGCCTAAGAGAAAGGTGAACAGTTTATACTGCAGAGTAAGACAAACAAGACCCAAACTGGAATCTTCTTCCTTTGAATTCAAGCATGGGAATTCTGGAGGGGTGAAGAAGATAAAAATAATTATCTGTTTTGGATCTGAATATTTTGCAACCACTTACCACTTGGTATTTTAATTCTAATGAGATCATAAAAATAAATGGTCTAAAAATAGCTCTTTAGCATTGCCCTTTTAAATTTGTATCTTATTAAACAAAATTAGTCTTTGCCACTCAAGTTCTTTATATATACTCTATAGACACTTTTCATATATATATATCTGGATATGCACTTCCTTATTCTAGTTCTATAGGAAAATTTCTGCCTTTTCATATTTATAATACAATATTATAGCAGACACACCCTTAGTACAGTTGCCATGTATTACTCGTCATCATGAGAACAAAGTAAAGGAAAAAACTCTACAGTTTCCTTATATTTTGATTTCACTAAACTAAACAAAAAAGTATTATGAGAATTTTATATGTGTCTTCTTGTCATCCATTTCTTTCCCCAGACACTGATAATCAGATACAGCACACAGAATGAGTACTTATTCTTCAGCTCCATCCATGGTTCCCAACTATTAGGTGAAGGGTAAGTAAGTTCTTGCTGTCATTAATTCTTCAAGATTACTTTACTTTGCTGCTTTTCAAAATACATTTTCACATCCTCAGGCACTGTGTGTGGCCAGCCATCCTAACTGTTTCAGCTGGAAGAAACATCAAGTAGAATCTGTCAATAAGTCAAACACACGGAAACAACTGAGGTTCTAAAATGTGAATCTGAGAGATGGGGGGGGGGGGGGAGAATACTTAGACTTCTGAAAGAAACCTTTCAGCGATGAGAGGTCTACAACGACTGTACAGAGACCAAGATAACACTCCCCTTCACATTCCAGCTGTTCACATATGAAGAGTCAATTAATATTCTGTATATTCTGTCTGTTTTGTGACAGGACATACAAAGTTCATATTATTTAGTCATTAGCTGATATACCTTATTGCAGGACGAATCTACCCTGTCAAATTCCTACAGACAGAAGCATTTGGGGCTGAAAGTAAAACATCCACCAGTGATAATATTGACTTGCAGCTTATTGGAGGTATTTACATATGGAAAGCCAGCTGTTAAAAGGAGAAAGCTGATTCAGTGTTCTCTATAAGGATTTAAGACAGTTTGAGAAACAGCTTCAGTTATTAGGAACAAAGTTTTGCTGATCATCAAACATACTAACAGAAGCCTAAAGCGCACCTGGGCCTCCCCCTGAACTTTCACATACTTGAGAGTTCTTACCAGTAAAGGAAAAAAGGATTGGAATCACATTTTTTTGCTGCAGAGAAATAGAGAAACAAATAAAATTCATTCCAATTTTGAATTTTTTACTTGTATACAGTGATATATATATATATCTACATTCTCAATCTTTAAAAACAGTTTTGAAATTACATATTACTTCTACGGGCATCAGGAACTGTACAGCATGGAAATAATTAGCACACTGTATATCCACAGGAAGTATTTCAACAGATAGATGTAGAAAAACAGGGATAAAATGGATTACTCCAAAGCATTCAGGAATCGGTGCAGAGATATTTCAAAATCCTGCAGTTGAATTCTGAAAAAAACAATGAGCAAATATGGGAAATCCTCTGCAAACCACAAAAAAAAAAAAAAAAATCCTGTGAATGAGGACTCATCTTCTCTACTAAGCCCATATCCAGAGGCTTTTCCCTACCCCTAAGGAAGGTAAGCAATGAGATATGGAATCTAGTTTGGATATTTATTTTTAGATCAAGTTTGAATTATTACTTGGTTCCTTTTACCTTTTGTAATTTGGAGGTTTTAGATCCTGCACTTAAGCTTTCTAAATGCAGAGCCTATTTGAAACTTTTCACCACAATATGAGTACTTTGTGAAAGAAGAGAGCCGGTAGTGTCTACCAATCAAGACTACAATTGACTTTCAAGACAGCCCAGATGGCAGTCACATGGGTTTTGGTATATGCTTCATTTGAAGATGCTAAAATTATATGTCTGAAAACTGGGGATTTGAGAAGTATTGATTTTAATCCTAAGTTACAAATCTCTCAAATGTATTTTTCTATTTTACTCTTGCAGGAGATTTATAGAGAAACTGAAAACACAGATTGCCTACTCAAACTTCTTTTAATGGAAATTGGTATACTAGTAAAATAGCCAAAATAGCCTTCAATTGCCACACTTACAATGGCTGCAGGAAGGCCAAGGTATGGGGACACAGGGCAAGAGGCATAACTTTGTCTCTCTTCTCTTTACCATTTCAAGTAACTGGCACCCTTACTATCAACTAGATTAAATATTATTATTATATCCTTCTAATATACTGTACAACAGTGAAGTTTAATAGAGATGCTTTAGCAAGCTCTTGCAAAGCAATCTATCCACTCCCAAAAGCAAAAGCTGACCAGTGTTTAAAAACATAGTGATTGCTATTACAAGTTGCTAAATAATGTGCTTAGAAGTATTTAAAAGACCTGATCTTTGAGCTAGCTGGCATTTTTCTGGAGATATTTTCTTTTTTTTTTTTCTTACTCAGATGGCTTCAAATGGTGATTTGGGCAGCTGGAACCTAGGGGCATATTTGCTTCATTACATACATTATTTTGTCAGCTGGAGCTGATTTTTTGTTAATATACAGATGGACAGAGAAAACCTTCAAAGACTTTACAAATATATTTTGTTTTAAATGTAAATACACCCTGGTATCATTAATAGCCAAGCTAGCTTGTTTCTTTTAGCATTCTACACCTTATATGCCAATAATCTCAGGGCTTTATTTTGCCTGATATAAATTTTCATTAAGCCTGAGGAGGGCTCTTTCTGTCTTTCCTGACTGATTCAGGTTTAATTGGCCTCTAAGGATAGTAAGCTGCTTGAGAGTTCTTTCAGAATCTGTGTTCCTCTGCTTCTTTGCCAAATATTTTTTTATTTAATCTAGCAATTTGTTTCTATCAGCTTCTTTTCCCCATTTTCCCTGCCAGAGACAAAGCTGATACATTTTTTCTCTCATCAGATTTTGTAAACATTCCCTCCCATCAGTGTTGTCAAAAGAAACACTGTCTTCCCTGTAGCTCCACCTTTTCTTTCAAAGACCATTCTGATACGTTCTAAAAAGGTTTCGTCAGAAGATTTTTGCTATTTGCCTCTACTCCAGTCTAAGTGAATCCTCATAACAGATGTGTGGGCTGACCATGCCATTTAACCTCTTTCCAGCAAGGCCAAACCAAGTGTAAGGAAGTCAGAACATAACTGAATCTAAGATATAGTGTGAAAGAAAAACAAAAAACAAACAAACAAACAAAAAAAAAAAACCACCAAAAGAACCCTCTTACACAAGGAATTCAAAATTATACAGAAGAGTACTTTCCTTTCAATTTACTTTCTCTTTCTTAATAATCATAGAGAAACCTTAGAGCTTTTTTTCCTTCTTTCTATCAGGGAAGACTAGGATTCTTACATGATTTCCTTTAAAATGAATTAAAGAGTTTTGCTATCATTGTGCAGTTTCCTGTTTTTTCATTCTCTTCAGTATGGCTACAGAAGCCTCCATTTCAGCAATATATTATTTCCATAAACAGTACTGAATCTATTATTTGCTTGCCATACCTCCAATCGTGCTTTCACGGTTTCAGAAATAGCCCCATTCTGCAACAGTAATTAGCGGATTTCTAAGCTGGTAGCTTACAGTTTGCTTTTTTGGGCTGCCTTTGTAGCCAGTACTCCTCTGTGCAGCTTTATTTATTTAACAAATTTCCAACTATAAAGTCTATGGCAGTCAAAGCCATCCCTCTTCTCACAGATGACCACAACATTCAAATTAATTTCATACCAATACTCAGCCATTTCATACAGCTGAGTAATTGGAAAGCCAAGCTTAGCCTGAGATGGATTTTGATCTCTCACAGATAATACCTGGATTTTCAGTAGTGTGCACTGTAAGCTAGAAATTTTGAACCATGTCATTCTCAAATATGCTCTCATGTTCATGTCACATTCTAACGTTCAAGAGACTTTGAAAATGGAAAAGACAATTATTCCAGAATTTGGTGAAGTTCCAGATAGTAGCAGCAGAAATTGCATCAAGAGGAGTCTAGCAAAAGGCAATAATCTACTGTACAACAGTTTTTATGTCTAGGAACTAAAAATTGCACAGAAAGGCTAAAAATTTATATTTTGTACTTTCTATAACAGGGAGAGAGGACAGACGAAGGACTCCAGAGAGATAAAGAGAATGTGTGATAAATAATAGAGAGGGGATAGAGAAATAAAATGTTAAGACAGAGAAATGATTGAAAGAAGCAGTCTGCTTCTGACCCAAATGTGGCAGACGTTTCCCATTAAAGCAGCTATCTCAAATTAACACCTTGAATGAAATTTTGTGTCCACTGAACATCAAGGGGGACAAGATTCCACCCAATCTTTGAGGTAAAACCAAATAACTGGATAGATGTTTAAGACTGCCATTAAAATGCTTTCTGTAGTCTGTCTTGAAATGAAAAAAATGAGAGACAAGCACAGAAATAGTTTAAGAGTTCCATGCAAGTATTTATGCTTACCTGGCTGAAGAGAAGCAGGAAAGCATGTTCTCCTAGCTCAGATGCTTGCTTCTGACTAGTCTTGGACCCTTCCACTACCTTTGTCTTCCTCAGAACATGCAAAATTTTCATGCTCCAAAAAGTAGGAATCTTAAGATAACAATCAGTATTTCTTTGCCTCAGTAAGTTTACATACGCAAAGGATTTATATATTGAAGGATACAAGATTTCTTTCTTTTAAGAGTGAAGCCCCACGTTACCCCATAAGCATCAAATACTGTACCTGTATTTCAGATGTTTTTTAAGTCTTGGGACTTCAGGACCATGTTTCGCTTGTCTGCTATGCACAAATCTTCTGCACACATTAAACTGACAGATCATAAAGTGTGCTGCCAAACATAAAAACTAAACAAGAAAAGAGCAGAAAACTTTCCATCTCTGTGATCTTTTCCAGTTATTGCTACTTCAAGTGTTCCTTCAATTAAGCACAGGTTAAAATATAGAGGTTGCAAACTGTTTATATTTGACATGTCAAATGCATGGGGGGTTTGGTGATATTTCTTTTTAACTTACATAACTTGATTACTTTTTTATAAAATTGTTGCAATCTTTTACAGCTGTTTATATGCTCTGGTCCTGAAATCTGCAACCTTCTTATAAGTATCTGGTAATGAATTTCAAAACCAGCCTGTTTCTAAAGTATGAAAAAAGTCATGAACATCAGGTGAAAATTTACAGCCCTTACTCAATGTAAGTGTTTCACTTGACTCATTTTTTGTAGTGTAACACTGAACCAAGCTTTCCTGTGGCAATCCCTTGCTTTTGTCACAAAAGGAGATGTGAGGCTTACCAAAACAAAAGCATAAAACTTGTTTGTGAGCAATAAATTGTTTATGAATATGAATATTTGACTACATTTTTTTATAAAAGTGAGAATGAGGGGGTTTTTTCTAATTATATAGGCTTCATTGTATGGAATTATATAGATGGGATAATATAATCTTACATAGATTTTAAACCCTATGTGATGACAGGACAAGAGACATTCACAAATAGCTTTTACCTTTATATTTGCAGATATAAAGGTTCCTTGCAGTGACATCAGGCCACAGTTAACTCTCTGCTCCCTTTTTACATGTTCAATATTCAAGAACAGGGTCTTCTGTTTTTCCACACTGTCTCTCTCATAAGCAGGACAGAACAAAGTTTTGACCATTTGTACACCAAAGCTTTCTGCCTCCCACAAATAAACACACAGGAAACATCTGCTGCTCTCGCTCAAAGAGGCAGGAGGAGCAAAGGGGCTTCTAAGAAATCTGCAGAGCTGCAGAAGAGGTGTGCGTTATGTGAGGCTGAAAACTAAGGCAGTGAGAGGATTAACACTGGGAAGTGACAGTTCACCTCCATTACTCTGCTGCTGAAGCTGGAGCTCATCCATGATTGCTCTGTATTCCCATCCACTAGTGTTTGGCATTGTACGTGTACTGAGAGGGAAAACTGTAAAATATGCCAGATCCTACGATCCTGCATTTGAAATATTTCTTATTTCTATTCCTTCCTCTGAGGACTGTTAAGACTTCCAGGGAAGCTAGAAAATGCCTCCTGCTCCAAATCTCAGATGAGCAAATACATAATTGGGCATATAAAAAAGCTAATTAGCACTATGGAAAATGGTGCTATTCTAATTCTTCAGGTAAATACTAATTGGGGGGGTCATTGTTTTAAGCAAATGTAAAAGAAGTTCCCAAATGACATTAAGTATTGGTATAATTTTAAAAGATGTGTTATTTACAGGAAAGACTTGAATAGTTCCTTTGGAAGTATTTCAAGCTGTTAAATAATTATGTATTTAGAATACATTACATTTACAAACGTACATGGAAAAATTATGACTAAATCCCTTATCTCAGATGGCAGCTTTGGCACAAATAACCCCAAATGGAACTACGGATTTAAGCCAAGAACGTAAAACACTGACCAGCGTATGACACCCCTTCACAGCCGCAGTGACCCTCCTCACGGGCATGGCAGCACAATGACCAAATGTCACTTAAAAACAAAGCCCAACACTGACCAAAGGTTGCTTAAAAACAAAGCCCAAGGCCACACGCTCACACCCTTGGCCCACACCCCCACCAGAGGCATGCCACCTCCAGCACCTGCTCGCCCTTTCCCTCAGCCCCACATGCCGCTTATGCCGCCTCATAACAGCCTGGGGCCGTAGCCCCTGCCCTACCGCTAGGCCGTGGATTACCCGCTGCAAGCGGGACCTGCGCCAGTCCTTTGGACTGGTCTCCAAAATAAATAATGTTACTGAAATCGTGCTCTGTGTGTGTGTGCGCACCTGCAGGGCCAGGCACAGCGGAGCAGCTGGCTGGGGAGCCACAGGGCTCTGGAGGTGTGTGGGGGTCTGTGGGTCCTCCACCAGGCAGGAGAGTCCCTGTGGGACCTGGGCCTACAGCACCCACACAGGCCGGCTGCAGCCTTCCCGCCTGGCAAGCGAGCTGTGGAGAGCAGCTCTAACCACAGCAGGCAAACACAGCTTAGTGGCTGGGGAACAGAGAAATAACCTCTTCCTCACATAGCAAATAAAGCCAACATGCCAAAGAACCGTGGAAGCGAAGAGGCAAACAAGCCTCGTTTTGCCACAGGACCAAGCTCCTCTCTCATACTTAGTTTCCAATCCAGTTCCCAAACCCTCGTGTCCCTGCATTTAAAATGAAAGGATGGAATTCAGCCAAGACACTGCCCAAACAGCAGTCCACTGTTCAATCTTCAGTGTACATCTCTTTCTCTGCACCATAAATCAGTCTCAGTAGTGCATACTGCCAGATAGATACAAGCTTTATTAGTCCTCAGGCAATAATGCATCTCCATGGCAAACCTATCTAGCATGTGCTCTCTTGTTGGATTTATAGTATCTGGTGACCCGGGGAGAATTATGACAGGAAAGAGGCGTACAAAGCAGTAAAGAACCAAAAGACAGTGAGGACTGCTATGAAAACACCATGCAGCACTCAAACTTAGCCTTCTGCCCCCCTTTTCCCACTTTATCACATCTCGTCTGATCCATCTACAGCCTCCCTGAACAGCTGCATTCACTCTTGTGAACCTGGACCCAAAAAGGTTTCAGTGGGGAGACCAGCGACTAGGACCCCATACGTTATATCAACTCTTACCGTTACATGTCTCCACAGACTTCTGCAGCCCTGCCCCAGGTCAGCTGTCCAACCCATCTGTTCCTACCTTTTTCCCACCACCCTCACTTCGTTCTCATGTTCACAAGTCTTCCTACCAGCCCATAAGCTGTGCCACAAGAGCACACTTTTTGTTAACTGCTTGTTTAGTGTCCGGTACTAACAAGCTGCTTGTTACCAGCTCACTTAGCTCTTCTTACCCACTCCCCAGTGCTGCTCTTAAAAAATATGGCAAAGTGCTGCTATACAGCCCTGTTATTGGCTCCAACCACACTTGAACATTAATTGTTTCTTTATGTAAGGCTGTAGCAGAGGTGCCAACAGGGATCCAAGGCTTGCACAGTAAGGGATACAGCCATGCCAGATCAGCTTGTGCTCAACACCTCCAAAATGGGCAGAGCATGACCAGAAACAGCAGGAGCTCACAGAAGTAGAAGGGCTGGTGGAAGGTCCCAGAACAGGTTGCAGTCAAGCTAACAATTAAGACATAGCTTCTTCCCTTTCAGAAGCCATTGTTTTCATCACTAAACCTTCCAGCACTATGATTTGTAGTACTAGAACTAGACTCTAGTACCAGGGAAAACAATGGTCCCACAGAATACAAAAAAAAAAGGTCTCCAAAACCCACAGTGAGCATAAGCAATAGGGTTTTTTTGTAAAATCTACCTTCCCTAGTACTGATGATGACTCATACATTGGCCTGGACACAGAGGACAGCAATCAATTTAACCAGTAAATGTAGATCAGACCCATCAGAAACACCATCGTGACCTCTCCACCATGGGGTGAACCCATGCAGAGTATCTCAGTGATTTTCCATGCAAATATCTACTATGGTGCCATTTCTTAACACAGCAGCAATGGTTGCTTACAATATAACAGAGCAGACTGTTACTCTCCTCTAAGTGTTTGTCTGTCAAATCAAAACACAACTTGATGGAGGAAAAAAATCCCAGTTAGGAAACATCTGTGATGAAGCAGCCATTTGTGGCTTTTGTGCATGAATTATTAATAAAATTCTGTGAATACCTTGCATAGGGAAGTAAGTGCTATAGAAACAGAAGGGAGAACTTAAGAATGTGGGTAGGTGGGAAGCTCAACATATGTGAAAGTCAGGAACTCCTTCGGATAACATAAGATTTCAGTGATATTTCATCCATGCCTGGATCAACCATCTCTCTGATAATTCTCTTGTCAGGGGCCAAGAGGTCCTTACTTGAAAGACCTTTCTCGAGAAAGGTCTGTCGGACTGTATGATGCCACTTAACAACTAATCATTGGTGCTTGAAAACTACTTGCTACAGTGATCCAGCAGCATATAAACCTTACAAAGGTATTGTTCTTCAAACAGTTTTGTGAAAATGCAAATACGCTTTAAGACATATAAAGAAGTAAATCTTGCTCTATTTGTAGGCAGGCCACCAGCATGCCCAAGATTTGAGCTTTCAGAGGCAACAGGAAAGCTGTGCACAAACAACAAATAGTTCCGAGTCTTGCTTTGGAACCTTTTCCTGGTGGTGTTCATCTCATGTTGATTTCAAAATCTGTGTAATCAGACTTTTCACCTAAAGAGAAAGCATAGCAGAGGAGGGAAGGTTATTTCCTTACAGGTAATTTTCAGAGCATACTTCTGCCAACTCAGCAATGATAGGGCTTGAGAATGTGTACCAACTTGTCTGGCCAGGGGCTTGGTCAGTGTCAAGATGCAAAAGTGAGCTCTGGAGTTAGGCAGAGACTCTGGTTTGAGTCAGAAATTACTCTTCTTTCCTTACTTTCAAGGTTAAAGAAGGAAACATACGTACAAGCCCTTGTACAAAATGTTTCCTTTCAAAACTATCTTTCAGAAACTAGAGCACAGAATAACTGATGCAAACCACCACTGTGGAAAAGATGTAATTCTTGTCTAGTAGAAACACTAAGGGTAGCACAGGGTCTTTCTCTGCTGGGTGCTCAAAGCAGAGCTGTGTATTATAACTTACTACCTTTGTTTTATGTTTTCCTTAATTTCAAAATACGCAAACATTAAACTTTGTTTGGGCAATTTGAGGTCCCAATGACCACCAAACTATGGGATACTATACATACTTTGCAGCTAGCTATGACTGTTGGAGATAGCGGAGACTTACCACTGATGTGAAGGGTAGGTTTTCACTGGCAGGAACATTTCTGGATTCTAGGTGAAAATGAAGAATCTTCAAATAACATATTATCTCCCCATACAACAGATACAGTTTAATGTATGTAAATACTATATACATCACAGAACATCACGTGTTGTGTATCTAAAAATTACATTATGTACAAATTTTATAGTTATTTTCCAAGCACAAAGGCACACTGCAAAAAAAGGCATGCGGCACAATTCTAAGCAAAGCGACAACCTGAAACTTTGGACTGCTGCAATACCCCGAAATCACACTCAAGAATATTTTTCGGGGGGGTTGGGTTTTTTTTCTTTTGTTTTTTTTTTTGAGGGTGTTGTTGCTGCCGTTGTTGTTTTATGTCTGTGGCCTACTGGACATCTCAGGAATTGTGAAGGACCAACATACCTGGACAAGAGAGGTGGAAGGCTCCCACAGACCACTGTTTCCCTGCCAGGAAGAGGTGTGGTTGCAGGTTCTTGTGATAAATTACACTTGGAGCAATACTTGAGACTGCATAAAGCCTACACATCTGACTAAAATTCTAGCAGACGTCCAACAGACACGGACTATAGGAACAATGTACCAGAATACACTGAAGTAGTAAGGAACAGCAATTCTGGACCATCAAAGGGAGGTGGTCTTTTTATAGAAAATATCACCTGCCAGATAAGATCTGAGTCAGCCGTGTCAGCTTCTTCTTCCCTGTTCTACAGTGCCTGCTCCACACTTCTGGTGGTAATGGCGGTAGTAAAAAGCTAGAGGAAAGACAGCCACCTGCTCATTAGTTATTTAACTTAAAAGAACTAAGAACCACTTGACAGGCAACTATTAGCTCCATTCCCTCATTCCCCAACACCCAGAACAACTTGTTAGAGAACGTATCAGAGCTTTCCTAAAGCCTTCGGGAAGGCTTATCTTACTGATTCCAGCATCTCAAAATGCCTCAAACCAAAGCCTGATATTTCTTGTTCAGACAAGCTGAAAGAGGAGCTCTATGGAGTCTCTTCCCAGAGGAAAATCTGTATCTTCAAACCAGAAATCCTGCTCCTCACAAGTGTTTCAGTGATTGTATCATTCTCCTTAGTCATATTGCCCCTTGGCCTCCTAAGCAGCGATGATTAAAACCTCTTGTTCTCTGCAAGAATGGGTAGTAAGTAGCTTTTAACTTGCAGAGATCAAACCATTAGTTCATTCACAAATCATCCCAAGAACACTTAGATTATAGCAAGTATACATACAGGCCTTGTACTTACTGAAAATAAGTACCCTGGCTGTTAAACCTAGTAACATGGGCTGCGTTCAAGCTCATGCTCTCTTGCAGAACCAGTTTTAAGGTCTTCTTAATTAGTGATTACATCAGACTGCAAGAGATGCCAACCACCCAAGGATCTAATGGCTACCACAGCACGAAACCATACAAGCAAGGAAGCCCAATGTCAAAATAAATGTGTAAAATGCTACAGATTATAACAAGCAAGAGGCACATCAAGCAACCCTTGAAGAACTGATTCCCACATAAAACTCAGAAAGCCTTCTACAGAACGCACAATTTTGTCTTTGTATCGTATGAGCTGCTGCAGTGACCACAAAAGTAAGCCATGAAGTAGCAACAGTCCTAGATATACCAAAGATCTAATACCTGGGCTTGTGAACCTTTGTCCTGGAGGTGAACAGAGATCTTTCAAAAATCACTGTCACGCAACATGAACACACACAGCAGCGTTCTCAAATAACAGAAATACTATGGCTGTGAGCCTTTAGGCAGACAGCCCTTAGACTGCAGGCTTTCCATCAGACTTTTTCCTATACATTTCCAAAGTTACTTTCTTCCAAAACTTCTACCTTCTGAAGCTTCTTAACAAAAATACCCTTTTAAAAAAAAGCCTAAACATTAATTAAAGTAACCAGTACTGAACATTAAAGTTCAAAATAATCTCATCTTCAGCAACGAGGCATCAAAACCTTTGGCACCAAAACACCTTAATCCACAGATGCACATATTGTTCCTTTGAAAACTTTGAAAAGCAGTTTCATTAAGAAAGTAGCCCTCTTCCCTCCCTCTTAAAGTAATGCGCTAATATAAATAAATATAAATAAAACCAAATAGCTAGAGATGAGAAACAGAACCCAAGTATTAGAAATTGAAGTAATTTACACTAACACACTCTGTGAACTACCTGTCTAAAGGAAACGGATTCAAGAGTATGTTAAAATACTGACAATATCCATGGAACAGTGCAAGTCTAAGCAGTACTGTCTTCTCTCCAAGCGGCTGCTCTTGTGACTTCCCAACCAATTTCACTCTCTTATTTTAAGTAGATTAATCTGATGGTGACTTAACTCCCTTTTCTCTTACCTGTCAATTCCTGGTGCTCTGGATCTCAAAAGATTTGCATTAATGTTTTTTCCATTAAACTGCAAACATGGAAACTCTTCCCTTGACTTTTTCCAGTTTTCTCTTTTCTAGGCTAAACTCTACCTGGCTTATCGTAAATTATCCTGGTATGTCCTCTGGCCATTTGATACTCCAAGACTTTAGACTTCACAAATAAAAGCTTTTCACTTTCATTAGAATATCGTATACAACTGTCACTCTTTAATCTCAACAGTTCTCACTGGTCTTTCTTACTCCATCTAAAACATCCCTTTTATCCAGTTTCCTATCAAGACTGTCTGTATTGTGGCATGCAAGTGTCACAGGACTTAAATGCAACTTTATTTTCATATTCTATATGATAGGGCCTATGTTTCCTCCGTGCCCTGCTCAGCATAAGGCCAAAAAAATTACCACTACACCAACACAGTATATAGCACATGCATGCCTGTGCACATATAAATGCGTTTTTTTGAGAGCAAGGTGGGATATTACCACTTATATATCTTGTCCACAGGGAAAAGAAACACAATTTCTACTTCCCACCATCTAGTGCAAAATAACAAAACATCTCAGGCAATCAAGATGTATTATGAAATTACACCTTGTTAGTTAACAAGAAGTACAGTAAACTCAAGTCAAAAGAAAAAAAAATAGTGTTTTATTAACTACCACACTGTTATAATACACTTTAAACGTACAATAAGGTAGCCTTTAAATCTGAGGTGGTTTTAAGAATAACAAATGAACAGATTTCCAAATGTTTGTAAATAGGTGAACTGCAGTAATTATTGTTGTACATTTTTTGAAAATGGTATAGCACTTACAGACTGGCTATATAACTTCATTTTGTACATTTTTCTATAATTGAAAATATAAACAGTAATTAAAAAATAAAAAGAAAATTCAGCATAATAAAAAACATATATGTTTATCAGTTAAATGTACTGGATACATACAATTTTTAAGGGAAGAAGCAAAAAAGGAAAGATGGCTGATATTTAAATGCAGATTGACTAACCAAAAACTAAACAACAAACAAATAAAAGCCTCATAAAACCCCTAGTTCACTATGACTATATCCATATGTTTGGGAGTACTGTCAATATGGAAGTGATTTTTCTGTTGTATTTGCATATGTTATATTTTACTGGTAATTTACACGATGGCTTTTAAGGCCCTGGCAGACAGATGTTTTTGGAAAAAGATCTGATAAAAATCACTGCTGAGACGCAATACACCTTATTTTTGGTCCTCCAATGTTCAAAAGAAGGGATATACTTCACTATAACATTTGCCTTACCACCCAAATGCCTCAACCTATACATACTTATTTTTTTTTAACATTTTAAGCTTTTTAAACATTGGTTATATTGCCCACCTTGGTTATTGAAAGAATATTAACAAGACATCGTTTTGGCAAATTAAATCTTAAACATGGCTTTTCAATAGGATTTAAAAGGTGACTATCCCTAGAGTTCCATGTTAAAATGTAGTTTTCAAAATCTTACAAGAGTAATGCTTAAAATATTGTACATAGTTAACCTAATTAAAATAATTAGCTTCAAAATGACAAGTTGATGAGCTAAGTAAAGCCTACACTATGTAACATTTGCTTGGAAACTTGATTTGTCAGTTATGCATAATAAAAATTCCAGTCATCAAGAAAATTACAAAATTTCTTTTATCATAACATGATTTCTTTTCACCCATCAACTTCTTTTATCTTACAATAGATAAATACCAACATGTTCTCATTTTTTTACACTAAACCACACAGGATTGATGCATTTGGTTAGACTACCATTTCCATCATTAAATTCTTTTTTTTTTAATATAACTTGGTAAAATTTCATCTCTTCTAGATTCCAAAAGTACCTACAAAACCCATGCAATTTTACCATTTTAATATACTATGGAATATCATACAAAGTAAGGCATTTCAGTGTCATGTATAACCAAGTTACTGTCAATCCAAAAATTTTTGCACATCAATAAAAAGATATCTAAGAACTTAGGAACAATATTCTTCTCACTACTGTATAAAAATAACCACAATTAATAGGTATCTTGTGTAATATTTACTCCATTGTCTCGTTTCCCGAAACTGTGACAAGCTGTAAAGGTATTTCAGTGTTGGTAAGAATATCCTGATTGCTGGTGCCAGATGTATTAACAGTTCCTATTCCTGAAACAGAACCTTGTTGAATATTTGCAAGGATAAGTGTTGTTCCTCCTGCAGTAATCAAAGTATCATCAGGTGTTGCTTCTACTGATGCCAGCACTGTACTGCTAGAGTGAATACCTTTTTTATTCTGATGTGTTTTAATGTGTTTGGCAAGGTGGTCACTTCTCATAAAGCGTTTTGAACATTCTGGACAGACAAATTTCTTCTCACCTGTCACAGAAGATAAGAAAAAAAAAGTTTTCAAGAAGGTTAAAAATACCACATGCACACAAAAAACTGGGATAACTTACCACCTTTAAGAGGCAAAATTCTAACAACATCTATACTGAAGAAAAAAGCAATCCAACATGATAAACATGCGTGTTACATTTCTACACACTCCTATAAATCTATAAACTATACACTATATATAAATTTCTATACACTCCTATAAATCCTTTTTTTTCTGTGTCCCACAATGTTTGGGGAGATCTTTCAGGCAAGCTAAAGAATATTGCCATCTCATATCCTCAGGCTGCTAATTTTCACTGCAATTATTACCAATAAATAACTCTTAAGAGGAAAACAAAAGCTGCAAATGCTGGACAGGGAAGACTACATGAGCTCCTGCAGGACCACACTTGAGACTGACGGGCAAGATCATAGGGTAATTCACGTCTGAAGTCCCCCTGGAGGACTCTAGTCTGATGTCTCTCTAAGCAGGGTCAGCTATGAGGTCAGACCTAGTTCCTCAGGAATGTATCCAGTTTGGTCTTGAAAAACGTCAAGTATGGAGACTGCAGAAACTCTCTGGGAATCCTGTTTCAGTGTCTGGCTGTCCTCACAATGAAAAAAGTTTTTATTTGGATCTGTCTGAACCTCTCGTCTGTTGTCTCTCATCATCCCACCAATGCACCACCATGGAAAGTCTGGTTTTGTCTTCTCAGTGGTGGTCTTGCAGGTACTAGAAGGTTGCTGTTAAGCTCCCTCCTGCCCTTAACTGTTCTCTTCGTGCAGCTTTCGAATAAGCTCAGTTCCTACAGCTTGTCCTCATACAGCTCCAGCTTCCTGATCATCTTGGTCACCCTTCAGTGAACTTATCCCTGTTGATCAATGTCTTTGTTATACTGGGGGCTGAAAAGTAGATGCAATATTCTAGATGCAGTCTAACCAGTGCTGAGAAGAAGGGGATAATCATTTCCCTCGAAACAGCGTCTCTGCTTCTGTTGATACCACCCTGGCCATATTTGCCTGCTGCCTTCTGCTCATGGTTCTGGACGTCTATCAAGACTCCTAGGTACTTTTCAGTAGAGCTGCTTCCTGACTCTCAGTGCTTAGTCTGTGTTGCTGCAAGGGTTCATACTCCATGCCAGGTGCAGTACTTAAGTGTTTATCCTTGCTGAATTTCATAAGGTTCCTGTCAGCCCGTTCCTTCAGCCTCAGTCCCTCTGAATAGCAGCCTTGCCCTCAAATGCACTGACTGGTTACCCCAGTTTGGTGCCATCTGCAAACCCAAGAAGAGTGCACTCTGTTGCCTCCTCCAGGTCAGTGATAAGCATGTTAAAACAGGTCAAACAATAGATGCCTGCAATTCTCTACTTTTTATTACTACACAGGCAGACTAGGAGTCACTAGTAATACCCTCTGAGCTGGATCATTCAACTGGCCTCTTTTTTTTTTAACCCATCTGGCTGTCCATCCAGACTGTAACATCCCAGCCTGGGTTCAAGTATCCAACACATCTAACAAAGACACACCATTAGGTACAAAACAACATATTTTTCATAGGCGTTGCAAAGACATTTTTCTAAGTAACGTAAATACTGATAAGCATATAAATTAATCTATTGTCACTGGGTTTTTCAAATAGTCTAATTTTAAAAGTTAAGCATCCTGTAGAATGTAATTAAGGGTTTAGTTTGTAAGAAGATAGGTAATATAGACAACAGATTTGAAACAAAACGCTCCTTGAAAAGGTGGAAGATCTAGACTACTTTCTTTTCTTTGTATTACACAAAAGGAGAGACGTGAACCTGGACTCCCAAACAGGTGGTCTAACCATGAAACTAGAAGATGCAGAACAATGCACCATCACATGCTCTTCCTTAATTTTGTGAATGACTTCTGATCTCTTGGCTATTTAGCCCCCTATTTTTCTTTTTTAAAATGAGAGAAAACTATTGAAGTTTTAAGCTGGAACAACAGTTCTAATCTGGTTCAAACGAATTAAATGCATTCCTGAATCGAAGTATTCTACTTAAGCTATATTAATTATTAGCTTAAATGTCAGTTCTGAATCAAAAAAGGTGGCTATTTTTCCTCCACTGACCTGCCAAAGAAACCAAAGTATATTACACAGCTCTAAGTATCAGCCAATTTTAGAAAAGTCACACAACATTGAAATCAATCCAAGACCTGTTCTCCTCTTAAAAGTTATTTATTGAAGACCTCTCTGTGACATGTCTTTAGTTAAATGCACCAGAATCAAAGACTGAAAACCTGTGTGTGTTCTTCGGTGTCGCTGAAGCTCATCACTGCGAGTGAACCTTTTGCCACAGAACATCCAAGTACAAACAAATGGACGCTCTCCAGAGTGCCAGCGGAGATGAGCTCTCAAATGTGAAGTTTTCCCATATACTTTGCCACATCCTGGTATGTGACAAATGTGTTGCTTCTTTTTTCCCAAGTTGGAGCCTCTGTTAAAAAAAAAAAGAAGAGAGAGAGAGAGAGAGAGAGAGAGAGTTTTTCATTTTAATATATTCCTCCTAAATACTGGTCATACATATAAGTGGGGTTACCTATACCAACAGATCCGCAAACAAACCTCAGCAGCTTCCCATTTTTGTTTCAAATACAATCAGAATCCAGTACACCCCATAAGAAGCTGGAACTAAATTGTATAATGCTATCCTGATTCTGCAACAACCTATAAATTCAACAGCATATGAAATTTAAAAGACAGAAGTGTACTCTTTAGCAAGCATACACATATATGAAGCTGGAAATAACAGTCATTACAGCAGCTTGTATTACTTTGATGCTGAAGTGCCCATATTTTAGATTTCTCCCAGTTTCAGTTTCCACCATACCAAAGACAATTTTGGGAAAGAAAAACACAAATGACTACAACTGCCAAAACGGAAACTGGGGATTTTGGCAACTAGGAAGAGAACAGATGGGAATTCTGGCATCTTGGGGAAACCTAAGAAACAGTTTGGGGTTGGAGGACAAGAATACTAACCTGATATTTCCCCTAAAAGAGTGGCAATGAAACAACCGATTTTGCTGACATTTAAATTAATTCCTTGGTATTTCAGGGAATAAAAAAATCCATCAAAATGAACACATAGATCACAGACAGTATAATCCAGACTGCTGAGCCTGATGCCTGTTTTAAGATGCTGCCTCACCAAAATGGCAGGTGCTGATTCAGGGGAAGCACCTAACAAAAAAAGCCTAACCTTTTCTTTTCTTTTTCTTTTTTTTTTTAATAAAATCACCAGAGGTAAGAGCCTCTGAAGACCCAGAGAAAGAGATCAGTCTGGCCAGCACAGGGCATCATGATTGATTTTAGCCAATTTAAGTGTTTGCTGCTGCTGAAAGGGGCACCCCAGGGAACAGATCCGGCTGACAACGCAGCTGTATGAGTGGCAAATGCTGGTACAAGGGAGGAGATGGGAAAATGCAGCCAAGCATCAGGCCACCTTATTCATCAGCAATGTTAACTTAGAACAGCTTAAGTGGATTCTGAAATCACAGTCTTGGGCACTCCATCCTCCATGACTGATTATACAATTTCCAGTTGCCTCCCCAGGGCAATTATTTTCCTTAAATTGGGTGCTCAACTTCTGCTTAACTGTCCAGTTGCTGAAGGATTTGCCAAGCAGCTATTAGACCTAGATTCTCATTCCTGTGTTCAGAACAATTCTGGTTTACCTCTAATGAGCGTTCAGGGGAAAATGCACATAAACTTTAAGGAGCTAGCCCTTGGAGCAAGCATTTCTAAACAGGCACAGAAATTAACTCGCTCTAAAAACTCAGAGCACCTAAAGGGAATTCCAACCTAAGTACATATGCATCTAAAACATTCTGGACAGTCCAGAAAAGGAAGGAGATAAAATTCAGTTAAGTCCTAAAAAATGTTTCTGAGAAGTCTCAATATAGAGTGATCTTCTTGGTGCTTCATTAGTCATTTTGTCTTGGAAGAAAAAACTATCACACACACTAACTAGTTTGTCCTGACAATGGGGTTTTTACTTCAGAACAAATTCAACAGCAGTAGTAGAGTCCAGAAGTTTTTTGACCCTGCTGTGGCAGCAGTAGACTCATATGAGCCTATGGATATAGTGACAGAAGAGATCTTCTGTCAGATCCATCTAATTTTTTTTGGTTTTATTGCCACCACTCAGTCCTTAGCCTCACAGAAAGTTCACCTGTTTTATCCAACTTGTTTATAAATTACATGCAAAAAATTCTCTGACATCTGACCTGACATCTAGAGCTCTTTCATCACAATTAGTCTTGGCAAGAGTACTTCTGACTTAATTTTCCTTTTTCAAATGTCCCAAAAGAGTATTACTACTTTGGAACAAGACAAACATTGCCTTTTTTACATCTCCTACCTCAGCCAAAACATCCATTTTTGGTAACCTTTACTACACACATAAATTATCTAAACTGTCAGGTTCACACTCTTCCATGGCCTTCCCTCAAGCCAAGATTAAAAGCAAAATTAACTGTAATGTCAGGCATTTAACATCATACTATACCATCTACACAAAAGCCCAATACTCACAAGTTCTTGAACATTCAGCCAATCTCAACAGCATTTAGCAAAATGTGTTTAGCTTGCCCCCTTCCTCCTCTAGTTTCTCAGCCTCTGCAGATGTCTTGGCCACCACAGAAAACTCACTGTACCTGTAACAGTTCCAGTAGCATTCATCTATCAGCACAAAACACACAGCTCCCCAGATTCCAAGGAAGAAATTTTCTGTGTTCCTCCTTTTCCCTTACTGCAACCAGTTCCACAGTTCTCAGGCTCTGCTTTCACCTTCATCTAATGACTCAGTTGTAGACAGCTCTTCCTCAGGTCCTCTTGTTTGGTAGCTCAAGGCATCCAGCAATTGCAGTGCAAGGTAAAGGAACACCCATGGCTCTTCTCCGTTACAGTCTTGGGAACTGAAAGAATTCTCCACAGGACCCCACTATCCTATGTCTTTAATTGCCTGTCCAACTCCATGTAACCCTAAGATGTGCTCAGCCTGTGCTTATTATAACAAAATGTATTTCTGTATTTGAGAATACATTTCTGTATATAGAGTATTTTTATGTATTTGGTATTTCAATCTCACATCTTCTCCAAACATATTATAGCCTTCCCCTCCACAATAACCAGCACAAGTATTTTGTAACTTTGCATGATACAGTACATAGTTGTGACACAAGTGACATGAAATCACATAAAAATTCCCTTAGAAAAATTTTAAGATTCTGAAGTCTATCACTTGAAGTTGCTTAATTGCACCTTTAGTCTAGACTGAAAGAAACCAAGGTTCAACTCTTGGTCAGCTTACTGTGCATAGGTGGTGTAGCACATAATTCTAAGCACCTCATCTAACTGGGGACAAAATTTCTTAACAGACTCCGAAGTTCAAAGTGAGATGAAAGTGAAGAGATTCACCGAATGAAATCCGCAAGACTTCTGTGAATGAGTAACTATGTGTATTTATTCTACACAGCTTCATATAGGCATCTGCATGTTTGCTTCATGTGTGCTCTAAACAGACTGGATGCGAGCCAAATTCTGTCTGGATGCTTTGCATCTGTGACACGCTGGCACCATGCCCTAACACGTCATGCTGAGAGGCCTTTCTTGCTGCACTGGCCAATAACCATCATCACTGAGTAAAGGATATGACTCAGGCCTACTCCTTGACTGGAGTCCTCCAATTAATACTTATGTATTTTCACAGTACATTTTAGCTTTATAAAGACTGGAAACCATGTTTCTCAGTAACCATGCAGAATGCAATGATTTAAGCAGGAGACACCATCTACTGAGAAACTGGACTTCCAGTCCAGCAGTACTTCCAGGAGGAACATCAAGTATTTCAAGGGCAAAACATACACTTATTAGTCACTTTAAGAACATGTATTTTAGAGTTAAGTACCTGAAATGGTACTCAGAAGCACTGTTCCTCTACAGATCCAGACAGTAGTAGTTACATCTCAATGTCATTTCAGATGTAACTGAGAGAAGGGTGAAACCTCCAGATATAACTGAGAGAAGGATGAACTTTCCACCTAACTTCAGACACCCTAGCCAGAAACCTAATACAGTCTGTTTGGGATCAGAGTCATCCTTTGAGGTCCATCTCTCTCCCCCACTCCCCTTCCCCACATATACACACTTGCTTATCCTCCATTTACTATATAAGCTTGAGGCTACAAAGTTTTAATTTACATATCTAATAAATCATCCTCTTCCTTTCCTACCTTCCTCCCTGCCAAGTAAGGTAAAGATAACAGTGGTTCATAGGACTGGTGCAAATAGAAATCCTTTAAAGACTGCAATGTAGTCTAATTCTGTATCTAGAGTCAAAAAAAAACAATAAAACCCAGCAAGAACGCCTCATCCTCCTTTGCATCCAGAAAACAGAAAAGAAATGCCAAAACTAAGGCTACACAAAATATGAAGTTATGAGGAAGCTTGCATGAATTTACCTCTTCCTACCCCATTCAGTGCATAGAAGGGATAGTATTCACTGAGTGAAATGTTACTCAGCTTTTTCATACTGATTTAATGTGCTTTTCTTGTCCTACTAGTTACATATTATTTAAGTACTCTCTTAAATACAGAATTACTCATTTTCCCAGGGTTTTTTTGTCCTCATCATGGGTACTCACAATACTCAGTGTCTAAGCAATGCACAAACATTACTGAATTTATCATCTTGCAACACTCCTGTGTAGTCAACTTGAACTAGTACAATCATTTCATACATCCAAATATAAGGTAGAAACAGATTAAGGCCAAAATTGTCAAACATCCACCAGCTTGAGGTGTGAAGTTCATCATAGCAGAAGCATTCTTTTCTTAAGAGTACTGTAGATGTAAACGATTCAGCTCAATTGACTTGTTTACAGGAAAGAACTTGATACTTCTGCAGTGGAAAAGATGAGGTAAACAGACAAACACCTCTAAAACTTCAGAGCCTTGTTGCTGCAGTCCCATATCTTGCTCCCTAAATGCTTTCCAGTTTCTGCAGTAGGTGAAATAGATGCCAGTCATTACACAGCACCGATTCGAACCCTGTGCATCATCCACCCCATCCACTGAATGGCACTGGGGTTGTACGAAAAAAGTAGTATGCAGTCATGTAATTAGAAACCGAATGATAATGCATATACACAAGGGATTAAATTAAAGTTGCCCAGTGTATCTTAACTGCAGCATTTGACAACTTCCAAGTTTTTAATTTTGGAACCGTTACATCATTTTAAGAATTGTGAACGTTATCTGAAAAAATTTATAAAAGCAAATGTCCTATTATCTGAAACTCCGCAAGACATCGGCAGACTTGAAAGACAAATCAAAACTCAGATTTACAGCACTAAAGATAAACAAGTAACTGTAGCAGCTATGGAACATGATCAATGTGTATCAGAGGAGAAGAGAAATATTCCTCCAAGTAGGCTTACTGCTTTTTGTTAAGGCTCTGAAGGAATTCTGCATTCTGGTGGGAAAGTTGCTCTAGCAACTGTAGGCACTTTCACACTCTTTCTGTTTCCCCACCATTGTCTCCCTCATTATCCTGTTTCTATTCCAGTTCTAATTCTTCTCACATCCTGACTTCCTGTCCTACTTTCCCTACTTACTCTGCACATTTGATGTGTCTAGTCCTTCCTCTACAGTGCATTTCAGATTCTCACCTATCTAAACTGTTCTAGCTTTATAAATTCCCATATCTGAGTTTCCATCAGACCACACCCTTCTGACTTGATCAAAACCATCTCTCAAGAAGTTTCTCTCTTGGGCTTTGACTTTAAGATCTGGTCTCCTCTTAGAAAGAGGAGGATTTTAAAGTAAAGATGTCTCTAAATTAAAGCCACTGTAGTTTGGAATAAAGCACAAGAAGATGGAACGTATGAAATCTCTGTGTTTCCTAAGAGTACAGCCACAGTGCAAATCACATTTTCAGTTTTCTCCCAGGTTGAAGCAAATCTCAATCCAGGGTGTACTTTGGGCAGATCTTCATGGCAGAGCCAGGGTTCACCAAGAACTCAGAAACATCTGTGCCAGGTTTCAGTGAAATACACATAGGAATGAGGAAGATGATGGACCAAGATGCTGTATAATCTTAACTGAAGATATTATCACTAGCTTCATTTATGACGTAAATGTATGAGTTTTTGTCTTAACCACTTAACATGTACTTGGCATAGCTGCCTATGGTATTACCTCTCCACATTTGCAAAGAAGATATCTAGAACATACAGCAAAATCCCACAAGAGACTTTACAGTAGACGTGTTGAGTCAGTAGTATTAGCAGTCTTAGAGCCATAGCACACTGACAGGCTCTTTAAATTTGGCAATTTACACTATAGTTCTCACATAAATAAAGACTTCCATTTTAGAAAAGCAGCTACTATCAAAATAGATAAATTTTAGTGTACTGGAAAGAAGCCCCTGCACAATTATACCAAGCACAAACACACCTAAATATTTTCATTGTAAAAGGCAGCCTATCATCCCTATTTCCTCTCATATCTATAACAGAGGTGTTTAAAATGTAGTGTTTTGGAATAGAATAAAATCTTTATAATAACAAAAAGCTGAAGAATACTTTCATGAGATGTAGAATAATAAAACATGGCTTCCTATGCAGCCCTGAAATTTTATAAGAATTGGGACTTAGTGTACCTCTTTGTTAGCTAAACCTCCTCTAACTTCGACTGAAAACAATCAATCAGTTCAAAATTCAGTATTTAGAGTTATTATACAAACCTTGGTTTTCTTAGGAAGCCAGCAAATAAGAAAACTAGGATAACTGTATTTTCGTAACACTGTAAAGCAATCAAATCGTGGGAAAAAATCCTCAATCAGTGAGGAAGTGCAGGAACACAGGATTTAATCACGTCCTCCACATATGATAGGAAGCCAATCACAAATGTGCATATTCTAAAATATTTCATTTTCGCATTATTTAGGGCAATGTTCTATCTCCCTCACTTGTATTAGGTGACATCTAACTCCAGATTTTTCCAATTAATCTCAATGAAGTAACTCCCAGAGGATGAAATAATCTGCCCATCCATCTGCAAACCCAGAAGTAAAGGTGGCAGTCCTTTACTGCATAAGCTTTTTTGCATAAGCATCTAGTTTTCTCTCACTGCAGACAACTGCTGTTAACTAAGGCTCCTTTTTTCCGCAGTCGTTATTTGTTTTCATCATTTCACGCATTATAAGACACTGAACATTACATACCTTCCACCACCTTCTTTGCAGTTGGGACATGTACAAGCTACTCGTCGCAGCCTTTTTCCCTCTTGATGTGGTTGGTCCCCTTCCTCATCTACAACCTGTACTCTCAAATGCGTTAGATCATTGGTATTCAGTGTAGAATCACCACTGAGCTGCCACTCTTCTGGATCAGGCTCCTCTTCTTTAATCCTAATATCTGAGGAAAAGAACAAACACAGATCCATAAGTAGCCCATTAAATAGAGAGAAGGAAACCAGAATGATCAAATCTTTTTACTGTTGAGAGCACTATGTCAGTCAAAAGTCAACATCCTTTATTGCATACTGACGTTGCTTCTGTGCCCTTGTAACCTGTAACGTATTTAAAAAGTTTACGTTACTATACATTTCAAAGTTGAAGACAAGCTATAACAAAGTATTAAAGTTTAAGTCTGAACTTGTCTTGGTAGAGAATGCTGTCACCAGGAGAATACAGCTTGCTTGAAACTTGGGAAAAACTGAGGAACAAGAGGTTGGGCAGACATTGAAAAAGACGTAAGTGCACGTTTCAAATGATCCTGAGTAGCCATTTATGTTCCCAAGGGATTTCTCAATTAGTATGACATGTAGCAGAAACAGCCATTCTCAATGATTTCAGACAGTTTCAGTACACAGTGATATATAAAGTACTATGAGAAATAAATTAAATAAAAGATTTTGACCTAAGAAAGACCAAAATACCTAAGGAAAACAAAAAAAAAAAAATCATGTCTTTGTTCCAATTTCTCCTTCCCACCTCAAATGTATGCCTTTTCCACTACACACAGAAGAAAACATTTAGGGAGGAATTTTACTCAGCATTAGAGAGAGGTAAGCACTGCATGAACCACTTTAACACTTTGATGAGCCAGTAGTCAAAATAGGTCTTTGCAGTTTCATGGATGCAAAAATGCCTCTTAAGTTACCATCCTAGGACAGACATTTGCAAGACGTGTACCCTCTCCCTACAGAGCATCCATTCTATCTAATCCAAGAACTAATTATAGCATCATAGCACACTGTGATTTAAACTATTTAAACAGCTATTTAAACAAATTTACATTTTAATAACAACATTTTTCCCCTCAGACACTATTCTGGATTCCCAAGGATCTGAAAGTCTGTAAGTCTGGATTTCAAAAAAAGACAAGTTTCTATGTATCATTTTAGAAAGCTTAACCCCAGCCCCTTCTTTGGTTCAGCAGAGTAGTTTACTTTGGGTTTTTTCAGTGAAAATTATTAGCCACTAACAGAAACTAATAAGCAAACCGTCAACTTCTCGTTTTTTTTATTTTATTGACACTTTGAACTAAAAGCTGTGTCCCTTTCTGGATGTATTTAAGACACTGCTTTCTCTGCAGAACAAACTCAGTTATGTAGATTTTTACCCTTAACTCAAACACTGAAACCTTAACTGAGCACTGTGTGACCCTAAATTCTTTCTGGGAGTTAGTGCATCAGCCATCATCCATATAATGAAGACAAAGCTGCACAGATTGCATGATAAAATATAAGAAAAACTGTGCTGGATCAAATCATAAACAGCATCCTGTCCCAGTAGAGATCAGGAAAGAAATTAAGATAAAACATGCAAAGACTAACAGTTACCTGGTCTCCCTTCCAAATAATCTCCAGCATTCATCTACTGGATAACAAGGATGTAGTTACACACAAAATTTACTTGGTGCTAGTGAAGTCTCAGACCAGTCTTTCCCAACACCACAGTTTGTCTTCCTTTTACTTGCATGTGCATAACCATTTGTGGGACTGTGCTGTAAACTACATCAATTTAAGTCAATTTAACTTAGGTTAAAATAATTCTCTAGGAAACCACTGCATTGGGAAGAGAATTCTAGGTCAGAAACAGGGAAGTCTAGAATATTTTTCTGGTTTGGCTGCAAAAGTGAACGCTAGAAATTTAGGTTTGTATCTCTATGACAGACTCTGAGCTATGGGAATCCAGGAGCTAACATACATGCTTTTGCTGACTCTTTACGCATATGGTAACACCTAGCAGAACTGCTGTGGGAAGCTTGTCCAAAGTCACCTGCACACTGAGTTCACTGCCACCATAAGAAGCTCACAATTTCAGACAGCAACATAAAAATGTCTTTCACGTGAAACCTAGAAAACCTGTGGTAACTTCTAGTCTTCTGCATTAGCCACTATCTTTCCTACCATATTAAGTCATTTGCTGAAACTCATCTATGAAATAATTTTATTAACCGTGATAATTTGTATATACATGTTTTATATAAAACTCATTTACATAAGCAAATATTAAAACACTACACAGCATACGAAGAGTTTACAGAATTAATCTTTCAAACTGGATAATATTAAGTGTACTAATACATTCACTCATTATTCACTAATACATTCACAGTGACTTTAGAAAAAGGCAAAAGCCTGATTTACACAACAGGGCACATAACAGGAATTTAAATACAGCAAAGTGGCAAGGCTGCCAGCACAAGCCAATTCAAGCCTCCAAGCAGTTCTTTAGGACTGGCTATGTTACACACCATACTCAAAATTCTTTTACCAATCACGTTCCACAAAATGTAATTGTATAAATTCTGATTTTATTTAAAATAAGGTTTAGAATAATGTTAAAAAAAATAAAACACTGTAGTAAGATGCTAATTTCATTATGATCTTACTAACATTAGACAACAGCTTACAGTGAGTTTGTAAAGACAATAGCTGAATCCAGTCAGCACTGCATACGCATACTTCAAAAGAGGTATCAACATGTCCTAGCAAAGATGAATGGATCAAATTAAAGTATGGATCTGTGCTCCCAAGACCCAACTCCACTACTGAAGTCAAACATTCCATGTAACATATGCTTTCTCCTGTTACACTGACACACCAAAGTCACACTCTAATAACAGATATACATCTAACAATAGAAACATGTCCGGAATATCTATTACTGCATGCCAGTATCTAGGACTTCCTACCTTCAACTCCTGCAATGTTTGTTCCACCTCACAAACTTTCATTGTGAGCTCCTTAAACTTTTTTCATCGGCATCTCTGTATTCCCAGTCCCTCCCAATCACCATCATTATTGCAGCAGCACAAAGGCCCATAATAGTTCTATAATGGTGAAGACACAAATGAGCAAATTACTTGGACAAAAAAAAAAAAAAAGAGGGCCAGAAAAAATGCTAAGAGTTGAGGATACTGGAGAAAATAACAATTTGCATGGACATACAATAGTTTATAGTGTTATTTTAAAAAGTGCAAAACTGAAATGAAGTCAAAGTAGTACTGTCTGTAATTCTGTGCTGTGCTTCCTGATTATCTTGGTAAGGCATAAAGTGCAGCTATTACTTTAGGTATTCTTCAGAAGGACTATCCTCTACTTCAGGCACACAGAAAAGTACAATGCAAACTGGCAATTTACAGACAGGACTTGTTAATGCTTAATTACATAGATTATACTTTAAATAAAACAAAATCTAAAATATCAAAACCAAAGTGTTTATCTAGCCTTTCAGGGATGTAGTATAGCGGAGAGTGGATTGTGTGAAATCCCATAGTGAATCTGATTGTCTTAACAAGGTCCTCAGCAGCAATGAGCCTGTTGCCCTCCAAGTTGGTTTTACATTAGCGCAAAAGATGAGAGAAAATTCCATCACTGGTTTTGGAGGGAGGAAGGGGCACCACTGTAATTTAGACAACAATAAGAAAATGAAAGAACATAAGAGGTAAACCATGGAGAAGAGAAAAAGATAAGTCTTCTCCAATGCAATGGAACTGGAGATTATGCAAATTCATGCAGATAGCAATGACTCCACTCTTCTCCCTTGGTGTTCCTCTGGGCATGCTCTGTTCTAATTCAGTCTCAACTGACAGAATACTAGGTTTCATACATACTCTGCAAAAAATTGGGCCTAAAAAAATTTTACATAATCCCTAAAATCATTACAAGTTGACGCAAACACTGGAAAATCTGAGGCAGTATTTGTTTTCTACCAACTAAACACAGGCTAAATGAAGGTTACTTGTTTTTACTACTCTTTTATTTCCACACTTCCAAATTATATACACCCTTACTTCTTAATTAAGTTCAAGACAGTACTAGGTAAGTATGAAGGCGAAAATTCAGACTAAGATACTCTTTCAAACTACCTACAGATTCTGAAAACCATACACTCTCTTCAAGTTCTTGGTGTCTAGCGAGCTAGATTTGTTTTAGGTTTTGCATTCCTCTAAAGGATAGAAACTGGGATCTTGGTGTACAATTTTGTTCCAAAGGTAGTATTTCACAGTGACAGAAATCCCAGATCTGGCTACAATATGAAGCAAGTTTAAGTGTATTTGGCAAATAAAAACAACTAAAATAGTTGTTTAAAGCACTTCAGACAGGAATAACTAAACTGACAGGATGAAACTATACAGATGCAAATGCAGCTTAAACTATTTTTGAGTACTCTTCAACTATAATCTGGTGTGGAGAGAATTCCTGCTGCCCATTGATACAGCCAGGTCATTTACCTACTCCACCATGTATCAGACGAATGCATCAGTTAAGCTCTAGATTCTACCTTTATTTGTTTCAACTAGGACTTTAAGAAAACGCTGTTTTCTTCAACTATGACAAAAGTTATTAGTTTACCCAACAGCCATAGAAACAGGGATAAATTGAGAAGGAAGATGCAGTGCGAAAATGCTTCATTTGAGGACTACACCACTACCAATTTTTTTTATGTCTGCCTCTGCAGAATGTCACCTAAAGGCACTCACAGCATTACCTGTAACTGTCTCCAAACTGCAGGCTTCTAGTTTAGCGGCTTTTCCTAGATGTTGAAAGCTACCCTGCCTTTTTACTCAGCTAAGTTTTACAAGTTCCTGATCTGAAAAGCAGAAATATGGTCTTTCAAACAGATTTGCAGCATTGCACATACTTGCACACCAGTTTCCTCACAGCATCACAAATTGACTGTCTATAGTTTCCACATCTTGTTACCAGCCATACCTATTAATTTATTTTTCCAAGTAGATGCTTCCCTTCCCACCCCTCCCAAGAAAACAGATGTGAATTCCCGTCTCCCTTCCATCTTCTCTCGTTAATTTTGCTTTCAGTTTTCTCTACAGTGCAACCCACATTTCCTCAGTATCTTGACTCATCTTGCCTTAGTCTCTGGATGTGAGGAAGATGTCCAAATAAAGATGTTCAAATTTCTTAAGACACTGTCCTTGTTCATTCCTATCTAACTAAACTTCCTCAACTAAACTATCCAAATTAAACTCTCCCTACTAGCTGGCCACCTGTGCAGGTCCAGCAGACAGGAAACTCAAAAAGGTTAACGATTTCCACTCTGATTTGCCCCCCAAAACGTAAATGTGAATTTAGGCATTTTTATTATGTAATAAAATACAAGGCAACAGAAGATACACTACAGAAGGTCATCTTGGAATACCTGTGAACCTCAACTCAGAAGAAACACTGTAATCTAGTTTCAACGGCTCTAAATCAGACTTTAAGTTTCTGACAAAAACAGTTGTGTACAAGTCTAAGAGCAGGACCTCACAGTACTGAATATTTAAAGCAGAACAAGAAAAATGATTAAAAATAGAGCTATAGGTATTTCTTTCTTGCAAGAAATGCCACATACTCTATTTCTAAGATAAATCCTATGTGTTATTGTAAGCCAATTATTTAAAAATTTGAATCACTGAAGTACTTAAGGCAGTGCTACCACAACACGTATTATGTATCAAAAAAGTTATTTACCCTACAGGAACTGCAGTTCTTTGAGATGTGTTGTCTGTGGATTCTCGAGGTTTTGTATTCTCATGGACAGTAATGCCACAGCATGCCCTTAGATTTTCCTTTTTTCTACTACAGCTGAAAATATAAGAGGGGATAACTAGAAAGGGAGAAGAAGATGGATCACGATCAATACAGAAGAAGCCAGGAACTGCAGAAATAAGTAAGGAAAGCCAGAGGACACAGAATTCTGTGACCAGCAGGGTTAAGTATTCCTACATAAAAGAGTATTAGACTGCTACTAGGGTCAAACAACAGAATTGTCAGCAGTAATTCAGGAAGGCAGAACTGTTAAACAAGTATTTCTGCTCTGTTTATTTAGGTAAAAGCCAAATGATGGTCCTATCACTAGATGAGAATGAAAAGCTTCCCACTGTCAGTAAGTCAGGAAGATGTAAAAACAGCTACTGAAATAAACACTTAATAAATCAACAGATTAGGGTAATTTCCATTCAGTAATTTTAAGAGAAGGCTGAAGAGCTCTCTGCAGTTTTAATGCTGCAAGCCTTTGACCATGTGAATGCTCAGTGAAAACTAGCACTGCAATAATACTGAAAAAGGGTAAACAAAGACTCAAAGAAGTAGGGAAAGAATTAAAGCCACTCAAAATGGGATTATGGGAACAATTAGATTCAAAAGTGTATTTTTTTAATCAATTACAACATCATTGTTGATGTAATATACTTGAAAGTTCTGCACAGCAAGTGACTTCTTAGGATACAGTAAAACATTTTGATTAAGAAAAGTGAAGTACAAACATACGCGGAATACATGGATTAAGAACTAGCATGACGTTTGAATGCAGATTGAGAACTATCATTTCTGCCTGATAAATAATGAGGACATGTCACTGATACCTATTTTCCCCCTTTTGTCCTTAAAATTTACTACCTTTTGAAAAAAAACGTCTTCTACAAGCCGTGAAAGACAACCCATCTACAACCCAGCCTTATCTTCAAGAGGGCAATCACAGCTAGGATCCTGGTGAGCATTCCTGGCATTATGAAAAGACTGCCTTGTCCTTCGTAGAAACTTCAGATACTTTTTATGAGCGAGATACACTGAGAAGTTAGCTTGAGAGATCAGAACCAAAGTACCTGATCCTGCCAGGAGGTTCAAAAGGCAAAAAAACTGCACAGAACCTGAAACAATGGACCTGAAGTGCTGAGACTGCAGAAAGACAGAAGATGAGTTTCCAGCCTTCTTTTTAAGTTGAAGCCGTACTGGAAATAAAACGCCTTGATTCTTTCACTTCATGGATACTTGCCATACATCCCCACAGGTGTAAGAGAGTTTTCCTTTTGCTTCAGGAGTATCTTGTAAGAAGGGTATTTGAAAAATTGAAAAAGGAATGAGTACCTGAAACTGGATAATGTATTCTTTTGTGAACATACTGAGGATATCTGAGCCCAAGATAACTCAGGTTAACCTCCTTAACCTTGAGAATCTAAGTTGCATCACCAGACACTAACCATATCTGACAGAATATTCACTGAAGAATGACATACATACAACAAAGTTTCTGCTCACCACCATGGGCTGTAAGAAAATGAGCTGTTTCTAAACACAGAGCAGAAAAGCACATGAAGTACAGACACAGAGGGAGGATGCAACAGCTCAACCTTGTCAAGAATTTGAAGAAAAAAATGCAATTCTATTCCACAGCAGTAGATATTGCATTAAAAAAAAACCAACCAGAGTAAGTAACTAAAGTTATGCAAACTTTTTTACACTTGAAGTAATATAGTTTACTATATGCTGTTCTAAGCAAGATTGCAAAATGCATACAAGCATGATCGTCTAATTCTTCCACAATTTAACTTCCCTTGAAAATTATGAGAAAAGAAGGAATGCAATTTAAGCATGAGCAAACTGTTTACACAAGATTAGTACATAAATAGCTCTAATCTCTGCATTCACTTAAAATTTGCCAGTTTCCAACTTAACTTTTTGTATCAAAAATAAAACACTGGGGAAGTTTTTAACTATAATTACTTTACAACATGCAAACTAAATGCCTCAGGTGTAAATGGGACAGTGCAAGACAGATGTTCTCAAATGAAAATATTTACTTAACATCATTGCTTCAGTTTACTTCATGCATTTCCTAAGACTTTATTTAATGATCAGATTCAATTTCATAATACCATGCCCTTCTCTCAAAAGCTTGGTATAAAGAGTGCCTTAGAAGGGAGAGCTGCATACCTGAAATTAAAATCAATAAGATTAAAAACTGGAACTTAAAAAGAAAGAGAAAAAACTAAGTTGTCTAATACTGAAAACCAACCAAAACTTTTATAAAGTTCTAGATGGCAGAAGAAAGCTGTGCTTTAAGTAGCATTCTGCACTACTTTCCCAGAAGCATTAAAACATTGAAACAACCAGCCCTGCAAGTAGAACTGTAAATGTTCCATTTTTAATTTTGTTTGTTTGGGGGTTTAGACTTTTACCTAACAGATATCAGGCCAAAGCCCCACAAGATGCCAGCAGATGAAAGATAAGCTGTCACTTGAGCAACTATTTACCTTGAAAATTGTCAGCCAATTTTTTGGCCAAATTTAGAATAGCTGAATTACTTCAGCATGATAAAGACTTCAGGTTATGGCAGGAATGGTATGAAGTCCCCACCACAACCAACCACTCCCACTGTCCATAAGCTGGTATAAGTTGATCAGCAGGCGTGATTGTAAACTTCAGTGGCAGCAGGCCCATGAGTCCATTAAGTAGCTGTGTATACTCCTGCAGAGGAGGAGCTGGGAATAAAGATTTAGAAATTAAACCTTGATTTTGCAGTGGCACATCACGTCAACTCTTGAAAGGAATCCCTTTGACTTTATTCCAACTGTAGACCAACCTGTAAAAGTGTTTGTAGCGTTTTTTATTTTTAAGTAAATGAATCTTCCAGCTGAGTGTTTCCAGGTTGATAAGCAGCAAAGCCCCTTCTTGAGCCAATGCTACCTTCTTTCAGTTCACTCTCTAGTTTCTTCAGATGCTACTGGAATAGCCAAAAGAAGTATTAAAAAAAAAATAATAATGTATCCAGCATCTTATAAAAAGTTAAGCAACCTAGATAAGACCTGGTAAAATTGCCTTTTTTTCAAGAAATAATCAATCCAAAATTATGATTCAGTACAGCAATAAATTAGCTGAGACACTATTACAATTAGGTTTTGATTGACACTGTTAAGTCTCTTTTGTCTGGACAATGAGTTTAGGGGAAAAAAATAATCCAGTAACTTAATAGTTCTTTCAAATTGACAAAACTTACAGAATCCACCTGAAAACCAAGTCAATACATTTCAGTACCCTGTATTTCTCCAAAAGGAATGCTATTTTATATGAAATGTTTGAAGAAGAAATCTATAAACATGCTAATAAAATTAAATACCTTTCTTGAACAGTTAAGCTGCTAAAAAGTGATGTGAGCCATGTGTGCAATGGCTCTTTTTGTAACACACACAATGCAGTATTTTATTACAAAATGCCAACAAGAGGAGTAGATTACTAGAGAGCTTTCTCAGGTTTAATTTCCTCTCAAGAACAGATGATTGAAGCCAGAACACAGGTGAGAAAGATACATCTTTGCCGATGTTTAACACCTAGATACTAATTGATCTAGCTTTTCATTTTGAAAAACAATGCTGAAGAAAGTTTCAGCTATGACTAACCAATACCCTTCCCTGCACGACAAGACAACACTAAGCACAATGAGGAATATGAAGTCTAATAAACATTCTATGGTAAGCTCAGCCAATGCTTTTCAGAACAAATTCAGTGCAGTGGAAGTCTGCGTATGTCCACCTCATAAAGCGGACAATTTGGTAGAAGCACAATTACTGGACATTTTTCAAAGAAAGCTGTACAGTTACTGGACAAAGCTATTAGCTTTGTATTAGGGTTATGATGACTTTCCATTATGTAAACAAAATGTAGGACCTAGGTAAAGAAATTTTTTCCTCTCACATACTCACAAGAACAGTAAAGATATCCTCTGCCGCTTACTTCAGAAGTGAGGTTTGGAAGAACACCTCTCACACAATGGGCTGTACCTACCAAAATCTAAAACCTAACACACAGTCGTCACAGCTACACAGCTAACACAGCAATCTATGTATTTGGACCCATCTCTGACCCAAGACTAGGAATATGTTATTTTTATTTTTGCCTCAGGTAGAAAAGTTTTGCTAAATGAAAACAGGAAATACAACCCAACTGTATTTGTTATGAAAGGAAGTGCATTATCTGGGTTGGGGCGAGAAAATACAGGGAAACCCTTCTTACCTTGCCTACCTCTCAGCCTTTAGCTTTTAACTTCTCTCATTCTGCTGTCCCTTTCACATACCTTCCTCTCAGTTTAAGACTAAACTGTTTTTCCTCATTTGCAGATCAGAAGAGCAATGTATCTTTGACTGCAAAAGATTTTCCTATAATTTCATTATCTGCTTCCAACTGCATAATTATTGTTCAACCTGAAGAAAGGGTGCCATACCATATTGTAAGGGGTTATAAATAAAAAGGGGAGGAACATCACTGAAAAAGATTCTTTCAGACAACTTCTATATAGACAAAATAGGAGATGCATATGGAAAAGACACTGAAGGTCAATCAAGAAAATTCAGTCTGATTCTGTTAGTTAGAAGCAGTTTCACATTGATCGTTACTTTGGAAAAGTGAGGTTTTTTGTAACATAAAGGAGGGACCAATTAAATTCTCCCCAAATCTAGGGGATGGCAGTTTTAATACCTTCCAGTCCATTTACTACTCCTAGACAAGTAGGAAAAATGTCACTATAAATCTCCACCCTATCTTTAATACAACCAGGTGTTTATAGCTATTCATTTCAGGCAATAGTTTCTGATATTAATCTACTGCTTCTGCCTATTTAATCACACTTCATATATTCCATTTACTCTCTTCCCTTCCCATGTGAAAGTCCTCACAGGAAAATACAGTTAAGGAATGCCTGATGGAACTCCCTTGCATTTTATTATGAACTACCATTAAAATACTCTCAAGGACCATCAACAGACAAACTAATACACACAACAAGCTCAACTTCTTTTTCATGCATCTTATCTTTTGGTTCTTCTCTCCTTTTCCCTTCCTTCTTTCTTCTTAAGTTTCTGCTATGCTACTCCACAAGCAATAAAATCAGTTACATGATCCTACACCAAATATAAATCTCAGAAATAAGAAGCTCTCAATCTCTTATTTCACATCAGCCTCAGGGCCCTTTTTCCAAGAGTTAGATTCTGTATCTGAGTTTAGCTGTATTATCATGTACAATACATGCTTTTTGTTACTGATGTCTATGTCTACCTAATGATGTCCTCATAGGTAACAACATGGAAACAAACCCAGATGTTCTGTGGTCACTGGAAATAAAAAATTTAAAAATCCAGACTACTCAGCAGAGCAAATGCTGTGAGCAGCAACTCATCTGTTTGGTGCACATGTTGCCTACAAGCCAATGAAGAACAGGCTTATCTAGATCTAGGTCTGGGTAACTTTGCCTTGGTTAAGTCCTAATACAGAAGTAACTTTCAAAACAAAATTAACTAAAAAACCATCCCAGATTATTTTAAATTCAAAAGGGAAAGCAAGCTTCCTGACATAGAATATACCAGTATCAATATCTATGTAAGTATCATAATCAGTAGGCTTTTGAAACAAACCCAATTCAGCAGCTCCTCTAGGCATTTTCACTTAACATTGCATTCTTCTTACATGCTTAAATAGGCACACAATACAAAACATTTATGTTTTACTTAAACATTTATGCTTCAGTATCTTAATGAACCAGAGCCTTGGATCACATGATTATAGTAAAGCAGTCAGTCCCAAGCTAATTTTTTCAACAGATCCTTCCCACATCACCTCTACCGCTCACTCAGCCTCTTCTAATTAGCCTGGGCACAACCCAACAATGATGAGATTAAATGGCTTCTGGTACAGCAAAACGTCCTGAACCTCAATCACCCCTTACTCTTTCTTTTAGGTAGCTACGCCCTGAAATTTAGAATGCATTGTATCAAATTTACCAAAAATAAACAAGCACATTTATTTTTTCTTACACTAAGAAACACCTACTTTAAGAAAACTGCCTTTCTTCTCTGCTTACAGAGATAAAACACACTGTGAAGTTTATCATTAACAGTAGTACATTCTGAAACGCAATGTAATTAAGTAGTACTGGAAATTCACATATGTTCTTAAGCACAGCCTCCATTTTGATATTTACATGCTCGTTTCACTTATGCATTTTGTACATTGTAGTTACACTGATATTAAATTAGTCGGAAACAAAACAGCAGATGAATACCGCCTCAGGGGGCCTGAACATCTTCAGAGGGAAAAAAATGGTATCAACAGAAATATTTGTATTTTCCATGAAAACTTCATCTATTCAGAACTGGGAACAATGAGGTAATGCTAATGATACTGCTGCCTTAGAAGACTGGTAGTTGATAGATTTCCCCCTTCTCTATTTAGTATGCAGATCTTCTGCATGGTAAGACTTGTAAGTGCTGATAAACACTGTACTAGAAGTGCTGTTAACTAATATGACCAGCTGGGAGTTACAGGAGCTTACACTAAAAGAAGTGAGGTGGGACTATGTTTTACCATTACAGTGGTTTCTAATGCAATAGTAGTTCAAAATAAAATCTATCACCACTATGTTTAACCCCCTGTATTTTGTAGGCTTCCACAGCAAGACAATAATGTTACAATTATCACTAAACCAACTACATGCAATAATGAAACAAAATTTTCTGCAAAAAAATGAATAAAATAAATACCTGCAGGACTGCCAGCATTTTCTCCTTGATGCAGCTGAATACCAGCAGAATCTATAGAGTTTACTGTAACTGTCTGTAGATTTGGCAATTGAGCAGTGCTTAGACTAACTGGAGTTGACGTCAACGCCCCACCTGCTGCAACTTGACCAAGAGTGAGAGTCTGCACAGGGGTTAGAGTTATTTGTTGACCAGGTGCATTCTGAATTTGCAAGTTCTGCAAGTTCTGAACTCCTTGCACTTGAAATGTCTGCCAGGTTATCTGCCCAGAAGGGGTCACTGTTTGTGCCTGAATTAAAAAAGTTCCAGGATTCAGCTGCAGTTGAAGGTTTTGAAGAGCCTGATGAGATACGCTTTGACTTGCTTGCACACCATGGATTGTCTGTTGCGCAATACCTTGTACAATCTGGGCTTGACTGGTTGGCTGCTGAGACTCTTGAAGCTGTATGTGTTGTACAATTGGCTGTGCTGTGGAGACCTGAATATTCTGAGCCTGTGTGTCATCAGAGACTGATGTCTGGATGTAATTTCCCTGAAGATCAGAACTATGAACTTGACCACTAGTTGTGGTCAAGTTGTTTGCATTTTGTTCCAATATACTTGAACTGTCTATGGTAACGGGCAATTGTGATGAAGATGATGTTGGCACAAATAAGTCATTATCAGTGGCGGTTTCTGTAATTTCAGGAGAAACTTGCTCACCAGTCCTTTCAGAAGTATCTGAACTATCCATGGCCTGTCCAGTATTTATCAAGTGCCCATCTGCATTAATGCCTGCTGTCATGGTTTGAGAACCACTGCCAAGTCCCAGAGAATCTAGATCAACACTATTGATGGGTACAAAAGTAATATTTCCTGGCAGTCCAAGAGGGACATTAGCAACAACTTGTGCTTGGCCAGGGAAAGATGAACCACCAATTGCGACTCCCTGAACCTGGACTTGACCAGATTGTGATAAGATATTCTGAATATTAGCTGAAGGTGTTCCAGAGGCAATGATGGCTTGATTAGAGCCAGGAATGATCTGAATTTGACCAGTTTCTTGATTTATACTGCTATTATCAGAAGAGGCTGCAAAGCCAAGTTGAACCTGTTGACCATCCGCTGTCTGGATCTGGGGTATTACTTGGTATTGTACGTTAGACACTGTACCATTCGACGAATCTGATCCTGGTGCAACAGAAAAGATTTGTTGATTTTGCAAACTCTGAATAGGAAGGACATACTGCCCACTTGAAGTTACTGTGGCAGCACCTGGAATCTGTACTATATTACCAGCTTCATCCTTTATAGTGGCAGGAGCTGCAGACAAGACCTCCCATCTATTTGGAGTTGCTGTTAATTGCACAGAAGCCAAATCCCCTGTCTGAATAAAAAGAAAAAAGACAAGAGAAAATTAAAATGAGACATACAGACTATATGCTAGAACAGTCATGCAATTCAACGCTAGAGATTGATGTACTACTGGAAAACATGCAGTGGAGCCCATTATGAACAGCAGCAACTGGATTAGAAATATGAAATACGGATTTTGTAAGCAAGCTAACGCCTAAGTCGGGTAACCAACCTGTGGGTTGAGAGCTGCATGTTGCTCACAAGCAGGTCAAATGCAGCTCCTGTGCCATGGCTACGTCAGGTGACCAGCAGCAGGGTTATTCTGGTGTGGGGGCTGCTGGGTAATCCAAATCCCTGGTAGTGGGAAGAAGGGAGCTGGCAGAGGCTGCTGGAGCTCTCATTACCAGGTTACCCTGAAACTCAGTTATGCTCTTTACCTAGCCTGGCACCTATCGCAAAGAAGTGGAGGAATCGCCATGAAGTTAGTGTCACCTGTATCTCCTGGAGCTCCACTGCCTTTTGACTCATATATGGTATAGATATGTAGTGACTCTCAGCAGTACAGAGAGTGTTAAGAGGTCACCTAGTCACACAGTTGGAAAGACTGGATAGCTCAGTTTAAGTTACACATAATACAAAGTCCTAGTATTTATAAGCTTATATGAGTTACTGTTTCACTACAGAAGATGACCTCTAAACGAAGGATTTTTACACAGTTGTATTAGTCATACGTACCTGGGGGGTGGGGGGTCAGGAATCTATCTTCATTAAGTTGGAACAATAGAAAAGGTCAATGTTTCAGAATAGACCCCCCAGACGGTTAAAGATTAAAGAATCTAAGGACTGATGTAGTATGCTTGTTTCTTATTCAGTAAAGAAAAGGTAAATTGCACTTACCTTTCTTTACCAAAGCAAGCTTTTTCAGAATAGAGTGTTAAGAATTAGATTTAACATCTTCCAATGCTTAGCACAGATTTGTGTAGTCAGCCAACCTCGTACTGTAAATAACCATCAATCTAAAAAAGATGTAGTTAAGTTTCTCCTTATCTGTTTAACGGCACTACAGTAAACCAATGGAATACTTGATATACTTGATATAAACTTGATATTTAGCAACAATTAAGTAACTTGTCTTACAACTCATTCAGCTCTGTGAAACAGATTTGGCTCTTTGGCAGAGTCCACAGGACACACGAAAAAGCTCTAGTTTGTCCTTCTGCACTGATCCTGTGATCACTCCTGGCAGGGAAGTTACAGGAGCATATCGCAGCCTCCTTCTGATGCTGCACTCCGCACTCTGACTTCCTTTAGAATAAAACCTGGATATGCAAAATACAGCACACAGCTTATTCTTCCCTAACATGGCATTGAGACGTAACCAGCCTGAATGAATCCATCCTGAGGCATGCATCTGAGTGAATTCAGTTCACAGTGTAGGCTGGGACCTTGCTAGTTTCACTTTCCTTTTAGGAACTGTGACATGAAAATGTTTACACGTACAAGAAAAATACTCTTTTTAAGTCTGAGTACTTAATTAGAAAAAGTTTTACTGTGCTTGGCAAGCTTCATTTCCAATAAGGAAACACATACCTTGGTTCTAAATTCCTCTCAAAAGCTGTACAAATAAAAATTGCAAATAAAAAAAGCATGCTAGCCTTCTTTTGCCCTCAAAGATACAATCTTTCAGCTAGAGTTTATTAGTGAATAGATACAGCATCACCAGAACAAAACAAATTGTATGGCCTTAATGCTTCAAGGATCAGAAAGATAAAAAGGAGTAACAGTAATTCCATTTTATTATTTTCTTTTCCTCTTTAGCCTTTCATTTAAATAACATATTTAAATCCTTCAGTCTTTCAATCTTATAATTTATGAGATTAGAAAAAAAATGCAATATTCCATATCATACCATCTTACCTAGTAAAAGGCAAAAAATTCCATTCTCCTCTGCTACCACATTAGCTTTAGACATAGTGTTTAATGTTGTTTACACGTAAGTACTGGTTGCTGAAATGCTGCTAAGAAAGTTCGTTAAGTACTCAATTCACTAGTATATAAATACTTATTAACTGAAGGTTTTATAAAGTATCAAAAGACCCATAAAAGTCATGGGCAAACATCAATCAGAAAATACCAAAAGCAAAAATGTGATTGTTGTATGCTTAATGTGTGTCATTATAAATGTATAATATAATTTGCTGATAGTATCTGTTAGAACAAGAGAGAAATTGAAAGTAATGGGAACCATTACAAGTCTGATGTAATTTCTCACTGATTTAAGACTATGTACAAGCAAATGCTGAATGTTTAGGTTATACCTGGACTGACCTAATACGCAATAGTATGTCTACTCATACATACATGAGTATCCTCCACAGAAATAGGTCAAAGGCAACCTGTCTCCTTCATGATAGACCTACATGATTATTGTCCTCCCTCCCCAAACACATGTTGATTTCCATATTGCCACTCAATGGCTTTTGCCCTTTTCATGTCAGACACCCATCTCTCCTCACCTTTTTATGATCTAATGACATCTTCCCTCAAATCATGCCTTGTAAGGGTTTTAGCTCAACAGACCATTCTTTTAGTACATGCACTTGCCAGTCCATGGAGAAGTTCAGGGTAGTCATGCATGTGGATATGAAGCTATTGCTACACATGGTACGTGAAATGCCTGTTACTCACATGTTGCTCTTACAGCTGGCTGTATCAGACACTACCAGATGAATCATGAGAAGGGAGGGGCAAAAAGAGGGTGAGTCTTCCAAGAAGCTATCTGGCAGCTATCAAAATTACTAGTATTAAAGCATGAAAACCCCTGTATGGTAATGAATATTTGAAGATGGTCTCAACCTAAACTGCTCATCAACCTGTCATAACAAGCTTGACTGTTACACTCTTTCTCAAAGTCTGCTGAGCTAGTAGGACATTTCTTAGACTCCTTTTCCTACTAAAACAAGCAGTAACCTTTCACTGTGTCCTCAAGCAATTAAGCATTGCTGTAGCAACTCGAAGTTCTACCACTGATGTACAAGCAGCAACATCTACAGCCCACTCACTCACTGATCTTTAAAGCACAGTTGTAGTAGACCAGAGTTTGTTTGCTGTCTCCCAGCCATCTGTGAAAAATACTTAAGAGGTCAGAGATAAAGCAACAGCTATTTTCCTTATCAACTGATACTCAGACAACAGTTAGTTGGAAACTGCTCCTTTAAGAAATGGCTTAACGGTTGCAATCCAAAGGCTCTGTGTCAAGAGGAGGAGACAAAGATCTGAGGAAAGTTCAGCTTTAGCAGTACTCAGCCAAGGAGGACAGAACAGGAAGCAATGAGGAATTCACTGGAAGCAGTATCAGGAAACAAGAGAGACGGGAACAAAGCAAAGAGAGTAGCTGGCACAAGGCATGGGAAGAATTAAAATCAAACGATACCACCACCTGAAGAACAGTCAAGTACCACCAAAGAGTGGAAACAACCACCTCTCTTCAGCCTGTTTTGATTCTTTAGCAGGCTTTGTATAATTTCCAGTGGGTAAAATAAGAAGATCTCTCTAAGCCAAAATTCCCATCCCTGAAGAATAAGGGGTCATGATAAATAAAAAATCTAGTAATTGTCTTTTTCACTTTATTCAGAGAAAATTAAAGCAACATTAAGTCAAATGTGGAAGGCTGTAAGAAGAATGCATATAAGAAGATAAAATACCTTTAAAAAGTGATCTAAACCATATTGAGGGATGAGACTTGGGTTGAAAAAAATAAAACATCCTTCACCAAAGCAAAACAGGAAAGGGGAGAAACACCCCTGTAAGAACTGGTGTATATTGTAGGCACCTACATTTCAACATGCCAGATGTGATCAACTGGACACATGCTATTACCCATCAGTATTTTATTGCTAAAGAACCACCACACGTTTATCTGTGCTGGTCTATTGTGGACTGCTTTTTGCTGCACTTTTCAGAAAGTCACTTTTGCCCCATTTAGTCCTGGAGCAAAAGCATCAGCAAAACAAGCAGAGGTGGCCAGATAATGAGTCACGAGCTCTAAACATTTAAAAATCACATACCTAATGAAGAAGATTGGCCAGTGTCTCATCCAAATTGTTGTTTTATGAAAGAGTTAGGGCTCTAATGCATGAGTTTAATACCATGTGTTTACTAAGCTACACTAAACTATCTGTGCATTCTTAGGTCATTACAGATGTAAGATAAATGCACTTGCTTCAACTCTCTCATTAAGGTATGAGCTAATACATTCTATCTTGTATTTGCCACAAGTTAAAAACATGTTCAAGATCAGTCACTGTGGTTCAGATGACACAAAGCTGCTTGTTAAGACAAATTAACTCTGTTGCATGTTTCAGTCCTCTGCCAATGAAGCCACTTAATTCAGAGAAATACACTTGCCCAAATCAAAAGTTTAGAGAGAATCAAAGAATGTTTCAGGTAAAAAGTATTACCTGGGGCTGCTTAAAATGTTATTTTACAAGACAATTCCAATCCAGTGAAATATATCTAAAATTTAGTTGTGTCTCATTTAAGGAATGTCTACATCTTTTTGCTTGAGATGGACAACTGGACCCAAAACTTTAATAGCTTGTTTTTAATCAGAAGTTCAGAACATGTCTATAAATTAAGACTATAAAACATCCCTGACATTAGTAGAAACAAGAAAGATGCAATATTAAGGAATGAGACATGAAAACAAGGGGGCATTTTTAACTGTATTGTATGTAACTTCATTTATTAATTATTAATCTATATATGTGTATTAATCTCCATATAACTGCATACCAAACTATAATTCTGCATAGAGGTTTGTGTGAAATGGTTCATTTTCCTTGTGCCTTCAAGTCAGGTGCAGAAGGCTCTACCAAATCATCAAGAAGGACAAGAAAGAGAACCTGGGGCCAGTCAGCCTCAACTTGATCTTTGGGAAGGCAATGGAGCAAATAACCTTGAAAATAACCTCCAAATACTCTTGGGGAAAAAAAAAAAAAAAAAAAAAAAAAAAAAAAGATGGTGATCAGAAGCAGTCAGCCTAGACTTGGGAAGGAGAAATAATGCTTATTTAACTAACCTGACAACCTTCTATGATGAGATGACTGACTTGGTAGATGGGGTTAGACAGGGGCTATTATTTACTACTACTTTAGTCAGGCTTTTGAACCTGCCCCCATAACATAAGAAGAAATTTTTTTTTTTTTTTTTTTTTTTACAGTAAGGGTGATCAAACACTGGAACAGGCTGCCCAGAGAGGTTGTGGAATTCTCTGTCCTTGGAGATACTCAAAACCCACAAGACAAAGTCCTGAGCAACCTGCTCTTGTTGATCGTGCTTTGAGCAAGGGGGTTAGACCAGACAATCTCCAGAGATTCTTACTAGCCTCAGCTGTTCCATGGTATCTTACACTTACTAGTGTTTAAATATCAGAAAGAGAACTTTTTGGTTTATGCTGTCTTTACATACGTAAGTGTTTTAAAACATATATTTTCTTACTTTCTCTGTTTCATTTCTTGTTACAGTTTTAGAAATTTTTAAGGACATTCTTAAAGCACCTGTAAAAGAACTTCTACACTTGGTTCTGATCCAGCCCTAGGAAGACATAATTGGAATGCAAAAATCAAAGAACATTTTAAAAGGTGAGCTTCTGGACAGCAGCAGCAAAAATATACTTAGGCACTACATTCAACCTGAAACTTCCCTGTTCTGCAAAAGTATAAAACAGAGAAGCAAGACAATACCAGGCAGACTTTTCTATGGTGGCTGAACACACTCTGGTGCATCTGTTCACGTCCAGAACTGTAGCATCAGGAAGCTGTATTATCATCCATAAAGGAGAAAAAAGATGTCAGAGTAACTTTGAGCTTCCTCAAAACCATCATACAGGCCAGAGAACTGAGAAGTATGGACAACCCTGACACATGGCATTCATCCATATTTTTGCCTAGCAGAAAACATGGAATTTAAAATGCCTTCATACTTCTCTGTCCTATCAGCACTATTACCATTTCCACCTAAACTGAGGTTAAGCTACTTGCATCTCAGATGGTTGAAGCACTGTTCTGAAGCATAAACAAACTGGAATCCCACATTTTCATTAAGTTCCGTGAAGCACTGAAACTAAATTCTAAAGCTCCAGATATGCCAAAGCAGTTTTACAACACTCAACCTTTATTTTTAAAAGATACAAATGCTTTGTCTACAGCAGAGAAACGATACTCATCTTCCCCGCGCATTGCTAATTATTAACCTCTCCAAATGTTTTCCACATATTGTTGGTAAGCAATATTCATTCCCCCCTGCTTTTTTTGCACTTTTTTTTTTTTTAAGACTAAAGAATCAGTGCAGCCTGCAGTGCACTAGATGCAACTACATACTACAACTGGGGCAGTCACTTCTGACAGTTCCCATTCTTCGGCTTTCTCAGCCAGCCTGCCACTTTTCACAATTCACCCGCCTTCCAGCCCTCCCACCCCATCCTCACATCAGTCTTGCACTGTATCCTCACCTATGCAAGTCATGCCCAGCACAAGAATGGCCCCTGGAGCATGATAGTTAAGACAGTGTCTTTAGCTTTGCGTTGCAATGAAGAGAACATAAACAACTGATTATCATCTCAAGTTTGTAGCTTCTTAAACAGTCATCTGACCATGAGACAACCGTACAACTGACCATCAAGACTCTGACCTAAATTTCAGAATCCTCCTCTTCTGTCTTCTCCCCTACGCACAGCTCTGCCATCTTCTGCTTTGCTTCTTTTTACCAAATGCTAAAATCTTTGCTGATGTTTAAACTGGAATGAAACTATAGAATATTTATGACTAGACGAAAAAGAATCCTAAATATGAAACTTTAAAGTAGAATTATTAGTCAATGGCAAACAATGAAAAAGCAAGACCCAAACTAAAACTTCTCAGACTTTAAATTCCCAAGAGAGAGAAAGCCATCCAGAGAAGTCAAAACATACGAGCAGTCATTCTAGGTCATATCATCCCAGCAAGGCTTTAACACATACCATCTGGCAGCAGTATTCAAGGGGAAGTTTCCATGGCAAGTGTTTGAACCAACCATGGATGCAGCAGTATGGCAACTGAGGAAAAGATTCTCAGCTAAGGAAGCCATAAACTCAAGGCCACCTACATTAAAACCAAACACCAGCAGGCAAAACACAAAGCACCTGTCAGATAATTGTAGGCAAATAAATCACTGTGTCAAAGCCTAAGCTAAAAGACTGCAATCTCCATCAACATACATAGATGACATCAGCAGTAATGGCTGCTAGTACTTTGTCATCCAAAAGTAAATACAGCTCTAACTAGAATCCAGAGCCAAGCTGAAAACCTTGTGGACTACAGGCAGCCCGCCCAGTTCATTGACAGGATGGAAGGGCGGAGAGGGCTGAGTTTAGTTGTCAACAGCCTTTTTCACTTGCTTTCCATACCGAGCAGTTGCCACTTTCATTACTCTTTTTATTTTCACACTAATACTTTCACTGGCATAAAGTGGCATCCACTCCAACAGCAGGCTTGCATTCAGATACCAACACAGAATCATAGAATAATTTCAGTTGGGAAGGACCTCTGAAGGTCATTTGACCCAACCCCTGGGCTAAAAGCAGGGCCAACTAGATTGCAGCAAACACAATCAGATTTGCTCCAGCTCTTCCCCAAATCCCAGACATGCAATATTCCCTGTGTTCCTATGGGAGTTTTGTTGTTGCTGTTGCTTTTAAATCATACTGCTGGTCCTTGGGGAGCAGCTGCAGCATACCATTTCAGCCAGGAGAGCAATATGCAATAACTGGCTAGCCTAGTATACTGGCTCCAGCCCTGCCAGTTCCTACCAAGCAAATGTCAGTAAAGCATTAACAAAATAACCCGAAAAACACAGCATCACTACCCCTATACATGCAAGCTCTTCAAAGGCTTCTAAAAGGAAATGCCTAGTTTAACTTCTACTATCCATTTATATGGATTGAGAGTTCTACCAGACGTTCAGCAGTCAGAACTGCAATCTGGGTATAGAAGATACTGGGATAGGGCTGCCTCCCCATCACTGCATTAGGCACCATCACTCATACACAAATATCACACTGATTCATCTATACTCCTGAGAAAGGGATGAGCATCACAAACCCCAGGAAGACAACATGCCTGTGTCCAGGCATATAGATTTCATTTTCCATATGAGTTATGAGGTACTTCCAATTTAAAACTTTTTAGTTCTCCTTCCTTCTTCCACCCCCCGATAAGATACACTAACAGGACCAGAAAAAAAAATATCTTTATTGCACTAAATCCCTTTTGGCATTCTGTTTTTCACAAGGAATATATTTCGGGACTTAAGTCCTTTCCCTCCCTTTATTAAGGTCATCTTAACTCCAGTGTCTAGTTCAGCTACTGTAAGTATCTTCTAAAATTTATATTTAGTTTCCACCCTAAATACTCTGAATCATTCAAGAGCTATGTTGTAAGAGTGTAAAAATTACCAGAATGCTATAAGCTAACTCACAGCAGATATGTAGGAGGGGCCTATCTGTATGTATGAAAAGTAGTGAGTGAGTTTATATTCATATTCTGTTTTAACTAAGATTTTGGCTTCTCTTGAATTGCTTCTGCCTTGCCCTGAAAAGCCCCTTATAAATAAACATTACAACAGATGAATTTAATAGTAATAAAGAAGTTCTATTTCAAAATCACTTTGTCCATTTTGAACTATCAAGAACCATTTGTCCTGTACTAGCACCCAAGTACCCTGTCAGACCTAGCAATGCTCATGCTCGGTGACCAACCCATCCACAAGATGCACAATTCCAGCTTTAAAGAAGAACCTTAAGGCAGAAATAGGAAAGCAAGCTATCATTTAAGCATTGTTCATTTCTCAGTACGTATGTTTATGCAAGAGACAGATCCAACATTCCAATTTTCAGCACTGTATGTATCTGGTATTATCAATGAAATCTTAGAGGTATCAGGCATTTAATGTCTGGAAAGATTTTTAAAAACATACTGCTTAATAAATGTGTTCCGCAAAAAAGACACTTGAAAGGGGGTCAGAATCTTAATATATTTTTGAGCTCTGTCATTAGTCTGCAACCTGCTGTGTGACCTTAGACAACTATTTCGCTTCAGCTTCCCTTTATGTAAAGTAAGATGAAATGTACAGACGCAAAGTATTTTAAAGTTTAGCAGTCAAGTATTTAGTGAACTTAACATTAACATTAACCTTTTGACACTTGTTAAAAAGCTTGCCAAAGCCACTTTGTCCACCAGTGCAATGCTTTGCATTTTTTCTTTCTATTTGCAGAATCCTAAAAGCATACAAGGTAGTTGTACAGGAAATTTAAAAACCAAGATTTACAAACAAACAAACAAAAAACAGGGTGGTTTTGCTCATTTCAAAACTTTTTTGCAAAAATACATCAATAAATAGAGATGTAGATGTAATATATGTGCTCTCCCGAGGACCAAGGCCAAAAAAGACTTCATCTAAGACTAAGGCCAAAAAAAGACTTCATCATGTCATTTTAAAAGACGTTTTGGAACTCTCTTTTAATATACCGATATTTTTAGGTATCAGTTATTTAGAAATGCACCATCTCTTAATTTTATGAGCATATGTCAACAAGAGAGTTTAGCTAGACCGATTAAGGAACATGTGAGCTTCCATTAGGCTTTTGTTATGGAGATTGTTAAACTAGCTTCAACAAGAATACATTTCTAGTCTGCAAGATCCATCTCATCACACAAGGTCACAAGGTCATCAAGGCTCCTTTCAGAGCCGACAGCACATGAGAGAGGACAGAAATTAGGTTTGCAATACGAGGGACTGCACGATAACTGCACCTAGAAAAAACAGCGTCGACAGAGGAAGCAGCTTTCCACCACCGCGTTCGCTCCTAAACAGCCATTTTACTTCTAACTACATCCTTCCCTACAGCCAGCCTTCATTTTGTGTTCCTGCCTGGGTGCGCAGCTCCAGGCTGGGAGCTAAGGAGAGGATACCGGGGGTGTGCTCAGGTGGAGGTGAGATGCCTCCCAGCCTCGCCGGGTGCCGAGCGAGCCGCTCCGGTGCCAGAGCCGGGGGAGGGAGGTTTCCCGCCTCCCCCCCGTTTTTGAAAGTAAATGAAGGCGCCGCTCCCAATGGCGGGGGAGGGGGGAGCTAGGCTCCCTCCTCCTCCCGGGAGCCCGGCTCCTCCTGGAGAGGCAGGGGAGCCCGGGGACCCCTCTCCTGGCAGGTCGGCCCTGCTATCGTCCCTCCCCCCGGGCGGGCAGTGCCGCGTGTCCCGTCCCTCCCCCCGGGCGGGCGGGCTGGCTGGCTGTGCTGTCTCTCCCCCCGGCAGGCCGTGCGAGAGCGGCGGGGCGGGCACTCACCGCTCCGGCAGAGTGAGAGGCAGCGGCGGCGGCGGCGGCCTCATCCTCCTCCGGCGACGGCGGGCCGATCTTGCTGCAGGTGGCCGCCAGCAGAGCGAGCGGTGACGGCTGAGCGTCCTACCCACAATGGGCGGGTTCAGGGAGAGAAAGTGGGTGGCGGTTAGTGCGGGACAGCGACCGGGCTCCTCGCAGACGCGCACACAGGAAGCGGCGGCGGCGGCACCGGCTCCCGCACCCGCTCACAACGTGTCACCCGGGGGAGGGGGGGAAGGGGCCCGGCCGGGCCTGCGCTTACCTGGGGGGCGGCCGCCCCGGCGGAGGCCGAGGCGGCGCCGTTGCCGTGCTGGAGATATTCGCTGTGGCTGCTGCTGTCCACGTCTAAGGCAGCCATTTCCTCTTGTTTCACGGGCTTCTCGGGAGCTGCGGGCACAGCGGGGAGGGGGAGGGGAGAGTCACTGACGGGAGCGATCACCCCCCTCCCTCTCCCTCCCTCCCTCCCCCCCCCCCCCTAACCCCAGCGCTCCCCCCGCCCTCCCGCACGGAGCCCTCCTCCTCCTCCTCCTCCTCCTCCCCGTGCTGCTGCCCCTGCCCCTCTTCTCCCTCCTCCCCCTGCTCCTCCTGCTGCTGCTCTCAGTGCCGCTCTCGCCTCGCTCGCACACGGACGCTCCGGGGCCGGAGCGGGGACGCGCAGGGCCGGAGCAGGAGCAGGGAGCCCCGCGGGGCGGTTCGGTCGGTGCGTACGTACCGGTCATGGTGTGAGTGCGAGCGGCCGGCTGGCTGGCTGGGCGGGAGGCAGGCAGGCAGGCTGGCTGGCTCGCACACAGGCCCTGCTGGCTGGGGCTAGGCGGCTGCCGCCGGGGACATGCTTATTGTGCTCACGGGCTGAAGCGGCGGCGGCGGCCCGAGCCTACTCCGGGGTTTTTTTTCCTATTTTGATTGACGGTGCGGGAAAGCCGAAAGGTGGGGCTTGCAGCGGGAGAGGGGGCCCGGCCGACACCGCCGCCCGCCCGCCCGCCTGCCAGCCCGGAACTCCCGCCTACGCCCGCGCGCGCGCGCGCTCATTGGCTGCGCCTCGCCGCCGCCGTCGCTCGCACTGGCCGCCGGGCCTGCCAGTCACCCGCCAGGGGCGGTGGGGGCGCCCCATGCCGAGGCGGCTTCCTGTTTGCCAGGGCTTGTGCGAGGAACAATGAGCGGGACCCGCCGAGAGCCCGCGGCCTGCTCCGGCCCGGGCCCGCGCGGCCCCCGCGCCGCGGGGAGGCGGCCCAGCCGCCGCGCTACCCCGCCGCCGCCACTGCGCCGGGGCGACGCGGTCGCCGGGGCCTGGCCGCCCGCCCGCGCCGCAGGGGTCAGCGCAGAGGCACAGCTGCGCGGCGGCACGCTCCCCCGCCCCCCCCCCCCCCCCCCCCCCCCCCGTTCCCCCGCCGCGCAGGCGGCGCGGTGCGCCTGTGCCCGGGAGGCGCCGGGCTGGAGCCGCGCTCGTTTGAAATCTCCCTGGCGGGGGTATCACTCACGAGTGGCGACAGCCGCGGCTCCGGGGGGGAGGCCGCGCAGAGCCCTGCCCGCCGCCAGCGCTGCCGCCGCGCTTTGTCCCCGCCGGCGCTAAGATGTCGGCGCGCCTGCCCCAGGGGAGCCGGCCGCCCGGGCAGGCCGTGGCTGGCGGCAGCCCCGCAACAGAGCCCGCAGGGCGGCCGCCCCCCGCTGCGGGACGGGGGCTGGGGTCAGCGGCGGCCCCTGGCTGGCGGCGCGTCCCGGCCCGGCGCCACGCCTCGGTGGCCGGCCCGCGGCCGTTGCGTAACGTGCTGGCTGCGGCGGGCTCGCACCTGGCTGCCCCGGCGGGCCGAGGCTGAAAAGCGTCATTGCCTCCTCTCTGAAACAAAACCCCTGGAGGGTCAGGCCGCAAGTGAGATTTTAAGGCGACCCGGCCCTCCGACGGGAGTGTCGGTGGTGACAACGTGCTGTGCTCGGGGCCGGGGAGCCAAGCATTGGCACGGATCGAGCGTTTATGCCAGCAGGTTTTATTTTAGTCCTCTTAAGGGGAGCTACCGAGATTCCCCTCACCAACGGCTTGCTGCCCTGGCCCTCGCATTATGCAACACAAATGAAAGCTGGAGCCCTGGGGTTGCTAAACGAAGGCAGGAAATATGTTTAAAACATTATATACAAGATACAGAAACGGTTATTGGTGGGACCTGTTTCTTTGTGACACCACGGGGCCTGCGGAGGGTTCCGCTGAAGGGGAACAGCCGCCTGTCCTTGCATCCAAAGGCATGTGCAGGGCGGCAGGATGGTATGCATAGGGTGAGGTGGCGATTTTGGCCCTTAGCTTGTAAAGCCCCCAGATGAATGAATTTTTCTGAGTTACCTTCCGTTTGGTGTTCCAGCGAGTTTGTGAATGAGGCTGAAAAGTATTGGACTGAAGAACTCAAACCTACTTTCCAGTAACTGTTTAATGTGATTGTCACTGAGAATTACCTAGGAGGTACGGGGAGCCTAGTCTCGTATGTCCATAGCTGTCCTAAGTAGTTGAAGGCACAGGCAGCCCAGATAAACCCTGAGAGAAGTTAGTAACTAGGAAACCTAGAAACACGGTCAGGATTTTCAAGAGCCTCTCTGAGCAGAGGATAAACAGTGCTTTTTAATCAGTCCAGGACTATGACCTTGCAGTAAGTGCCCAGGCTTAGCCTAGAAACTATTACAGAACAGGAAAAAAATGGACTGTGAAAATGTGAATTTAGTATCAGGAAGTTATGAGGAAGACTGCAATATCTTCTACTGTCCATAGAAGACTGCTCTCACTGTGTGAGGTATAGTCTTATTTTAAGCCCATTTACTTTTGCTGGTGTGTTGAGAGTGCCTTCAGGTGACTTTTAATAATAAATAGTAAATTAATCCCAAAGCTGTTTATCACAACTCATTTTTCAAGGGTAGGTTTTTTTTAAAAAAACAAAACAAAACAAAAAAACCCAAAAAACAACCAAAACCCAAACCTCACTTCCATAGTCTCTTGTGATTCTACTTTAGAATCAGTTGTTGGGAAATTAAATCTTAAAAGAAAATACTTTTTTGCAATTCTTTTCTTATTTTAATAACAGAACACTCAGAGAAGCAGAACTTGTAACTAGGGACAGAATTTCTATTTATTTTGACATAATACAATAATGCCAGAAATAATTTTTAGCCAGTAAAACCTTTAAAATGAGTCAGTTTATATAAATAAGCAAATTTCAGGAGAAAAATGAAAATGCAAGATCACAATCCATAAGACTACTATAGTATCTAAAAAAAACCAATCCTGGTATAAAATCTGTGATTTATTTTTCAATATCAGAAGTTGTTAGTGAAATATATGATAGCCTGTCATCCTGGAACCAGAGCTATTACAGATGACTTTGGGCTTCAGATAACCTAGAAATGGTTCGTTTAAAGATTGATGCACAAGAGAAATATTTCCTGTTCGTATGCTGGGAAGGTGTGAATTACATTAAAAACTTGGCCCTTGCTGATTAGCATGGTATTGCCAATTATCATCAATGGCGTTTTGCTTTAGGAAGATAATGTCTAGGACTTGAACCAAATATGAAAGATGGTCTGTCTTTTGCAATTAAATATATGTTGAGAGCTCTGTGACTTCAGTGAGATGATGTCAATGGAGTAGTTTACCTGTATGGATCTGATTGCAGGCTTGGGACATAACTGCAATGTTTTAGGACAGAAGGATTTGAAATATCAATAATGAGATTGGTTTTAAACATTAAGGAGTTTTTCAGTGCAGTAAAGCTTGGATGTAAATAGGCTTCGCAACACTAGCTGGGGAGCACTTTTTCTAGTCATGTACCTAAAATTAGGGGGACACTGTGATGGTAATTCTAAATTCAGATAAAAAAGCAAACCATAATAGAATATTAATAGACTATTAAAAATAACTGAAAAATAGATAAATTACAAGAAAGTTGCAAAAAAGTTACGCTATTATGAAAAAGAGGTGTAAAGAAGAGACTCTGTCAGAAATGTTAAATTTAAACTGATCAATAATAATAAAATGTGTTTATTTACCATGTCCCAGTGGAGATCAAGAACACGTGAACAGCAAAATTAATAGAAAAGTCCTGGATATCTCGGGAACATCGTTGTATCCATCCTGGATGGAAGTTCTGCTAGGTGTTGGTCTTCCTGCTGAATTAGCACTGTGTTGATTTCCCCTTTGAGATTGAGCTCCATGCCCAATTAGAGGAGCCATTGTTTCCTCTTTCTTGAGATTACCCACCAGATGTACTGTATCAGTATGTAATCTGAATAAACTAACCATGACCAGTTCGTTTATTAAAGAGCTTTGCCTCTTCTAGGCTGCTTGTGGTAAACTGCAGGTCCCAGGATGAGTTCTCAATCCATCTGCTGGAAATTATGTGTTGTAATTTGAGCTATGTAGATGCAGAGAAAGCAACACTCGTCTATACATAATGAGACTACTTCCACCAGATAGAAAAACAGCTATTTTGCCTTTGCAGTAAGTAGCAGTAGAGTTCAGGAGAGGTAGTGACACCTAACAGCTTCAGACAAGGTTTTGAAAGATCAAGTAAAATGTAAAGAACGCTAGAACTTAACATCGACCCTGTAGTTCAGTTGTAAGCTTAATGCTGCATTTGGTCACTGTAACTTTTATCTCTCCTTGGTTTAAGTCTTGGAGCTCAGTATCTGTGAGGATATGGGTTCAGTACAAATTCAGAAGGAAATGCACCACCTGACACAACTTCCATCCAGTACAGTGCCTGCTACACTTGGAAATGTCTTTTCTGTCTATATACTCCTTTGAAACTTCTAACTTAAAAACATATTATTTCTGTCTTTTGTAGCCCTTTCTGTTGCTGACCCTGTGTTTATTTAAAGGAACATATTATTTAAGGATCGTTGGTATGTGGTCCGGTTCAGTTTTCACATCCATGTTACTCTATTCCTCTTTAGAGTGGTGGTGTTGCCATGCCAAGCCTAGAATGCAACTGGACAAGACGGGCAGGAACACATTCTGCGGTGGTGTGTTCCATACCACTGGGAAAATGCAGATTCAGGTTACTTTAATTTGAAAGGCTGGGTATTAAATGTCATTGAAGAATCAGTAGGGATTCGATTCAACCTTAAAATGCAGTCTTTACTGAAGGGGCAACAAACAGAATTATTTGTAAATCTCATTGTTGAAAAAGCAACTAGGACAACAATTCAGAGGAGGTATCCCTTTAAATTTGAGGTACCTTTTAATTTAGTCATCTGTTCAAAATTTCAGTAGAACCTGGAGGGCCATATGTTTTGGTTTCTAGGTGCCAAACATTTACTTGGTAGTACAAAAGCCAAGATAATTACAAGTTTCTGAATGAGACCTATTCAACTTACAAGAATTCAACTTCATTATGAATTTCTGTCTTCCTTTCCAATTTGTTAAGTCTCAGGAAACAGGAAAAATAAACTAGCTGTTAGCCCCGGCCATTGCACTCTTCATTTCTGCGTCACCTATGTGCCTGTTTGCCCAAGGATACTGGGAGATCTTTACATAGGGCAGGACTGACAGGAGTTTGATCTGTGAGGTTTCTTGCGTCAGCCCATAGCAGTTGGAGATAGTTGCATGACTTGAGTTCATCCTTTTAGAAATCAACAGAAATTAGTCCTTACCTGGTGTAAAATCAGCAAGGAAGCAGCAGTGGTCAGAGAAAGGTGTGGGCAGACATCATGTTGTCATCCCCCAGAAAGCACTTCCCTATTCCGAGATGAGTGGCTATGAGAGCACAAATTTTGCAAGGCGGGAGCAGGCTTGAGCAGTGGGTGTGGTTTGACCAGAAGCAGCTGAGCCAACCTAATAGCTCATTGACCTCACCATAATTTAATCAACTTACTCAACTACCGGAAAACAAACCCTGCAAAAGTACTGTTCCCCACGTTGCAAGCTAAATTGAGTCAAACTAGACACAGCGGGGGACCGGGCTCCATGGGTGGGAGCAGATGAGGAGAGGTAAGACTCCCTTCAGCAGCAGCAAGTAGATTAATTCAGGGTGTCAAGCTTGCTAGACTGCACAGGAACTTGCTTTTGGCGATGTTTGTGTAAAGTGCCTGGCACTAGCCTGGGATTTCTAGCCTCTAGAGCACAAACAGTACTTGAGAGCATCTGAAACACGAAGGCATTTGTATAGTCTGCTGCACAAATACGATGCTCTCCAACTGTAATGATATAAAAGGCAATATGTATTATAAGTGAAACTGGGTTGTAGAAGAGCAATTTTTCTGTTTTAAATGGAAAAGCAATTCTAAAAATACTAGTTTCTGCCTGAAACAGCTCCACTAAAGGAAGTCAAAGAAATCTCTGGTACCTGGATCCAGCTGTTAGCAGGGAGACATTTGATTCCACTGAACTGGTCATGTCCAGTGTAAGCTGCTCATGGGATAAAGAAAGGCCTAGTGAACTAATGGGCAGCGCTGCAGTCACAGCAGGAACATGCCAGCTCCAGACACTTTCTGCACTTGACTGGAGGTCTGAGATATGCAACCTAGCCACAGTAAGAGGAAGAGCGTGTGAGTAAGTAGGCTAACAGCCCAGTCTGCGCACAAATCTAAAGGCTGTGACTCTTCACCAATACAGATGACAGATCTTCAAGGAATGGGGCCAACAGAAAGTCTGCCCAAGCTCTACACGTGCCAGTATGTGAGGACAGTCCACTGGAACATTGTTTCTAGCCTAGTCATTGTATTTATGAATTTTTTTAAGCAATTGAGGCAAAATAAGTCATGTTCCTTTTTAGTCAGAAATTCTTCCTCATTTGTTACAGCTGCAACTCTCCCTGGGTGATATATTTTTGTATATTTTGCAAATCGTCAAATTCCATGGGGACATCTTGATATTTAACTGGTAAACAGGCTCTTTCCTTAATAACATGTTAGAGAAAACTAATTCTGCTGGGTTTTCTTTCTCATGCTAGACTATGTGACTAAAGAATTTCAGTGTACTTGCACAAGGGTTTTTTCCCATTAATTGTATTGTTTTGTGTTTAGTTGTGTATACAAATAAATAAAGAGTATATTAGTTATATCTTCCCTGTAAAATTTACGTGGGTTTTATTCAATTGGCAACTTATTCCATCTAAGTAAGAACTTTTTTCATTAAGAAAATCTGTTTCTTACAAAGAGAAAACAAATTCATCCGATCTCTCTCATTTGGAGAGAGGTGGCAAGAAAAAGCAGACACATACATAGCTGCAAACTTCCCCTTTAGCAGGTAAATCACTGTAGACAGCTCTTTCATTTCACCTCGCTTAAATGAGAAATAAGTATCTCTCTTTTTCAAGCTTCCTAAAAGTTACTGCCTTTGGGCCCCTTCCGTATCCTCTTTGTTTATGTTGAATTCCTACCCTTCAAGGTCATCACAACAGATACAGTTTAATTATAGTAATAATTGAAAAAATCATAGATCCTTTAGGTAAGGTTAGAAAAATTGTTGAGAGGAAGAAGTGCATAACCGTGACACGCAGAATCAGTAATATGGCATCTAAGGATCCTTCTCCATAGCCAGTCACAAAATGGGAATGGAAATAATTAGATACATAGATAAGTTCATCTGCAAGAAAAAACAATGTGTCTTGTTACGTACTCTTGTCTAGCGTTACTCTGTCTTTCTCCCAGTTTGGCATTTTACTTTTAATAGTACTGATAGAAAAAGTAGGGCATTGTGGAAATGAAAGAGACTGGCAAATTACATACATGCACATATGTTTACTGAAAAATTGAAAACGTGATAGCAGGAGTTAACATATTCTGAAAGGAAATATTTTTAGAGGGGTGAAATGACTTATTTTTAGGAATCTCGGAAGGAATTCCCATTACCAGAGCAAGAGCAAGCAGGACTCCGTGGCTCCCTCTAGGAGAAGGAAGGCTGGGGCTGCAGTCCAAACCACATCCCTGCTCCGCTGGCAAGCCTCCTCCAGCAGCCTGAAGGCCACAGGGTTAAGGTGGTCTGAGCAGCAAGGGATCAAATGCATGTCTATTTAAGGAGATTTGTAAACCTGGATGACAGCTCTAAATTCGTAGGTATCTTTAGGTGAGGGAGGTTTTTTGTTTCTTAAAAAAAACCCCAACACAACAACAAACCCTTGACGGGCTCTTTTTTTATTAAAGAGGAGTTGTGGGCAGCGACTTCCAGAAGAGGGCTGAGGGCCATGTGTGGCAGGAGAACCTTCCCAGGAGGTGTTTGCGGGAGCAACCTGACCTTGCAGCAGTTCTCAGCATTTTGTTTCAGCTGGCAGTAGGGGACTCTAGACTGGCTGGCTTGGATGCCCCCGAGGTGCCTGATCCACTCTCACTCCCCTCTGAGGAACCCCGGTTGTGGGAACAGAGTTCTGGCGTGTCCATGGTGGCACATAAAGCCTTTGTGGCTTTTCCTACAAGCATAATTTCATTTAAGTAGGCAAAAGCATTAAGAGCAACAGAACAAATGAGGTGTATGCCATTCTACTTATTAACTTTAAAAGAGGAGGTGGAAAGTTCTGGGATTCATTTCAGGTTTTTCTGTGTCTGTGTTGCAGAGAAGCCAAAATTTAAAATCTGGGCAAGACCATGGTAACATGTTCACCTTACCTTTCTGCGATACCACAGATAAGTGGAATTGCATCACAAATGCTAAGGAAAAGAAAACTGAGTGAGATTTTACAATTCTTGGCTGGTCATAGAAAAAACTGTTTTCAGGGGGGAGGGGGGGGAAGACAGTGATTAAAATTTATCTAAGAAATGCCTCAGTAAAAGAATCATCAGTCTATTTCAGCTTAAGTCTGAAAGAGGCACATTTGAGGCTTGAAAATTACAATAATTAACACAGTGATGGTGCTGACAAACAACAGCAGACATTTTTAACTGCTAATTAACCTCTGGCTTCCACAGTCATTAGACATCTTTAAAAAATGTACATCTTCATCACCTTTTTTGCAGCTTACTAGTAATCACATAGTTCACACTACTTCTCAGACCATGCTGCAGATCACTCTTCGTCCTTTTGACCTGTTTTCATTTCAAAATTACTGCACAGCCTTCCTAATCTAATGATACTTGCAAACGTTTGCACTTGCTGCAGGTGTCCTTCCTATTTCTAAAAATTAATTAACGAAAGTTAATTATTTTTTAACGTATTGTTTCTCTCTCTTGTGTCAATTAATACCTGAATTATTGAAGTGGATCGTTGCTATTAGTTTATTTTCACTAAGTTGGAAAACTCAGATCATCTTAATTACTTACAAATGAAGGGTAAAATACTTTCCTTGCTGTGGCAAAACTCCAAAAGATGTAATGGAGGCCGGATCTCACGGCAAGCCTATGTTCCCTGTACCTTGCAGCAGTCTCAGCAGGACCACTCAGGCACTGGAGGTGAAGCATGCGCACCCTGCGTAAGCAACGAGTATGCGGTTCTAGGATGAGGATCCCACTACATCTTTTAATTTTACAATACTAATGCCAGATTTTCAGCAACACATGTTATGTTTAAACAGAGTGGTAGTTGAATATTCTGTCCGTTGCACAGAAAAAAAAAAAAAAATCGGTTCGTCCTCCTTTTCCTCTCCCAAAGAAAAAGCATTACAATACTTCTTTTCCTAGCCTGGATTCCTACAGAAATTAAAAGGGTTTGGAGATCATTATCTCTTCATATGTATAATAAATCTCTGTGTGTGTGTGCGCGCATGTGTGCACACATACGTGCATGTACATACTTGCATGTTGTGCAAGAGAAAGAGAGGGAACAAGAACAAACAGTAGCCAATTTTAACCACATCTGACAGAGCAATAAAAGGCTAAAAATGTTACATTCCCATACATTTCATAAGAACAGGCTGCCAAGTAAAAGACGGGAGACCCACTGCAGTTAAACCCTTATTAAACACCAAGAAAGCTGCAGAGATGAAAGTTGTTATGAATACCCACCCACAGGAAAAGCTGCAGTCAGGGGTTTCAGATACTAGACCTAGGAGAACCCAAACAAGAGATCGCCCAAGGGAAACCAAGCCCTATCAGACCTGTAGCTCATGAGACTACTGGTTTGTGCCGGATTTCTGATCCATCGCTGCCTAGCCCTGAAGATGACATACTCAATTTTTGCTCTTCGAGTTTGGGAAGAAAAGATTATATTTTTTCCCATACAGATTTCTCAAACCTGATGAGCTAAAACCCAAGATGAAAGGAAGGACCAGAATTTGTTCTTAAAGACTCGGTGGGATATTCTCACCAGTCTTCACATGCAGCACACCAGACAAAGAGAAAACAGCATCTTCAGGTTCTCAGACCCTGGAAACTGGAGAAAAACTCCATGTCCTGGCAGCCTGGACTTTGGTCTTGTTTTAAGTCAGCAAGAGCCAATGCTGTTAAAAAAGCCTTTCATCCCACTTCCTAACCTGTCACATCACGGATGTCCAAGGATCTTACCATTCTCAAAAGTTTGGTGAGGGACACACATCTTGGGTCTGTTGACTTCACTGATTGTTCAGGAATACAGGTGCGGTATCCATGCAGAAGACACAGCTGGAGGAAGGAGTAAGTCAGCCTTCGTGGCACTGTTGCCCCTTGCTGGTGCATTGCAGGGTCCTCAGCTCTGCTGGTCTGCTACAGACACATATGCCAGTGCCACGTGTCTTTGGCATCACACTTGGATGTTAAAGGAAAAGTGAAAGAGAGTCCAAACCAGGTGCTGCATAATGTACCGCTAAACACACCATCTTCAAGACACCCGCTGCAGTGCTTGTCTGGGTCACATTTCCCTCCTTTTCCATAGCTCGGGTGTGTTTGACAAGGATTGTTTGCTTCACCCCAGGGTTGCATGTTCATCACCTGTCTGCCACACACCCAGGAACAAACTCTGGTACTCCAACATTCACAGCCCCCCCGGGTGGCTGCCTGCCTTTTTATGTCCTAGTCACAGTAACTCATCTTTTATCTGTACCTCTCTTCTGCACTGTACACTTCAGACCCCCCTTTGCTAGGCACGTTCACATCTCTAAAAATATAATCCAGGAACTTTCTATTCATGTTGTGTAGCAAGGAAACTTGGCTGTCAAGCGCCGCAATCTTGCTCGTAGGTGCCGAGGCAATCAATGGACCTAGGCTGCCTTGGATGCCTGTAGCCATATCTAGCCGTGCTCTGATTCACAGTCCTTCGTACCCCACACAAAGGAACAAGAGATAATGAAAGAATTCGGCAGCCAAATCCTGCTATTCCCCTCTTCTTCCCAAAAAGGTTAACTCCAAGAAAAACGGAAATGCCCATTCTTGTCACAGTGTGACAAAAGGATGTGTGTGGCATTATTATTATTATTATTGCTGCTACATGTGAGGTTACCCTGAGATATTTTTAATAAACTTTTTTTTAAAATCTTTCATTGCTAAGAGAATAATAATGACCAGGCACAGTAATAAGAATCTTCCAAGTCTTGGAGCAATAAAATCAAGTTACAGTCTTCTAAACTAGCTACATTTTGCACTTTTATGGGAAAATAAATACATACCCATTCTCTTCAGTACATTATCCCAGTGTTTCCTACACTCATCTAAAGTTAGAGAAGCAACCTTCTTTTTGTGCTCTGTCATTCATTACTGAAGGATATAGAGAAGGAGTTAGAATAGCATGGTTGTCAAATAAGTAAGTATGTAACAGTTTGACTTCCATTTTAACAGCCTAAGGGAACAGTATCATAAAACCTTAGAAATTTGTCGGTACCCTTACCTTTTTTTATGTGACACTCAAGTTAGTCATTGGAGCAATTTTATTTCCTGGATGAATGATAATTCCCATAGTAGGACAATTCAACATAAGCATCTGCAATAAAACAGGTCAATTAAATCAGCAAGTTAATTCTAGGCTAGAGGAAAAAAGCTGTGTTATTCTTATTTACTGTTCCCTAGCAGTCAAGGCCCCAGGGCAGTGGGACTCTGCATGAACTAGAAGTTAACACACATGGCTCGATTTCTGAGTTTCTGGGACCCAGGCCCTCACAGTTCTGTAATTCCTGATAATGCTCCTAGTTGGAAGTGTACTCGGAAAACATTTCCTTATTCCCATGATTTTCAGGCATCAAAGGAGGCAGGCTGGGAAGCAGGTTTCTAAAGGCCACAGAAAAAAGGGCACCCCACCAAAACACTTTTAGGGGTTTCCAAATGATCTGTGAAACTGTAATCTGCCTTTGGGCTTTCCATAAGGAGAAGAAAGTTATTGGTCAAAATCGGCATCAAAAGCCTCAATTTGGCTTCTGTAAAAAGCGTAAGTTAGGTATTACTTTTGTGGAATAGAAATCAATAGGAACAAAAGGATGTTAATGGTTTCCTACGGGGCAGGGAGGCAGCCACTCATGCATCAGAAGTGAGAGGCAGCTGACAACAGGAGCTGATGCTCCTTTCTCCCATTTCCCCATCAGTCTGCTGTTCACCCACATCTGATACGCAGGGCGTCAGTATGATGATTAAAAGGAGAGGGGTGACTTCACAGACAACATAACCTGCTGTATCCTGTGCAAAATAGCCTCGACCTGCCCAGTATCATGTATAATGCAACTCCCTCTTCCAGTCTGTACCAGACCATTTGGGATGTATTAACAGAGTCTGGGAACCTCCAACTACTGACTACACAAAGTATTTTCATTGCTGCAGCTAATCTACAAAGACAAATATTTTCATGTTTACACTGTGAGAAACAAAACATCCTTGTCTCCCAATATAAAACATTTGCTCTTTGTTGGATACCAACACACTTCAACTCCAAAACTGTTTGAAATCCTGGCTTGTTGCTAATCTAATTCAGTGATGCCTGTTACAGAAGGAAATCAGACAACTCCCTCCAATACCGCTCTACCTCCCTGTCGGAGGACTCGGTCTGTTGAGGATGTTCTCCTCATAAAATCTCTTGATCATGGAAGAGATTATCCCCATTTCACAGACATGAATGCAGGAGTATCGAGAGCCTTGCCAGAGGTCACACATGAAGTCTTATGGCAGAACCAAGAAATAAACTCCCATTTTTTTAATCCCAAACCATCCTCCCTTTCACCATCTTTCCACCTCAAAGAAGAATAATGGAGCAACATTCTTCCTTGTCCTCTGCTTTGAGTAAGAGTCTAATTATTTGACTACTGCTCTATTCTATTCTTTGGAAAACGTTTTTCCTTCCTGTTGTAGGTTTCCCACATACACATGCCTTCACAATTTGCAAAGTGCTGGCACACAGCATCAGCAAACGTCCCTGGCAAGCAGCAGGGGTTCTGCCTGCTCCGTGCACCTGTAGTTATGCCGAAGGAAAACAAGTCATTAATGGTGGGAGCGGCTCTGAATCCAGCAGGAACTTGGTCCTCTTGGGTGCTTTAGTGTCCAGGCAGGGAATCCTGCAAAGCCACACAGATCCTGCTGCCACCTGGCCGAGGCTCTCTGCTTTGGACCATTTCACACATGCCTGTGCGTAGAAAGTGTATCATTACAGCCCCTGGGCATTATAGCCAGCTTGACCTTTTCAGCCTGGATGTTAATAGAAGCCATTCCCAACATTTTGCCCATTAGCACTATCGCCAAGATATTGGCTGGAGATTAGTTAGATCTGGTTTTCCACCTTTTTTTTTTTTTTTTTTTAAAAAAAAAGGGTTGTGCTGTCCTTAAAAAAAACCAAAACAAACAAACAAACAAAAAGAACCCAATTTTTGCAAGTCCACTTGTGCAGTATTAGTAACTGTTTTGTCGAGGGACAGTGCTCCTCTCTCTGTCACCTCTGTATGGTTTTCAAGCCTTGCCACCTGCCCATCTAAGTTGTTAATTCTCTCTGACATTTCCCCGTATCTTTCTTCCAGAGAAGAAAGGGGCCATTGAAGAATATCGTGCAGAGTCTCAAGCAGTTCCCGAATTGATCCCTCAAGGCTCAGGCTGGTGAGAGGGCAGCCCGGCTCAGAGGCAGAGCCCGGCAGAATTTGTTGAGGAACCTTTGAGCCAGCAGCATGCTGCTTGAAAAGCCTTTCTCCTTCAGACACATTCGTGCCTCGAATCATTACCAAATATAGAATGTATTCTTTAAAAGATACTACTTTCCCCACATGAGGTATCTAAAACTGTTGGAAAAAGCAAAGCTGAAAAATACAATGATACCCCTTGCCATATATGAGACGTGATTAAATCAAAATACCCCCAACAGCCTGACCTGGTGGCCATAGGAACCTTCACTTTACTCACCCAGGCAGGCGAACAAGATACAACCAAACTCCTCCAGGGCCAGGGGGTATTTATTCTCACACACACACACACACACAGACACATGTACGCCACCAGCTATGTGACAGACTACGCTGGCACTGGCACGCCTGCGGTCAAGCCGCCTGTTTGCATGTAGGAAGGGGCATGCCGTAGGACCATTGTTAAGAACAGGAAGATACTAGAAGTAACCAAAACAAAGACATTAACATTCCCTTCTTCAGATGCACTGTGGGTCTCACAGTTGCTGCTTCTCTCTGTCATCGTATCTGATTGTCACAGAAATGGTCTGTCCCAAAATAGCATTACCAGCTCCTCCCCTCCCAGCAGGGCTCCAGACCTAGGCACCCAGTGTCCCTGCAGCCCCTTGCCTTTCTGCCCAGTTGCTCTCTGGCTGCTCTTGCAACGCCGAGCATTGCAGGGCAGTGGGTGAGGCAGCGGTACGTGCCTTAGGCACACACACTTGCCCAAGAAGCCCAGAAGGAGCCCAGAGCAGCACATTTGTTTTTATGTTTGAAGTGAAATTGTCATACAAAAAACCAATTTGCATGGTTTACATGATAGAGCCTTCCAACGGGAAAAGTAGTTCCCAGGAAAAGGTTAAAGATGATCAGGAGAAGGATAAAGTCCTTCCTCCTGCTGCTTTTTAACCGCCTTCTTGCTGTATGTCTCCCTTTTTCCGTTCCAGGAAGCAGGCTTGCATTTTAGTGGCAGTTCTTGATCTAAAAAACATTCCAGTCTCTTTCACACAAACAAGAAAAAAGTGTTTCTGATGCAGTGCTTACACTGGACAGTTGTTTCAGTCCCAAAAACTGTGTGCAGCAGGACTAAGCAGTGATTGTCCCCATGTACTCTGCACCGGTGAGGCCACACCTCGAATCCTGGGGTCGGTTTTGGGCCCCTCACTGCAAGAGGGACATAGAGGTGCTGGAGCATGTCTAGAGAAGGACAATGAAGCTGGCGAAGGGTCTGGAGCACAAGTCTTATGAGGAGCAGCTGAGGGAACTCCTGGGGTTTAGCCTGGAGAGGAGACTCGGGGGAGACCTTACCGCTCAATGCAGCTACCTGAAGGGAGGGTGCGGGCAGGTGGGGATCGGTCTCTCCTCCCAAGTAACAAGTGATAGGACAAGAGGAAATGGCCTCAGGTTGCGCCAGGGAGGTTTAGATTTGATGTTAGGAAAAATTTCCCCACCAAAAGGCTTGTCAAGCATTGGAACAGGCTGCCCAGGGGGGTGGTGGAGTCACCATCCCTGGAGGTATTTAATAGATGTATAGATGTGACACTTAGGGACACCGTTCAGTGATGGACTTGGCAGTGCTAGATTAATGGCTGGACTCAGTCTGAGATCTTTTCCAACCTAAGTAGTTTTATGATACTAAAAAAAGAGGGATAGCTCTCCCTCCCTTTGTCTCTTTTCCAGTTCTACCCAGTTTCTGGTCTGCTTCCCCTGTGGCTGATCTCTCCATGTTTTTCTCACCTTACTCACTCCATCCACCACCTGTGCATTTGACACAAGTCTGTTTTCAACAGGCGTTTGTTTCCATGCTGAAGCCCTGAGCGAGCTCTGTTATGCAGCACAAACCAGCTGTGTATCGGTAGCCCGAAGCTGCAGTCACCCACCTTGTGTGCCAGCCCTGCTTAGACTTCTGTCTTTTCAGATGTGTGTCCTTGACGTCCTTCCCTACTCTTCAAGTAGGGGTACAGCTTCTCCTTCTAGTTCTTCTTCCAATTCTGCACAGTCTCCTCCAGGAGAGGAGTCGGGTGTTTTGAGCTGATGGAGGCTTTGCTGTGGGGGTCCAAACCCTTCAGAGCCGGTGGTCCCAGCAGGGCTCCTTTGCTCCTTCCCAACAAAGCTGCCCAGAATCCTGTTAAGGCTCAACATTCCCAGGAAACAGCAACCCTAGAGCAAATACCCTTTGCTGTTGCAACACAAGGTGTGTAAAGCACTGTATTTCGATGCACGTTTGCTTGAACATTCAGAGGTCCCAGCTCATCTCAACAGCTCTCTGACTTGCCAATAACATTGCCTTGGCGTTTCTTTCCCTCGTGTGTAAAGACTAACCGCATTTAAACCACTATTCAGGCCAAAACTGAAGGCTGCACAAGTAAACGGACAGTTCATCTGTTGTGTAATGTTTAACCACAGTATGAACTGAGCCCTAAGAAAACAGCAGCCGTTCACTGGGAGTAGCCCACTTAGGAATAGATTAGGAGTGTCGTAATAACGAGATGCAATGTATATACCAGAAAAGCCTGTGCTCTGGGTTGTGCGCATCTGTGGCAAAATAGCACTTAAATTCTGCAGCTCTGGGTGGTTATGCTGCTTGGTTGAATGAAGGAAAAAAATAGAGGGGAGGAGGGAAAGCAAACACTTACCGCTTCTGGGGTCGGAGCGCTGACAGTCTGCCCATGCCACTGCTCTGCCTGAGTACCTGAACATTATTACGCTCGCGGTTCTGAGACACGAATACAAATACATCCCTTAGAGGCTGGCCAGCTGATCGCTTCTGCCTTGCAACGTTTAGCATATTCATTTTGGTAGGTATCCTTTTATTAAAGAGTTGATAAATACAATCCGGACATTGAGGAAACAGGAAGACCCAGAATTCTTCCACATTGATCCTGGGTTCCTAGAAGGTAAATCTAGTTAAGGCAAGTCTGACCCCCCTGCAGGAACTGGAAAAAAAAAACCACAAACAACCAAAACCCAATACTCCTAGTTTACATCTTTGATCCACCAGCTTTACACATGGAGCACAGCATGTGTTCCACGGAATTTTGCTGAGGGCTATTTTCCCCTTGTGCTGCCAGTGAGACCCCAGGAGGTGCAGTGTGTCTGTTACAGCTGCAGGACAACAGCTGGGGGTCAAGAAAATCAGAGGCCAAAGGGGCATCAAAACTATTTTCTGACTCATCACAAAAAGCAACAGAGGGGGAAAAAAATCTTTTAAATCCCCTCAAGATGTTTTAATATTAAACATTAAAAGTTATACAGATGTGATACAAATTGCTCCCAAATAAAGAAGAACTTTGCAAGTAGCTATTAGAACACTACACAGTTTGTAGTAACACTACTAAACCCCCATATTTATAGTCTTCCCTTCTAACCCAGGGGTGTGCCAAAATGCAAAAAAAAAATAATTCTGGTAACAAGAACATTTACAGACAAAATGGTCTTGCAACATTTCCCAAGCTGTGAATAGTGGAAACGCATTGGGATCCCACTTGTTCACACACACCATTCGAGCAGCAAACATCAGGTTTAAATATCGGGTCTCACCATAGGAGAGACACTATACAGCACCTGCTGGCCATCTGGCAGCTTGGTTCCAAAGAACTTAAAAGAAGTGAGTGAAGCAACGTATCACACTACTTAGCTTCTTATTAATGGACTGTTTCTAGCTGATGACTGTTCCTAGCTGCTCTGAGTTGGAAGTCGCTGAGCATGAGTTGATCCTAGTCTTCTCAACTAGAGTGGTGCAAAGAAAACCAGTATCTGCACAAAGGTCAGAGAGGGTTTACTGCTGAACGCAGTGCTAACAGATGAGCAGAAGGTAAAATCAATCTATTTACTGTTACGGTCAGCCCAAGTTTGGGATTCTGGGGGCAGCCTACGCAGGTCTTTCCCTTTCAACACAAGGCAAGGATAATCCAAGTATCTGCTAAGAGAACTGTGTCTCCTGGTGTTGTTTTCTTAACTGCTGCACTGGCTTAGCCACTGGGGACTGCAAAAGAAGGTGTCCCATTGTGTTCAAGCCCAGTCGAGCAGCGCTGGCAGGACTACCAGCGTCACACCCAACTGGCCCTGCAGGGAAGGGCAGCTCAATGCGGTTGTGCCGTAGCCAGCCTCTCGGTAAGCCAGACAAACAGTGGATCATCCCGTCATGCCGTATCGTTTCTCATACCCTACCTCTGAAGTTCTTGCTTCACTTTCATGACCTACAATATCTTCTTTCTGTTCCCTTCATTCCTAGCTATGCTTCGTATTCATAGAAGTTTTATACTTCTCTTTTTTTCAGCTTTGTCTATCCTGTTCCCTTGTTCTCAGTATTTCCACCCAAAGCTACATATTTTGTTCTCTCCTTTCAACATGCACATTTGGAACAAGCAGCATAACTGTGTGAGCTCTGTACTTGTCCCAGCACAAGCAAGGAGAGGAGGGGCATCAAGTAGAAATGAGAAAAAGAAATACAGAAAGAGGTTGATGTCCTTGCAGCCGCCATGCTGCCCCTGAGCAAGGCTAGTCCTCCCAAGTAGCCTAGAGCCACCAACACGCTTCATACCATAAGCAATGGCTTTAGCAACCCAAATGTCACAAGGCTTTGCCTCCTTCTGCCTGACATTCAGATATAGCAGAGGACGTAGTGGAACTCACCCATTAAAATGAGACCTTCGGTGGATCTCTCATGGACCTGCTGGAATGCCAAGCAGCTGCTGTGTTTCCAGCAGTCCAGGGCAGAATATACACGCTCCCTGGGAGAAGTCACCTTTGTTCCCAGCTCTTCTGTTTCTGAAGTCCGATGAGTCCCGGTGGCCTCAGCATTGCACCCAGCCCAAAGCACAGTTCCAGTCAGCGCTCTCCTACTGTGCTGTTGCACTGGGACCTGCTAGGAAAGCTCCCGTGTAAGGTCCCAGCTCCTCCACCGTGCTGGTGTGGGGGAAGTGGGTTTCTGCCTTTGGCCGGTGGCCTCCGTGTGCTCCTCAAAAGCCCCAGGGAGATGAACAGGCCTTGTGAACTCTTGCATACACCTACCTTGATACGATTATGGGGTTGTAGACTTCAGGGGAAAAGCAGACCAATTCCTCCTTTCTACCCCTTCAGGCAAAGTAGTCTTAGAAATACCTTTTAATAACAGCAAGCAATTTTTAAGTGGCTGTCGTCTTTCAAATACTGAGTGATATCATGTATTCAGAGAGTCACAGCAAGGTTTTTGTCTTGAAAAAGCTTAATTTCCTGAAACATATATCAAAATCCCACCCTGTGAATCCCTTCTGTGCAACAGAGCTTTCCTTGTTAAAATTCTGCACAAGCATATTTCCTCCCCACTCCCTCAGGTACCATTCTCTCTATGTACATTACAATAACAACTGCGCCTTTACTAAGATTGAACACAATAACCAGGTCTTTGTAGAGGATAATTAACAGCCAGCAGTGAATCTTAGCGTTTATTCAATGGGGTATGAATGAGTTATGAAAATTCTTTTTTGCTGGAGAGGTAATGGGATATTGTTACGCTTGCATATGCTTTGCCTCTTGCATGATAGCATATTTACGGTGTTCATAGTTTAAAGTCAGAAATATGTACACACAATATTTTGCATTTGTATTCAGGCGGTTATGCCTCAACATGTTTGCCTCTTTCTGTCATTAACGAAATCCCCACTCCATCTGCACCTAATCCAAATTCCTCATGTCCGTTCTGAGCAGAATGAGTAGACCTGAGCCTCTCCAGCTGTTCCTAGAGATGCAAAGGTTCATTTCTGGAATTGAATTTCCAGTCTTACGTAAACCATCTAGATTCATGCTCTCGCACAGGATACTTCACAGAGTACTTGGAGGTAAATACAATGACATTACACAGTTCTGAAAATACATGGAGCCCCTAAATTTGTGTGTGCTTTTCATTTTGTGATAGAAAACTATCACGGTGTTCCTTACTATTGAATAGCTAAGTATGTATGAAAAACAGCAGCTCCCATTTGCAGTAGCGTATGTATATCTGTAGGGTATACTTGTGTATGTGTGTACATTAAATATAAAAAATACAGAAATATCTCTCAACTCTAAGACTAAAAAACAATTGCAGCATAATTTAAATGAGAACATGGGCTTTTTAAAGTAGAAACACTAATGACCACTGCTCAAAAAGCAAAAAGATGATGAAACGTCCAGATTCGGGACTATTCCCAAAGCCCACATTCAGTTGTCATCCATGCTGCCAGGAAATGACTAAGAGAAAAGGGGGCTCGGGCTGAGGAAACACGCACTTTCACTGCTGACTCCCAAAACACCTTTTCCCCACTTTTTTGCAGCCCAAGAAATGTTGGTGTTCCAGAAGCTACTGCAGAAAGTGCTCAGCTCTCAGCTGGCGGTGCCTGCATCACCAGGGCACATCGAGATGTGACAGCTTCGGTGCAAAAGCCAGGTCGGGCTGTGGCAAGCTTTGTCGCTGCTGTTACTTGGGTTTGCATTGCTAAGCACACACGAAAACTTGGGAATGCTGCCAGAAAGGGAGCTTTTTGATCTGACCTTGGGCCTGTGAAATGGCTGGAAAAGCAATAACGTGATCGCTGGCATGCCAATGAGCGTGCCAGGCAGTCCGGGCTGGTGTAGGAATCCCAGCTGTAAATGGGCCACGACGGGGAGTTTCCCATTGCCGGCCAGGGTTTGCTGAAGCTGGCAACATGGCTTACACGGGCACTTCACTGCAGCGCTCCTGACAACAGGCTTCACACCATTTCTGTAATTGTAACTGAATAGGTGGTTTTTTTCTTCTCCCCTGCAACCTAAAAATCCCCTTTCAGTCCAGCGAGTTGTTCACACTGAAGGCATGTTTCCAAAACAGCAATCTTAAGAGAGGATGGGGAATAAAAACATCGCAGCCCTCGGCAGCAGCGCAGCAGCCCTCAAAGGTGACCTCCAACAGCAGCCCGCAAGCCTCTGACCTCCCCTGCCCTTTTATCATATTTTAAAGGAGTCTTGAAAATGTTTTTCTTTGAAAACTAGCGGGGATACATGAGAGGTTCTGCATGATGGTTTGTTTATTTGTTTGTTTTCATTTCGAAATGTGGGTCCTGTCTCTCCTGAAGGGAGTTCTGGCTAACCAAGCAACTAATGAAACAATAGTATTGCCTGAGATGAGGGAATGAAAGTCTAGAGGGGGAAATGCATTTTTTTTTTTTTTTTTTTTTTTTTTCTAATCTGACCGCTTAGCATTCCTTCTTCCTAGTTAACATCTACTGGAGTTCAGTCACCAACCGACACTTTGGAGAAACAAGCTTTTTTGCAATATATCCAAGAACTCCACTCCTCCTAACAAAGCCTCTGTAGTTACCACACAGCCACCCGCCCACAGAACACTGTTTCAGGCGAGACCAACATCAGTACTGTGCACATTGTAGGAGTTAAACAAAGCAAAAAAAGAGGAATTGTCCACTATCTTTTTAACCACCATGCAATAAGAAAACACAACGAAAGAAAATAAGAATTGCTCTGTCAGTCACCTGTGGACAGCAGACGTGATGGCCTGGAGATACTTATTTCATTTGCAGGGATTTCTTCTATGCATCATAAAACATGTGCTCTGCAGTCCTCCGCTGACGTATCCTGCACCGTGGTATAAAGAAACACATAACTTTTGAACTGCTGGCCAGAAGGCCACTTGGCAGTACTGCACTTGAAGTTATTCATTGCAAAGACGAGTCAGAAATGAGACTGCTTCTGCACAGGTGCAGAAAAGCCACTCTTTGTAGGGGAGGGGGTTTTGACATTAAATTGGGTTCAGCAGATGATGATGGAGATGCACATAATGAATTTGTAACTATGGGGAAGCAAAGCATCACTTTTGCCCCAGATAAGACCTGCAGCACCTTGCCATGTCCCCTGGCTCGCAGGAGGAGCCCTGCCCAGCGGCCCTGCCGCCAGCTGCACTGCTCCCTGACTGGGCTGACAGCGCTCCAGCACCTTCCCCGGCTCCACAGCCGCGTCACAGCGACAAACACAAACACGGATTACTACACTAAACACGTCAGGCTAAGTCAATAGTTTAATAACCACTATTAAGGCTTTTCCAAATCCATTTAACAACTGTAAATTATTCCAAAATAAAATAGCCTCAGCCAATCAGCTGTGTAGTCACTGACCCACAACTATGTGCTTATTTCTCAATTAAGCAAATCTCTGCATCCTGGTTGGCTTTAGCTGCTTTTGTGGGTTTGTACGTCGCAAGATCCAGTATATAAACCCCTGTCCCCTCCCCGAGAGCTGCAGCTGGCTGATCCTAACAGCAGGTACTGCAGCTTGGCCCTTGGTGGTGGCGATGCCGGTGCTGGGATAAACCTCTCCACCCTTGTCCCCTGCCATCCCCCTCCCGTCACATCCCCCAGCTGAAGCCATGCTGCTCAGCTGCCCCTGCCAGGGCATGGGACCACCCTGAAGACCCTGTTTGCCTGCACAAGGGGAAGGGTCACTCACTGGCCGGCACTGTCCCTGAGCTCCCCAGGACAGAGCCGGGGCAGCTGCCGTCACCTCCTGGAGCAGCATCTGGACCCGTCGGGCTCAAGGGCTCGCTGGGGGCACTTTGCTGGCACCGGGGAGACAAAGAGGCAGTGGCCAGTGGCCATCCATGGGGAGGTGACGGGGTGGGGGAGGGCAGCGAGGCAGCGCCCTTAACCAGCCCGGGGCACCGCTCCGGAGAGTCTATGGTAGCCAATCCGCCCATCGTGGGGGGCGCAGGGAGAGCCTGTCAGGCACAGCAGGAATAATTGGGGGAGCTCCTAATTAATTTGATGATAACCCTACCCTATACTAACACACTCCACATGCAAAAATGGGTTACAAATGCCAATTAGTGGTGGAAGTGAAAGGAAATGCAGGGGGGGGATTCAGGGAGCATCACACTACGCAGAGGCCTGGTGGCCCGCAGCTGTGCCAGGCCCCCAGCCGCACTGGCCTCCTTGGGCACCGGGGCGACCCGCCCGCGGCTTTCATAGCCTTGTATCTGCTGTTGCCTGCGTCTCCCACGGGATGAGTTAGTTTTCTTCTCAGTACTCGCATGCCTCAACCAGCCGTAGGTGGGCTCATATACATGTCAGGGGTGCTCTAAATTGTTTTCCTGATCGGTTTTTCAAGACCCAAGATCCTCACCCTCCTCTGACACACGGGAGCCCGTGGGACCTGCGTGCCTGCAAGCCGTGGAGGGAAGCGCGGCTGGTGGAGCAGAGCCTCAGCTGCTTTGAAAGCAGAGCTGTAGCTGCATGGCCAAGCTGGGCATCAACAGACGCCTTAATCCTTCCACAGCTGTGTCATCAGTTTTCTTATTTTTCTCGCCACTTGTCCAACCCATTGGGAGGTTTGGGGCGCAGAGGGCAGAGCAGCCCTCCCCCAGCTCCCTGGCCACCCCTGGGGCAGTGCCCGCGGAGTTGGCCCGAGGAGGGCACCTGCAAAGCCCACAGAGAGCCAGGACCCTGCAGGGAACCCGCAGCTGCCCCTTGCTGCCCGCAGCACTCGTCACAAGCTGCTGCTAGTCCACGAATCAGATTTAGGATTTAATTTCTAAATACTGGTGTTGGCCTGCCACCAGCATTTAAGATAGCCTTTTTTATTTTTCTTCTATTAGTCTGCATGGAGCTGTTCTGTATTTTCCCTCCTAAATTTTCTCAAAACACTCAGCACTCTGTATTACAGTCTAATTTCAGGGCCAAAACTGGCAACTAATGCAATATATTTTTCAGAAAATAGGCAACTCTGATCTAATTATATGTTGTTAAAGTTTTACCAGGTATCTTGTACTTACCAGTTTTAAAGCTCGCATGCAGCTGTAATGAGCTCCAGCTTGCATTCTGGGCAAATATGAAAGAGTTTTTTTATTAATATTTGTGAGCATGGACAAAAATCCATGCTTTGTGGGCGCTATTGTGATGGCTGGAACAGACAGGTGGAGTTTTACTTATTTTCTAATTTGTGCCTTGCAAAGCAGAGGGCACGTGCAGGAATTTGTGTGTTCTGGTAGCCAAGTGGTTCACAGAGCCAGGAGCTGCAGGGAGCAGAAAGGCAGCGGCTGCCGGCTCCTGGCAGGGCCAAGGCAGGGAACAGGGACGCGAGTCCAACAGCCTGCCTTACAGCAGATCCATGTTCCCAGGGCCACGGGTGACTTCCAGCCGCTCGGTAACCAGCCCTTGCTTTCGGGCACAGGATAAAGACAGCTGGGATGCAATGGGTGCTCCAAACAAGGCAGTGCCCCCCACCCCAGAATTGCCAGCCCTTGAGGACATCAGCCAGGGGATACAGGGGTGGGAAGGCAATTGTGGGACACTCTCGCCTGGGTGGGGATGCCTGTGCCTGGTGCGCTGGCGGGGGCGAGCTGCTCCTCGGGACCCTTGGCACACCCGTGCACCCTCAGCTGGGCTGAAATCAGGTTTAAGCAAGCCTCGGAGGAACCCCAGCCCCTGAGGAGCCCCCCAGCCCCCCCTGAGCTGAGGTTCAGCAAAGGGAGTCCGAGGGCGCTGTGGGCGCAGTGGTGGGAAACAGGGTTTGCAGCGAAGCCAAGCAAGATTTCCCTCCTCACGTGGCAATGCCTTCAACATAGGGGCCAAATCTCGGGTTTAAAACAGTCAAAAAGGAAAACCCTCCCCCAACATGCATAAACCTCTTTAAAAAGCTTCAATTTAAAATGAGAGACAAGCCTGGCACCTTGCCACAGGACTGCAGGCTTTTAACTGACCCTTTTAGGGTCTGTTAACTGACCTTTCAGCTTTTAACTGATAGATGAAGTCAACCCAAGCAAGCTGTTAAATACTTTAATCCAGCCCCCCGCCCTGGCCCACTGAACGCACCTTCCTCCTGTGAGCTCCGGAGCCAAGTCCCTGCCACGGCAAGCTTTACATCGGGAAACACTAACTGCCCTCCCGGCTCGTTAGAGAACAGAAGGGTTCACGGGCACACAGCGAACAGCAAACCAAACGCCCCAGCCAGGGACAATCAGAGCGCGTCCCTCGCAGCACCACTTGGAGCCCGCTCAGCTTTGCTACGTGGTGGCCCGTCCAGTAAAACTGGGCCCAGCTCAGGCTCCCCGCAGGTGACCTGTTCCTTTCTCCGGTAAAGCACTCACGTTTGGAAAGTGTTGTGGACCGTCAGTGGTAGCAGTTGGTCACGGCAGAGTCTGCCTTTTAATTAGACGACAGCACGAAGAGGATCTCCTTCGTACCACGTGCGACAGCGGCAGCGTTTGTTGCAGAAAGCTTCCCTGCCGCCGCTGTCAGCGCCCATCCCAGCACATTGCACAGGGGGGTCTGCTTCTCCTTCCCCAGGAATCTGTTAATTTTAGACTGCATTGCAGTAGGGCAGATTCACCTCCCAGTAAAAACAAGAAATAAAACACACACTTTGAGCAAAGAGACCAAAACTGAAGCATGGGACATACTTAAAAAAAACCCAGCACACAGAACTTTGATGTATTTGATGCAGGAAATGACATGGTTTCTGCAGCTACATTGCTACGAAAGCTTAAGTGAAAGATTGCTTCCAGCAGAACACCGATTAAATCTGAACAGATTTAAGAAAAAAATAAAGATTTCAAAGCCCAATTAATTTTCTGATTAAGAAGTCAAGAATGGTAAGGAACGGAAGCATCAGCAGAGATGCGAGTCTTTCTCATTGATTATGTTCCTGTTTATTAATGAAGTTTTAAAAACCAAGACACAGGAGAGTAAAAGGCTGACCTTTGATGTATGTGATATGCCATAAACTAGAACCAGTCCTCCAGATTTCTGCTTGTCAGCTTTGCATTTATGAAACAGAAGTTGCCTTTAAAGATAATTTACCATGATTACAGGTCTCTCTCCGTGACTGAAGTTCTCTCCTAAAGTAGCCTATGTACACTGCCCCTTCTTCCTTTGCAGTGGGTTTTGAGTTTTGGTGTTGTTTTTTTTTAAAAAAAAAAAAAAAAAAAAAAAAGCCTGAAAGGTTTGAGAGCCCATGTTTCCTGCTTGCCTCTTTCTTGGCATCCCAAAGGCATACAAAATCTTGCCCTTCCTTTTTGTGCTAAGAAATTTGTAGACAATCTGGGCTTTTCCATGAGGAGCGAGGGCTTCCTTGCTCCTGTGGAAAAGTAGGAGAAAGGCAGTTCTTCACAAGAAGAGCTTTTCTTATAAATGTATTAGTGATAATCATAAAAATGAAAGCAGTCTAAATAAGAAACGTTCTGGGTGCTAAACAAGGATATCAGGCGCTTGGCAGAAGTGAGCCTGTATCAGCCATTCTCCAACCAGCCCCAGAGCCTCGCAGAACAGATGTGCCATTTCAGTGTTTAAAAACATACAACTGAAAACCAAAGCCCTTTCCAAGATCATCTTCACACACTAAAAATCCAGCAGCACGTTATTTTCAAGGAATAGTGACTGGCATAATTTCTGCAGGACCATGTTCCTAACAAAATCTAAACCTCCAACTTAAAGATTTTACTAAAAAGAGGGAAAACAGCCAAACTTTCCCATGTTGAGGAATTTGAGAGATTTCACGGTGCCCAAATCATCCACATACAAATGCTAGAACAAGACCTTACCTAAAAATGTGGGGTGGGGTTGGGGAGATGGAAAACACCCAGGAGTAAAGTCGACTATACTGAGATTCCAATGTACTGCAGGCAGTGAAAATTACCTAACCCCCTGAAGTTTGCAATCCTTGTCTAAAGTACTGTATACTCTGTAAGTAAAACCTCCTGCCCCAGAAATCCAAGGGAGGGTGAAAGAACTCACTTGAAGGTTTGCCTCTTTGAAAAAGACCTGAGGAAAGGAAAAAAAGGTCCATTTCAGGGCTCACAGAATAAGTGTATTTAGATACTCCTCCTTAAGAAAGGACCCAGATGCAAGCAAGGTTTGTGCCATAGTTTAAATCCAGGTTCCCAGGAAAACTTGCTTACAGAAAGATCAGAAGATCTGAGGATCATTACTGCAGAGGATTCAGAGAAATTATCTCCTAATACGCAGTTGAAGACAGAACTAGTCTTGGTCTCTCTTTGGCTTGAACCTCTACTGAAATTTAATGCTGACAAATCAAAAAGGGATATATCCAGAATCCGTAACCCTGATAAAAATGGGAAATCTGTATCATCTTAATCAAAGGATATGCCACCCTGAGCTGGATCTGTGTCTTGTCCCTTGGCCTCATATGACTCCTGTGTGCTAGAGGTTAAGGGTTTGTTAAAGAATATCGGTTTTGATTAAGTGTCACATATGGTGTAAAACATCCTCTTTATCACTGGAAGTGAAGGTTGGGGGCCAGACAGTGCCTTTTAGTGAGCTTCTAATATAAATTAGGTGTCTTAGGTAATGGGTGGTTTTCAGACAGGATTGATCTTTCTATGGTCCAGTGAAAGTAGGTGTGTTTGGCGAGATGTCACAAAAGCGAGCTTCCTGGCACCTATACTAATGGGCTGGTTACCCCTTTTGGAGTAGGACTTGAAAAATGTAGCACAGGAATCCCCCCTCCCCCTTCCTAACTTTTTCATTTTCTTGATGTAATGGGCAAAGGTCTATATATCCTTTACTCCTTTGGTATTTCAGTCCTTGTATTTGCAGTATCACTCACTGAATCTTAAGCCACTCATCCTTTTAGTCACTTACAGCTCCCTAAACTTGCATGAACTTAAAGATGAAGCGGGTTTGAGTAGACTAGGTTACTTACTATTTTTATCAGTGTACAACCTTCAAAGAAAAATGTATCAAGTACACCATCACCACCACAACCAAATGATTTCTATTCCCCATTAAGTCCTCCTCAGAAACTTTGATTGCACAGAGACCTAGGAAGAACTGTAGAGATGTTAAACCCTAAGTTCCCCTGCCTTAAAAATAAGAGCAAACATGCATTTCTATAGACATCAAAACGTGTCTGTATTTTCCTCTTTATGAAGCAGAAATTCTCTCAGCTTTGTGCAAAGAGTGGCATGATCAAAAGCACAAACTAAGCACATGAGAGCCAGAAGCTCTAATGCAGAGTCTAACCATGGACCTCAGGTAAAGAGGGTATATACAAACTAAACCTTTTCTTTTATAGTTCATTGACACGTTGTAGTTAAAACTTTTCTGAAAAGTTTCCATGGATTTATGAAAAAGTGAAAGCACAAATGCACAGTCGGTATTGCAGGCTTATAAACCCAGCCAACTAACAAAATCCATAAATCTTTAACTATGCGAGAACATGTCACAAACTTTTTAATATTTCACTGCATTTCCCACATACCCGCTCATCATTTGAGCACTGGTAAATGGCAAAGTTGTTAAAAATAGTTAGATAATTAAGATACGTAAGTCTGTTCTGATTCTGACCCAGAAAAGCTTCCTTGGTCCCCAATTTAACTAACCAGGATAACCAAGATTTAGAGCGTGAATACCCTTAATTTGCTTATAAACAATGTATTTGTCTTTAGGCAAAGAATTAGGTGCATCTATAACTCTAAGCCCAGAATAGCTTCACTGCATACAGTAGGATTATTATGATTAAAGTTGCATTTGCCTGCAAACCATAACAGAACCAGCCTGAGACATTGCCTGCCTTTTCAGTTCTTTCAGAGATGAAGCATAAAACCTCCTCTGTTAGCATGGAAGACCTAGACAACATTCTCTCTCTCTCTCTCTCCCCTGTCTAAGGACCTTTCATGCTTATTTTTGCTTATTTGCTCACTATTATAATGAGGTAACTTTGCCAAGGTGCGTTTAAATGTCTTTCTTATCAGAGACATTTGCAAAAACTGATTAACCAGTTGAGGTTTGGGGGTTTTCAGTAGCGTTAAATGAAGGGCACTCATTCTCACACCCCACATTCCCAAACTGATTCCTACATCCAAAGGGGACACGTGGAACCAGTAGTGTGACAGACAGGTATTTCTGCTCCGAAGACTGCGTATGGAAATGAGAAACAAGACCGGTGTGTTTCAGGCGTGAGTGCTCGGTGGGGACAGCCAAGGGGACCGCCAGGCTTGCCAGGCATGGGGATCCTCAGCCAGGACCCCAGCAAGGCTCAGGCACCAAATGCCCTTGGGCTCACGGGCTGGTCTTTGGGCCCCAAAAAGAAATCAGCTGCCTTATTTTGAAGGTGCCCCCCCTGACTGTCAGGGATACGGTACATCTTCATTTCTAATGTGTTTAAAGGTACTTCCTCCCAAGCAAAGGCATCAGATGGAATACAAATAACATGTATTTTTACTGATTGCTAGAAATAGTACAAGAATACTTCTAAGATGAGATTTTGCCATAGTATTAAAATACAGTAGTCATGCAAATAGACCTCCGTTGCCTTTGAAAAAAGAACTATTAATTTCAGAGTGAACATACCAATCTCAGAGCTGCCACAATGCCAGTGCCCTTCCAAACCACTCTAGAAGCTCACTTCAGAAATAAACATACATTTATATATATAAATATACATATAAGTGTATAAAAAAACATACACATCTATATAAATATATAAATTAATATACATATATATAAGACAACATGAGGTTGTCTTATATGACACCTCACATTATTCCTCACGGAAGAACCAAAGAACCAAGGAGTTTACCCAAGTAAGTCATTCAACCATCAGAAACGACCCTGATCCTGCAGGAACAAGGGCCCAGCAGCAGAGTGCACGCAAGGCTGAGGGTCGCTTAGCTTTGCTCATTTGTTGCCACTAGCACCATACCATCAGGAGCACCCAGGACGTTCCTGACCAGGTTTGGAGCAGCTGATGCGGGGTGCAGGGGAGGGATGCAGCGCCAGCGCAGCGGGAGCACCCTGCAGCGCCCTGAGCCCCGGCCAGGGCTGCCTCTGAGGCTCTGCCTCTGCGGTTGCTTCCTCCAACTCCCACCACTGTCCTGACTTATTTTTAATATTATTTTTTTTGATGGCTCAGACGTAATTTCAAGGTGCCTCTGTCTCCTAAACCTAACGTTAAGTGTTAACACGGCCTGGTTTGTCACGGGTGTGCCCCCTCCTCACGGCAGAAGTACCAGGGGGAGGTGGAAGGAGCGCAGTCGTGCCCTGCCCGCAGCTCCCCTCCCAGTCGTTGGGCTGGAGACCAGGGTGCAGCTACAAGAGGTTGCTGGTCAACACACTTCTCCATCCTTTGCCAAATGCTCTCTCTCACAGTCTGGGAATTACTGAATAAGAGCGTTTCCACCAAGGACACTGGCCCATCCCCAGCTCACCCTGTGTGTCAGCAGGGCAGGAGTGAACAGCCTGTTTGCAGGACCAGGAGCAGCCTGGCAACTGCAGCAGCGTGGACCCGCCCGCAGCCCCATTTCTCCAGCAGAGAGGGAGGTTTGCCTGGGGCTTACCTTTCAGAGCCCAGACAGCAGCAGCAGCACAGCAGCACCTTCTGCCCTGCCCTGCCCTCCTCTGTTTCCCACGGACACGGTCAGTAGCCCAGACCTCCTGCGTGGGGTCACAAGGAGCACAAGACAGTTTTCAGCATCTGGCAGTTCATTTTCTCCGTGCCACGGCAAAATTACTACAAAGACAGAAAACAGAGATATATCACCGCTGCAAAGAAGCATTACAGAAATATTTGACTCTCCACCTAATTCCACATACAGAGATTCTGTGGACCCCCTGTATGTTCCAATTTGGCAGAGATAAGAAGGACTAGAAGGGTAACTTTGAACAGAAGTTGCCTGAAGGATCAGTTCTACTGTCTTTTCTTGTGCTGATAGGAATACAAATTAATAAAAGCTGTGACAAAAAGGTGATTGGATTTCTGGGATTTGCCCTTTTATCCTGTGGCCAGCAAATAGCGGGCAGATCACCCAGCGAACTGACCACCCTCTCCTGAGGTGCGAGGAAGGGGAGGTCTGTTCTGTCCGGACAAGGCATGGACAGAGGGGAGGATTTAAGGCCCATTGCCACAGGGAGCTGATGGAGCCTTGCTGGTGGTCCTGATAAATGTACCACAGCCTGTGCTGCTTGAAAGGTAGGTGATGGCTGTGCGCAAACATTGCTGCAGGATACGTATGGGGCAAACAAAGGCCTTTGGAAACGCAGGTCTACTATCAGAGCAATCTACTTAAAGGTGTTACATTGAAATCAAGAGAAAGTGGTTTCTGTTCTTCCTTACTCTTTAATGCCAACACAGCCCAGAAAAGAATGTATCTTAAACACAGTTTGGTACCCCTCCCCTTCGGCGTACCCCTCCCCTTCGGTGTACCCCTCTGAAGGAGCTCTCCTGCAGACCTGACTGTGCAAAATTTCTCTGTACAGAAGTGACCCTTCAAGGTTTTGACAACGTTCCACCTATGGGTGGAGGAGAGGAAAAATAAGACCAAAACCCCTTGATCTTTGAAGAACATGCTCGTCAAATTCAAGGAACAATTTTTATGAAATAGAGTATTGAATTGTTCGGTGCTTTCCCTAAGCACAAGGTCCCCAGTTACTATCCTGCACCTGCTTTGGTTTTATTAACTTCTATTAGTCTTCATTAGATGGCAGAAGAGGGTGTTTCACGTGCTGCGGTAGGGACCCAGCGGTGCCACGGGCCAAAGGGAGGCCATCCCCGCGCCCGGGGAGCCCCGGCTGCCCAGCCTGCTCCCCAGCACCAAGTCCGGAGCGCTCTGCACACCCGGGGTCCTTCCGAGCTGCGTGTGCAGCATCTCCGCTCCCTTCGGGATGCACGGTGCTTTGTGCCACCCCAGGCTGTGCTGGGCTGTGCCCGAGGCACCCGCAGCGGCTGGTGACAGATGAGCTTGACAGCCTGCGCTGCAAACAGGTGACTACACATTAGCTCGCCTGTGAGTGCAGGCACTAAGTAAATCTCATTCCTAATCCAAATCGCTTTTGATAAGAACAAAAGCTGCGTGCAAATGAATATTTCCCTCTTATTTCAAATTCTAGGTTTCAACTGCAATATTAATGCTATTTTACAGTGTAATTTACTTGTAATAATATGTCATTATTGCCATTTTACAGTTTTCTCTTAAAGTAGTAAAGAAAATGTTTTAAAAGGCACAAATAGCTGCAGCACAAATCTTCATTCAGCCTAAGAATCTGTGCTCTCCCGTCAGAATGGCACGTAATTGAAAACAATAACATCCCCAATGGGCTAAACACTCCAGTCATTAACGCATTTTTATTTTGGAATAAAAGAGCACACTTACAGCTTTTTTCCTAAATAGTAAATATAAATCAAACATTTCTCTTCAGTTCCCAGAATGGCATCTGCCAGTGAAACCAGGGCTGACCTCAAACACTTGCCACAAGTGCATTTCAAACCAACACGCTGGGTTTAGACATGAACCTCCCCAAGGCAGAAGGTTTCCTGCAACACTGCACATAAACAGCAGCCTGCAACAGGAGAAGCGTCCTTACCTGGTGACAGGTTCTTGAGTGCCAGGTCACCGTACACTGGGTTGGCAGAAATTGCAGAAAACTCAGGGAAGCCTTCAAATTCCAGGAGGCTTGTGAAGGGATGAAGATATCACAAGAAGAAGGCACTGCTTAATGGAGAAGGTGTAAGTCATACGTCATACGTGTAATTTACACCAGTTATGTTTCCATCTCTCCTATATATCTTTGGCTGAAAACTGATGCACCGTTAGTCCTCCTGAGGAGTGAGGGGACCAGCCTGTCCTGGGGAAGAGCTGACAGCTGAAGCCTTTGCTCTGTGAAAGAAACAAATATTAAGGGCAGGATCCCAGTGCTATTTATGAAAAATACATTAACAGTTGGACTTAAATAGCAGCCATCCCTTGTTAGGAACTTGAAAACCCTATTTATGCCTTGCACAGACTTCCAGCACCTTTCCACGTAACAGGTGCCCTCATGGCCCTGTCTCACCCCCCGCGTGTCCCAGTCTGCAGGAGGAGGGACGGCAGCTGTGGTTGGCAGGAATGGAAATATGGACATTCCTCCTCCGGGGAAGAGTCCTTCCCAAGGTCTGCGCAGGACATCCCTGTGCAGTGACACGCTACTCGGGCACGAACCCACCCTCCAGGCAGCCCCGAACACACTGGCTCAGTAACCTGCCAGGGGACCACGAGCTGGACACCGCCACTCTGGAGATTTCACTGAAGCCTGATGAGCAAAGGAGACGCCAGGGTTTGGCTGGCAGTCAGGAAGTAAAAACATCTTTGTTTAAACTTTTTCACCATAACATGATGAGTGAAGAAGGATTCAAAAATAATGCTTAATTTTGATTGTCTTTATCCTTGTTTACTTCATGGTGCACCTGTTTGCATGGCCAGACAATTGCAGCCATCTGGCTCGTCGGGGTGGATCCCAGAGCCGAGGGATGCGAGCTGGCTGTGTGGGAGCCTAAAGGCTGTCACAGACTCCCCATCCTTCTCTAGAGGGGTTCCCACCGCTCACGTGTGTGTGTCCCACTTCACTGACAGATGGGGTGAGGGCTAGTTGAGATCTGAGTGGTCAGGTGGGCTGTAGGTTGCACGTCAAGGTTGTCTCCTGAAGGCTGGGAGTTTATACCAGCAGCAACTGTTGCTGAGCAGCTGTGCGATTTACGCCACATTTCCAAAAAATATGATTTCTCAGTGTGATCCCTGTCTGAATTTGGCAGAAAAATATTTAATGGCTGGCAAAACATTAGTAAATAAAAGCGGATCAAGATGATGTTGTTACAATAACAGATTACATTACTATTCCCTGTCCTTAGGAAAACCCTGATTAGACCAAGATCCTCACGGGGTCTTATGAATAAGTCAGGAAGGGGCTCTAATGGCCTCGCACGAGAGCATACGAGCTGCAGCGCAGCCAGCGAGGTGCCAGGTGCCTCTTAGAAACAGGCACCAGCCTAGATGACTAACAGCAGTTAGCACAGGGCATTTGTTGATTTTCTGTAATAATTTGGGCTAGGTTTTCTGCTAATATAAACTAGTACTGCTCTACTGAAGCCAAGAGAGTGCTGCTAATTTATATCAGCAAAAACTGACCCTTAATCTGTTTTTAATGCCTTTATTCTTCATTATCTTATCGAAGAATTGTACCTCAGTCAGAACATCCCCTGCTACTTGTTAATCAATGTATGGGAAACTCCAGTAGCCGAAGTACCCTTCCACCTTTGCAAGCGCACCTAGCATTGATCGCTGATCTTAGATCTTGAATTGCATAATTACTGAACTAAGAGAAAATTACTTTTTGCTTGCGAGTGTCAGGACAGCTCTGAATCCATGAATGACTCACCCCCAGGCACTGGTGTTTAATTTATGAGCTATTTATCTCCTTGCACACACCCCAGCACAAACAATTATACTTAGTAATTTGTTGATCTTATCAAGGCTATTTGATGTTACTGTTGCTACCTCCAATAATGCTGTGCTTTGAAACTTAAACAGGATTTATAACGAAATTTGGATACTTTGCACAGGATTCAGATTTCAGGGAAGTTTAACTCTTTGGCAACTGAAAGTTTTTGCGTGTGATTTTCAACGGAGAGTGTATGTTGCATCTCTTGTGGACAAATTTGGCCAGGTGACCCTTCAGTGGCATCGGAGCCCCCCTGGTGAGAGCTAGCTCTGTCCTTGCACGGCGCGGGTGAGCTTTCCTGGCAGAGGGCAAGAGAGGGGAGTGGGTCCCTGTGCTGGGCCAGGGCACCCACACCACCTCCATCCCCTCCGCGCTCCGGGTGGGCAGCAGCGGCGGCGGGCACAGTTGAACCCTTGTGCTGCTCACTCGCCGGGGTCCCCTCAGAGCCTGTCCCGCTGCCCCGGCTCACTCCTGGCAGCCTTTTTATGTGGGCAACATCCTTCCTCGTTTCTGAGCAAGGACGTTATTAACTTTTAAATTATTACGTGTTTGCCATAAATCAGACTTTACGAACCTCTTTGTGCAACCTAGCTCTCTTTGCTGTCAGGAGTTGGTACCAAACGTGGGGCCCCACGTGCTTACCGCCAGCTGTGCGCCGCTGCAGGCAGCTCCTCCGTGCGTCCGTGGCTGTGGGGTGGCGAAGGTCCTCACAAACGGGTTTCCCAAATCCCCCTCACAAAGTTTTCCTCCTCCTCACACACTGCTACAATCATTAGGCTCACCGAAATCCAGCAAGTCAACTCGGTGTGAGAAGTAGAAGCTGGGCTTTAACTCTGCACTTCCAAGTCCAGGCTTAACTCAACCGTAACTTCAGAGCCGGAGGCGCTGCTGTGGGCGAGTCGGGGGATGGCTGCGGTGGCAGCGGGGGTCCTGGGCAGCAGCCAGCACACCCACCCCCACTCCCCCCACTCCCACCCGAGCCACAGGGTTTGCCTCACTGGGGGAAAAACCATAAGTCACCACAGAGCAGTACTCCCTCCATCCCTACCCTCGCCGAAACAGCCCTTGGCGTGTGGTTCACTGTGTGTGGACACACTCCCTGTACGCGACCTCAGCCGTTCCAGTTCCCCCTGTTGTGCAGAGCCCCTGCCCGCGGGGCCCACCAGTGCAGAAGCCAGAGACCTTCCCCTCCCGTGACGGCAGGACCCCCCCGTGCTCCAGTTCAGCCAGCCCAGGACTGCCAGCCCGCTTACTTTCCGGGACTTACTTTCCGAGGATTTTGCTAACTTACACATCACATGTGCTCTTGCGACAGCCACAGATTTTATTTTCTGTAGGGTATTTTTCTGTGCTGAGCACATACATTTTGCATGTAGAAAATAAAACACTACAGGCACTCTGTAACCACGCAGAGCCGTAATGAGCTCCGATGAGCAGGCACCTACCAAATCATCAGTTTATGACAGCAAGCACACACGTGTAACTTATTTCACAATATGCAACACGCTACCATATGTGTCTGTTCCCATGGACTGCGAATGGGCACTACCTGTAGATAGAAGCCAAGAAATAACTGCTTCAAAGACAGCCTTAAAATGCAGAATTTACTTTGAAACTTTCAAAGCCCAGCCAGCACACCACTATTTAATCTGCTGGGATTCTGTGATGAATACCACTACTTTGATTATTACTTTTTTTTTTTTTTTCCTCAAAGCCTCCGGTGGTTTTCCTGGTTTAATTGAAGTGAAATGGTGGATTAGCATAATCAAACATATGGAATTAGTATGGGGGGGAGTAAAAATTAAAACTAGAGATTATTAGTTTTAAACAATTACTAAGTTCTAATGATTTCCCCCCCCTTCACCCTCCATGAGCTGAGTGTTAATGAGAGAAATGTTAAAATTTAGCTAAAATTTTTTTAAACTGAAAACCTTGCCACACACGTTGCCTCTTCAAAATGCAATTTCACGGCCCTACCCTGCACCTGGTAGAAGAAACACTCAGTGTTTAAACCACCCAACAGAACGGGGCACGTGGCATCACTGCCAACCGCCACGGTAAGGACCGACAGAGCTCCGTGAGGACACTTGGAACAAGCCTGGCAGCCACAGGAACATAAAAGGCTGCACTGAGAAAGCGTGTTCCTGATACACCGTGAGGGTTATTCGCCAGCTCGCTGGCGCAGAGGCAGAGAGCCCTGTGCCGGGGGATGCCGCGTTCGCTCAGCCCAGCTGCCCCTGCCCACAGCAGGCACCACTGGGGAAGCAGGAGCAGCCACTCCAGCTGGAAGCTTGCTCCGTGGGAGAGAAGAAAGGAGAGTATGGCTTACGACGCAGCGTTTCCGAAGCAGGCACGCTGGCACACTGAGCCCGTGGCCAGCCAGGCCCCACGCCGTCTGGGAAGACCCTCCGTGGTCAGGCTGACGTGGGTGAGGACAGGGAGAAGGCAGATGGAAACTTGCAGCAGGTAAGAAAGGATCCTTCAGGGAAGGTAAATAATTTACAACAATTACGATAACGCTACCACCTCTGCAGGGCCAAGCACAGTCAATGAAAGAGCAAATTAACATGAAATTAATTTATTTATTTTTCTTTCAAATAAAGATTTTAATCAAAATGCAGAACTGGGAAAGCCATTAAAGAGATCAAGCTCTTCACTGGCATTTGGGGACAGGCTTTGAAGAAAAGCTGCTTGAGGAGGCAGGAAGGGTGGTACTGGGTCAGATGCACAGACTGGGCCAGCTGCTTTGGGTCACAGGCCCATCCAGGCTGGCATCCTGGATTTTGACAGCGGCCAACAGATGCCTGGCAGAGACAAGGTATACATATCAGTTTTTCTCCCAGCCTCCAGCAATTTGTGACTTAAGGACACTCCAAGTGCAGAGGCAGCATCTTCATTTTTAACAGGGTTTCTTTTTCCCCAATCGGCCCCTTTTTCCTTCCCCCGTGGCTTTGGCCAAGCATTTCTGAACCTTTGCCAACCTTCAGCACCCACATCATCCTGTGGCCAGAAGTGCGCAGCTGAAACAATGTAAAGTAAGTGTTTGTTGTAGTATTTGTTTTAGCCTACCACCCACACTAGCCTGAGCACTGGCTCTATGAAGATGTGAAAACCCTTCAGCTCCTCTGCGCAATGTGCTGACCCCAAGGATGCTCAAACGGCAGCCGAGATGGCCAGCTGCACCTCTGTGACTGCAGTCCTACTAAAATGTTTACTTGGATTTTGAAATAGCTGGATGAACACGCCCGAGTTTCAGGCAGTTAGGCAGCCATTTCTAGTTCATCGCTGACCGCTGAGCGTACCCACAACCCATTTTACTTTAAGTAATGTACGATGGAAACAATATGATGCTTTATCTGATACATTAATCCATACAGAAAGCCCCAGCCTGGTCCCCTTGTGCTGTTCTGGGAAACACCAATTAGGACAGAAAATATATCCTACATGGGAGGTATCTGCGGGTACAAACAGTCTTCAAAAGCTAAATTTCTGTGCTTCTCAATGGTCTGAAGCGCCAACTGCTTTGCTCTCCCGATCCACCCCTACAGCCACCCCAGTGCCAGTGCAGGCACTGCTGCTTTCACCGACACCTCCACACCACCTGCAGGCCCTCTCTTGTGGTCAGTTTGGAGGCAGGTAGCAGCAATCTTCCCATCCCACTAGCACTTTGTTTAATCCCAGAAACATGCCATCAACGCCATGGCTACTGGGCACTCAGGAATGCAAGTTCAGAGGAAGGGTTAGTAGTTCTCCTCCTTTGCAAAATTCCCTACTTCCTGTATTTTGAAAGAGCAGTGCCTACAGTATTTTCTCACCCTTCTCCAGCTGGAGAAACAAAGTATGTCCTACTCACTGTCACCATCACTACCACCAGTGAGTACAGGTCACACAGTGAAAAGCATGCAGGCAGGCTTCACTTTTTTTTCTTAAAATATCAAACATGAGTAGGATGGATGCGTTGCATTTGGAGTCACCTGCACAGGTGGAAATGCATAAATAACGTGTGCTTGGCTTAAGTTAAATCACAATTCTATTAAAAACAGGGTGCTTGAAACTTGCTACCTATCTACAAGTTTTTAGGAGTTTTAAATCTTAAATGCACAGACCCACTGAGAAGAAACACAGGCTGCACAGATTTAATGTGGCCATTGCCACCAGTCACCAGTGATAGGAGTAACAGAGCTTATCAGATTATTCTTTCTTTTAATAAAACTTGTTTTTATTCTGGAATAATTGATTAGCTTCAGTAGTTAAAAGAACATTAGTTAAAACAGCTGTAAAGATAAACTATTCAGGCAAGTTAATAAGATGAAACAAAACATTATAGAATATGTATTTTTAAAGATGTGGCAAATTTTAAGTTCATTTTCTATTTTCAGAATATTGTAACAACTGTAAAAAACCCTGTCTATTATGAACAAATTGGTTCAATTTTTAATTATTTTTCTTTTTAGAACAGGGGGTTATTGTGAAGCACACACATTCAAATCTAAAGAAATATGGTTTATTAAATCTAACTAAGAGATGCAAAAATACAAAGCAATCCATTAATTGTGCTGTCCTTTCTAACAACTTCCTTGCTGACATGAAATGATTAGGGACCACAGGAATATTTTGGAAACCGTAACGAATTTCAGACAGGACACGTTTCAGCGGGTATTAGTGCAGTAAAGAGGTTACTTCTCTTTCACCAACGCATACACTCCACTTCTCACTCACCTTTCATTGCGTCTAAAACCCAGCATGAGCCCTTCTCTGTTACTAGCACCTTGCTGACTTCCAAGAGAAACAGGCAGGCTCCGTTTTCTTTCGGATTTGACTTTTTAACACAAGATTTGGTGGTCCTAATCTTTTCTCAATTATGTAACATCAAAATAACGCCACGAACAAATACCAGCTGCACCGGGGAGACAATACAAAAGAGAATTTCAAGGGTTCCAAAACATCTGAAGCCCTAATTTCCCTGCTTTGCAATGTTGTCCCCCCTCCTGCCACCATGAAAAAAGGAGACACTCTTTAAAACAAAATCAACAACTACGTATTGAAGTCATCTGCCCTCCCTCTTTCTTCTCCGTGCAATTAAAGGCATGATGCCAACTTTTCAACAATGAGCCTCGTGGCTCTGGCTGACCCACGTCTTACTCTTTCAGAAATGAGCAATGAAGCTCAAAGACAGCATCTCAAGGGAAGCCTTGGAGCAGGACCTGACCAGCGCTCCCAATACCTTAAACACAGAGGGGAGGCTAGCCAGTGATGACTTGCTTTTTCACAGTTTATAGCAAGCAAATATGTCACAGCGACACAAGAGGTCTGGCACACCAACAAGGCACAGGTAACAGCATTTCACCCAGCCCTGACCCCACTGAATCTGTAGCTGAAACCGCAGGCACACGGGCACTTCAGAAAAAGTCAGGCTGTTTGAAATACATTAAACATACTGCAAATAGGGGCAATTCTACAGCTTGCATTAAAAGTACAAACTTGGCAGCATTTCTGCCAACAATTTGTTTTTCTGTGTTACTCAAAGAGAATAGCCCTCCCTCATGGTCAAAGGGGTAAAAAAGTACTCAAAGCTGCGACCTTATTTCAGCAGAACAACTCACCTATCCAGCACAGCGCGATCTCTTCCTTCACAACACTATCTGTTGTCACACTCCGCTGGCCCGAAAACCAGACCTGAGAGGACAGCACACAACATCAGGCACCGCTGCTCAAGGCAAGAGTGAAATACTTTTTCAAAATGATTTGAGCAAAAAAGCTTCAGTCTCAAAGATAACGTGATTTTTCTACATAATTTTTTTTTTCTCTGGTAAAAATAATTTACACTGCATCATTCTTATTATCCTTACTATCATCTTTCAGTGAATGTCCATCTACAAATTCATTAACTTTTTTGAGACAAATCATTGGCATCCTAATCTTCTGATTCCCATGAAAGACTCACTTCCGAGATACAATTGCAGCTGCCCCACACTGCCAGTTACTGTATCATACACGTCTTAAAATTCCGTAATCAGCATCCACCAGGTGCCGTATCGCATTCAGCACACCACAGTCAGTCAATACAGACATCCCCAAACACACCAAGGCTGGTTTTGTCAAATGTTTTATTGAGTGTAGACATCTGGAGTACTGTAAAACATGCATTATCTGTAGATTCAAAAAGGAGCAAGCCACATTGTCCTCACTGTCAAACGTGTCAGGCTTGGCATACATGATGGAGATTAATGAAGTATCATGAGAGTAATATGGTTCCTGAAAAGCTTCTACAATTTGGAGTAGGGTCTTAATCGTTTGAAATGCAAAGCTGTTCACATTTAGTGAACTTGCATGTTCGCTGGAGGTGCCATATTTTAATTCAAAACAAACAAGAATGATTTCACGGGGCCGGGGGGGGGGGGGGGGGGGGGGGGGGGGGGGAGGGGAGGTTCCCTAGGTAGAAACTGTATGCTTTTTGTTTCCAGATATTCCATCCTAAATGAAAAATCATATGCTTTTTGAAGCAGCACAGTTTATTTCTGAGCAATGAACAACATCTGATATTCATTTCTTCTTGGGTTGTTGAGGTGTATTAAATTTAAAGAAGATAATATCTCCATCCTCCACTATGTAATTTCTGCCTTGTTGTCTGTATTTTCCAGCAGCCTGTAAATAGAACAGACAAAAGGAAAATGGGTTATTTCATTAGACATTTTGTAGTATTTTCAAATTGTAATTATTTAACTACATTCTGCTAAAGAAAGGTACTACTTCAGCTTCAGAGTTTGACAGCCACAATACTAGTCAGTTTAACATAATTTGGTTCTAAACACATATAAAATAGAAACAAAAATAATTTAACCTCCTCTGAATTGGTGGTGCTTAAATGCCATCTGAATTGCACAGTGGTAAATCTGTAAACCCTAGCCAGTCTTAAGATAAAGGACACTAAAAGAATTCCCCCCCCCCAGCTTTCAGGCTTTCTTTTTCTTCATCTAGAAAACCTGCAGATGGCAAACACTGGCAACAGGAATCTGAAACAGGATTGCTGGAAAGGGCAATCGGCAACAGTTTGCCTCGTGGCTGCTTGGCTATTAAAACAGCGTATGAACTACTTCTGAGCGGCTGGACAAATGACTACTGTCAAAACTAGAGATGGGAGCCCTATGCAAAAGTCACAACTGTACACGCCTCATGCTTCGAGTGGGGCTCTCTTAGTCTGCTTGTGCCCAGATAAGGAGGACCGAAGAGCACAAAATACAGGCTCAGTTTTTCTGTCAGAAATTCCCTTTAAAAGGAATTTGCTTCAGACTGACAGGGAGAAGAGCAGATAGGCTGTGAACCCACGATACAGAAGGCGGCGTGTAGACCAAAGACATGAAAAGGAAATTTGTTATGAAAATGCCGTACTTGAGGAGAACAGAAAATAGGCAAGGAATCTATTAAATATCAGTACTCTCTGCATTAAAATTTATATTTTTCTGTCTTTATGTCATCATAATTAAACCTAGTATTACAGAGGCTACAGAGAAGCTGTGGCATTAGGACTGACAGACTGGGCGGGAGGTGGTCTGCAGAAGCATTTATCTTGAAAAGTGATCTAAAACATGGAAAAGTTGAGAGCTTCTGCTTTAGTTCAATAACCATTCCTGTTTTGAAGTTTCCTCTTGCAGGAGAAAGTGCTTCCATGCAAGACCTCACTGTGCCATTATTCTCAATGACACTATCACAGTGGTGGCATGCTAAGATCCCATTACAGGAAAGCTGTTAACTAATGACCTTAGTTGCAGTAGAACAGATCAGATTAATGGTACATAGTTAACTTGGACACCTTTCTTTCACAAAACCTGCTCTATAAAGCAACGTATTTCCCCATATTGCTGTCTAGAAATTTAGAGGCTCAATAACCTTGTTGCTGTCATTCTTTATTTAAATATGGTCACCAGTGATGCTGGTGCCTGGAGTCTACAGAAAACTGCAGAGAAAATAGCCTCGACAATAAATATACAGTGCAAAAGTAACTGACCTTATCCCATATGACACTATCGACAAATAATAAATAGTACTTTGGAAATGTTTTTATATTCGTCCCCCCATCCCTGGAAATCTGTTTAGACTATAAAAGGTTTACTTTCAAGTAGACTTAGTAGTTCTTTCCTTTGAAGATTCTAATAATGCCCAAAGTCAAGTGTAATTAGACTAATTGATGGCATAAACACTAATAAAACGGTGCTGTAAAAATCGTCAGCAAGCATAAGCTGCAGGCACAGGTACAGAGATATTTTACAGTCAAATACATTTATAACTCACAAATATTTGTTGAAAAAACTGACCTCCACAAAGTAACAATGCAGATTTTTTTTTTAGCACACTACTGCACGCTGTTGAAGTGGCATAGACTTCTTTAATTAAATAGATTTTGACACACTAATGCAAGTTTATGTATTTTTGTTACCAGTTTATAGTTAATTAAAAGTGACAGTGTTCCTTTAAATTCTCTAGAGACCATTTAATCCATTTCCATCACTATCAGAAACACTGGTTGAAAAAATCAATACCCATTTGTGAATCTTGAGTATGTATTAAACAAGACACGTCTAACCAGTTCATTTGCACTTGAAAGCAGCCATCTGTAGAAGCCAGCTTTGCCTAAGCAGATATGATTGCTAATAATGTGATATCCCTGTAGACTACAAAGCCCACACAGAGCTATTCAGTGTATAGTTCACAGCACTGGCATCAAATTAGTTATGCTGTACTGGTGTTAAACACACACAAAATCAAACTTAAAAATCGATCAACTTGATAACATACAAAGCAAGCAACTCCCATTGCCACTGTTATTTCAGTTGACTCCTAAAAGCTCCCAAAATTAATTTTGAAATTTACCAGCAATATAAAAGTAATTAGTATTGTGTATGGCACGAAACACTGTATTAAATGCAAATTGGAAAAAAGTAATATAACACATTTTTCTAAGAGCAAGAGTTTTTTTGTAACCTCGATTAAAAAAATGAGTAACAAATGTAAATATGCTTGCTTTACAGATACTTCAAAACAGTAAAAATGTAATCATTAAATATAATTTGAACATGGAAGCTTGATGTTTAGAATCTCACACTGAAAAGCAAATAAAAATACACAAACAAAATACTTATAGATTAATTTAGTAGGTACTAACTGATGCAGCTTCCCAGGGTAAACGCTCAGATTTGACCATCAAAAACTGTTGCTGGCAAAATTTGAATCTTGGTTACATAAAGTGGTTTCTGACTGCGCAATATTAGATTTATTTATAGCTGTGGTTTCGCTTTACAACTACAACTCTACTTCCCTTTTCATAAGGCAGTTCACATGCCGCAACGAACCAATTATACTGGGATTTTTTTCCCTCACTTCCTGGGGTTCAAACAAACCTATTAAAGTCCTGCTGCTCGGTATGATCTTCCTTAGTGATACCACTGAGGAAAAGCTGAATTTGAAATCAGAGTTTTGCATACCTTTCAAGCTATCAAATAGCAAACAATAAAGCTGAACCTTTTAAATTCTTTAACACATTCTAGTGTGTAGGAACCTTCAAATACTGAGATTAATTAAATCAAACCAATGTGCTTGTAATTGCAGTTTTATAATATACAAATCTTAATAAAACATTGAAAATGCCAAATGAGAAATCAATGTGTATGAAATAAAAGGAAGTTTCTCTGCTTAATGAAGGTGGAAATAATGCAGTAGCAATGCAAAGAACACTTTTTCTTAGGACATTTATTTGCCATGTACAAGTTCATTTCATATTTAATAACTTCAAATCAGATATAATTTGTCAGCTATAAGAAGGGCACAACTTTAGGCACCCAATCAGTCTCTGCCCTCTAGTGTTGAGAAAGCAGATAAAGCTCTTTTTAACAGAAGTATCACTACAAAGAAACGTGAGCTCAAGAAAAAAGTTTTTCATTAAATATCTTCACTGCCTATTCAGTAGACAGCAACTAAGAAACTTCACAATGTAATATATTTTCGTGGACTACTGACAACCATTACTGGCACCCTGAACAATCAAAGTAAGGCATGGCATTTTTGAGTAAGACATCAAAGGGCAATTGAATTAAATACTGATATGGTAAATTTTAAGGTTCTAATTATGCCTATCAGAGCCTAGGACTGGAATCCACTAATCCGTGTGTGTGTAAAGTACATTTTCATAACGTAATATTTTCTTAACCATTTGCATCTGACATTTGTAAGATCTTCACTGCAAACTCAAAAAAAGATGACATTATTAGAAGATTTTCTGTGTTTCCTTTAAGAGGTGATTCAAAAATCTGCTATCTCATCTTAAAAATCCAATTTTTCAAAACAAAGTTCATTTTAAAGCTTATTAAATTCTGAACACTAACATGCAAAGAGAGAAAAAAAATTAGCATAGCATTTGGTCTTGGTGTTGACATAAACTGTCATATCTTAGATACTGAAATAGTTGCACTCCTGTTCAGTAAGTTGGTGCATTTGAACTCTTTCTTAAATAAAAGATGAAAACAGATTTTGGTCTATTGCTAGAGGTGACTTAAGAATCACTTAGCATCAAGAACTTCTTCCCATGGAAAGAATGGAAAAATGGCACATATGGAGGAAGGGAGGAGAAAAAGATGGGGAGCTCACCTTGACAGCAGCTTCTGAACCTCCTTCTTTAAAATCTTCATATTTCATTACTTCAGCCATAATGAATCCCTTTTCAAAATCTGTGTGAATCTTCCCTGCTGCCTGAGGAGCCTTCGTCCCTTTCTGTCAAAGGAAAGACCGGAAGAAAATTAATTGCATTTAAGAAGACTGATTGCAGGGAAGAGGTTTCTCCTTTTTGATATCCTTTCAGGATGTGCTAAAACTTTGTTTCGTAGCAGTTAAAATGTTACGCAGCCAAAATTCAATTCTCAATACTGGGACAGACAGGCGCCTTCGTCACAGATAAACCAACAGATATTAAAAGGGCAGCTTTGTTTTTCCTGATAGGTATCAACAGCAGTATTGATTTTAGAAGCTATGATTGTGTTTTGTTGTGAGATTCACTTCGATCCCTAGCTCCTGACACAGAAAGTGAGGAAAATAAAGATTTTTAAGTAACTTAAAAATCTGAATTATGACTTTTACTTACATCCAAATAATTTCAATTAAATGATAACATTCATTGGTGATCCATATTTATAATCAAAAATTATTTATGGAGCTCAAACCCTACATATTTGCTTATTTTTATTTCAGTCTAATATAGAACAAAATGAGTATTCTTACCAAAATGTCAACAGCTGAATCACTAAAAAATAAAAAATTCACAGGCAACTATTATAAGATAATTTAAGTTTATGCAATAGGGGAGAATGCATTATAACTGCATGCTTTAAATTACAAGGACATACATTCTGTGCACATACAACCATGGAGAGAAATTTGAGAAATAATGGTGACCTAAAGGCTGCTTAATAAAGCATGTTAAAGTGCTAAGGAGTCTGACACTGTAAAGCACAGTTTTTACAATAAAAGATGTATTGGGTTAATATGGCTACTCACTGATGCTTACCTGACTAAATATCTTTGCACATTAAATCACAGATAGTCACAATCAGTCTTAAGACAAACCAGCTTTCAAATTTTCTAATAAAGAGCAAGCATTTCTCCTACTGAAAACAGTGGAGTTCAGAATGTGCTTTTAAAAACTGTGGCAAGAATCAGAACAACTTCTGCCTTTGTATTATTTTGGTAGCTATTTCAGGGACTTCTGCTAGCAGTTACCATATAAAACGAAATGAGATAAAAAGACTAAAAAAATAAACGTGCTTTTAGGAAAAGGAGTTTAACATCCTAAACCATACACAAACATCTGTAGCAGTATTAATACAAATACAAATTTACTAGAAATTATGTTGATTAATGAAAACAAATGAATTCCATTGAATGAAAAGTACATACAGCACTGAAATTCACTGCACAGCACTAAATACACTGATGCAAAAAATAAAAGCTCAGTGACAGATTTGCACCTCCAAAAGTTGACATTTCTACAATTTTTAAGATAAGAGTTTATAACTACATGCATTTCAAAATATTTTTCAATGCTAATCTTTCTATTATAACATATTTACATTCAAAGGCAAACCACTACAGCTCAGCTCTTACTGTCCTCTGGGAATAAATTAGTAGATCTCTATGGCTATAATCATTCTGCATCAATATTTAAAATGCATAATATAATTTTAGGCATTACATAAGTTCCCAGATAAACATATAAAACTACCAAAATAAATGAGGTATAAATATTAAAGTCAGTAAAAGGCCTGAATTACTGCACACTGATTTTAGGGTTTTGAGCCCAACTGTGTATCCATGAGGAATATAATGATGTTATATTGCTTTTATTGCTGAAAATGTAATCCGAGCAAAGCAAAGGAGGAATGAACCATCCGCAACCCAAACAAACTTAGTGAATACAAAATGAAAAGCAACATCAATTTCACTGCAGACAAACCCAGTCACACAGATTAAGCAAGCACAATACTGGTACGTCTTATCTCTGACCACAGGAGGAGGGTAGACAGATTCTACAGGATGAAGAAATTCAGACTATGTAATAGGCAGAATCAATTGTTACCTGCCTCAATCAATGCAGCTCCACTTTCACTGTTCAGCAGCTCACAAATAATTAAAGTTATCCTGGACAAAAACCTCATCTGTAATGACTAGCTAACCGCCACCATGACAAACTTCAAAGTCAGTGATATCAATCTGAATTCAATAGTGTGGAACTGGATATAGCTGATGAATAAGTATGAATCTTACCCTGATGGTCCATGCACGCACTTCATCTGGGCCTGCAGTGAAAAAGTATTCTAGTTGGAGTGCTGCATATCCAGCCTTAATGATCTTTGCTAAAGCACTGAAAAAAAAATGAATCCAATTCATTTAACATATACACATATAACAGCTAAATCCCCCAAGTAATCAATTTACACGAAAGACATCACGCATTTTGAAGACACCAGGTCTACTTTTAAACACAGCAATAATCACAGTAGCGTTTTTCTTTGAACTCTCTTCAGAAATACTTTTTTACTGCAGAATCATAAAGGCAGTATTTTGATTTGTTTATTTGGCAGGCTACAGAAATATGGGATAAATTTAAATCACCCTATCAGGCAGCACTTTTGGTCTCATGTAATTTTCAGGACTCCAGGTCACGAAAGCATAACTGTTTGACTGAAATTTGATACTGAAACAATTTATTACAGTTCTTCAGAAAAATTATGGCAAAATTTTCTCCACCGTCCCTATTCCCCATGGATGACGAAACAGTTTTGGTGATCATTCCTTCTCAAAAATATACATAACTAATACCTATGTTATAATTAAAACACTGTACAGAGATGACAGATGACAGTTAAAAACTTAATTTAAAATAAATCTTTTCACTCTGTCTCATGGTAAAGAAAGGAGAAGATTCTCTCTTTATAATGGTAATTACTCTGTCATTTATTATTCTATCAGCGCAAGCAATTAAATTACTGCAAGGAAATAGTTGATAATAAAGTGTAGGGAAAATGAATGCTAATTAACCTTTGTGTCATGTTCTCTTCCAGATACTTCTGTTTCTCCTCAGCACTCATATCTTGCAACTTGAGTTCCAAGGCCCCACTAAAAGGAATGACCAAAGCACCCGGGTCGTGCTTGTCCACCCACTCTTTAATTTTTATCAACCTGTAGACAACAAAGGGCACAACATTATCTTGTAGTGCATGCATGGCTGTACCACATTCATTATTATCAAGTAGCACATACATATTCATAAGAATTGTACGGATTTATGATGCCATCTTTTTGTGTATTGCTTTCCAAGGTCAAGGCATTAACAGGCAGCAATTGCTTCAGGTGTACTCCATTAACATTTCACTGTTTCTTGGTTTCTGTTTGGCATTTAATCTATCAGAAATAGGCATAATTTGAGACAATAACTAGGTTTTTGGTAGAGGTTAAATACTGGCAACCTAAAATACTAACTGAATAAAACTTTGTAGATCTGCGGATGTACATTTTTCTGAGACTTCCAAGAGTGGTATTTATCAAATGCGGTAAAATGGAGGGTCTTCAGTTTTAACTGTGACTTTTTTTTTAAAAAAAGAAAAAAGACATTTCAGTGGCTACGGCAGCTATGAGCAGACAGAAAAGAACACTACACCCTATAAACTCCCAGACAGCAAGCAGCACCTTGTTTTTTCGAGCTATTGATCTTGGAGTGTGCCATAGCTAATGAATACAGGGCCGTGTTACTACTAGTTTCTCCCACCTTTCTACTATGTCCCCAGGACAAAGTTTCTAGATACTACACTACTATTATTTTAAAATAAATAATCAAATCTCCTATTCCTCTTAATCGTCAATAACTGGCAGCATCAATAATAGCTTGCTGTACATCTAGGTTTTTTTTTTAGTTGAATGAAACTACAAATTTAGAGTTACAGATTTATGGTGTTAGTTTTTGAATGTTCAATATCCTATTAAAATTAAGAAAATCTTTGCAGCAACAGCTGATGTTTAAACAATCTCTAAACACAGGCATCATATTCATGACTGCAAGTACTATTTATTTTAAATTTAAGGGAGATGTTCATACATTACTTGTAAGGAGCTGAATATTATTTATAGGGCACTCTTTCTGAACAGGTATGAATGGTAAGAACGACAACTCTGTACGCTCAGCAAGAAAACAAAAGAGGCATGGGAATACTTCCTGTATACTAAGAATCAAAGTACAAAATACAGTACGTTGGGTGCTGAATGTTTCAGACCTGAAGCACCCACCATACAGCACAGGGTATTATGCTTGCTGAGTTCTTTTTCTTAGTCCTGCTAATCTCCAAGATTTAGACTAAGGTTTTAACTGCTATTATACTAAAGTGCTTTGAAACTGTGGCCTGCAAATCTTTAAATAATCAATGCAAATGTCACTTCAGAAAAAAATGAACTGAACCACAAGTTCATCAACACACATTTGTCAAAGAAAATAGCAGGGGATCAGAGCTATTATGAGATTAAGTGCATGGCCCACAGAGTAGGGTTTTAGATGGGACAAAGAATATAAAAGTTCACTCAACAGTTTTCACACGTTTGTTATATAAGGCTGGTCTTCTGTCATTTACTTATGTAAATACCCCATCAGTGGTTTTCAATCTTCATTATACTGATCTTTTTTTCCTTCAGTTATCCAATGAAAGAATAGTCTGGTATCCAGGACTGATATTGAAACAGTATTGCCTTCAGAAACATCTGAACTGAAAATCACAATTAAGGTGCATTTCTGAATATGACATGTGACATTTAACACCACTTCTAAAACTGACATTTGTAGTTAACTAATTTATTTTGGCTAACAAACTGGATATCGAAGTTCAGAGATTATAAATGCCAAACTTTTACAGAAAACATATCTAGAAATGGAATTGCTATTCGTAAGTGTACTCCCAACATCTGTGCATACATCTTTTTTATATTTTTTTAAAGAAAGTATCTAACACTGGTCTCTAGACTAATTAAATAACGTACCAGTGAAAGACAGAATGAAGCATGCAAACTTGAAAAAGTGAAACAAGCTAACATCGAAAACTGGATTAAAATTCTGTTTGTAAATATGGTCATCATAACTAATAAACTAAGAACTATTGTGGAACAACAAGATAAGAAATAATTGCTTTGGCTAAAACACCAATTCAGAATAATAATAGTCTTAGACTGTCATTTTAACAGCTTTTCTATTGAGTCCTTAGAGGGATTATTTGCATTCCTCAGGTATTCTATTGTACAATTCAGATGAATAAAGACTTACAAATCATTCCTCTACCGCCAGTGTGAGACTTTGATCCAGTGAATACACCATTGTACCTTAACTATAATTGGCAAAAAACCTGACAGTGTAGAGCATCACAAGCTTAATAACAAAGGAGAATATCTCAAAGTGTTGACAGATGATCTTCATAATGCAGGCGCAGAGCTGGTACATTTTAGCAATAAATGAGCACTGAGGTCTAAAGGTCTCTGAAGTGACTGACATCAGACCTGCTACAGCCTCACTAAAAGAATAAGGTACTGCATCCCACTCTGTACAGACAGTCGGGTTCTCTGCCCGAGTCTTTCACTTTTGCGACTTTCAATGTCACAGGAATTACTAAAAAGTACCAAGGAATTCCCCTAATGTTGATCAAAATAGGGAAAACAAACAAAAAAAAGTAAATACTCTAACATAAATACTGATATATTTCTAAATGGAATTTTCCCCAAAGGAAAAATGCTTGACTAATAATAAAGTAATAGTGCAAGTCTGCTTTCCTGTTAGGGGTAACCAAGCGTGCTAAACGAAACAAAATTCTCTTAACAAATGGTAACAATTAACACCAAAGTCTGGTTGATTTGAGCACATAATTTTTCCATGGAAATGTTGTACGTCTGTAAAAGGACAGCATTAGCACACTCATTTGGGCCTTTGTTAAGATAAGCAAATCCTGGAGTATGTCTCCATTATTTCATACTATACTTGGTGATGAATGATGAAGGGCATTGGGTGTTAGGCTGAGAGAAACAACTATTAATACTTAAGATGATCTCAATTAAAAAAACCCAACACACTAAAATGTAACAAAATTAAAAGTGAAAAAATCCCCAGTATTAGAACTGGAAGAACCAATGACCTTGATTAACAGCTGAAACTACTTTAAGAAACAAGAAAGTGCTCAAGATGAAAATCCTTCTTGACAACGTAAACTGGAAACTGTGTGAAAACAGTGTACACACTAAAAGCAATTCAAAATATCCTCCTTCCTAATCAGGTTTCTAAAAATGCCGTTATTAGTAGAATTAAAACTAAAAGCTGATTATAAAATGTAAAGCAGAAAGAAGAAAGGTTTATTTTAGTACTACTCAGTAATAACAGCGAGGGATGTCTCAGAGCACTTCTGGACATCCAACAGCCTTTCCCTATTGAGGTGGCTTGATTCTTCCCCCTGTGGAGAGGGGGGGTGCCAACAGCAACTACAGAGGGTTCCTGAGCCGAAATTTGATTCTATTCGCCACAAACGGACAAAATATCCTTACTGGCAAAAAACGTAGACCCAAAGGACAGGAAGACAACTACTCATTCTGTGATGGCAAAAAGAAAATCTTAAGTAAAAACTGAATCAGAAACTCAATTAAAAAGACAACTATGTAAAAACCTGACACAAGCCCAAACCCAAGACAAGAACAAAACCAGATCTGACCAATTTGTAAGTGAAGGCAGCACTCAAAAATATGACCAGGGAAAACGGCCAAGAGGAATTAAGATGCTCACTTCCATCTAACACTTACTGTTGGCTTATAAGGAGATAATGAAGAACAACAGCATGTCAGCATATTTGCTACTAACTCCGAAAAAACCAAGATGTTTCCTTGCCATTAGCAGATTCCAAAATTTGACAAAGGTGTCATTTAAGAGCATTACAGTCTTTAACTCTGCATCAGCCTGGCAAGGAAAAAGTAAATGAAAGAAGCCAATGACTTCAAGTGCAGAAAGATCAGGACAACTCCTGATACTAAATCAGGATGCAGAACAGATCTTGGAGAAAGGTTTAAAAATGATGGCACTCACTGAGAAGGCCAACAAGCAAAGCGCACCAGAAAGGGGAGTTGTGCAGAAGGTACTGCCTTCACTTTGAAATGCTGATGTTTCCTGCGGCAGAAGAAACCAAAGCCTGCAGACAATCAAATAAAGAAGTACAAAAGCTGCAAAATGTACATTAACTACAAATCAATATTTGACAGTGTTTTACATAACAGATCCAGCTGGGAACAGAGACAGAGTTCAGATGGAAATCACAAGTAGTGATGGAAGAGAGAAGCTGCAGAGAGAACTTAGGCTCCGTGAACAACTGCAAGGCAAGATGATCTGAAAAACTGACCCCTGAGAAGGAAAGGTGATTAGTGAAAGTATGCTTTTGTACAAGCAATACAAAAAAAACCCCAAACCGTCTAACTCACGGAAAGGCAACAATTGTTTTTCTGTTCTACACCTGAAATACGAGTAGAAATCAGCAGAAACAGAACAGGATGGCAAAGCAGAAGAAAACACCAGGCAGCACCGCAAGAAGTAACAAATGTAGATGATCAAGCTAAGTGATCAAAACATACAAAATTCTGAAAAAAAATATCTACAGGTGAGAGTGAGAACAAGAAGATCTAGCACTTCCAACAGGCTTTTCCTGTTGGCAGTTTTGAGCAATCCCAGGATTTTTAAAAACTTCCCTAAAACCAAACTTTGTTCCCAACTGTTGAAAAGTTTTTGGTATGTGTAGCCTAAGCCACTTTTATTTCAGTTTAAATGCATTAGTTTAACTGAGCCTATACAGACTGGGAATACACACTGCCTATTTGTTCACACTTAAAACCTGAGGTCTGTCTTTTTATTTTGAGTTTTCCTTGTAAGCCACATATTACTTCTAACTTTGAACCTTCTTCTGGACTATAACTGGTCTAGAAGTTCCTGGAAGCACACAGTACCTAATGCACTCCACGGAGCTTTCAATAATAATGTCTTATAAGCATTAAAAGCAACTAGAGGATTAACTTACATATTTTTCAGATGATTCTCCTATTTATAAAACCCAGTATAGCATTTGCTTTTTGTGACAGCACTGCAACATTATCTCATGCTCAGTTTATAGCTTATTGTATGATCCTGCTTGACTAGCTATTCTTAATACTATATTTGCATAGTGGATTATTTCTGCATAAAATCCTTCTCAGAAGTTGCACCCTAGCTCTTTTTTTCTTAATGATTTCTTCTATTTATTGAGATGCTCCTAAATTCTAATTTTGTTCTCTATATACCTGGTCACTCCTAGTTTGGGGTCATCTGAAGATTTAACAAAAATGTTCATCATCCTGCTCATTAATGGAAATATTTAACAGTATTCAACCAGCAGCCGCTTCTGCAGATCTCATAATGAGATATTCTTCCAATCAGAAAGTGAACCACTGATAACTATGCTCTGTGTATTATCTTCCAACCAGTCTTGCACACTCAACTTCTAGTAGTTTCCATCTAGCTAATATTTCCTATCTCGTTTATGAGAATGTTGAAAGGCATTGAAACCTTTAAAGGCTTAATAAAAGTCCCAATATGTAGTAAAGTATATTTTTCTACTATATGCAAGACCATTACATTTATCACAAAAAAAAATATTAATCTGACAACTTAGACAAGTAATAAATAGCTAACACATATTTATGAAGACAACTGGGTTGCTTCTAGGTGATTAAAAACAATTGAATCTTTCCAACATTTTTCTTGAAATTAAAGGAAAATTCATTGACTTAAAAATTTTGTTTCTTCTTTATGGCTTTCTTTTGTCTTTTGAAGCATCACCCGTTATCCACAAATTATCTAAAATTATGATGTTAGACAACCTTTTTTTTTTTTTTTTTTTTTTTTTTTTTGGGGGGGGGGGGGGGGGGGGGCAGGTTTCAAAACATTCTAAGAGTACCACTAGGTTTAGTTGATTTGATGGGATGGGAGAGGAAAAATCTAATTTACCTAAGCACCAGCACTATGTGACACAGTTCACAGGTGACGTCCTTCCTTCCTTGCTGTTCTGTTAGCATGCAGAGACTCCACAAAGATCAGGTACCACTGTTCTCAGTGTGGCACATATATATAGATGAATATGTATATGTAATCTTATATAAATAAGAAACATTCACAGCCTCAGTAAGCTATCATTCCAAATTTATACAATTGACAAAGAATGGAATGGTGAAAATGATGAAACCAATGTATATAATAATTTTCTATCAAAAAACACATCGATGGAAGAAGTTAAGAATGGAAAGCAGAAAGCACAGGTACTCTGCTGTAACAGATTAACATGCTGTAACTCTTACTGCTACCTGCCTTTCTTAGGGTACCTCTTTCTTGCGCTACATAAAGAGAAAGGAAGACTAAACAGGAAAACATTAAAGAATAAAGAGGTACTTTCTTCCCCACCATGACAGTTTGCATTTTATGAAGTCAATAAATCTACAGAAGGTTTGGAACTACCTGTTACTGACCTAGTCAATCCAGTTTTAAATTATCCGTGACATTTATGAATTTATTTCTTTATTCTCTGGTCCTGGATGGCCAGGAATAACACAGCGATCCTTAGATTTCAAAAAGCCCTCTCCCATCCCCTACCTGCAAGCACTTTCTAGTAACACTTCAGAACAAAAACACTCCCTCCACATGCTGGGCTGCTCCCTGGCCAGGAGCCTCCTCTCAGTCCCTCAGGAACTCAGAACTCCATTTATCCTGTGCATCCTGAATAAGTTCCTCGACAACCTTCCAATGTCCATATCCCCTCCAGTATTTAGTCACTGCATCCAGATGAAATCTTACAAGAGACCAACATGGAGAACCTATCTCACATGTTAGATGTCACTCATCTCCCAACACAGATAGACTTGAGCCTTGAAACACACAGTGCAATAGTCCTTAACATTTTTTACCACAGTATTTTCAGGGGTTTGCAACATCTCAGGAATCTTATGACAAAATAAGTATATAAAGCATTTCACTCTACCAGATTTGGATTTCACAATTTTTAACTTCATTTTAAATTCAACTGATACTGTATCAAGAATAATAGACGTTCCTGATCAACACTGTCATTTGCCATTTATTACAGATGAGTTTATAACTTTCCTCAACATTGTCCTTTGAAACGTAAGTAATCCCAGGCTCTTTGCCTTATGTGTGTCAAAACAAATTTTTGCAGGGCCTTGATCTTTACCACAGCCATCATCTTACATCCCCTATAATTCTGCAAAATCATTTACTAGATGGGGTGACCAGCATTGCACCTACTATTTTAGTTTAGTTGCCTCCCATATTCTAAAGGAACATTTTCATAATCTGGACGTGAGCTTCTCATCCCGCTCCTCCATCTAGATGTTATGCTTGCTTTTCTGCTACCAGCTGCACATGGAGCAGGGACCCTTCCCACACCCCCCGCAGGCATTCTCAAGCTGTTCACCAACAAAAATAACCTGGCAAGAAAGCAGTTTTCAGAAGGAGGAAGTATTTTATTTCTTTCTTACCCTGCCTCCCCACCCCTTTTCTTTTAAGCTGGACCAATTCACTTTTCTATGTATCCTCAAAACCGCTGGTGCCACTATAACTGAAGGGTGGTGCAGGAACAGTTAAGACTGGTCAAGCCAGGAGCGCCTTAAGTTAGCCTCCCACCCAAACAACAGCAATGCCATGAAGCCAAGTTCAATCAGGAATTTTGGCGTTTATCATTGGAGAATACTTGTATATGGCATGACTCCTGCGTAAAGATTATCCCATATGAGATCAGTTAAAAATAGATTCTTCAAGGTAGAAAACAATATTAGTTGACGGGAGGGGAAAAGTCAAAGCAATATTCTGGAAATTCATAAGACTGCACTTATTATGCCCTCAAGACATAATTCTGTTAACAAATTGTCTAGCATAATATGGTAGTAGTATACAGTTTTCAGTTTACCTGGTCTAGAAAGCGAACGGCAGATATTTGTTGTTTAATGATATGTTAAAAATGTGTAAGGACATAACACTTCAATTACAACTTTATACTACTGACAACTTTTTGAACATATTTCAAATAAAGGTTTGTCTTAACTGAAATGAAACTTGTTTAGCTGTTTTGGGTTTGCAAGATGTCAGAACTGTGAAAGAAATACTACTGGATAACATGATATTACCTGTAAATCAAGTACAGACAGTCAGTAGTTAATGGACAAAACTTCCATAACTAGGAGAAATAAAGCATGCAAATAGAAAAATCAAGATGATGACCTACAACCAAGTTTGAATTAAAGAATATCAAGATGGTAGAAAGACAGAGAGAAAGAGGTAAAATAATCCAGAATTACATTTTCTGCTAACATATACAGAGCTCCTAGTAAGAAAAGACTTTTTCAGTACCTCGTACAGCAAATTCCATCCAACAAAAGGTCAGTCAAGGTAACCCTATTTTAAACATTTCTAAGAAGCATCATTCATGAAGAATAAAGATCTTAAGAATTGATTTCTACAACATTCATTTCTGATATAATTTTCAAGACTTCAGTAATATCTCTAAGCAAATCATGGTCCCCCCATTAAAGTGGTCAAAACCAATTATGACTTAAAACAATAATGAAAATGGTACTACACTGCTGCTTGTAGCACCTGCGGGTATGTGAAAGGCTTACAGTTTCTAGTTCTCCTTGGTCTGCCAATTCTAAAAATTAATTCTGTCTTAACTAACAAAAAACCAAAAAATCAACCCCCCAAAAAAAACAAACCAAAAAAGACATGGCTGTTGCTGTCAGCAGAGATCAAGACCAAAATACTGATGAAACTGCATAACAATGCAGACTGCAACAAATCATGGACATTACATTTCACAGTTACAGGCGTAACAGGCTCCACTGGCAGCACATATACTTTGGACAGAAAAGACGCCTTCGGAAAGTTATATCTTTTTCGGTCTTTCTGCTATCATTTATAAAATGTGGAGTTTTGAAAGGTTATCTTGAAAACTGTAACAAAATAATTTAGCAAATACTGGCTCATAAATTATAGCAGAAGGAGCAAATCTCAGTCACAAGACTTGGGTACAAAATGATGATGACTGAGAGACTACTACAGATCAGTGGAAAGAATTCCTATGCCATAGTCAGGTTTACATTACGGCATGATAGTTTTGACTTTTGTCTCTTGACAGGGCTTCTTATGCCACATTGAAAACTTCTCTAAGGGTTCTGTACCAAAAAAAAGTAGGACAATTCATATTAACACTATTTAGCAAAGTCTCACATATGTAATCCCATAAAAAAGTATAAACCATGCATAACAGAATATGTCATTAAAAAAACGTGATGCCTTAACAAGAGAAACTTTACGTGAAGTGTGTGACAGGCAAAAACCATTTTAAATTTCTATTCTTTGACTCTTCCATGTACTGTGTGCACACAAGCAAACACAAGGTCATACTTACCCCCCCAAAATATGATCTACATAAAACTCCTGTGTAATGAAGTAAAACACATCCTAACAACACTTGAAATAAGACACTATAAAAAGTAATAGGGAATATACACCACTAGTACTAATTAAAAATCCTGCAATGAGTAACAGAAATGCAGACTACAACATGTGTTAGTTTAGGCTTTTGCTAATGTCATACTACTGAATGAAACCTAAACAAACTGGGTCAGAATATTCCACACACACCCCGTTCTCTTAATGAAATATCCTCTCCTACTCACACATGACAGAGGGAGATGCTTTCCTCGCTCCTCCAAAATTAGCCTGTGTGATCTTAATCGCAGAGCCTCTCTAGACCACAGAATTCACATGAATGCTCTCTTCCTCCCTACATCAGTTGTTAAAAACTACGTTAAGTAGTAAAATTGCAAGAGTCAAATATTACCACAAGGGCACTAGATTTAAAATAATAAACCCTGTTTATTCTCCCCACTCCCTTGGACCATTACAAGTGCGAAGTGTTATGTGATCACATGACACTATAAGCGACATTTTAAGAAACAATTTTAATGAGACTAGTAATAAAAATCGTAGAAGCTGGTGACACTGCACTATGTTGGTGGGGGGGAGGGCTGTTGATGAAGAAAAGATCAAACTTGTTATTAGGCTGGAATATGCTACTCAATAAATCAGAAATTAACTTTGATGTTCATCCAGAGAAAGAACATCATCTAAGCTCTCAGTGTAACAATGAAAGAGTTATTTAGCTGAATGGTTAATATTCAAACTATAGCATCTCAAAGAACGCAAGGCTTAATTTCAGATACCTGATATAGATACCTAATCTCACTCTGCTCCCTATATAGCTAATAAAGGAAGAGGCTTTTCTGAAGGCAATTCAGAGCACTTAAATTAGGGCTTCTGTTCTCACTTTTTTCTTAAAGCACCGTACCATAGGCTGCTTTAGAAACTAACCCTGACCTTAAGTGCCTAAGATGCTTACGTAAAATTATGTGGTGTGCCTCAGTCTTACCTCCTGCTGATACATTTCCCCAAAATAGTGTCTAATAAATACAACAGCATACACTGTACTGTCATATGAATGTGTTCATGTCCAAGTAAAGCACTAAATGAGTCACAGATCTTCACAGTGTGCAGAGATGCCTTGTATGAAACACACTTCACTAATTTGAAAAGCTGTCACAAAAACGTTCAATTCTACAGACAGTCTGTTTACCTGTCTAAACTATGGTGAAATGAAAAAAATTAATATCTGTATCACCTACTAAAGCATATTTCTCCTAGGGGAACACTAACTTTGATTTATATTTTTTTTTCAGAAGCAGGTATAAGTATCTGGATCAGTGTCTGAAATTACACTCCATTTATCTGATGGACTGTGAAGGTTCTGTTAAACATGAAGATTTTGATGGCTGAAAATGGAATGACAGAAGTAAATTTCTGTCAGAAATAAATACTCGCATTCTGTGGGTGGGTGTGTACAAAACATTTTTATTTGCAAACACAAAACTAAAATTTGATTTATTATAAAACTACTAGTTTACCTATCTTCATCTTCTTATGGATTATGGAATTAGGATGCACTCGATGCACCCAGCAATTTTAACAACAAAAAATTATTTGACTGAAAAGAAGTTCCACCTTGAAGTTACAGTGCTCTGTGCTGCATTTTACCCTTACAAACACTAGCACTAACAGCAATAGGATAAAAAAGCCAAACCTGAAATGCAAGCTACTGTAATTTCTATGACTTGGCCCAGAAACCATTTTTCAATAAAGTCGGAACATAAGCCCCAAAATATACTAATTCTTGTTCAGCCTCTTCTGAGTAAAGAAGAGGCTCCATGTGTGGTGGCATACCTGATAGTTGTCAACATAAATGAAAATGTTCATGAATAAAAAACAGGCTGTATAAAGAGCTAATTATAATATTACTATCAATTGCTAGCTTGCGCTTGCAAATCTTTCATATCATATAAATGCATTGTTTTTGACATTTCTCTGTAGCTAAACATCACATCATTTCACTTTTTTGAAGTAGTTCAAATATGCACAGGATATATTGTAAGGAATGTGGTCTGATCTACAGTTACGCTGAAAAAGGAAAAGCCTATGTCAGAAACATGCATTGTCATTAAAAATTAATTTGAAACATTAATCAGCTCCCAAGTACAAAAAAAAAAACAAAACTAGACCTCTAACGGCCTCTATAAAATTATTTCTACTTTCTCTATATTCATCTGCACCATCCAAACCACAGTTGAACACACTTCACCCAATCAAGCAAACGAAGACTAAAATAATACATATACCCAAAGCCATAGTGAAGTTGTGAATTACTCAACTTGCACCCAGATGCTTTCTCATCGTTAGAAACACTGTTTATTTGCTTAACGCAATCACGCTCCTTTAGCACATGAGTTGGAAGAGACATTTCAGTAACAAATTAAAAGCACCATTCCTATTTTAATGCTCAAAGGGATTCTTCATCTGTTTTAGACATGCCATAGAATTTAAGTTTGGAAAAGGCTGGCTCAACAGGCAAGAGCTCTAGTAAGTAATATATGGTTAAAAGCAGGCCTAACCAAAGGAAAAATACGAAAAAAATCATGTTATTCTGGGACATGACATTCTATCCATGATTACACCGAAAAGTCTCTTAATCAACACTTACAATGCTACTTTAGACTTAAGTTAGGTTGAACAATGACACCGTCAAAGAAGAAATGATCAAAGAAAATAACCTTGATAAACACAAACAATTTTGTTTAAAGGAAAACAATAAAGCATGCCCTGATAAATTTATTCTTTCATTGATATGACATAGGATTTTCTATGCAGGAGAAATACCTCTATAAAGTGTTTGATAGCGTGCCGTGTTTAAGACTGCTTGTTCAGCTGGAGAAAAGGGGGAAGTGGATTCATACAGACCATGTACTAAGTAATGCACTAGATCTGTTAACATGAGAATAAATTGATTTTTAAGGATATTGTTAATCAATTTTCATAAGAATCAAACTTAGGACTGATCTTGTTTAAATACATTAATTACCTTGACATAAACATTGGTTGAACATAAAGTTTACATTCCATACAAGAGCAGGAGATGTTTTCCTCAAGGAAAGTCATCATCATCATCAATTGGATATGACACAGAAGGGGGGATGACGATTAGTCTTCTTGAAAGCAACCCTAAGCCACCAAGAAAATGCAACAGGAAAAAGGCAAATGTAGCCCACAGATGCTACTGGAAACGCTTTGCTTGTTTTAACAGGATGCACTACGTCTGCATATGTGGTGTTCATGAAAGCATGTGCAGTACTATGTGCAGCTCCGGTCAGCTAAATTCAGAACAGGTCTAAGATTACCAGAGGAATGGGAGCCTCATGTAAATGACCGAGACAGAGAGAAAATTGATAATGTCTGCTTTAAATAAGTACTAGAGGTAAACACCAATTAGATAAGATACTATATAATCTACAGGACAAAGCTGCAAGAAGCACCTGTGAAATAAATCAGCCATGGAAAAATGTAGGCTGGGAAGTAGCAGAACATTTTCAATCCAAGGCAGCAGTGAGGTTCTGTGAACAGGCTCCCAATACCAAGCACAAAACAATCAGCTATGTTAAAAAAAAACCACAACAAAATTAGTTTATGAGAGTCATTATACTATGTAGCTACCAATAACTGGTTCTGTACTGAACGCAGAGGAGGGATTAGAGTAATTTAGGGATTACCATATAGTTAACAAGGAAGCACTACATTTTGTGAATTCAAAAGTACATAAAGGCTATGCAGAAATGCAAAAGCAGGGCAAAGAGGTCTCAGTCTCATACAAATCAAGTCCCCACACATTTTGTAAAAAACCATGCCTCCACCGGGGAAAAGGCACAAAGTACTCAACCACCACATATTCGATTTGGCTGGAGCTAGCCAGCTGACCAGCAGCGGTAGGCTGGCAGGCTGATCACCATGCAAAAATTCCTCTTGTGCCACATAATATGATGCTGCCTGCTGTTCAGTGTACCATGTCACTGCTTTTTAAAGAATGAGCATAAATTAGGAATTGCTGTTGAAAGGAAACAAGAATCAAACTCTTGGAAAACTGACTTCATGAGTTCTGTTCTTCCAAAATGAAACGTAATAAAGTCAAAAGTAGCCCATAAATGCCACACATGGTTAACAGCACCGTTCATGAAGACAGCACAGGCAAGGCAGAAGAGGTGGCTGCAGTACTTGCATCACAGCTTGGCAGTAAGTAATTTCAAAATTTGGGAAAGGTACACATTTTTAAAATAGCACTAATAAGAACCCTGGGCTTCATTATCCTAATGAAGATGTCAAATGAAGAAAATCAAGAACATGGTTATTCAAAAACATGTGAAGATTTTAATAGGATTTTCTTACTTGGCAACACAAACAGAAATCAAGAGAGAAGTAAGATCCAGTCCTCCATCACCAAATCTCCAGGCATGTAAAATGCCTTTAAGATAAAGCCATCCCTTGACATCCTCCAGTCTGATATCAGTATCAAGTTTTGCTTCAGAGGATGGGAATCCCATCATCAGAAGTCTCCTGTCCTACCCAACCCAACCGCATCCTCAAGAGCAAGCTTGTCCTTTGCATGGAGCAAGACAAGCCTGACTGTAAAGGAAAGGGAGCCGTTTGGTACAGCCATGAGCAGACCACCTTTCGGGGCAGGACACGGATTCTGAAATGCATTGGCAAGCTTCATTCCAACATTTTATGACTTCAAAGTGTTTCCCATTACAACATTAAGACACTTAACATAGCTGTACATGATTTCAATTTCTAAAAAGGCAACCAATAAACATTTTAAATTCTAAACTGAATGTACCTGTTACAAACCCATTACACAAACCAGTCTTCGAGCTAATGGAACTACAGTGAGTATTTGCCCCTCAACAGACTAGAAGCTGGGAAGCAGTAAGGCGTTCTGCTGTGAGAGCTCACAGACACTTGCCAAGAGCAGAGAAACAAAACCACACAGTACCTCTGAATTTCATGCTGTGCTTTGTAAGGAGAAAAATCTAGCGAGTGCAGTCTCTACTGATCCTTCCTCCTAAAATATGGCCACTTTCCCCATCCCATCGGACAGTTCTTTGCATGCTGTTGCTCAGTCTGGTTTCTTTTCCCAGTGTCATTCTCACTTCAAAGCTTTCCATCCTGGTCCAACAGCTCTTCAGTAAGAAGCTTCCAAATGCGACTCCCTCTTACCTTAAGAGAATTTATCACCTCTTCATTCAATCTGCACCACCCTCTCACCCTGGCTTTTGGTCACTCCCACACTCCTACTTCCTTTTGTCTTATTTGTGGGTTTAACAGTTCTGGTCCTGGCCAGGGACCCACCTCCTACTTAGTCTTTGTTTTTCAACATACAGAGGTACATTTGGACCAGAGGCACTTCCAAACTCCTGTTAGGTCTGCTCAATTCTTCAGTTTAGTAAAACAGCTATTTCAAAGAAAGATCCTTAGCCGCTGTGTATCTCTCAGTATTTAGCATTAAGTATTTACCACTGTAATTTCTTACATTCTGTTTAAAAAATAAATCATACAAATACTGAAATTTTAAAATTTGTTCTGCATAAATCCAATGCCTTTTTAATGATTTTTCTCACTAGAGGACAAAGTAATGACGTAATAGGCTGAAATAAACTAGACTCAGGAACAAAATACTAATTCAAAAAAGAAAGAAACAAACCAACCCTAATCCACTTTATAGTTACTTGAGTGCCAGATACGCAAAACCAATTCAATAAAGGTATCGTACCTTACCAGATACATACAGTAATATTTTTTTAAAAGAAATATTCAATAAAAGTTCTTCGGTAGAGTCTAGAAAAGCACAGAACATACAGTTGTACTTCTAGTGCCTCCGCTTATCAGATGAAATCTCTTTACCCAGCCAAAGGACAAAAAATGGGAACTTAAACAGAGCAGACTGAAACATGGCAAAGCTAACAAACATTGCGGCTTTCCTAGAAAGAGAACTTTCTCTTAGAAAAAGTTACTGTGTGCATGCTGTACTTTTGGTACTTATCTGTGGAGCACGTGGCAAGAAATGCCAAGAGCGCAGGGGGCTTAATATTACTTAATATTCTAGTCGTAGCTGCACATGTCCTCAATTTTGCTATTTACCACAAACAAACCACAACTATACATCACATATCAATCAGAAAAAGGATACCTTTTTTTAATGTTTTAATGAAAATAATCCAAAGTATGGAACTTGACAGTGATGAGATGCCTAAAACAGAAGTATTTCTCCAGCTCTGCAGCAGTTATAAAATACTATGTAATAGTCCTTTACAGAGAAAGCATTTACTGAATTTCTGCACAACTTATATGCTGCAATTTTCAGAAAAGCACCACACTACAAACACATTCCATTCATTCAGAAGCAACCCAGACTCAGTACTATAGAAGCTGAAGGTACTGCTCAATGCAATGATTCATAGTTTCCCTAATAGAAAGATTCAGCAGTTTTCAGTTGAGACCTTTATTCCCTCTCTGAATAAATGATGCCTGAAATTTTTATTCTTGTTCTAATGGAATTTCAATGGCCTTCACTGCAAATCTACTGGAAATTTTCGCATATTAAGTGGAAAAAATTAAATGATGTTAACCACATTTTAATGTGATTAAGGCTGACAGGGTCATTATTTCTGCTAATCACTCAGTTTAAAAAGCTCAAACAAAACTTTGTAACAGCCAGCGTTTTTTCTGTTTTTCCATACATCTACTGTAGTTGAGAATTAAAGCCACTACAGACTAGGAAGCACAGTATATATCATAAAAAGGGTATCTCAAGTGTTTTCAGCAATTTGTACATGGATTTAACTATAATTAATCTCAAGATTAAAAAAAGTGGGGGAAATCAATCTTAAATACATACCCCTTTACTTCTTTTGTCTTCCTCAATCAAAAGACAAAATAGAACAAGAGGACATATATCTCTTTCTTTGTAGCTCCTCTTTGCTAGAGAAAAAGAGAAAATATTTCTGCATGTCTGTACCATGAACCAAAAGGTATGTGTAATCACTGAAAATAATTTCTTAGGAAGGACACGTTGGGCTCTGCAATATGGAGTTCTGCTTGTTACCATTTAGGTTGGCATAAGCTGGAAAACAGGCACAAAAAAGTGAAACAGAGGCAAGTAGCAATGATGAAGAGCAAACAGTACATCATCTTCAGTGCCTTGTGGTTTCCTCTCATGGAAGATCAATGATAAAACAGAAAATTACGGAGACTGCTGCTATGGTCACTGGCCCAGCTTGAGAGCACAGCCTTACAGCCAGCTCTGCCCGCTCTTGCTCAAAAGGTTTGCCACCACCAGCAGCACCGAAACCCAATGGAGCAACTCCCCAAGATCAGTAACAGAACACAGAAGCCTTGATGATCGAAGAGGGTGGAAGCACTGAAATTTAAAAAATAGACCTAAGTTTGTCTCATTTGCCCTACCAGAGGAAGGAAGATGTTGTTTCTGGGATTTATTTTTTTGTTTCTTTCTGGGTGGGAGGAGACTGCTCAGTTTTTATTTGGCTTCAATTTTAGGCTTTTTGCAGGATTAGCATTTTCTGTAAAGACCACCACTGTAATGCTTATTGCCTGCTTAATAATTAATAACACTCTCTGTGGATCCTAATTTTTGGAGGAGCTGTACCTCTCACACAATGTTACCTCCCCCTCCTCACAAACCCAAATCTTATAGATGATTAAAAACAAGAAGGGGGGAGGGGAAGTATTTCAGCATCCAAATTCATTTTTCTATGCAAGTAACTGTGTTTATACTTAAGTTACTTTAGAAGAGAATGAAAGTGCAGACAGACTGATTCACATTGATCATTCCCATCTGGTTTAACAGATACATTTCAACCTTACTGAATCACTAAAAATAAAAACTGTATTATAGCAGCCTCTTGAATTACAAAAAACATTTAAAAAAATAGTAAACAAGATCATGAACTTCTTAACCTTACGGTACACGAAATTTATCCAAAAAATATTTTACTTCCTTCCCATTTCTTGGCAAAGTATCCAACCACATACACAGAGATTTTTATATCTACTTCATGATTACAACAAAAAATGCTGAGAAAAAGATGGTAATTAATCGTACACAAGTCTTTTCATATAAGACTTAACTTCGACCTTCATATCTAGCATGTACTGCTAACTCCGTACTTCTACAGCCAGCAGCCTTTTTCCTAAAGAACATTTACTTCCCGCCTGAATACTTTCCTTAACAAGAAAAAAAAAGTTCAATGATATTACATCATTTACTATCAAGGAACAAAGTACGTTAACATCAATATCATATTGCAGCTGCAGTTTGTGATGTTCTCAAAAAGAAACATTATTGGTATTGTTGGACTTCCTAGTTTTAGTGTGAAGCCATGCACTAGTGCATCAACTAACAACCTCACTGAATTCTTGTGCTCATCTAAGAAGGGACCCTGCTGAATGTCCTAATGCATCTTATTGTGAATCTTCAGCAAATAAAACTTCATGTATGAGCTCATGATGTGCTTTGCTGCTGGAAAGTCACAGGCTCTGTGGGAAGCTTTTTATCTTCCCAGCAGTCAGTTCTCTGAGAACATCAGTGCAGCTACTGTAGTTACCTGTAGATTACTTGTATTTTCTCACATCTGTGTCCAGCAATCTAAACCATGATGATAAAGGGTCATTAGGTTTTGAGTGAGGAAGGGGATGGACTAGACAATTTGCTCTGATAAGCTCCTTGTTGTGAGCGCTGGTTTAGAATGTGAAATGTGAGGTTATGCACATTCTCAACCAAAAAACCAGTGCTCTCAGAGCACCAATTAAAAACCATACTCAGCCCATCTTAAACTACATGAACACATCTTACCTGAAATTTTTACAATTAATAATATTGCAATAAAATAATTCTGTCATGGTAAGAAGGACATCAACTGTCTATTAGCTACAAAAGAATTCAGCTACAATTACTAAGATAACTGCTGTCTGGAGCACAGCAAAGCAATTTCCCACAGTGGGACTTACAGTTCAATTTACCAGTTGGGCAAATATTTTGTGCTCTGCAGTGGTCTACAGAGTTAACAGTTACCTGTAACATTTGAGCAGTGTTACACTTGGGAGAAAACTTTCTTCAACCTAAACAGGTGTTTCAGCTTTATGTATTCCCATGAATACACATTTTTTCCAACCCTGTTTGAAGAACTATTTTAGGGCTTTCCAATTAACATTAAATGCAAATTTATGAAAGAGCCAATGGCTCAATTTTCCCATTCCAAGCCATTCACAATGAGGTCTCGTAAGTTATAGCCTACTTGGAAGAAGGATGAGAATAAGCACAATGTCACCTATAAAATCGTGTTAGTCCTTAAGTAACTTGATGAGGTGGTAACAGGCTATTTTTCCTTACAGGGTATTCTTAATCCAGTAAAATAATAAAAAAAAAATCACGTGAATTAGACAATACTGACACAAATGGAGAGACATGTACCCACAATTGGAAGAAGGCTGCATTTTCATATGTAGCAAAACCAGATTATATCATGAATACAGTACAAACCAAGAATGTTCCACTGGCAAGGTCAGTGATAGAGCTGTAAAAATCCTTTAAAATATTTATAGTGAAATTTTGTATCAAACTCCAGAGAGTACCATGGTATTATGTTAGGCAATGGACAAATACATGGAAAGACAAAGGAGCCACTGAATATTTCTTGGTCAACATACAAATTGTCACAAGAAATTTAGAGACTTAAAGAGTACAAGGAATGTAACTACTACACTTCCCTCTTCTCAAAATTAAAGATTAGAATAATTACATTCAAACACTAACTCATCAACTTAAGATAGTTGAAAATGTTTTTTCTCCATTGCCCTTGCAGAGATGATGATATCCTGCTATGTTGCTTTTGAGTCTTAATTTCAAGTCAGTGAAGAAAAACAGAAGACTGGTATTTTACACAAAAATTAGGTCTATTTCCAAAGTAGAAAAATAGTTACAATGCGTGCTCATTATGGCTTTTCCACCAAGATTTAAAGACAGCATTTGAAAAAGAGCTTTTTCATTTTGTCAGTTACTTTTATTTTATACATACCCATCTCCTGGTTCTGACCTCTGCAAGAGGACTAGCTATATACACCACACTTGTATATATATATATATATATATTATTACTACATAGCCTTTAATGAAAATGCAACATTTTGAGAACTAACATTAACAGTCTGCATCATCAGAGAAAATGAATCCTTAATAATTATTCATACACCAAGTAACTGTAAACCTAAATCATTTCAGAAGACCTGAATGTGTCAAGAACTTTGACAATTATGACTGGAGCCAGGAAACTGTAGCACTGCAGAATTTCTTATGAATTTTTCTAGTTACTTTTTATAAATGCTGTCCTAGATGACAGCTTAATGTGTACCACATGCAATATTTATTCTTCTTCAGTGTCAGACTGTCTAGCCATCCAAGGGAATACAAAGAATGTCACTTATTAGGATAAAAGCACAAGGAAGGTAATCAAGGACATATGTAACATCAGCCAATCATGCCCTATTTCAACATCCTATTCCATTCATAACAGTTCAACAATTATTTGCTTACTGATCACTTGCTTTCAGGCTGTTTGTGTTCCCCGTAATGGTGGTTTGCATTTATTTTGCTCTTTAGAATTGGACACTTGCTGTGCCATGCATGTTTGTCAAAACTTTGTGTCTTCTGTCAGAAACAGCTTTAGCGTATCTGTTTGTCAGAAATCACTAATAGAACAATCTAGTTACATTCTATGTCAATACGGTACTAATATAACTAGAAATCAGAAACAAAAGGCTATCACACAACCACACAATACTGCAAGACAGGCAACTAAAACCATGTTTCTGTTTAATATACTTCAAGCACACTGCTGTACCTTTATGGAAAACCTCATACAGAAAACAGGCTTTGACCAGAATGGAAAAATATACTGTCTAAGCACAAAGTCATTAACCTTGTCTTTTAAGCTTGAATAACTGAATTCCTTACTAGTTCTCCATGTCTCTTCACCACATTTTTATTTATTTATTTACTTGCAGACATCTTATCTGCTGATTCCAACCTATCTGATGGACCAAGTTATAAAAAAGCATTAATTCATAAAGACAAGTAGAGACAGGCAGATAGAGGGAGCCAAAGACAAACATTTAGCCTCCATAAAGTTATTTTTAAATAATATTTTTTTTAAATCCTATGGGAAACTGAACATGCATGCACACATACGCACACTTCATTAATTTGAGTATCCTGGGACATAAAGATTTTATTAAATAAAAATAGGTATGGATTTAATGAGCCTCTGAAATAAAACAAGCTGGAAGAACCATCACATGTTTTAGATAGACCACATTGTGCAGGTTCTCGATGTATTAGGTGTAAGATTTTTTTTTTAAAATAAAAACCATTTGTTTAGATTTAAATATATTTTCACTTCAGAAGTGTAATACTGTGCCAGTGCATGAGAAAAAGAGTGAAACTGATAAACACATTTTCATTGTTCAATTCCATGAAGTACAAAACTAGCACATGTAGTTACTCACTTTCAAATATTTATCTTCTAAACATCTCTTCAGGCTTTAGAAACTATTGCCAGAGCACCGGAAATCCAAAACATTATTTTACTTAACTTCTCCCCAAATTAACAATAATTAAAGTCAAACATTGTAATAAAGGATAATAAGATACCCATACCAAATGTCTCGTTTGACAGTTCTTCCATAAACATACATAACCTATGAACTTTACTCTGCAATTTAAACATGAAGAAGCATCTATTCCTTCTTTCAAAACAAAGATACATAGTTCTATTAATCATAAAACTACTGACTATCAGCATTTGAACATCTGGCATTAATATTAGTCATTAGAAGAAACTCAAGTTGAAAAATAAAACACTCTGCCAAAGCTTGAGAAGGTGAGTAATCTTTCTTGGGAAAAACAAGCAGTTAAATGAAAATAGATTTCCATATACTCAATACTTAAAATTGAGCTGTAAATAACCATAACATTAAAAAAAAATGCATCAGATTTTCAATATAATTATCAATGAAAAATTTGTCTGTAAATTGTGAAACAACAAATTTACCTCAAAGCAAAAGTAAACTTGAAAAATGGCTGCCAAAGCCACAGCTGCCTATATTTCCAATTGTATAAAGGAATCTTAATTCTTAAACATCATATTCCTATTTATAATAAATTATTTTTCATTGGCTGATATTCCCATTTAGCCCCTATTTGTAGAAAACTGAACAGTCCATACAATATTCCCTCAGAGAACACATGCTGCAGGACTATTCATGAAGAACAATTTCAAGATGAAGTTCCCAGACTCCATAAATATCCCAAATATCAACTGCAGTGAAATAAAGAATAGTAGGTGAAATAAAATTAACTTCAACTATGAGAACTTAGATTAACAGAACTCTGTAGCGTGTGATAGCAAGAAATGATTCAAGACATGGTCCGGACAGAGAAACTCAGTAAGTAGAACTTTAGAGGTAAGTACATGTACTTTTTTGTGAATCAGATTCCTTTCATAATCTGTCAGTCAGTATTAGTGTAAGTTACTTATTAATTTGGACATTGTTTAAGAGATAGTATTATAGTGATACTGATTTCAATGCTCAATCAAAATTTCCCCATACAGATGTTTTTCAAAAAGTAACACAAGTAATTCTCTTGTATTTTCAGAAAATGAAGACAGATTTTTAGAAGGTTTTTGGCTTAAAAAAAATTCTAAAATGAAAGCTCACCTGCCAGTTATTACAACTGTTGATGTGTCTACCATGAGAACAAAAACCTGTTTTTCCTCTCAAAAACCACAGGTTACATGCAGCAAGGAGGTATTAGATCCTAACACAGAGAAGGAGCTACCTGCAGCTCCCATCACACTAAGTGAGATCACAGCCACCCATCTCTCTACTGCCATTCAACAGCCTTCCTCTCCATCTTCCAGATTCTCAATAGGACCCACATAGTAACAGCTGCTGATTTTTAAACACCATGTCAGATACAATAATAATGACCCAACACACACTAAAAGCCGGGGACTCTACCCATAGCATCTATTTTCCCCTTGTTTTGAAAGAGTAATTTATTTGCTTTATGAACTATGCACTACTTCTGTTTCTGTGTTGTCTAGTTGACAAAGATAGGCTAACAATGCTCATTCATTCTGAAAGTCACAGGGCTCAACACATTAGTAATAATAATTAATAACTACTAACTTAATATACAATAATTAAGACTAAACAACAAGAATCAAGAATAATAATCTCTTGCATAATTCTCTATTAGCTGATTTTAAAGCAACTAAGGGCAAAACCCTTCTTTATTTAAAAAAATATAAATCCTGCTTTCTAGGATAAAACCTGCTTGTTAATGGGAAATGTTCAAGTTATTCTTTGAGCTCATTAACTAAACCATGGCATATGTAGAGCACTCTCTACCTGTCTTTCCCTGTCAAAATTCTTGTGAAGTTCAAATAAGTAGAAAAAGTTAACTTGATTCAGCTACAGCATATTAGCAGATAGCATTTTAACTGCAACAAAAGAAGTGTAACTGGGCTTTTGTAACTTGCATCACAAAGGAGACATAAAATATTTTTATAAGTCAACAATAAACAGAAAAATGCAGCAGAACCAAGCTCATCTTCTCCAAGTAGGTTTGGACACTCACTTTCAATCAAAGAATAATCTTTACCCCTGAGAAATTCGAGTAGACTGTTTTACCTTCCTTCTCCTTCTCTCATCAATATTGCTACACGCAAAAATCACTGCAGCAAAGGTGGCTGTGCTTGTAATATGCATGACACAAAAGAATATGGAAACAAGAAATGTTTTACTTCTACCTCAGTAATGATGTTTCTCACCAGGAACATGAAATGTGAAAGGGATTTTGACACAAACATCTACAGGCATATATGCACAGCCAAACTGCTTTACTCTAAAATTAGTAAGAGTGAAGTCACTACCGAACTATTTACCATTGGAAGTCGGACTGCATATGACGTAACGATATTATTGAGAGATGACAGCACTGACAGAGTGGTTAGTACCCTGGTCGCCTCAAAAATCCTTGAAGACCTGTTGATGGGTTGCATTGAGGATGCTCAGACTAACAACCCTGGCCGGGAAGACACTGTAAATTACAGAATCTGGTCCTCAATATAAAAGCTGGGTTCTTAGGCTGCTTACCCTTCCCCTTTCTTCCATTCTGGTACAAAGGCAAGTGAGAAAAATACTGTTTCTCCTTCGCTTTTTCCATTTCAGTGTTTTAAGATTCCACTGGCTTGGAGTACTATGGAAGACAGATGTCTGTTCTCCTAAATAAAAGCTAGACTGAATCTAAAAACATTAGCCACAAAAAGCCAGATGAGACACTCTGAAGCTAAAAATCTCTCTTTAGAGTATCAAAAAAAGATATCAAGCTACTGAAAATTCCCAAACTCATTTAGCTGCCAGTAAAACTAGTATTTTACACATTCTCAAAAGCTATGCTCTAACCTACAATAAATAACAGGGAAGCATTCTAAAGAAGAATTGATTCAAAAAACTACCAGCAGCCGATCACTTACTCCCCCAGGCTCCCCCCAAGGGATAGGGAAGAGATTCAGGAAAAAGGTAAAACTCATGGGTTGAGATAAGAACTTAATAATTAAAATAAAATATAATCTTGTATGATAACAGTAATAACAACAACAATTGTAATGAGAAGAAGAGAGAGAGGAATAAAATCTAAAGGAAAAAAGAAAAAACACCAAGTGATGCACAATACAATTGTTCACCACCTGCTGACCGATGCCCAGCCAGTCCCTGAGCAGGGATCAGCCGGCCCTGGCTGAACCCCCCACCCCTGTTTCTATCCTCAGCATCTCATTCCATGGTATGGAATATCACTTTGGCCAGTTCAGGTCACCTGTCCTGGTTGTGTCCCCTCCCAATTTCTTGTGCCCCTCCAGCCCTCTTGCTGGCAGGGCCTGACAAACTGAAAGGTGCTTGATTTGGTATAAACACTATTTAGCAACAACTGAAAACATCAGTGTGTTACCAACATTATTCTCATGCTAAATCCAAAACACAGCACTGCACCAGCTACTAAGAAGAAAATTAACTCTATCCCAGCCGAGACCAGGACAACTGCTCATTTTTAAATCATCCCAGAAACATTTTATTTGAAGTTTTACTGTCCTAATGCTTAGGAGCCAAGAGTTTACGTTTGGCACAGAGCAAACTCGGTATCAGAGATAAACCCATCGCACTTGTACAAAAGTACGTCTAAATCAGAAATTCATGTCCTCTGTAGAAAAACTGCTCAAATTTAACACTGAAGAGTCTCAGTGATTTAATCTCCTTCTATAATCCACAGCACCTGCATGTAGGCAGAGCACTGGAATGAAGCTAGACTTTTCCTGGAAGGTGTTTGTGTGTCTGGGGTGAGGTTACACACTGGAGCTGAGAGCAGGGACACATCTTCCCCATGCTTAAGAGACATGTCCCTAACACCTGCTGTTACCCAGCATTCACATTCAAACAGACTGGGGACTCCAGAGGGGGAGGTAAAGGAAAGCAAAGCAAAGCAGGAAGTCTGATGAAAGAAATCATCCAGGCCAAAGGACTGGACTGGAACTAAGCCAGCAAGAATGGGATGAAATCAGACAAGAGGGAGAGGCAACCTGGCAAAGCCCTATGGAGAATACATCAGCTAGGAAAAGGGTGAGTAAAAAAAGTTTGGGATAGAACAACTGAATGAAAAGTCACTGGAATTGGTAATCCAGAAGACTACAAGAAGTCAACTAGCAATGTCAGGCAAATGAGCTGGAAAGAAAAGAGACTGCCATTAGGTTGATGGGTGATAAATTAATTTGTATAAGACGTAATAACGAATAACTGTTTATTAAGCAAACAGCACTATCCCTTAATACAGTATGTAAGTGTTCTATGGAAAACATGCCATCCTCTAGTTAAAACGACCTGAGCTGTGAGGTACTCTCTCTCTCAAACAGGCAGTAAAGGTGCAATAGGAAACACAAATTCTGGATCTTGTTACCTGTGAGTATCAAAGTTGAGCTGTATTCACAACTTGTGTATGCAAATCTCCATTTACACACAGAACATACAAATACTCTGTAATACTTTTTAAAAGCATTTCAGTTGTAAGGCAGGGATAAGAAGTGCAACATATTTTAAAATGTAATTTTGCAAATCTGTCAGCATAGAAAACAGCCTTAAAAATCATTGAGCAGCTATGTCAAGAAAACATCTCAACACCATGATGGCATTACAACTTACAATTATGACTGAAAGAATTCTATATCAAATACATTCTCAAATATATTTACAAGAATAAAATTCATCTGCCTAAACATTCATGACTGTATGACCTATAATGTATTTAAATATTTGCTTAATGTAATTCAGGAAATAAATATCATTCAGAAGCTGAAGGTAGTGAAAACTGCATTCTGCTCTCACTCTGGTATCTTGCTATATGACTAATATCCTGGTATTTGCAAATAACTGTTTGCTTTAAGTGATGTAATTCTGTTTGCCTCTGCACTGCAGAGGTTCATTAACAGCAGCATCCCTCCTTTTGGAAGACAAACGACTTTTAGGTATTTGGTTCAAATGGGGTAATTTTTTTTGGTTTTCAGCAAAATTTGTGAAGTTCACCTATTTCAGACAGCATTTGAAAATGGTTGGAAACTTGGGACAATGAAAAGAGATGGTGTTTCTGTGGGATGCTACAGTTCCATTGAGTCACCATATTTCTAGCTGTAAGAGATGGAGCTGGCCCACAGCTGTTCTTTCACTTAACTTTACATCCTGTGCATTTATTTACTAAGATTCTTATATATAACTACACTACTTGTTAAATCACGTTTTGCTTCAAGGTGTGTTACATTAATACTACCGTTTCCATTAATCTTTGCTTCTTTTGGTTTTTAAGATGTCATTTTGAAAAATCTCAAAACCAAAATGCATGTAAAATGCCAAGGAAGATCTTTCACTTTTTTTTTTTTTTAATGTAGAGATCAAATATTTATTACTAACCAATTTAAGAAGAGCCTGTACAAAAACAGTATCTCCAGGACTTCCCTAAAATCAGACATTATTTTATGGGTGGCAGGGGAGGTTTGGGAGTATAGGGTTTTTTTTGCTGTTGAGTTTCTTTTAAGTTTTGTTTTCTTTTCTTGATTTTAACAGATGTACTGAAGCCATGAAAACCTTCTGGATAACATTTCTTCTTCTGTCACCATCTTCTTGCTCTACCAGCACATGACACCACCTTGTTCTTTCGCTAAGAAAGTGAACACTTAACCTACTAGATCTATTCTGCCACTGGGCATGTACCCACAGAAATACAACCAAGAACATCAAGTCTCCTTTTCCAACCAGATAATAACTTTCTTTCCTAACTAGTATAAAGAGAAGACTGAGAGAATCAGATTAGTTCATACTCAAGTCTGTTGATTCTTCCTCGTACTTTACCCCGATATTTCTTTCTTCATGTCAGATTTCTCCACCCCGCTCCCCTTTTTTTTTTTTTTTTTTAATATTTGGAACATCTGAAACAATATGGAAAAGATGAATAGAAAAGGATTACTCACTCCCATACTACAAGACCTAAGGAGCATCAAATGAAATTACGACGTGGCAGATCCAAAACAAGCATAAGGAAGTATTTCTCCATATAGCACATAGTTAAACTGTGGAAGTCCCTGCTCCAGGATATTGGGATGCCAAAAGTATACATGGGTTCAAAAGGTCAATGGCTAAATTCACAGCATAAAAATCAGTCAAAAATTATTAACCACAAGTATATCATATCTGGCTTAGTCAGTTCTACAATAATAGATTGCAAGAAGCTGGACGCATACACTCTGTTCACTTAATGTGGTCCTGTAATCTTCCCTGGACATGTTAGTGGCCTGTCAGAAACATGATGCCAGAAAAGACAGACCTTTCATCTGACCTAATTATGCTTCTTCTAGCTTAAGAACATGAAAAATGCTAGAAAAACTAATGGGGAAAAGGTTATTTATTATGGCATATATGCCACCTTTCTAAATACACAGGAATAAGACCAGTCAAGAGAGGTATCCTATCCAGGAACACCCAACTTATTTTTGTTAACAGAATGTCTACCACTACATTTTGAGAGACAGCCCCTTGAAAATAACATTAACACACATTTGGATGCTCAACAAGTCTGGATTATATTAGAGAAAATGTTCAAATATCCCTATCAAGTCTCAGATGACTTAGTTATGATGCTATAGATAACAGAATTGTCAGCAGCGTAATCAACTCCTTAAATTAGTCTATGCATAGGATGAAAAAAATCACTTGGTTTAGACCTAAGAAGTCAAGTCAAAAGATCAGTCTATGCAGCTTTGACACATGCAGTATTCCTGGTGCTCACTGCAAAGAGTTAAGTCCAAAATACTGAACTGTACGATATGATAAACATGGTCCACTACCCCTGCTCATTAATTAGCTCAATATATTTCATAATTGGAATCCATATTATGACCCGCTAAATGCATCCTCTTTAGCAAGACTAAAATGTAAACCTTTAATTAGGTGAAGGGCTGATAAATCTCGTGTCCTGGATTTATGTGACATCCTGGGACTCAGAAAGCAGTTTTAACAGAAAATTATTAGGCTTATTTAGAATACTTTCACGATAAAACTTGAATACATGTATACCATGTTAAGGTACTACAGCCATGTAAAAACCATTAGGAATTATTAAAAGAAGGGCTTAAGTATTCATTTAGAGAACAGCAATATGTAGAGTAAGAATGGTTGCAGTGGATTCCCCCATACAACATCATGATTACTGTCATCTGATCATAACACAAGTGCGACTAGCACAGCTGCCATGTCAGCTTCTCTTCAGGGGCTAGGTCTTAATCATAAATCAGCGGAATGACTAATTCAACATTGTTAAAACCAGCAAGTAACTGCTTGGAGCCATTCCAGTTTTTACATCTTTCAAAAGGTCAATACACCTACTCAAACACACAATAGTCCTATCTTTCACAGTGTTTTCTTCTTTTCTTGGATTGAAAAATAACATGTTAGCACTTAAATGTAAGTGTGTTTTAACTAACAATTAAAATGTTCATTAATTCTGAAAGAGTGACCCAGTAAAACAAAGACAATTTTAGTTTTCCTCTCTACCCACAATCAAAAAGCCTCTCCACTCCTTTGCTGTTTTAAACACTTTTATAGTTGTAAAAGTCTTATGAAAACATTTTACTGCTGAGCGTTTCCTGCATTAACCTTACTTTTGTTACAGTATTATTATGAATTAAGCTCAGAAATAAACTTTTTCAAGTTGAACGACTAGTCTAAATGTGGCTTGCATTTCAAATATGAACCTCTACTCCTCAAAATAATAACAAAAAAATTACAAAGTGGCATCTAACAGTAAAATATATTCTAATCATTTACATCTGCTTACACTACATAAATGACAAAAGCCTACCGTTAGCATCCTTCATAGAAAACATTTATTCTGCTCTTAAATATAAAAGCTATGTTGCATAAACAGAGGATTTAAAGCTGTGGCAGAGTGTCTGAATGAAAGAAAATGGCAATCTTTCTGGTTCTACTAGATGCCTTTCCCTATCACACAATGTTTCCCACTCATAAATACATGACAAATACTTCCTCAATCATTTTTTACGAGCAGGGATGCACAGGGGGTAGTCAATGGCTAGCTTGAGGGAAAATAGGAACAGCAGGAGGCAGAAACTGTACTGAAAATGGCTATGTGGTAAATTCTCTTCTGGAACATCACTCAGCTACCCAGGCTTTGATCTTTCAGCTACAATTACACTCACATCCATGAGATCTGGATATAGTTTTTAAAAACTAAATCATTAATTGTAATAGAAACAGTTAAACCATTTCATTATATGACTCCTCAACTCAAACATCTGATTTTTTACAAATTAAAAATTGCAATTTATACAAAGATTTGCTTTCAATTGGGTTTAACTATGTCATCATCACAACTAGTCTCACAAAAAACATGGGGTGACTGGCGACAGCTAAATCACAGACTGGCGTCTCCTAAATAGTCTGTCTACCATTAGGGTCTGGGAAATGGTATTTACTGTACAATTAGAGCCAGTGAGCTCTACCTGTAATCATACAGGTGCGAGGATTCTTTTTTGGACAGGGCAACCAACTCATCCATTTTCACAAACTTCTATGCCTATACTATAAGGTTATAGCAAACCTCAGGAAACCCAAACATTTGTACTTTAAAAAAATAATCACCTGACAATAGCATAGCAAATACTACTATCCTGATTTTAAAGACTTCCTTGGGTAGAATCACTTTTAATGTTTAAATTGTCATACCCAAAAAAACATTCAAAGAAGGAACAAATTAATTCACAATCATAAAATCTGGCAAACATGAAACGCTTACATTATTACACCGGTTATCAAGTTTATTCCAAAGTCTGTGTTTTTGGCCAAGAGGGTTTGCTATTAAACAGGTTAAATTTTATTCTTTAACATTAACACAAAATGTCTTGGACTATCAAAAGGACAGTTTTAGCTGCTGTAATTTCACAGAATTTATTCTAATGATTTATTGGAGTTAACCATCTGACATTAATTATTGTTTTGGCTTCCAGTCTATGAATGTTTATTTTTCAGTTTAAAGCCTTCTCACTCTTTGATATCATATGGAAATGAGAATTTTTAATGGAAAATTGAAACCATGTGCATCTAAGTACTTAATGAAGTACAGGGAGAAACAGAGGGTGTACTTTAGGAGAATTCAGATATTCCACTTTAGATACTTTTGATTTGTTTGGTTGAGTTACATGTGTGTATTTGTTCACAAACATACATTTATACATTTTCAAAGTATCTCACAAGTACAGTGTTTAAAGATCTGAATACTGAGAAAAGGTTTGTTGTTTGGTGGTTTGTGTTTTTTTTTAAACTAAATATACTGCTATAAACTTCTCTTCATCATACACTACTTAATCTGTTGCCTCCTCCTCAAATCTAATATTTACCCCATCTACAGCTTCCAATGACATGCTAAAAGCTGTACTTCTCAACAGCGGATTCCCGCCATATGTCTGCCATGTTAGGACTGGATCTTAATCCAGTTCATTGAATGCCTGATAGATTGATTTCGTAACCATCATGCACTTAAGTCATAATATTGATGTCAGGAATACTTGACTAAAACCTGTGCTGTTCATGGCATTAAAACCCATCAAAACAGGCCTGTAAACCATAAGCATAGGGCAAGCAGCAGCGAGGAAGCCAGGCACCCAACTGCAAACAGAAAAGTAGTGTTAAAATGTGCAATTCTGCCACAGTTTGAAAGATTTCTGTGCAACTCGCATAGCTTTAGCCCTCTGGCATTCAATTCATTCCTTTGGAATGAAAAAGATCTTGTTCAATCAGCATTATGTAACATGATAAAATACATGTTTATTTAAATCAGTGCTTCTAAATCAAATCTATTTTGTTCACAGTTAATGGATTCATGTAAAAATGTAAGGAAGGAAAGCACAGTCTTTTCTGTTCTGCAGTTTCATTCAGGCTTTCGCCATATGTATTGCACTCAAGCAGCATATCAATGGGGGCATAACAAGTAACAAAGTGCAACATTAGTTTTTGTTTCTATTTTAATTAATATCCTTGGTGATCTTAATGCACAAGGAATTATTCACCACTGAAAAATGTGAAATAGAAACATAAATCTAGATATTTAACCTGAAAACACTTACCACTTGTTTTTCTTTCTAATGTAGTCTTTTTCAGAGAGGTTAACCAAGTAGATCATCGGTTTTGAAGTAAAAAACAAATGTTTGTTCAAAACATCAATCTAGAAATGAAAATACAGGAGGAGAATTTTAAAAACAAGTTATACCAACTTGAGTTAATTCTATGACCATTTTCCTGATGGCATGTCTGAGAAGGCAACAGAATTAAAGTGTAATATATAGATCACAGATAAACACAGAATTAGCTGATAAATTTAACATTCGATACACTATGAATATGAAATCTTACAAAAAAAACACCTTTAAAAAAAGACAGTAACAGGTAGCAAAATTAGGAGTCAATTCATGGGATAATAATTTATAGCCTACCTCTTTATCATTCCAATCATGATAGAAGCGGACAGCTTTCTTTTCATCTATTACCCATGTCTTGATTTTGCACATTACATCCTACACAAGATCAGGAAAAAACAAAGTCAAAAACTCAGCTGGATATCAGATCATTCTCTTCCATAAACAAGGCATGCATATATTAAGATTCAAAACATACAAACAAAAATTATATAATACCTTTTTTAAAAAAATTTTTACTCTCCCAGAAAAAGAAATTGCTTCCTTAAAAGTCACTAAGGAGCAATACTGATTATCAAAACAAAGCAAATCCCGTAATTAGGAAGTTAAATACACAATACTCAAGTATCATCTCTTGCCACCACGAAAATTAGCAGAGCTCATAAAATATATCTTAAGATCAGCACATTTTAGATTGCTTTTCAAACTCAGTAAGACACGACATTTCAGCATCCAGCAGGAGAGACCACGTACAATATAAACATGCCATTAAGAAAAGGGAATGGGTGGGAAAAAACACAGCAAATATCTTTTTTTTTTTAAATTGTGAGCAAAAGAAATTGAGCCTATTATTGATGATCCACCCTTCAAGAAATTAATTCAAATGGCCAAAGCCCTTTTTATTCCACATTAATTTTTCGCCAACACCTTCTCCCTCCCCCCCAAAATGAAACCTGCCAAAGCCTCCATTACACAATGGCAAGAGCCTTGCACTGGTGACCTCCAACCAGCTGCATTCACTTTCAGAACATCTCTCTCGGCAGGAAATCTAAAGGCCTTTTAGTTAGCAAGCTAGTGTGCATTCAGAAGGAGTAACTGCAGGAAGAGCCCAATGTGCTTTGTTTCTCTGGCCTTTCTTCACAGAAAGATTAATCATCTGTGAAATGGAAACGGCAAACAGCAAGTGACACAAACTGAACCCTTCAAGCCTTTCCTCATCAGTTTTGTGGTCGTGAATCCGAAAGCTGCGTGTGGCACGGTTCTCCTTACAGGCAGGTGTTAATAAAAGGCTCTTGGGTCTGAAAGGTCAAACTCTGCTCTTCTAGGAGTAGTACATTTTAGAGTCGCCTATTTTTTGTTGTAGATAATTTATCATCATGCTTTAAATAATGCATTTTTAGGCTATAATTGACACCACTAAGAATTAAGATCTTTAAAATACAAGGAAACATTCTGTAAACCGTCAAGCACACAACATTTTTTGCTCTTAATGCTATGCAGTTGAAGTACATTTATAAACAACCATAAATAACATCAGTATTTACTACAGCCTTTTCTAGTCTTGCAGTTGCTTTAGTGAAGAAAAAAAAAAAAAAAAAAAGAAAAAGCTCTTCTAAATCTTCAGATCCTGATTTGAAACCCTCCAGGAACAGGACTCCCCACAGATTTTAACAAGGAAGGGGCAAGCTAAAACTTTTAATGAAATCTAACATGTTCTGCCTAAGAATAATCACTTTTACTCTCCTCTAACTGAATTTCACTCATAAATGTTTAAAAGTGGCTAATATAACACCATTTCCTACAAGGAGAAGATCAAAGTGCTATATTACAAATGCATTATGATTAAAAAAGCACTGTGCAGCTTTGCTATTAACTGTTCTTTAAACCCTAAAAGGCTTCCCATAGATCTCACTTGGCACTGCATATACAACCTTTGACAAGTAATGTAGACCATTTTTATTCATTGCCTAAAATTGTAGGCAATTATGTGCGTCACACTGGCCACCTGCAAATTCTGAATGCCTGCTCCAGTTGTCAGAGCAAAAAACTAATGTCGGAGGGGATTAATCTAGGGGGAGAGAGTCCTCTTTAATGGCTCCAGCAGGTGAAATGGCCCAGCTGGTTACTATGATGAGTGGCCAGAACAGCTTATGTAGAGACATGCAACAAGATTACACATAAAGAAGAAAACAGTGGTACTATCTTATCTTTAACCCCATGTGCTTTTTATTTTTTAATTAAACAGTATAAACAAGATAAGGGAAGCAATTCTACCAATAGGCACTTTTAATTTAAGATCTTTATCCTCAGCTTTTGTTTAAATAGATATTTAAAAATCAACACAAACTCCCAAGATTCCTGTTCAGCAGTGAAGGAATTCCGATTACACACTATTTGGGGGTTTAAAATAATTCCGTAGGCACCTCCCACATGGCTTTTGACATGACAGTTTCCCCTAACAGCAATGTGTTATTGCATATAAATTGGAGTCAATAAAAACCTGACAGAGAAAACATTATAGCACAAGTTATCAAAGCCAATCTTTTAGGCTTAAGCAGCAATGAAATGTTTTTTAATCACACTGTAAGGGTAGCTACATAATGCAGAACCTCCAGAAAATTTCAAGTATCAACACAGCAAATAAACTCTGTTCTTTCTAAAGCCCATCTAAGCACATAGTTGCCAATCAGAACTTCTCTTCCACATTCATCTGCTACCTACAGTGACACACCTAAACTCGTTTCGGCACAGACCTAATTTTTCAGAGTTCTCATTTAGGCACCTGATGATGCTGTTTGCAACTGTTGTTCTAAAAGAGTAATTACGTGGCTAACTTCCGCAGGGAAGGCTGACCAACAACTGAACATGCTGGCGAGAACTGACAGCTGTATACTTGCAATTTTATTTTGGTTTTACAGAGACGCTAGCAAAGTATTGGAAAACTTTCTTTAGAAAGAAGGATGGGAACTTACAAGCAAATACAGCAATTATACCTGAAGCTGGTGAGACAGTAAGACAAAGAATTTCTCTGAAGGACTATCTGGGCAGACACAGCACACAGAATGTAAGGCAGACAGTCCAGAAACAAAAACAAACAAAAAGATAGATGAACTCACACTCTCCTGCATCAAGATGTTGTCCCATTTAAATGAGATTTAATATGACCCCCTCAAAAGAAATTATACTAATGACAATATGAAGAAAAGCAACTATTTCTGCATATTTCTTTTACACTCAGCTGCCCCAATACTCTAAGTACACACACAAAAAGCACGTTTTTATGTTATATCTCATGTAGCACTGTTTTTAGTTTTATTAATCACTTCTGTTTAGGCCTGGTGAAAGAGTATGAACTGACCTTTTTATCTTCACTATCACTGTAACAGTCATTTAAACACATTTAATCACTCTTCGAGTTAACTGAGAGATGCTTAATAACAAAATACAGAGCAATGATCCACTTTACTTCATTAGATCTGGCCTCCCCAGTTGCACACTTCCAGGTCAATCTGTCACCTGCAGAATGATCCACTTCTCCTTGTTTGATGAAAGGGGTATCCCTGTTCTGTTTTTAAGCTAGCAACATTACAGCAAGCACCATTCAAAAAGCCGCCAAAACCCCCTCCAAAATCCAATTTACTTACAGTTGTCAAGGCATATGAAATACAGCAAACTTCATGAATATCAAATACTGCTGTTTTAAACATCAGTTAATTTCTGACTATATCCTTGGCAACGTATTTAGTGCATGTGAATACTTAGTATATTTAGCCATATGCAATACCTTTATTTTAATTTATGTCCTGCTCTCATTTTCCAAAGGTGGCAAGTAGTCAACCCACAAATGCTAAGCAGGACTTTTAACGGTAAGTCCCAGCAGTATAAAACACTATAAAGGAATACATTTAAATCACATTTAGGAGATTTATCATGACACGCTCATGAGACACTACTGTGTAGAAAAATGTGCATACATTAATAAACTCTCTGGATGGATGATAGTAATAATGTGTGCCAATGCCAAATTCTTCTTACAGCATGAGGGACTAAACTAAAGCTTGGAAAACTCACTTGCCTACTTGGCATCAGAGAATTGTGATTTTTTTGTTGTAAATTAGCAGGGCACGTAATTAACTTCCGCAAATTTAATAAAGAAGTAAGCAGTTGTAAGGATTATCACTTCACACTTCAAAGTCCAAGTGAATTCTCCGTGATCCTGCAGGCAGTGCAAAAGTCTCTGCTACTACAGGGAGTAACTGTGGTAGAGTAGGCTGGCTCCCTCCCACCCCAAGGGAGAAGTTTCTGGCAAGTATAGAGTGTTTCTCTGCACCTCAATCATTCACTTCAAAACTTGCAAGATGTAATAATTGACAATCCCCCATAAACACTTCAAAAGCAGCTAAATACTTTTTATTAAAATGTTCCAATTGTCCAGAATTCTATCATTTTCACTGCTCTGCTTCTCAGAAAAGCTCTAAGAGGTATCTGAAACATTACCCACAGCTCTTAGTTAGCTCCTCTCATTTTCACAGAAGTCCAACAGCATAGCACATCAGTAACAAAGGTAGTATTGTATAATTAATATAGTCAGAGCTCCCTAAGGAATCTGGTTCAGTGGCACAAGGTATTTAATTCAAAAAACACCCTAAATGGAGTCAACACCACCTAACCAGTAGGTCTCAGAATGTAACTGTAAATAGACAATCCAATGGCTGTGTTTCCAGTGGCACTCCAAACAAATTACTTGCATTTCACTAGTTATCATCTTTCATCAACAGCCTAAAAAAAGAGCACATTAATGACACGGATTCTGAGAATAGTAAATTACTAACAACATAAATCATGTGTGTAGTGACCAGAACTGCTAGACAGATTTAGTGAAAGCAAACAATGTTTTTCAAAACAATAAATTCAAATTCATACACTTGCTGGGTGGGGGATAATGGAGGGGGGATACAGTATTTACCATGTAGGGGACTTCCCCTCCTTGCAAGAATGACAGAAGACTTTGAGGGTCACAAGCAAATGAACTGTACTGTAACTAAAAGACTAACATAATCTTTGTATATATAAATAGACTAATGGCCAATGTGAATAATGCTACATTTATCTCTGTCGAAATAATGAAAATCTGGAGCAAAATATGGTTTTTAAAGTGCTTAAATCTTATTCTTTTATTCTCATTGCATTTCACATATATGTATTTAATAAAAAAACCTCACATGGTACAGGGTTTTTCACAATAGCATACAGAATCAAATGGCTGAAAGTTGATGCTTGACAAATACAGACTAAAGCTGCATCTTACTGCTAAACAGTAAAGATAATTAATCCCTGGCGCAGCTTATGCAAGTTACAGTAATTTCTCTCTAGCTAGAAAATATTTAAACATTAGGGTTTTTCCTCTGGGAGATACATTCCGCTTTAACCACAATTTTGAGGATTAAACTGGAATATGCAAGAGATCAAATTAGGGAATAATTAGTATTCCACCTAGCCTTCAATATAGCTCTGATGGTTTTTCAGATACTGATAGAGAACTATGCTATTTGAGGTAAAGAGTGCTCATAACTAGTTAAGCTGTGCTGCACCAAAAACAATTCACTGTGTGCGCACTTATTTCCCTGTTAATGCAAGGTGTACGGTGTGCACCATGCCCACAGTCCTTCCGTTCACAGCTTTCCTTGGAAATCTTTTCCAGTTCTATTTAGCATAGCCTCAGCACTCTGCTTTTCCTGGAAGTTTTCTGGCAATTCAAAAGAGCGAGGCTGAAGTGACAAAGTAAGACTTTATTGTGAAAACAACGGTTAGAAACCATGGTATTTTTAAAGGACATTTAAGACAAATCTTGCCGTTTTGAGGAAAAAAAAGTTATATCATGTTTTTCAATTCTGTTAAAGTGCTTAAATAAGCTGTAGCAGCTGGGTGCAAGAAAGAGAACAAGTCAGGTACTGCATCAACTGGAGTCACAATGAACTCCTCTGTGGTACAAAACAATGTCTAATCTCTTACAATTCCCTTGCTCACTGACTTTAATAAAAATACAATGGAAGAAGTAATGGATTTAGGACAAGTGTATTATCTTTTCTTCTACTCAATACCTGCTAACAGAGCCAGTACAAGCTGCACATGATACAAGATTTACTCAGAGCTAGATGCCAATAATGTTTATGAACCACAGCAAGTACTTTCACCCAAAACATCCTACAAGCATCAATAATCCCCAAATTCTCCTGTGTCGGTCATCTTTGTGGGTTCTAAGGCATTACACACAAAATTATATAGCCACTTGTAGCTTCTCAAAGAAAAAAGCAGGCAAGAATACAAAAAGCAGTCTATCTACAAATTATTTCTGTTCAAAAACTCAGAACTGGGAAATTGCACTGAAAAGTAAAACGAAACATCTTCTGCAGAGTTCCTCTAAACTTTTCTTACTGCATTAGTCTACCCACACATTTCCAAATATACCCAAGTGTGAATGCATTTGTTTTAGATGTGAATAAAAGCCAACTGAAAAAGTTGTCTTTTTCAGACTAGAACTATTCATATATGGAGTTATTTTGGTGTACGTATGTAGTATTTAAAAATTACACCATGGCTTGGATCTAGACATACCCAGAGATGTTATTTACAAAAGTAATCACTTTAAGCCACTGTTCAAATCTACATAGGAAAGATCAGCCTTGACAGAAAGTATGTAAGCATTGACTTCTCTTTGTCTACTGACAATACCAAAAGAAATCCAAATGTATATTTACACATTATGTACTTTTAAAAGTCAGGCTTTACTACTGATTAATTCACAAACATCTGCCATGAATATTTTCCTGTTACATTCAAAATGTTCTCCAGAATGAACTTTAATTTCCTCTAAATACCACATTAAACATAGTAAATGGTCCACTAAAGATTTTAGGCATAATTATATGCATTAAGAATATAAATATTTTCTCCATTCCCTATGATTTAACATTTAAGTTACTAATTATAACAGCCAAGGGCAGAAAGTATGTCAACAGCGTACATGTACACTGCTGCTTTTCTCCAATCGCCAGTGGAAGAAACTGGCTTCTCAAACTCTCCTCACAAAAGGAGACCAAAGAAATTGGGGGGAAGGGGGAAGACACAGACCCAAACAATTCATTGCTATATTTATCTTCAACTTGGAACAAAAGAAAGGTGAAAATTCCCAACTGACATCATCAGTTAGAGGAAATAAGAGTTCATCCATCCGTGAGAACTCTGGCAAGCACTTTCAGCACGAGGTCAGTGCATTCTGCTCAGCGCCATCCCATTCATCAGAATATTGCAGGAAGGAAAGATTTTCACCCTGTTTTCACCTAGTATATATTGGTAATGAGAAGAAAGTGAATCCACCAGCTCTCTGCTGTTTGCCAAGTATTTCCTACACCATTATCAGTAATTTTAAATGAACAAAAAGAATCTTTCAAACAGTTACTGCATCATTAGGACAGCACCAAAATGTTAAATGGAAGGGAGGAAGAAGGAAGGGATTAAAGTTATTTAAAACATCATTAGGAAGATTTTGGTTTTTTCTTCAGAGTACATAAATGCCAACAGATACTTAAGACTCTATACCTATGGTCACTGTATCCATTTTTAGTACATCGCCCATGGCAGGAACAAAACAAAGCTTGATGCCTTTCATGTAAGTTATAAATGCACTAGGTGGTTCTGGTACCATTAGATTAAAAAGGAGCCTTTAAACTTTCTTTTCATAATTGCAATTACTTTTGCTCTTACAAAATTTTTTTGAGCTGAAAAACTAGTCTTCTTGTAAATTTGATGGATTTTAACAATGGAATTTAGATCTCTCACAGGACTTGTAAAAGCACCCCTTTCAGCTGAAAACTGTAAGTTCAAATGCAGTGAACATTGATCCTGACCTACTGCAAATTATGACCTTCCAGTTTTCAATTGAAGCTCAAACACTGCGGACATTGAAGCTGACCCAAAGATTTTGTCTTTATATCACTAACATCAATAATCTGCGTGAGCTCAACTATAAATAATATTCTTGTGTTCAGATATATAAATCACAATACCATTATCACTAAGATTTATTCTGTGCTGGAATTCAAGATTTGGTGCACTAACAAAGGGCTTAAGGAATAGCTATCTGCTGCAGAGGGTCAACCTCTAAGGACTAGAACTGAATCACACGGGAAGGATACTAGAAAAGAATTCTGCAATAATGTTCACTTAACTATATTATATTATATTAACTTGAAGACTTCTGTCTCCAGGACTGAAAAACACATAGATTAAGAAATACGTATCTTTAAAACAAATTTTAAAATATGTACATTCTCATCTAAAAATTTATGCATATTTTACTTCTACTTTGAAATCTATTGCGACCCAAAATGACAGATGAATAATAAGCTAATAATAAAGTTTAACTCAGCATCTTTCTCATGTCTCTGCAGATACCAGCACCAGGCAGATTTAAAATATAAAATCAAAATTACTCTGATTACTTTCTGAAATTATATTTGCACTGGTTTAATACATGCAAATAACAGGGGTATTTTTATTCTATAATATCTCTTTAGAAGGTTATAGCCAAAATAATATTTAAAGGTATACTGAGTCTGAAAGAATAATACCCTTAGGTAAAAGCAGACAGTCATTTCTAGGAAGGCAGTGAGAACACTCCCAAAACAGACAAAAATCACACATGTAAAGGAAGCTCTTCCAAGACTATGTCAACATTACATGTTGCTCATCTTGGATTGAACCATATTGTGTCATTGATTTTTAAGTAGAACTTGAAAATTATTTCATTGATGGATCCTTAAGAGCAGTTGGCTATTTTATTTCTGCTGACAGGGGACTGGGAAATCAATTCTCTGAGAGACAGGACAAACAGTTAACACCGTATTCAACTGCAAAGCCAGGTCACTACACAAAGGTGAACTTACCAATTGAATGCAATGTGGGCTTATAGGAATGAAAAATTGTAATTAACATGTTAGAACACAGGTGTGAGAAGGTGGGCAATCAAATACAAATCTCAGATTTAAGAACTGTTGACTGACGCAGACCAATCATTTTCTTCTCTTCTCCTAAACCTTTTGGAGATTTCAGGCTATCAAGTTACAGTTGTGGAGGCTTAGTGATATAGAGAATCCTCTAAAGATGACAATTCATATTTATAAATAAAAATGACTTCTACTTTCAATTATGTTCCATGAAATACACAGTGAAATCCCCTTTGATGGCAACAGTAAGTTTAGACAGGTCACATGGTGATTACAACCCCTCTGAAATCAGTAACTTTTCCTTAGCTTTCATATTAAGGCTATTCATTATATTCAGCCAACTACCAAAGGAAAAACATACTTGACTAAGATCAATATTATTTCTTTTCTTTCCTCACCTTCTTCTTCTTTCCCTAACCTTAAATAGTGCTCTTCCTCAACGGATCTCAAAGTGCTCTCAAAAAAAGTACGAAGAAATGAAAAAATGCAGTTCAAGTGCTAGATGTTTTTGTTCAGCAGGGGAAAGCAAGCCAGTGAAAGGTCTGAAAGCAATACAGGTAAGAAAGCTTGCAATATCTTTATCTGAATGAATGACAGAATTTTCATAATTCTCAACCAGTTAAAACTCCTAAGAAAGTCTCAAATGTCTTCACCTTAAATTACTCCCAAAAGGATGAGAAAAGGAAAACAATGAAAAAGAGAAACACTAAGATTTTAACATTGTGTCTTAAAAACGAAACAAAAACAAAACCCAAAATCCCTACAAATACCACGTTTTTTTCCCTTGTAACCTCCTAGTTTTCCCCAAAGGGAAAATGACTGGGAACACTCAGAGCACAGACAAGAGATGTTTGTTGCACACCTCTGCTATGGCAAAGAACAGAATATTAGCATTATGATGACCCCCAGAGGTCCCTTCCAACCCTGACCATTCTGCGATTATGTATCCCACTGGTAAAGAGGCAAATTCTGAGTTCTCTCCCAGCCCCTCCCTCCTCCTGCCCTCCCCCTTTTTTTTTTCCAAGACAACCTGTTTGGAAAAAAAGTATAAATTCCAGTCTACACTGTCTCTAACTCAAAATGCAACAGATTCAGGAAGTACAGCCTGTCCTGGTTTCAGCTGGGACAGAGTTAATTTTCTTCTTAGTAGCCAGTGCAGCGCTGTGCTTTGAATTTGGTGTGAGAACAACGCCAGTAGCACGGTGATGGTTTTGGTTGTTGCTGGGTATACTCAGCCAAGGACACTTCAGCTTCTTGGGCCCTGCCAGCAAGAAAGCTATTGGGGCATAGGAAACTGGGAGGGGACACTGCCAGGACAGCTGACTCCAACTCACCAAAGGGACATTCCATACCATGGGACGTCATGCTCAGTATATAAGCTGGGCAAAGAAGGAGGAAGTGGGGGCCATCCAGTGTTACTGTTACGCATGATGGAGCCCAGCTTTCCTGGGGATGGCTGAACGTCTGCCTGCCCATGGGAAGCAGCGAACAAATTCCTTGTTGTGCTTTACTTGCATGTGTGGCTTTTGCTTTACTTATTGAATTGCTCTTATCTCAACCCTCAAGTTTTATATTCCTTTCCGATTCTCCTTCACGTCCCTCTGGGTGAGCAGGGAGTGACCAAGTGGCTGTGTAGTACTTAGTTACCAGCCAGGGTTAAACCACAACACAGCCAAAATACACTCCTAACATTTGGTTACTGCTTTAGAGAGGCATAATCTTTAACTGTTTTTTTTTCACCAGTGCCATACGGTTTCTCTTCCAGACCAATAAATTGTTTACCACACAGTTAATCACAGAGTATATTACATAAACACAACCACAGGCCTTTTCTGCAACACAAAACGTTAAAGGAAAACGGGCAAAGCAAACCATACAGCAGTGCCTCAAAACCCTCCAGCTGAACATCTACATAAACCCATCTAGCGGCTAGAAAAGCCCAAGAATTCCTGTTACAATATTACAACTACACAAATTGCTTGTAGAAACTGCGCAACTAGACATAAGGATTGATTTACCAGGAAAAGTAACGAGGCAAAGCTTCCTCAGGCTTTTACCATTTAAAAAGTCCATTTACTAAAGGTCTACTGTCTATGTTACAATTCAAGCATATAAGTCACAAAGGAAGACAAGCAAGAAGGTCCAATATCAGCTGGACTCACAGACGTGCCCCACAGCACTTCCCTGAAGAGATTCCCTAGTGACTGTAGTTCCTTCGTGCAGCCTTTATCTCAAGGGGAACATTAATTTGTGCCTCTCCACTCTGTTCAGCCATCCCTTTCCGTGAGACAAAGGAATTTAATGCCTTTGAAACCTCTATTGTTGCTGACAAACTCAGCTGAGACTGGTCAAGTGTAACAGCTGTTACTGAGAACAGAACTGGCAGAGCAACACAACTTCAAGAATCTGGTGTTTTCTGTACCTTCCTTCAAAAAGAAAGGATAAAAAAACCCCAAGGAATCACAGCAAGTTACAAACACACTATGACAAAGTCATTTTGACAGGTGAACTACAGATGAATTAACAGTTAAGAAACTGAAGGAAGAGACAAAGAGAAGGATGAGAAACTGAAGCTGGGTCACGACATTAAATAATGCAGATTTTAAAGTTTTCTTTAATTAATTTAAATTGCTTTTCTAGATTTGAGGTTTTTATTTACTGTCTCCCTTGATTTAAGAATAAACTGACATTTTCTGTTTTCAAACACATACTAACTTCCTGTAGTTAAAAAATAAGAGCAGCTCTGTCATACAACAGTAACTGTACCTACCACCCATTAAGTTACATGATGACTACTCTGACTTTTATTTAAAACATACTTCAGTTATGTCTCATTGCAATCACAAAAGCGTTGACCTCTTCCTTAGTCAGGAAGAACAGAGTATGATATGAAACCCTCAAAGGTTTCATACTTTGTATGAAGGCATACTCAAAAACTGGACAAGAATTTCTCCATCTAGAGTAGCCAAGCACAGCTGTTTCCAAAGAGAGCCGCACAAGAAAGTAAGCAAGAGCAGCCAAGACTAGGGCATAACAGCATCACAACACTCTTCATTTTCATCACCTCATACCAAAGTTCAGCCTGAGGCTAAATTTTACTTCGGATTCACTACGGACAGGATTTTTCCTTGCCTCTTTCTTTAAGATGAATTAAAAGGTGAAAGATTGTGTGGATGTTATTTGAAACTGTAGGCATAAGCTGCACTGTTCCTCCAAGCGGGTGCAACCTTTTGTAAAAGATAAAAATCACTGCCCACATGTACCCAGGGCTGAGCTGACCCATGTCAGGTAAGACCTTAAATGAAGTATAGCTCCTTCTCTCTCTCTCTCTCTCTCTCTCTCTGGGCTTACATGAAAGCCTTCAAATCATCCAGCAATAGCTATTTTTTCTGGCTTAGACCAATCACAGAATAAAATACTTTTCAAGCCAGACAAAGACTAATTCTTCACCAACAAGTGCTTTTTAACACTGCATCATGAACATTTTGGAGAGGGATGTCCACTTTCAGTTCCTATTTACTTCCAAGCGCTAGGTAGGGCCAACAAAATTAATTGCACTTCAGTGCTGATAAACTAAAACACCAGCACTGATATAACAATGTTTTTCTTACTACTTGCCATCCAAAAAGCCATGGGAGAAAAGAGTATTTTTTAGTACTTAATTGTTAAGCATAAATAGTCTACTTCCACACTGATACACTGCTGTAATAGAGAATGTACTTTGTATACCACCTGAAATATTTATAGAAGATTAATGAAAGAAAGAAAAATTAATAACTAGACTACTGGCAAAGTGTAGCAGACTCAAAAGTCAAGTGGCAGTAAAAAGATCATTTACAAAAATACACTTTGAAGTTTGTAATTATGGCACATTTCTAATTTACAAAGGAAGACCACTACTACCCTGGGATAACTGAGCTCATTTAAGCAGTTTCCCACAATATTCTAAAACTATTTCAACTAGCAGCCTTTACTTAACATGTGCTATAAGACACAAACTCCAATCACACCAAGAAAATATATTCACTTGGTGGCTACAGAAATACTAGTAGCAACATCAGACTAGAACTTAACAGCAAGAATAATTCAGAAGTGACGGCTGGACTTGGAACTACAACTAAACACTGACGTAAGTTTGATGAAGCACTGGCAATTATATAAAGCAGTGTCAACAAGAAAATAACAAGTTAAATTAAAAAATTAGTTAGCTTTATCAATGAAATCTTGCACTGTCAACATTCAAATAATTCATGCTAACAATTTTTCAACCCATAATAACAATTACTTTAAAAAATACATTAAAATAGTAGTAATGTTTCATATTATACCTGTGGGAGATCAGTAACGAAACCCAACAATACAAGAACTTCAATTCAATACAGAGAGTAATTAATGACCAAACTTTTATAGATCATATACCTATACTTACATATTCAGGTTTTAATTTCTTGTCCCCTCCTCTTACAGCTACTTTTTCAAGCTTGTCTATACTCTGCAGGATCAGCTCCTCATCTTTAAGTCTAAGTTCCTCATGTATTATTTCAATGTCACGAACAGGATCTACACTTCCTTCAACGTGAGTGATATCGTCGTCTTCAAATGCTCCTAAAACAGTAGAACATTTACATTACACATCAAGATAAAAGGACAAGAAATATATATTTACAAATATCATTAAGCATCACAAGAGTTTGAAATGAAAAAGTAAAGTCTGTCATACTACCCATTTACCAGTGTCATCTGCAATACTTTATATCATACTGGTTTAGTCTGTTAATTTACCTATCAGTTCCAAAATCTAAAGCTTTACACAGGTAAGTACAGAGCACAGCACCTTGCCATTTCAGGAGCACACTTCACACATCATTAAGAGTTTCTTCTAAATAGGAACAGGCTAGAGCACTTCCCTGAATATAGGTACCACTGTATCTAATCTAGCAGAAGCAAACATAGCTAAATTGAACTTCGCAGAGTATTTTAATACATACAGTAATGACTAGAAGACTAATGGAAAGAAAACCTTACAAATCACCCTGGCAGCCCTCACTGGCTGACCAATTTTATGCATTAAGAAAAGAACAAGTACTAGACAAAGAATTGTGAAGTTCTGAACGACTCTTAGTGTTTCCAAGGGAAACAGGGCTTAGAAAAAAAGGCCTGAAATCATCTGGCAGACCTCGTCCCTGTTTCAATCTACTTTATCACTGTGGTTCTGACGGTGATTAGATAATGAACCACTCAGACACACAATTTACACAGCAGCTAATTTCATCGGCCTGATTTGAGGGTATGGTTTTTAGGGGGCCATCAAAGAAGCAGATGAAGGTGCATTTGTCATATATGAGTGACAACCATTCACACTATCTGAACAAAATGGTGCTGGCCCTTATTAGAAACACATGCTATTATCACATATTTAAAGTGCAGTTGAAGCCATAATTTCAAATTGCCAACTGGAAACATAAGGGTAAAACAACCAGATATTACTGAAGCATGTGTGCTGACTTCATGCCCTTCTGAAGACAATCTGGCAACATAATTCAGCTAGGATTTAAATTACCAGATAAGCAGCATCAGGGAAAGAAAAAAAAAAAACCCACAAAAAAAGCCACCAAAGAAAACCCATCCACACACCCTCCCCAAATCAATAAATATTTTAAAAATTAAAATATTAACAATTAAAAAGTTTATTACTTATTCCTGGATCAATTTTTAGAGTATTTGCATGCTTACCCTGTAACATTAAAGATTTGCCTGAGAAATCAAGCATGAAAATAATTTTATTTTAGTATCATCAAAATAAAAATCAACTGATTTTTTACACAGAAGAAATAAAAACCCAAGGCATTTCTTGTACTAAATATAAAATGGGAAACAAGGTAAACTACAAACAGTTCCTTAACTGACATACAGAATATTGGGAGTTTTTTGTTGTCATGAACGTCTTAAACTTCATCTTTTAACTTACTGAAAACTGTGATTTTAGCAATAAAGATTTTACATCAAAACACACGGTACACAGGTTTAAAATGTTGTTGACAGTTAAGTGTCAAAATAATTTTCATAAAAACCTATTTAGTCTTTAAATTTTATTTAAGTCTTTGAAACAGTGGTTACCAGACATTCCCCCCCCTCCCATCAGCTGTCTCTCTCCAAAGATCACCCATGAGCTCCCTTGGTACAAGGAAAATCACCCCAGCAACAGCCCCAACTCTGACGCCGGCACACCGGGAGAATGGGCGGCTCTGTCAAACGGAAACTGACTACACTAAGCCACACCAATGCCAGGAAATTAAGGAAGAGATACCATAGCCTTTGCCTTCCATAAATCCGTGTCTGTGCACCTAAGTCAATCGGACATGGGCTGTTCAGACGAACAAATACTAGAAATAATGTAATAGTTCTGTTCTGATTCACATGGAAAATACTAAATTAAAAGGAGGAAAACAAAGTAGGAAGATGTCACCAGAGAGACCAAATAAGTCTATCCACCCAGCATTCCCAATACATGATCAGTATTTATGCAACCAAAAAAGAAGTTTATCTTTCCTTCTTGTCTGAAGAAAAAAATGTCCATTACCATCCAAATAATACATCTGAAGTTGGTTTACATCTGCCTCCTGCATTTGGCGTCCATGAATTAAAAAACAACAAAACCCACACACACACTGTTCAAGACATGGAGAAGTCATGGAGAAAAGCTCCATGGCTACAAATATCTCACATTTACAATATACAAATAAAAAGTTGTAAGACCTTGTTTTGGTCTTTGGTAAGAATGAAGTTTTTCTGAAAAAGCAAGTGTAAGGTGAATTAATCAGTAATAACTAAACACAGCTCATATATATTTTGCCATTTGCTTCAACAACAGTAATACTTCTCCAGCAATTATCTTCACTTCTTCACATCTTCCCAATCCTTTTCACAAAAAAAAAAAAAAAAATTCTTTATTCATCCAAAAATCAATTAACTCAGTGTAATTTTCCACCCCTATAAAACCGAACCTCTGTTCTCTTCTCAGTCCACTAAACACGACACTTCAACATTCTGCCAGAGTCATCTTAAAGCCTCCTCCTCCCACCAGCTACCCTCATGCCGGCGTCAGCAGCCATCCTGCAGCTCATTTAGGTGACACTGAGGACAAGAGACCCATGTCTGCTAACAGGTGATGGTCAACTGGCCTGGTCAAGTAAGGAGTCCCTCTATTGAGCTGATGACTCCTCATTTGAGGCAATCCCCTTCTCACTGGATTGCTTGACTCTTCCCATGGAAGAAATGAGCACTAGTTGTGTATTCCATTAAAACATTTGATTTTGAGCTTAAATTTTCAGTTCTACATTTAGAGGAAAAGTACGTTTTCCTAACTTGGAAAGGAGAAAACCTATCAACGGGTGTGCTGACATAGGTCATACAGTTCCCTCCTAAATAGACAGGAACTCCATTAAATCATGGCAAATTTTTTTCCCCCTTATCAGGCACACTTAGAGGAGATAAATTTAATTCTCTTCCCATTGAGACAGCCACAGTTCATAAGGAAGCAGTAGGTATAAGATTTTGTATACGCAAAAGGCCAAACTGGCATTAATGTCTAGATTTTGGCATAAACTGAGAGACTCTTCTTGACAAGTAACAGGCATTGATTCAGCTTTATTTGTGAATCTCTTGCTCAGGGTTTGTCAATGCCAACTTCAGACATCAACCTAAAACAGATCAGCCTCTGACTGACAGCCTAGCCAGCAGTGAGACAAGGGGATACTCACAGAAGAAGAAAAGGAAAAGGGAGAGAGACTCCTTCTACAAGGAAAGAGCCTTAGTTATAACTTCATCTCAGTATCTGTGTGGGATGTATCTTGGGCAATCTGCTACACCAGCCTCAAGCCTACTTTGTAATGATGCTCTAGCACAAAATGCATTGTAGGGAATTCAGTTCTGGTCTGCAGAGCTGAATGCAGACTTAGCAAGCAAGAACTCTGTGCAAGAGATGAAATCTCTTGGAAAAATTACAACTGTGAGAAATTAACAAAGTTAAACTATCAGAATAACATTTTGCCCAGTCCCTGGTTTAAACACCAGCTTACATAAAAATGTCAAGGAGTAATAAAAAAATAGAGTTGTAAAACTGATTCAAGAAATAGGACATACTAGCAATTGCATATATTATTTGCAACTTACAAAGATTAAAACAATAACTATAATATTAATCTACAACTCTTACCTGATACAGATCGTTAACAGTATATTGCTATTTATTAATATGTCTCTCTGCCTTTGCTTTACTAGCAAGAGAAATTCCGTCAAGCAAGGCCTTTAATTCCCTTTTCTTAGGAAGATATAACTCCTTCTGTCCAGCATACACAGCAACAAAATAGAAAGCTTAAAGGCTCTATCTTAAAATACAATGAATAGGTGACTAAGAATGATATCACTGTCCAAGTAAAGACAGTGTAACACCTGTATGACGAACAAGATGGACAAGGTGGACACAGGCCATGAACCCTGAATAAGCAGTAGTGTAAGTAGTTGGTATCAAGCACTATGTAGAAACACAGGCTGCTGAAAATAAGGAACACTCACCAAAATATGCTGAATTTGAAGCAGCAGCATAAGACTTCAAGAAACTCCCCAAAGAAGCTGCTTCTTGTCAATAAACTAAGCTAAGCGTACAGCAATACAGGAAAGTCAACTGGGAACCCCTAATCGGTAATTTCATTGTTTTTTAAAAAATTAATAATTCTCTGGTGTCTCACACATCCCACCAGTGGTAAAGTATATTTTTATCAGAAGTTAGTCAAAAGAAAGTTGGATTGAATCCATTCAACAACGTAAGTTTATATTTTAAGCATTCTAGCTATAAGCCAAAATCTCACAGAAAATGCCAATGCATTTGCACTCTAGCTTGAATGATAACACCACTGCCACTCTCTTTAGTGTAAAAGAACAAAGAACTACAGAGTTAGAAATATCAAGCTTGCTGTAAGTAGCAAATCTGCTGTGGTAAATTCCCATAATGTTTCAGTGGCATGCAGGTACTGTTATTAAAACGACAGGAAAATAGTAAAGTCTAACACAGCATCAGAATTCATTTTTCCATCTAACAGCACCTAAAGTAATGACTTAATCTGAAGGTACTAGAAATGAGGAGTTTCAAAATGATCACTGTCACATCCAGCTCCTCCTGCTGCTGCCAGCAGGGCCAAACCTAAAGGATTCCTCAGTTTCTGGGAAGAACTTGTCTTCAGCTGAGCACTTTATCTGGGCTGATTGGGTCCAAGTGTGGTGAGCCCAAAAATATTTTAGAAGTAGCATTAAAGTAGTAACATGATGATAGATGGTTCCACACTTTGCTTTCAAGTGATACTAGGCAAAAAAGATCCAGAAAGCTGAATGACTTGGCTGGGAAGATGTGAAACCTGACTCTGTTTTTTCCCCAGAGGAAAAGCAGGGACCAACTGTCCATCTGTCAGGTCTTAATGGCAATCGGGACACATGGACTGCATCTTTTCTTCACAAGCAAAAGTAATAGCAGCTAAATATGTATACAGCACAGCAGTAACAAATGCCACGTTTTAAATGGTATCATCTAATGGCATGCACATTTCTTGCCATTTCTTTCAAGAATCAGCTTCAAAATTCTCTGACAAAATTTACCTCTCAGCCTCCAGAGATTTTTGCATTGCTTATGTTATACCTGTCAAGATCTGATGACTGTATGTTATGTATTCATCTGAACAGAACCACTACACTTAGTTACAGGCTATCATCAACCAATTCATTCTCTTGCTAAAATCAAGTCATCCAATTACTCCTTGACTAATCAAGGCTGTTTTGGCTTTTTCTTTTTTCAAAAGGTACTCAACAGCATAAACAGTTCACTTACAAGAAATGGAAAGGGGCTAATCAGCAGAATTATTGTTTTGCTGCCACAATTTGCAGTATTTAAATGTAGTTGCTGATTGGGCTGAAAGTTTTATGATATAGCATATAAAACTAGTTTGACACAAAAACGAAGCTGCCTATAGCCTAAACTTTATTGTTTCTCGCTGGTCCAAGCTCCCACCAAGATGATAAAAACCGAATCAAAATAATACTACTAGATTTATTTTATTCTGCTCATAATTGCAATTATGGAAATTAATTAGCACCTTCGATATTAATTTATATTTGATATATCAGTCACTTCATTTCTTTAATAATCTTTATCCTTAAAGTAAAACAGAACAAAATACTTGGCTAACATTAAGCTCCACATAACAGCATTTCAGCATCTTGTATTCATTTACAAAAGCTAAGCAACTGCATTGGTATATGCTATGCTGTAATTAAGAGGGATATTTAAAATTTGATCAGAATCTGAACCGCAACACAGGCTGAAACTCCCATCGGTATTTAGGGTAATGACCAGCCTTTTTTTGTCAATAAGCTATAAGAGAATGTTTAATAACACCACCAAAAACCAGACCTAGAGAATAATTGATGCTTGCACTTCCTCTCCAGCATACGTTCAATGACTATTATCAAAAAGAGCTGCTCGTCACAGATTGATATGGCACATCGCAATACACATACGTACCCTGTTATAAGCCCTGATATAAATGAGCAATAATATCTATCTGTCCACTTACTGGGGTGGGAATGGGGGGGAGAACAAAAAGAAATAAAATAGGGTAACTTGGGTAGGGGGGCTAGAAGCAGGGTATTTTTCTGAACTATCAAATGAAACAAGACCACAAGTGTCAAAAAACATTAAATCGTAAATAATATCTGTACTTAGACTGGCTTGACATGCTATCATCAGTATTATAAAGGTTTAAATGGTAAAAGATACCGCAATTTCTGACTGAAGTACAAGTACATTTAGCATTATATAGAATGTATTAAACTTTGATGATGGCACATTTTACTATGCATACTCATGATTAGAAGGGCAAAAATACTGTCAGAGTCAACATTTTACAGCTTCTTGAATGTAGCACGTGTTAACAAAGAACCAACAAATAAAGTAGGTTTAGCATGTTTTCCCTTGCAAGCTAATTTCAAGTGAAATTAATCACCTGTAACACAAACCTAATATTCTTTAAGCAGAGTAATTTTCAGTTGAAGAAGATGCACCTGCCTACATCTTCAACATAAGCAAAATCAAGTACAAAAAACATTAAATAAAATGCTGTAGTAAACCTTGACTTCAGAAGAAAGAATTTTTTCAGACATCTTTTGTGGCTTTGTTTTGTGCTACAGCCCTTTAAGTTTTGTCTTCATAAAGCCCTAACTAGTTGTAATCACTTGCAGTCTAATTGTGGACATTTATCTGCTTTTCTTATGCATAGAACATAGCTATTAAAGCTGAATGGTGATGGTGTGAAGTATAGGTTAAATTGGGTGAAATTAAAGCAAATTACTCTGGGATGTGGAACTCTGAAAATAGAAACCGCCAATGATTTGCAACCCTCTTGATGATCAGCTTCACAGAACCCTAAATGACAAGAAAACTTACATATTTTAAAGTTAACTAGATTTTTTTCTCAATAATATGTACAAATTTATTTAGAATGCAAGCAGTCACTGTGGCAATAATTATTTTTGTACCTGCATCGTAGAAATATAAGAAAAGGTTTTAATTCCCATTAAACACACTTGTTTTTATTCTCAAGTTTTGCTGATTTTTAGCAACAGAAAAACAGTTCAGAATATTAGTTGCAGCATTAATTACCTTGAACACAACGTTACAGTTTATGCGTACCATATGGCTGTACAGGCTCAGGACGGTAATAGCAGCTGCTTCGGGCTCTCTTGACTGGTGCAGTATTAGGACTCACATTCATTACTTACCTATATAAAAGATAAGCAGCTACATTTACCCACTGAGCCCTAATACTGCACCAGTCAAGAGAGCACAAATCAAGCACCCCTCCCCAAAAGTCTGAACCAGCAGCTGAATGGCAGTCCTTTCAGTATCAAATCTATTGGGAGTATTTGACAAAAAAGGGCAAGTCTATTTCTGCACCAGCACACACAATGAGAGCATGGAGCAGCAATACAGGATTCTAAATGACTGTAGCATCAACTTCTTGAGCATACAAAGAATTTATATTTGCATAAAAGTACTCGTCAAGCAAGTACCGTACAAGGTCAGAGATGAGAATTATAACCTCCCCACGAAACACAGAGGCAAAGCAATTCACTTTAAGACAGTAAGTCAGCAGAAGAAACCGTGATTCTCTTCCTGGTGGAAGCAGGTTTAACAGAGAAAAGTTGTTACCAAGACAGTCACTCCAATGAGCTCATCTGTAAAATCCTGTTCCAGAGCCCTTACCCTTGAGTCTGTCTGGCAAATATTAGTGATTTCTTTCAGATGTAAAATGTGTTTACTTGCTATTGCTCTTTCATCCTAGCACCACTGGGATGTAGTCAACACTCCACAGGCAAAACCTTCTACCTGCTGAGATTTGCTATCAAGTTGGTCACACTGGGTAAAGGACATTATTTGACAGCTGAAAGAATAAATCTTTGAGCCCTTCATGCCTCCATTTGCAGAGGGTTCACTCTGACTGCCCTTGATCATACATTTGAAATACTATCACAGCCCTGCCCACCAAATAGTGCTTGGGACAAACTCCTTGGTTACTCTTCTCGCAACACACCGACCCAGGATCACAGCACATGGTAATTTGCATGGACTCGCTATTAGAAGACACTAGGAAGGGCAGCACTTTATGTAGTACTTTTTGAGATGGCTGACATACCACAGAAATTGTTTAAAATACAAATTCCCTAAGAAAAACTAGCCTCTCTGTTCAGACTTTTCCTAAATACAGCTGTGCTAATTGGAAGAAGAAGGGGCATTTGGAACCTAGCCAGAACCACTGCAAAACATCCAAAAGCCAAAAACACTGAAGAATGCGAACATTTGCCCTCGTCAACCTGAGCTCAGCCACACTCTGCTTTATGTCACTTTCTGTTCTAATGACTGAAAACCTTCCCTTGTGAGTTTCAGTTGTGAAAAGTGAAGCAAACAGGAACAAGGGAAAGTCTCCACAGTATCATCCTCCCTGGTGAGCAGCCCCAAGGCAGCACTGCCTGCATAAAGGATATGCACTCAGGAAGGTCTCGCCACAAAGATCAGCAGATAACTTCTAACAGGCATGTACCACATACCCAGACTGTTCACCAAAGACAATGTTCCTACTCAAACTCAGACTGGAACGCATGCATTTGCAATCTGATGGCATCTACACTGTACAGAAACATGGTTCCTAAGCAGAAATCATTTGGGAAGTAGAAATATACCTATATGTACAACTGTGTATTCATATTACTTCCAACATCACCATGATGCATTTCACCCTTTCTTTCTGAATGTCAGTCACCAAGGTCTTGTCTTCAGGAATACTCAGTGCCAAGCTCTATGGTGTCAGTCTTAACTGAACTCCCCAAAATTCACCATAACAAAATGTAATAACGAACAATAACTGTGTTTTTAAGACAATACATTTACACAGATCACTAATAGCATCTAGCAGCCATCAGCAGAAACCCTAAGGGCAATTCTACCTGGCCTTGACTGACCAGATATACAGGAAACATTTTAATTATTCACAAACCATTTATCTGGGTCACAGACTGACTACACCAAAGATGCAGAAATATAAAAAAACTCCAACATTTGAACCCTGAAGTTTTTGTCACATCTGGCTTAGCACTGCATAGCAGTTACCACAAATGTACTCCTACCGAACCACTTTGGATACCTAATGCTGCAACAAAGTTCAAGCCATTAAACTCCCTGAGCCCAACTTGGCTCCTGTGCAGAGCCAGCTCAACTCTCTGTTCTGCATTCTTCAACACTTTGGAGGGTTACTAGTCTTTGTAAAATAATGTACAAAGAATGAACAGTTCAGTTCAGCATAGAATGCAAAACCACAGCCCTCCTAGAACCCACAGTGAAGGGTGTAAAATTGTTTCAGTAAGGCAACTTCTCTTCAAAAACATTTAAAGCAATGTCTTAAGCTATACAAAATACCTAGACAAAACTCAGTAATAACAAGTTTTCAGCTACAAGAGATCAGTAGGTATCTAAGCAGCTCTCAAATATTCTGAAACTCAAAATTACATTGTTGTTCCAATAAAACAAGAGTGCTGCAAGACTGTCAAACTTCTTGCAGTGCCTGACAAAATTGTTATAAAAAAGGATCATGGAACTTTGCGGGGGGGGGGGGGGGGGGGAACATATGTTTACAGATCAGTCACTGCTTAGAAAAAGAGTAACCAAGTTTTTAGAAGAAGGTTATGTATAAGGACTTGTAAACTCAGCTCATCACATGTTAAGAACTTTATTCTCCATATCTGAATGTTTCTCCTTTGAGGACCTCTTTTACTGCACAATGGAGGTGAGGAGGAGTAAACATACTTGTAATGTTACTCAAGTAATATACTTCAGGAAAGACCAGTCAACATGTAACAAATGTGAGAGTTGAAAAAGACTTTAATAAGCAAAAATTGTTTGATCTGTGCCCTTATGTATGCATATGCTCTACATAAGTTTGTAATTAATTGCTCTGTTGCTAAGTGAATAAAATATCCTTGAAAACAAAGGCAAAAAGCCTCTCAGTAACACCTTATAAAAAATATGCCTCATATACAACCTTCCTTTTGGACATTCTGGCCCACATTCATGACATAATACATGAAGTTAATGCAAAGTAGCAATACAGTTCATCCAGATACATAATTTGCAAATCAATTCAAGATTTTTAAGTGCTGCCTATTGGTTACTATTAATAGAAATCCTGTTAATAATAATAATAATAAATCATTAGCTGGTTAAGACAGTTTGCTCTTCATACATGACTTTTCACATGCAAAGATTACTTTTCACCAAATTAAAGGTGATGTCACAGTTCTTCAGACTTCACATAATGGTACAGGCTTGGAATCACAGGAAGTATCAAATGATCTTTTTAGAACAGCACCTTAAATACTGAAAACAAAAGGTAATACATAATTTGCATCTTATTTGAGATGCTAGACATGATTATAAAAGTTTGCAATATTTCCTGTGCAAACCTTAATGTAACAATTAATCAGGTAAAACTCAATACTAACATTTCACTTTGCATATTAGTCCCTTCCTCTTCCTTATAAATCTCAGAACAGCATCACAGCATCCCAAAAGAAAACTAAGTATATTACTTGCTATAGATTGGCTGATCTTCACATGGGAAGCAAAGAACTCACTATTTTGTACATTACTTCAGTAAAGTAATCCCTAACACTCAGGGATTTGCTTCCTTTCTACAAGCATTCTACTTCAATGGCAACTACATCATGGAACATGTCAGTTGTGTTCTGTAACTATCTGGCACCATCTAGTAGCCACTGCTGGCTTCTTTACTAAATCCCATTAACAGATTATGATGAGGGATTGTGACAAAGGTGATATACAAGATATGCAAGAAATAATAAAAAAACCTTCTTTATCTGAATCTCATATGGTCAAGAAAATGTTTTATGTGGAATTAGGCACAAACAGCTATAGACAGTAACTGCTTGTACGCTTAGCAAGTGCCTTCTGCCTTCCTTGAAAAAGTAAATAATAATATAAATTTTAATTAAATACTTGTATCTATGTTGAAGTTTCCAAGTAATTTAAGAATCTGCTAGCAAAATTTAGCAATAGTTGACAAAATACATTGCTTTATGCATGTATGCAAACATTTCCCATTTATTCCCTTTCCCCATCCTGAAAACATACAAGTAAGTTAGAAACTAAGAAAGAAAACATCTGCTTTGATTAATTTGAATACTGAATATACAGAGTGGGGTTTTTCCATCACTGTCAAAGCAGTGTCTGGTAGGCCCTAAAACTGGGGAAGGGGGGCAAGGGCAGCAATATGAACATATCGAGGCTACTTCATTAAGTTCCCGAGGTGTGACTGGGTAGAAATCTTCATTTCCAAAAGTATTGTTCCTTTAGCCTGTGAGCAAATACAAATACACAGCCCCGCCATCCTGTTCCTTGCAAAATAAATATATAAATGTGATACTTTTGCAACATCTAACCACAGCTTTTTAAGCTGAAACAGTTCTTCTCCTTTTACTTTAGATGTCAAATCCATCACAGAAAAGAATTTTGTTTTTAAAAGACTTCCTCAATGAAGCAGTTCATTTCTCTGCCATTTAGCTCACTGTATTTTTACAAGCGCCAGGCTGAGCAAACTATGATTGAGAGAAGCCATCTTATGCACATTGCTGTTGTCCCACATCATTCAGAACAAACCTTTTTAGATCGTTAACTACCACAGGAGTGCTGATTACACAGGCACCAGCAATTTCCTAACCAATGACCACCTGAACAATGATGTGTTCAGCTTCTCAGACCCTGAAGCCTTTCAGAGGTGAATCATTTCACAGTTTGGAACTAGATCTCCATAGCAACTTCCCTTTGAGGGTTTTAGAATCACCATCCCGTAATTCTATGATCATCAAGCTCAACCATTCCCAATGGTTCTTTTCACAGCAGATGGAAAAGGAAGCCTTGAAATTTTACAGTCTATTTCAAGCAATTCATCTGGCAGCCTATTAGAATTCAAAATATTTCAACCTTCAATCACAAAGCATGTTATCTGAAGCTGTGGTGATCTCAAGTCAAGACAAGCAGACGTTTTAGTCTAATCATCCATGATGAGAAGAGACTGACAAAAACTCTTAATTCAACCACCATCAAAATGCTTATTTTAACTGCATGAAAGTCTTTCAACAGGCAATGAAAACACACCATGTACCATTTTATCACAACCTTCCATTCAAGGGAAATATGAATTCTGAATATTGGCATGGATCTTTGCACTCCCTGACTGCTTTTGAACAAATATCTGCTTCCTAAAAGTCAGTATAAATCCAATTCTACCACATTATTTTCAACAGCTGTCAAGAAAAATTATGTAAGCAAACTGCAATTAAACTTCTCGCGACTCAGTACAATAATGCTGTAAATGAGTTACTTATTGATGGATCCAGTTTGTTATAGGCATCTTCTAAGAAATCCAAATCAGTAATGTGTGAGAAAATAAACACTAATTAAACTATAAAAACATATCATTGGTTAAAATCTTGAAGCAAAACTCAGTTTCATGACAATCATAATCAGAGGGGGCTTAAAGGTTTTTTTTCCCCTCTGTTGCCAATTCCCAACTCAACCTCCTCTGTTTAAAGAAACATTTTTCTTCTCTTAAATGTTTCAGTCAATCACTGAAATAATCCCGTCAGGGGCACAAAAAGCTTTAAATTTGAAAATCTTTTCACCTAAAGCACAGGTTGATTCATTAATATTTATCAACCTTAAATACAAGTTAAATTCAAATGTTTTTAAAGTCTCAGTTATACACTGCCTACGCCTACGATACTAATAACTAATAGTGGTTCACCAAATTCCCACCCCTCAAAAAAAAACCAAAAACCAAAAAACCTCTTCCCCACCCCAAACAACTCTGTACAGTTAACTCTACAAATACTTTATTCTTGTTACTACATTTTCATCAAAGTACAAAGCATCAAAATGCAGTGATTAATCACAAACTACAAAAACACAAGTTACGTGGTGACTAAAGAATCCAGAAGACTTGTAGCTTTTGATACAAAATGCCACCAATTTTATTTAACAGAATCAGCAGCAAGTTCAGTAAAAAAAATAAATTACCATTTAGTGATACAACAGTAAGACTTTGCTACTTCAAACAACAAATGCTGTACAATGTATCAAGCTTAAAAGAAACAACAGAAGGACCCACCTGTATCAAAGACCAAGTATCTGCTAAGAATATGAAACAAGGGAAAATAACCAGTATGTTACATTTTATAATATTTGTAGAGGCAGGAACACCTAATTGTTTTATTTTCTTTGAATGAAAAAATGCATCTTCGGTGTCCCTAAGTAGTTATTTAACTGCAGGAGCAGCCACAATTGAGACCCTCTCTAAGCACTTAAAATGCCACATTTTATTAGGCCACAGGAAAAAAACAGCCAGCCAACCCCCTCAGCTGACCTTATCTTTCTAGCTGTCAACAGTGTTGAGCCGTACTTTTACTCTACTTCAAAGAAAAACTCTTTAAAAAAGAGAAACTTATTTTTTAAAAACTATAAAATATCATGAATATACTGATTTATTGACTGGTGGCTTATTAAGAGTTAATATTTTTGGCAAAGTCATTTTGAGAACATTTCTGAAAAAGAAATTACAATGGAAATCTTGGGGGTACAGGATTTATCTTTATATATTTTGCACCATTTGCAAAGTTAGGTCATGATCAGAGCTATACAGCTGCCTTACATTGAATTTCTCAAGGTTTTGAGGGGAAGTATGCGAACATAACCACAAAACTTAACTAGAGATGAAGGTAGAATTTAAGACATAGTAAAGCAAATGAAAAAGTTATGCATCAACTGAAAATGTAAACTGTTTATTTCTATGTACAATCGACCGAAACAAATACGGACTTTATACTAGCAATCTGAGAAAGAAACACCATGGAAAAAACCTCTTGAGTATTTAAAGCACCATCTCCTGCAAAGACCAGAGATTAAAGCAATTATATACGAACAATATTAAAATTCTTAGTGGTTTCCAGTGTTAGATCAGTTACATCAATAGCCAATAGAAAAACTACTGCAAATATCTTCCTACTAAAGGAGACAAAGAAGTTGCAGGATACATTTTAACACACTTAATTTTGCTCAAAATTTTTTTCAACTTTTTTATTAGAATATGGAAGGTCATGAAATTATTTGTTATCAGAAGTTTTAAGTCATCTGTAAAGCTTAGCTTTTTTTTGTCTGTTGACCAAATATAACCATTAAGCACAATCTTTTATTTAGCACTGTTCTGTCTGAAACTGAATATGAAAGTGCCCATAAGCACCAAGTTATTTAAACATCTTGCTAATTAAAAAATACAATTGTCACTGCAGCAATACTTACCTACATGTGCAGACAGAACTACATATATGTAATTTATCTACTAGTAATGTAGCTATTACTAAATGTAATTTAACAGGAACATTTTTTTAATAAATTCTTAAGTGATAGTAAATAAGTATCTTACATTGTACAATTAGACTGTCAGCAAAAGATGCCTGTTAGTAACACATACACAAATCAAAAGTTACACCTTTACAATCTGTTTTATGATTATGCAGAGTTGTGATTCAAAGTATTTTCATGGTATTTTACCAGATATTACTCATAAATAATAATTTTAAAATCTAGGAGGTCATTCTTAAATTTGTCTTCACATACTAAGAATGAGACTGCGTTTTTAGCTTCTCCTTCTAATATTCCTACCACTGTATCTGAAAAACCTCATCTTAAGCAGTAGTTATATATTAGCTCACCGTTTAACAATCTAAAATAACCTTATTTCATAACATATAATCAAGCAACATACAGTAATTAAAGCACACTGAAAACAGCAGTTACTAGCTAATTAACATTACAGAAACACTGTTCTTAATGATAGAAAAAGACAAAGATGTTATAAAGTACCATACCATGAGGAACAGTTTGTTATAAACCTTTTTGTTTAAAACATAAAGAACCTCAACTTCTGAATTTGAAATTACAGTACTTCATGAATTAAAAACCTCAACGCAAGTTATGCACACTTAGGTAAGCTGTTTAGGGACTACCCCTTCACCATGTAGTTCATGTAGGGCAAGCACCATTAATACAAATTGTTGCACCCCTCAGGATGGCTCAGCATTTGCAAACACACCCAAACTCTGTATTATCCTCATTCATGCAGACTTAAAGAACTAATACAGTTTCACTATTTTCATGGCAGTAAGATGCATTGTGGCATGACCACAAGCACTTGAACTGCAGCTATGGACAAGAAGCAAAGAATGACTTGAGTTGTGACAATGGCACCCTGGGCTGGAGTTAGGGGACGGCTACCAAGACAGCTGCTGTGTTCTTTTAAATGCACTGGTTTGCAAGATCAGTTCAGCAAAGTACTTTGTTAGATAATCGCTTTATGTTTTGCAATTAAACTACCACTTTAAAACAGTGGCAATATTTTACCTTGACATGCTATTTTTAAACTCATCTTCTACTTATTACATCATATTTTGTATTTCACATTTGTCTGTATTAACAGTAACACCTAAAAATGCTTGCTAGGTAAAACTGTGTGCACACACACAGTCCTAGCAAACAGTCTCTTTGGAGACCAACACTTTCATATGGAAGTATTCTGATATTTTTCCCCTACTATTTGTATCCCATCATTATTCACCAGCTTCTATATATGTTTATGTCTTATTACGGTTTTAATTATTCAACATAATTTTTCAACATCAGGAATTATTTTGTGTCACACATCTTCCAAACACAGTTCATGTGAAGGTGAATTAGCTTTCCTCACAGTTTCTTGATTACTACATGGACAAACCCAAGGATTACAGCTGCAAATTAGTTGTTCATTACTAATAAACAAGATCTGGCTTTTTGCAGTTTGGCACACAACCACAGTTAATTTTGTGCTCATATATAGCACAGGACAGTGCAGAAGTAAAAAACATGCAGCCAACACCACATGACTGGCAGACTGACCATCTCAGTGGTACTGGTTTAGTTTCCTAGTGACTTTAAACTGGCAATAATACGTATGCCTTTGCAGGATTTTTTTAACTTCAAAATTCAGAAGAAGCGCTTACATAAAGGTATGCTCAAATTCTCAGAGTAAATATCCATACTTCTCTACACATTAAGTTGGTATGAACATTTGTGTCATGCAGCAAAAAAAGTCAAGCAGGCCACCAGAAACTGCCTTCTTGCACAAGGAAACATGTATCTTAAAACATTCCCTCTCTGATTAATAAAAAAAAAGTCTTTGAAATCCAAACATTTCAGAATGAAAAATAATCGAAACTAATGTTATCATATTTCACTTGACCACTACCATTTTAAATATCACTGCTACAACTTTTTTAATAAGTTGTGATATAAACTATCAAACTCACGAGTAGTCAGAAAGGACTCTGAAAAAGACAAGGTCATTTGCTAATTCCAGCATGCAGTATCTTATGTTCAAGGTCTCATTTGACATCAGTCTTATTTTCCTGATAAAATAAGATTGAGATAAAAAAAATTAAAACTCATTCTTAGACAGAATGAAGATCCTCTCAATCTCAAAACACTCTGCTTTCAAGGAAACTCTCCAGAAAAAAAGGACCACATTGGACATCATGCTTCTGGCAATTTTTGACATCCCTGAAGAAAGTCCTTGTTCATCAGAACTTAAGTCTACTAAAAAAAAAAAAAAAAAAAAAAAATCTTCATCCAATTACTGTAGAAAGGTTTCTTGCAATTTTTTCCCCAAAAGCTATCATGTAGCATTTGTCCTGGACCTTGTCTATTCTGAAGAGGCTATCAGTTTTACAAAAATATATGGAATTATATCAGGGTTTCTAAAACCAGTAGATTCTCAGTAGATGCTGAACCACAATACTTTTTCACATTATATGAAAGATAGACGACAAAAAAAAACAACCAAAATTTCAAAAGACATGAAAAAGGTATATACAATATTTAAGCATTTACATAGACACCTCTAACACTACTGCTATAGATGGCTCTCCAGAACAGCAAGTCAAGCACCACCATCACTTCATGAAGTTTCACTTAAATTGCACCCTGTTCGCCATTTGCCCACAGGAAAGAGGTCTGAAGGAAGCAAGCCAGAGGCCAGAACTGTCCTAGCAGACTTCACACCATCTACTAGTTAAAAGACGAGAATCTGACAGAAACGATCTCTTAAGAGTTACATCCTATTTTTCAGTAACCTTATGATTTCAAACCAGTTCATCTTTGTTAGGAAGACACAGTTCACCGTCCAACTTTTCCCTTTTTGTAACAACTCTGAAAAATAGTACCTTTTTACATAATGAAATATGCTAACTTAAATTGGATCAAGGATAAAAAAATTCTGCTATCACATGCCACAGAAAGAAAATGTTACCTATCAAAGATTCTTTCCCTTTCATTTGTCAGGAAAACCTTGATGTTCAGAGCTTATGAAAACATCACGCAGAGACTTCAAAAAGGTTAGAAACACACCACAAATCAACAAATACTCTTCTGCCACAAAAAAAATTTTGAAGAAAGCACAGCTGCTGCAATAGTATGAAAACAGGCCACATTTCATTATCAGCAAGCCAGTGTTTACACAAGGCTGATTTTTCAAACAATTTGCTTCTATGAAATAATTTTCTGAAGTTTTCTGAGATGTTATTGCAGAAGAAAGGAACTTCCAAAAAGCTATAAAGCTGTTAAGTTTCTGTTCTGTCATTTATTTAACGGTACATAAGACACATAAAATCTTTTTCTTTAAGTAAATGGGTAAGCAGTATAGCTAAGAAAAAACATGTTAAGTGAACAGAAGATGGATTACCTTTGACTAGGCTCTCGATTTCGGTGAAAAATCAGACCTCTGATCACAAGATAATTTTCTTTGAGGTTTGCTGATTACTAACCTTAAAAATGTTCTCCAAGTCATTAACATCATCTGGTTTTTTACAATGTGCTTTCAGTTACTGGTTTTCAATTTTCGACACAATGTTGCTGATAATATTACAATACCCCCTCCTACTAAAAGAGGCCTTTGGAGCCTGTTTGCATTCCACTGGAAGACGCTGCTTTGCTCTCAGATGTGGCTCCATCTGCCTCCCTCTCACATGCGGCCATGCACAAGCCCAGCTTACCCACCTCGTACCTCCATCAAGATACTAAAACTGGTGGCATACCATACATATGAGACTGATTTATGCAAACAGCATCATACATGTAATCTTTTCCCTTACCAAAGATTTCCAAAAGGCTCTTTCTTCTTAAACATGCTGAATATTTCATTCTAGTTATGTGGAAATATTTCTACGCAGTGCTTGTATAATACAAAGATAATGCACTTCTGCATAAGTATGCTTGTTCTGAAACAAAGAACAACTATTTGCTCACCAAGGCAAAATCTAAAACATAGGGTGGGGTTGGGGTGGGGGGTGGCAGGGGAGAAGTAACTTCACAGTAGTTTTATGGGTGAAATTTGAAATTTCTTTCTATTAACCTGGGGCTTAACCTACCAAATTCCACCAAATTAAACATTTAAATTTAAAATGATTTTTCTATAGCTGCAGCAGTCCCAAAGACATCTTTCTAGTCAAGAAGCTTTTAGCTCTCTGAGACTGCAAACAAATTATTGTTTCTCGTATTTTCCCTGCTCTAGTACAATAAATCAACAACGTTCTAGTAAATAGCACTACTGACGTACAAAATCCTGTTAACCAATGTCACCCTGCTGTTACATAGCAAGAAAACAAAAAGCAGGAAAGCTAAAAAACCCCAAACCAGCAACTACCACGTGCAGAGGAATTCTGAAAAAAAAAAAAAAAAAAAATCCATAAACAGAAAGAGATGACAGAAAAGCACAACTTGAGGTTTTTAGCTGACAAAGGCAGGGTTTCTCTCCAGCAGGGAGGGAATTTGGATGTTGCTTATGAGAACCAGATGAAGGGACATGAAGAAGTACGGAATCCTTGTGTGACTACAACACACAAGCTGAAAACTATGGTGGTCTGCAACAACCTGTTGGTATGCAGGTGGCTCGGGTAGTCTGAAAGCACTTTCCAGGCAGGTAGCGCCTGCCACCCCTGTGGGCTCCTGACATCCGCCTTCCTGGGAATCCCACACTCCCTCTCCCGAATACAGCCTGGCATGCTCCTGACATGCAACAACGAAGCAGAAATCAAGTAAGCCATCCAGCCTGCAGTAGCAAGGACCAAGCGCAAGGCGGACAAGAACAGGCTGTACCCCACAATCTAATCACCCTTAGTAAAGGGGAAACAGACACATCCACACAGCACAAGTATGAGAGCCACAATTTACATATCCAGACCCCACTAGTATACACTGTGCTCCTGGACTTAATTGGTTCCCTTAGTTTATTCAACAACAAGACTAGGAAAAGCTTGAAATATTTGTATGAAACAGCAGCTGATTAGGAAGATCAGAAGTATGATGTATGTGCCTTTTGAAGTGTCTAGTCCACCCTATTATTCAACAACATCCAAATGAGTAGGCAAAGTATCTTAATATGACATTACACTGACAGCACCAGAGGAAATGAAAACATACTAACACCTAAACAATAAAAAGTATAGGGTTTCATTAAAAATAAATTATTAAATAATTCTGACTGTTTCTTTCTTCCGTTAATAACTGAAACCCTGCTGAGGTTTAGTGAGCAAGACATCTGAAAAGTTGAGTAGCCGATTCAGCTGGCAGGTACCTTTGCTCTGCTAGGCACACTCACGCTGCACTCTCCAGTTCTAACAATGGCTCAGGCAAGTCCCGCAGTGACACTGTAACGCTTCAGCATAAAGAAAAATACATGCATGTAACGAAACTCCCTGATTATTTACTCAATGAGTACAACTGTATCCATTAATACTCAAAACCATTCACAGTGAAAGCACACAGAGAAGGGGGGAAAATGAATTTAAACATGTATGGGACAAATCAGCTACAAGGAAACGGTCTCTCTCTTTCCACACAAGAAGAATGTTTATTCGTAAATGATCAATTAACTCATACACTAAATCATTCGTTCTATGTGGCACAGACACATTAATTGTCAGTCTGCAAATGTAATCAATACAGACAGGGGAGGGTGTTAATTTTTGGTTTTTATAAATATATACTGATTAGTGTAGGTTCAGACCAAGCCGTCTTTATTCACACTGAGTGGAACTTGACTGCAATTCATGGAATTTAAATCACAAACACAGTATGACTAAATAAAAGAACTGCACCCTTGGAAAGGATATAGAAGTACTTTTAAAGGTCACTTTTGTTCTCTCTTCCTACTTGCTTACATACACATTCCAAGAAAAACAACAGAAATACATGTGAAAAGATGAAAGCAACAATCAGTAATTTGCCAGTTAGCAGCTTAGAATGGTGTTAGAATAATAAAATCAAAAAATATCATCTTTGTAAAGTGATTGTTGTTAATAGTTTATCGGTTTAAACATTACTCTGAAATGCGAGCATTAAGATAAATCACGTTCTTAGCAAAGCAACTGCATGATAAACTAAACTATATGGATACGGCTGCATTTGTTAATACTGTTCTGCATGGTCTTTAGCTTGCTTTTATATACTTTTCATATCCCATCACTACAGGATTATTGTTGGAACAGTGCTGTAATCATTATTTGATTGTAAGCCAGTTTTAACTTTATTTCAAGGTAACTCCCCATCCACAAATAAAAATGCTCTTGCATATTTTTCCCCCTTCCCTTGTAAAAGCTTTAACTAGTAAAACAAGAAACCTGCCAACATCGTGATACCTGGTTTTAAGAAATTCAGTATCAAGTTTCAGTAATTTCTGTCCCAGTTGTAACCAGTACGATAATCATTGTAACAGTACCAGTAACCAGGGCCATACAAAGTGGCTGGAACACATGAGCAAAGCGAGTGGATTTTGCTTCACCATCAGCAGAAGGGAGAGGAAGTTTGAGGGGAAAAAAAAGATAATATCATGCTGCTAGGGCAAGCGGTCCCTAATTTGCAGTATTCCTCAGAAGGATAAGTTACTAGATCAACTTCATGTGAAAGAATAAGAAAGTTGAGCTTATATGCTCCTGTCTCCGTTCTTCTGGCCCCGGCAGGAGGGGTGACCACTAAAGGCAGTCTTTAATGTTCCAGGACTAATACGTAGGCAGAAAGGTTTCATCACAGATTTTATCGCAGATTCAGCAGAGCCAGTAACTACTGCATGCAAATTCCTATAGAATTACACAGTTGTCATGTACTCCCTACAAAAATAAAGCAATTTAGTATAAAAATTAGTTGTGATGTAGCTTTCTTACAGCCTAATTTCTTCAAATGAGAACTACGCCTCAGATAATTTTAAGTATATGGAAATTTTGAAGAGATGTTATTCCTTTCCTAAGGTTATGGGGAAGAAGACAAGCTTATTGCATACTTAACACAACCAAGATACAAAAAAACTACACTAATTTTACCTACTTTATTGAAGTTTCCACAAATATCACCCCTTACTCAAGACTACAGAATTTGAGGAAGACACAGCAGTCTTTTCCATGAGTTTCTGTAGCACCGAGTATGTTTTAACAAAAGGAAAACAACTTAATACTAAGAAATCATAATCCAGACACATGTCAATTCTTCTCTTTCACTTTGAAGTGGAAAGACATGTAAATAAAAGAAAAATATAGCAATAACAAAGGAACAGAACATCACAGATTAGGTATTTCCAACAGAGAAAGCCATTCAGTAGGTATCTGTACAGTCACTACTAGTTTAGTAGGGTCGTAATCAGAAAACCTGTGTGTGTTATCAAAACCAGGGTTTGCCTTTGGATCTTATTTTAAACCGTCCAAACTAAAACTATTCTGTTAATGTCAAAGTGTTCACATGGAACAAAACATCTCCTGCAGTCCAGCTCCCTTTACTGCAACGCCTTTTTCTCTGTTGCGATATCATCATGTGCCGTTAATTTGTTAGTTGAAAAAAAAATACTGAAGTCTTAACGTGTATTTATATCTACTTGTTAAAAAAAGTACGAGAAAAGCCTTCCATAAAGGAGAAGGGAGGAGAAATGGAGGGGGTGGGAGACAAGAACAGGACACAAAAAAACACCTTTTCCAAAGACTGTTCAAGGCAAAAGGGACATGTCATGTTAAACAGTAGTCAATAGATGTATACAACCAGTAAACAAATTCAGCTCTATGAAAAAAGAACATCACCATTTAGTGGTTGCAATTTAGATTATTCTAGCGTGTAATACTTTAATTGTATAAAACAAAGCTGATGTCACAAACACAAAAGAACTTCTTGCAAAGCAAGCACCACAAGTAATTTTTATGCTGCCACTGATGTCTGACAAGTGATGAGCACTTTGTTCAAATTTATATACTTACGCATCTAAGGCAACAGGTGGCTTATAAAAAGAAAACACTGAGAGCTTTTTAACTCTTCATTATCAAAATCTTTATAATATGTTTTCTCATAATGACTAAACAATCTCTACAAATAAAAGCTCAACACAGTAACTACAAAGATGAACTATGGCTCAGGGAAAATTACCTATTATTTTGATAAAAGCAGAAACTGAGGTACGGTTCTGGATCCCATTGACTTGAGCTCTGTCTACATTTACAATGTTTTGTAATCACACAAAGCACTCAATATTTTAACAATACCTTCTGATATATAAATTAAATCAACTGAAGACAAATTATATTTTCTTGCTGTCTTTTCTATATGCATATTAAACAACAGCTGAATATTGTACCACAGTGGGAAGGAAATTTTTACTTCCAGGTCTTTAAACCAACTGAGAGCGATGTGTTTCAGTTGTTGCTTGATGTAGTTTTGGGCCAAGAGTGGCATTACGAAAATGCATTGGATTTTTTTTAAATACTGCAGAGTCCAATGAACAGTTTCACACTCTTTAAGCATATGCAGTTATAAAAAAAAAAAACCCAAACAAAACGTCTACACTACACAGAATACAGGATAATACTTCATACTTGCATTTAAGTGCAAAAGACTTCCAGGCAAAATAAAAGACACCATAAACACACAGACAATTCAGATCAAAATTTTTTTAAAAAGGAATTTAGAGTGGTATTGACCGATACAGTTACATTTAAAAAAAAAAAAACTGGAAAAGTAGTTAAGAAGGCAAAAATGCAATAGGCATACCAAAACAATCTTTATATTCTGCCTTGTAATTAAACTATGAAATAACCATCTGCTTATGATTAAAACATGATTTTAGTGTTTGCTGTTATGGATAGATTAAACACACATACCAGTATTAGACTTTTTTCCTCTGCATGGCAATTTTACAATACCACCTCTAACAATTAAAAAACATGACACATCAATATTTTTGTCCTGTATGCTACACATATATATACACACATGCACACAATTTTTATGGTGATGTTCACTGCATTAATCTTTCTGCTTTATGACACATCAGAGCAGTGCAGAGCAGCTCAGCCCTGAGTCTTGGGCTCCCTATCTTTCCGATTCCCTCTGCTTCTTTCCATATTTTCTCTGAAAGCAAGCAATCCCTCTCAGGTAGCCTACATTCTCGTAGCTATACATTTCCTCCCTTTTGCAACTCTTTCACACACTTGACTTCCCATTCCTACTGCTATTTAGTTTTGAGACATCAATTTTCACATCAAATTACCAAAGCTTGATGCATAAAAATATTCAATAAGCCTCAAGAAACTGTTATCTCAGTAACAGCTATCTCAGTAAGTACTGAAATGCAAACCTATGCTCAGACATATTTTAAAAGTTTAACTAGTAAAGTGAGCTCAAGGTATGGAAGCTTATCTGCCATCATCATTATTGGGAGAAAAACCTGTATGACAGGGTGGAGGAGGGGGACAGAAGGAAGAAGGTAGAAAGGAGGAAGGAAGGAAGGTGTGTTGTTTGATTTTATAAAGAAAGCCTTTTAAACTAACTTTAACAGAAAAAATTAATCATGCAATACTTGAATACTCAGAAAATTAATTTGGTATCTAAGTATAAACACTGAGGTTCTGAAGAATCTTCTTGCTGTTGTATCCAACAACAGATGAAGCCACACTAACAGCAACACTCAAAACAAAAACTGAAAGTAGCATTTCTGAGGTATTCCACAAGAACAAATGGTTAGGTTGGAAATTAATGCATTTTGTTAATTGCCTCCAGGCATCGAGCCTTCAAGATGTCACTTGAGGCTAGAGACCTCTTGGCATCAATATTAAAACAACAGCTTTCAAAGCATCTCTAGTAACTACTGCTGACATAAACATCCAGCACTTAAATTCAGCCCAATGCTAATTCTTCCACACAAGATTTCGGGATGAAAATACATCCTGAAATACACTAAAAAATAGCTGGGAGAAACCTGAGAGTAGCAAATGCAAGACCGACAACCTCCAAACATTAAAAAAAACTCAAGACCATCAGAATTTCTGCTGAGATGCTGTTGATAACCTGTAAATAAAAGCAGAAAAGTAAAACTTCATCCTTTAACCAGTGTGAAGCTGGGCTTGATCAGGATCGGAAAGAAGTTTTGGAAAGTATACTGGAAAAATACCATCTGTCTTTGTTGAAGGCTCACCAAAAGAAATCAACAGATTTCCACATCAATTCCTTATCATTACAACAGCAGCATGACACATCTGCAACCAAACCCTGGCTCTCACTTACATGTCCAGCATATGTAACAGCCACCAAAAAGTCAGTTTTCCTCAGGCTCCAGTGGACAACATGCAAGATTTAAAAGAAAACATCTCTTAAGCCTTGCAAACTTGGAAGACAAAAAGCAAATTAAAACACAGGATGCAATCTGCATTACGTATTTCCTATGGCTGCCTTTTTACTTTTTTTTTTTTTTTTTTAACATTTTTCAGCTTACCCTATCAGCTTAACACTCCATCAGCTACAACAGCACAACTGTTTGCTGGATTATATCTTAAATCTGATTAAAGAAATGACCTATTTTTAAAATAACCCAGCAAGAAGAATATTGTTATTTTTAAAAACTAAAAGCCCTTTTACTACATGGTTCCACAATCAGTTGCAACAGCACAGGAGAAAGTGGCAGCATACAGATGACAAAAGGTGTTGGAGTACAAGGCTGCTTCAGCTACCAAAAGACATACTTATCCAGCGTACAAGTTAGGCACCAAGTATGACTTGGGAAGGGACAGGCACCTATAGTTCTAGAAGTGGCATTTTTGTCATTGTGGAAACCAGGACTGCTCCAATAAATAGCAATTCTGAAAGAAAACTGAAGCAAAGATTTTTCTGTCAGTTTACTAAATAGTCTAGACTGAAAAAGGTTGCATCTGAACTGGATTACTGAACAGAGCTTTTGCTTGGGTGTGACTCCTAAAGCAGTTCCTTTGCTACAGGTAGATACACTCTTAGCTTTTTAACGTACAGTAACTGCTGCCAGCAACTTTAAGCACCTGTGGGACTATGGGCAAAAAAAAAGGAAGCACTCTGACACCCCAAGGATCTCAGACAGATTTCCCTGACAAAAAAAAAATATAATCCCGTGTTTTGTAAGTCTTACAATTACATACCTCACATAAGCTAGGAGCCTTGTTTAGTTTGTCCAGGATAAGTAACTTATAGTCAAAATAAGAAACACAAAGCCAGCTTCCTCCTGGTCTTCATTTGCATTATTTACTCCCCTGTTCAGTACATAGCTGTATCACATACGTACATCATGGGAATATCAATACAAGAAATCCAGATGAATAGGGTGAATTTAATTCATACATTTTGAGGGCCAGAAGACCCAGCAGAGCCTAAGGTATATTCAAAATAACTTGCAAGCATAAAGTTTACTATAAACGTAAATGTAATGAACATAGACCAAATGATGTGCACCCATTGTATGAAATGAACACAAGCCCACGACATGGCAAAGTTATTTTTAATAAAATAAAGCCAGCACAAAAGGGCGCTCACAGTGCTTACCACTGCTCCTTTTCATGAGTGCTTCAAACATATTTTATCCTTTCTTCAACTAGATTACTGTCATTCCAGGTTTTTTATTTAAAATTCCTAGACTTTAGTTCCCATTTAAAGAGAGGAAGAGAAATAGCCTCAGTGGAACTTGGTCTCTTGCCTCAAGGCACTTGTACTACTTGTACCTCTAGCAGAAACCAAAGTGTTGGTTCCCCTCATCTGGTGACCACCACTCCCACAGATGACACATCACAATCACTTTTGCAACTGCTCCTTGTCCATTTTAATATGAAGTCACTTGATTTCACATCAACCTCAAATATAATTACATCTGCTCATGTGATATTGACACACTTGCATGCTCGCCTGCCATACTCAACTCTGGAGCAATGAGGGACAGCAATCAAGAGCCCCTGAGACACAACAGTTAACTCCTACTGCTGCTTCCAAACCCAACACAAGTCTATGCCCTCAGCTGTTTTAGGTAGTATAGCCATTTATGTATAAATTAGGAAACAGAGAAGTGCTTCTATGAGCCTATTTCAAAGTTTTAATGAAAACTCTGCATAAAAAAAAAAAAACACATCCAAAAAACCTAGCTCCCTATCTCTTTTGAGGAAGCAACTTTCTAAAAGGGAAGCTATAATAGTCTCAGTTTACAGACCACTCACCTTTCCGATGCAAATACTACAGCTAATTAAAGTGATGCCGACAAAGTCAGCCACTTTCTTCTGTTCCCAAATTGTTGATTTTACCTTTTCTGCTGCAGCCTTCCTCCAACCAAAGTGAAACATGCTTTCATATTTCATGTTACCACCAGGACAAAAAAACCACAAAAACAAGCAACCCGAACTGCAGTATATTTCCCTTCAAGCTTTCAAGAAAATCCATGGCACACAAAGAAGAAATTACTTACAAGGCATTAAACTACCCCTGTCTTAAAGCCAGGATACTCTACACCATGAGTAAAGACACCCACTCAAACAGGTAAACAAGTTTAAAAAACAGTCACCTGAACACCCTCTAACACTATCACATACTGAAAATTTCTTTGAAGTATCACAGAGAAAAACTTTAAGTCTCATCTTTATTGCCTAAATAGCAATTATACACTGCCATATGACACACAGAACTATAATAAAAGTAGTTGTAGGTCAAATAATAGCAACGACTCAGTAAAGATAACCTGCCTGGTCTTTATTCTCAGGGGAGGGGGGTTTACTGGTCAAGTACTTTATGACTCACAGTACAGTATATTAGAAATTTTCTATGTATTCTTTAGAATTGAGAGATTGCCCTTGTAGCTCAGTAGGTAGCTCTCCTGTTTCTGGCCTACGAGGTCATAGCTTTAAGTCCCTGCTGAGGAAACTTAACAAGTTCCATCTATAAATAGAATGGCATTAGATGCTGCTACTCTAGCAAGGGCGGTGGCCTTTAGACAAGAAATTTTTATGTTTTCATCTCTTCTGATAAGAAAAAGAAATTGAACATGGAGAGGCACAGGATATTAGGCTAAAGACGAATGACAAAGTGGGCTCCAAAATCCATTGTAACTTCAATTAGCATAAGACAATTCTAGCATTATCAAACTACAATAAAGGCTACAGTAGAATGCAAGAACAATAATCTTCCTTCTCAATGAGCCTAAGTAACTAACTAAATAAAATTACAGGATTTACATTTGAGACTGAAAAGAAACCTCCTAGCTAACTGTACAGTCAAAATTTGACTTGTGACATCAAGAGGCAACCTCAATGTAAAAAATACTTCGGAGTTTCTGATTAGTAACAAAAACTTTTGAACATCACAGCTCTCATCTACTCTTTCTGTAGAAGTATATCCTTGAGACACATCTATTTAATTATCAGGGATTAAAACAATACCACTCCACAACACATGAATTTTTGCTCCTCATACCCATATATTTGGGAAGATTTATTCAGCTCTCAGAATAACAATTACTTGAGACAAGCTGAAGAATAAAGCCTATTTAAACCCTTATCTGAGTTTATTTGTGCTTTAAACTGTAGTTACCTGGCCTTAGAGTAATATGGATTAAAGCTCAGGTATCACTTTCACTTAGCCTGGCAATGTAATTTACTGTTCAATAAAGACACAGGCTAACTCACTAGAGTGCTGACAATTTTGCAGCACCTTTGCACAATCTGCACCCACATACCCAGGAAAACAAATTTGCTCCTCTGTGGGAGGGAGACAAAGCTGCAAGCAGCTTACTGCGAACAGTTTTGAGGTACAAACCCGTAAGTTTTGTTCATATATGCACATCACAAGGAAAGAAACACCAGCAATAAAACAGGAGATGAGGGTGACTACAACGTGACTTCCTGATCTCAGAGACACTAATATTATGCTCAAGTAAGAACAGTAACAGGTCTTGCAAAATTCTTCTGCAATAGTTTAGGAGGTCATTGTCCTTCCTGTATTCATCTTATCTGCCTAAGTGAAAAATCTGAGTAGTTAAGTTTTCCACAGCTGGCCAAATTAAGCTAACTGATCCTGCACTGGGGCTGACCTATTGAACAGGACATCTGTGTACAAAACGTCTCCCTTACAGGTTTAGGTTTAGTGGTAGCACTAGTTGAAGCTGCATGTCAGAAGATCACAAGAATCTCACCCTGGTCTTTTATGTTCACTGCCAACATTTTGGTCAATGATGTACTACTATCCAAAACACACACAAGGTTCTTTTCTGCTCAAGATACTTCTACAAAGTAGACTACATCAACAGACAACTGCTTTACAGCATCAGCCTTCATCCTAGAGCCTCTTGCTGTATCATGGTATTGAACAGTACACACATGAGTAAGGTAACAGCCATTGTACCAGACAACGGGATGCTGGTCTCACCCCTAGTTTACTCCCGATTTCACTTACATCCACTGTCTCCACTGCTGGATGTTGCACAAACACCTATACCAATCCTACATGGTTATTTCTCAAGAAAGTCTTCTTTGAGCAGATGTCTGTATGAAAAGTTTCTTCTCTTTACCATCACTCTTTCTGAGCAAAAAGACTGCTGTGCTTCCATGCTTGGATCCACAGAGAAAAATCCAGCAGCACTAGCTCTCCAAAATGGCTCAAGGCCAGTATATGACACTGACAACTGCATGTGTTTCCCTGCAACAAATCTTTTGTCAAGGCAGTACTTGTTGAAAAACTGGTCTTCCACGAGTCATTGCTTCTTCCAGTCTTTTTTATTGGGCACTTTGTGTTATTCTGGATTTATGGTTGTTTCTTGGTTTTGGTTGGGTTTTTGTTGTTTGGGGGGGGTTGGGTTTGGTTTTGGGTGGGTTTTTTTGAGGGGGGGGCAGCGGGGGAGGCATTCAGTGTTTTTTGTCTCAAACTGACTTCTGTGACAAAAAAAAAGCTTTATTCAAACATGCTTCTTTTTGGCTGTTTCACATTATTTAAAAGGGGAAGGAAGACATGTACATACAGAATTCCTCTGTACCATCATCTACACAAATAAAAGGTTTGAAGTAAAATAAAGCTAAACAGCCTCTGAAAAATCCTCTCCTGAAACAAAAACATTTTCTTTTTATATGATGAAAAAGTAATGATAAGCAAATCTGTATGCAGCTTCAGGAATATCTTTATTAGTCTCCCTTCCCTTTCAAGGTGGTAGGCTTAGTATCTGAATGATGAGAGGAACAATTCAAAGACAGATAACATGTGGCCTAAGATTAATTACCACTGGGTTTGGGGTTTTTTAAGACCCGATATTCTGAAATTGCAATATACAATGCAAAAATAGTCTTGCTAAAAAATTATTTCAGTTTTGGTGACAATTGTGCTAAAAGGGATAGAGGAATACTATTTGCACATCTTTGCAATCAAAAAAACCCCAATCTCCTATGCAAGGTCTTTTCCCAAAATCAAAACACTTTGCAGTATTTTACCAAAAAAAAAAAAAAAAAAAACCCCACACAAACAAAAAAAAAACAAGAACAACCACTAAAAAGTCAAAAAGACCCAAGCATTAGGTTAATACAATTAAATGTGTCACACAGACGCAACTGCCACAGTTTGAAAGTTTTCACAATTTCTGGTTTTAACACAGAAAAACTAGTTTAGCTTCACTGTGAACTATTCCCAGTATTTTATTAAATATCAATTTAATTACTCTAACAACAAATAAGAAGGAAGATAAAATCTCAACAAGAACTATTATCTACTCAACAGCATACAGAAATACATCTTCATTGTGTAACACTAGCAAGTTTAATATATGCAAATACTTTTAAACTTTGGTAGCTTAGCAGTGGAAGGTTTGTATTTATAAACAAGGAATCCTAACTTTAACAGGTAGCACTTACGTTTACTAGCATAAAACAAAACCAAAGCATCTTCAAAAGACTGAACCAAAATATGTTGAAGACAATTTTGTAAGACAGCTACATTTTTATCATTTCAAGATGAATTTTGACACATTATAAAGATGAAAAATCAGCTTCGTATATTAGAAGTGACACAGCCAAGCTACAATTGCATAAACAGAGCCACTATGATGCCCAATACACAGCATACAAACACTGAAGGAATCAGATGTGACCCATACTTTGTCCACTGAAATGTTAGTGGAGCGTGGCTAAGTGATATCATTATATGCCTCCTCCCTGTAGCATCAACTTCCAACAGCAGAAATCAGCAGGTATGATTTCTTAAAGAACACAGTGGGGGTGGGGGGAATGCATCATGTCTCAAGTATATAAAAGGTACAGAATGATTTGCATATTTATACAGAAGATACACACATTTTCATAGAAAGTAAAAAAATGAAGTCAGAACAGAGGATACATCTTATTCAATTAAATAACTCTGTTATCACCACTTTGATTTTTACAAGCAAATCAAAACACTGGCAGTATTACTGTGAGTTCCCAATGAAACCTCATGATGATAAAAAATAAAGCTGAGTAAACTTGGTTGTAAATGCTGAGCACAAAAATCGGTACAAATATTGTCAAACTCAGTTTTGACTATGGCTTATCTCAAAAATACTTACAACTCAGGTCACGTGATTCACCTCTAACCGATTTTTAAATGATGGCAAATTGGTTTAGAAGTTACCTAAAACCAGGCAGAACCAGTGGGTGTACTAAACTTCTCCAGTTGTAACAAGACATAAAAGTGGATTAAAAGCAATCAAAGCTTTTTAGGAACCAATTCACATTGGTCACACCAGTCACTTCTATAGGACTGCAGGGGATGTTTACCTAGCTTCATGGTTCTTTCACTCCTGTCACAAAGAATGATATTACACAGATTATCAGTTACCAAACTCCCCATCCTGCCCCTGAAAGGCAGCTAAAGCTCCTGTGCTGTGGAGTCAGAGCACTTCCAGGCAGAGGACCAAAGCAGGAGCTCCCCACCCTACCTGCCTGTACTCCCCTAGCACCATGTCACCACAGGTGGCTCACCCATTCCTCTGCAGGACTGGAAGACCAGGTGATGGCATGCAGGTGAGCCCTCAAGGTCTTCCACAAAAGCCAATGTTGCCCGCCCTACTTCAAACATTGGGCATCGAACCCTAAGTTTTTTCAATTAAAAAGGCGCATCTGATAGCAAAGTACTTTTACAGACAAATTTCCTTTCAATTTCTGTAACTCTGAAAAGAAAGACTGGATTTCATTGAAGAAACTAAAAATAATAGAAAAATGTGCAACATATTCTCTGGAAAACTAGGACTGCAGGATATCAGTGGGAAAAGAAACTCAAAAACATGAAGAGCTCTGGCTGTTTTAACATCCAGTACATTCAAGAACACAACAGAGCTGTAGCAGGGACTAAACATTGACATCTAGCATTTTCTTCACCCAAGCATTATTTAGGAGTAATCTGTAAGTTTACACTTGGAACAAGGTTGCCATTTTTAGTCCACCATACAAAGAAAGTAATTTTCAACCAGTGCTTGTGACTGAAAAGTTGAAAGGTAGTTAAAGCCCTGCAACATGAGAAGAAACACTATTGCAATCTTCAAACAGCCTGCCTTCTGCCACCACGAAAACTTTGCTGCCTTAGTTAAAACCCTAATACACCTGAAACATGGAAAATAAAAAGGTCAGAAATGTTTCAAATTGAACAGTGAAACTCAGAAGATGAACAAGCATGTGTCAGGTTACTATGGTACTAATGGTGTAGATGCCACTATCCAGGGTAGAAAATAGTTTTAAAATTAAATTCCCCACTCTGCCAATTTTTTTTTAAAAGTGTATTAACATCAAATGGTTTATTATAGGTATCAGTAATTCATTTCCAGTTTGTGCACTTTAACAGAAAAAAAATCTACAGGCAGTATCAAAACCCAAGAAGGTATTGTTCTATTCTGTACAGGAAAACTTACTCACCTTGTTTGCTGAGCCAAGAGAATCTACTTCATACTGTTACTAAACATGTACAAAAATACAGTTGTGCTCAACACAAACTTACATCTCTTTTTATTTGTCCTATTACCCTACCATGTGCTGTTACCACATATTTCTGTTTCTTTACATATATTCAAATACACCTTGGACATAAAAACAGTTTTTTCATTTGTTTAATGAGCATTGCATCTCCCAAGGAAAGTAACAGTTTATCTAGGATATGGAAACTTGCTTATGGATTTTCAGCTTTCATTTCAAGGTGGGGGTGGGAACTTTCCTTTTTTAAATAAAGTAAGGTAAGTAGAGAATTAGCCAGGCAGAAATACATCTCATTTCTCTTCAGCTTTATGCCATGCAAGAAACAGTGTAAGTAAACACCACACAGAGCTTCCACAGTCCCAACAGAAATGTAATTACTTCGAGTGTACTACAGCTGCAGCTCATCGATGTGCCCTATGGTGGTGTACTGGGTCTACGAGCCCTATAGCAGCCCTCACAGTGCTGTGCTTTCTACTGGTAGCTAGAAAGGTGTTGATAACACACCAGTGTTTTGGCTCCTGCTGAGCAGTGCTCCAACAGCATCAAAGCTGTCTCTCCAACCTTCCCCCATATCACCATCACCAGTAGGCTGGAGGTGGGCAAGATCCTGGGAGGGGACATAGCCAGGACAGCTGACCCAAACTGACCAAAGGGCTATTCCACACCGTATGACATTTGCTGAGATATAAAAGCTAAGGAAGAGGAAGGAGGGACATTTGTTATTATGACATTTGTCTTCTGGAGCAACTGCTACAAGTACTGAAGCCCTGCTTCCCAGGAAATGGCCAAACATCACTTACTGATGGCAAGTAGAGAATAACACCTTTTGTTTTCCTTCACTGCTCTGTGTACAACTTTTGCCATTGCTTCATTAAACTGTCTTTATCTTGACCCATAAGGTTTTTTTAAATCTTCTTTTCTCCCCCCATTCTGCTGAGGGATAATGGAGCAGCTTGCTGGACACCTGGCATCCAGCCAAATTCAACCAACAACAGGTGGATAAACCAACAGGCAACAACCTTCTTCAAAAACCACTTCATAACACAAAGAGGTAACAACAGTGAGTTCTGTTATGGCAGCTAAAAAAACCAAACACAAATAAACATTTTGTCCTAATGAAGACACAGTTCAACACTTTCTCAATGAATAAAGAAAACAGGATCAAAACCTTTAGCCTAGGACTATAAAATACCTTCAGTGAGCTCACAGTCCCCAACAAAAGCTCTCCATTCCTAGCTAGCCACTTCCTTGCCTATCCTTACCTTAACACAACTCGAGCGAGTTATGTCGAACTACTTTTTGCAAAAATACCAGCAGAACCAAGCTAAGCCAAAGCCTAACAAGCCTTTCTTCAGTATACTCAGGCACGCAGACCTTGAAGTCTACAGCACAAACCACACAGTGACCTTCTGCCTGGCATCAAGGAATAAGAAAAGACCAATTCTCTGAAGGGCTCCGCTTCACATGATTGCCATTAACATGGGCAGCAGTAGTGCATTACTACAACAGGATAAAGACAGGGAGCAACAGTTTCAGTGCTCAAAGGTGAACATTTGTTCCAGAGCAACTCAAAATCTTAGTCAAAACAAACACTGAATTTTTCATGCTTTGAAAAAGCGTGGTCCCTGGATCACTTCCTCGTGCATCTCTTCTTAAGAAGATTTTATCATTCTCATCTTCTCTTCATCTTCAGCAACACCTCCTTTCCAGCTCGCTGGCATACAAAGCCTCACCTTCCAGCCCACTGCCTATTCCCCTTTAATAGCAGCAACCTGTCTGGGTTCCTTTTATGTCAGTTTCTACACAGCTGCAGAGATTCAGTGCCTACCCGCCAGGCTGAAAACCAACAGACTGTCTCGGGGCACTGGTTCCTAGACACACAGTCTATTAAGAACTTGGACTAAATCCTGATAAAGGGCAACAAAGAAGCTTCATACTCCCAGGATCTGGAAAGTTTAAGGATTTACAAAAACAGTTTCAGTAGTTTATATAATATGATAGAAACGGTGCAAACTCCAGGTATGCCACAGACTCTGAAAAAGGGATTTTTAGATTGGAAATAATTTTGACAGGTGGGTAGTTGTAAAGACATTACAGCATATCAGACATCACAGCATATCAAAAAGGTTTATGCATTTTAATAATGTAAATTGGAATGTTATGTTGAAAACTTCAGTGAGTTATAGTTTCTGCTGTATATATATGTTATAGTAACCAACAGATTTTTTTTGTTTGTTTTTTTTTAAATTTACTAGAGGGCTATTACTAGCTTTTAGTGCCAGATCTTCATTTTTATAGTACTATGGGGAAAGTAGAACTAATATGCACTTCATGGGGAGGGGTGGGGAAGAGTACTTTTACATCTCTCAACCACAAAATTTTTCATTAGCTTTTTATTATTATCCCTAAGAAATATTTTTAAAGATCTTTGTGTTTATTGGGCAATCAACACACAGAATTTCTACCTCAGTTCATCACTAGTTTGCATTCTAGATAAAACATCTAGCAAAAGCAGCATAAGAGGCAGGCTTAATAACTTTTTTCTTTTTAAAACCTATTTTTAAGTGATTCCATTATATTTTTGCTCCCAGATAAAAACAGCAACAACCATTTCACAATCATTACATTTCAGAATCCTCGAAAGAAACTGAAACACATAACAAGTAAATGCAAGACCAGAACAGAAGAAATAGATGTTAATACAAAGTAAGTATCCAAATAGTTTACACACCCACAATAATAGCCTCATTTCTCTATCAGTCCCCAAAGAAAAATACACATGGTGTTAACATGGTTAATAGCCACCTCAAACAAATGCTTAGGATTATTCAACATACAGATTAAAAAGCATCTTCTTAACTGACTATTATATCAATTTGTTCCTTCACAAGCATTTATGATACAAGTATCAAAACAGACCAAGTAAAAAGTTTATCATATGCTCTCAATTCACTCCAGGCAATACAGTTATTATAATCACAGGATACCAATGGATTTGGGAAAACTGATCCCCGCTTTTTTCTAGGGATACTGTAGCAATGGTTCTTGGGTAGCTACAAATATTTAAAATATACTAGTATATTAGTGTATATATATATATATATAATTAGTACTGCCTTCACATATTGAACTAGTTCCTAAGACGATGCACAACTTTAAAAGACTTGCTTCACTATACCCAGGAAGGATCTGGCCTCACCTTTTCAAAATGTCTTAGTTTTAAATACTAGTAACAACAGCCCACAGTTTTCTATTCTACTGAAAGTACGCATCAAGTGACTTTAACAGAAAATAGTGGATAGAATACTAGACACAAAACACAAATAAGGCCAGAGAAGCAGCAAAGCTCAACGCGTGCACAGTTATAGATGGCTTCCTGGTACTAGAAAACATTTAAAAAAGGCCAATGCTCCCAAAAGCATGTCCTGTTTTTCAACATACAAGCCTAAGAACATAATACCTTTCCCCACAAAGTCTCTCTCTCTCGATTGAAAACATAATACCAGCACTCTGCACCATATCAGCGTCTAGGCATTCTTGATGCATAATAAGTTGCATTTGACTGAGATAACAAACTTGCTAAGCATGCAGACTGTAGAGGCACATCAGTTCACTGCTCTGTATAAGTATGCTTCAAAAAACAAGCTAATGGCAACAAGGGTTCTAAGCATCTAAATCAGTACTGTAAGATAGTAATACTCCATGCCTTTGGGTTTTGTTTTAGAAACACCTTATCCACAAAAAGGATTTTGCTGATCCAATGATGACCACATAAAACACATTTCTTTTATTTTGTTCTATTGTTTCATCACTCACTGTATAATAATGACCAACCAAAAGACAGCAACAAAGGCATCCAGTTCCCTTAAATCTGCATAAACACTATTAAGCTCAATCTTTTCAGACCAGAAGCCTTTTTCAACACTCAAAATGTACTGCAAGCCAACACACACTTTCAACAAGCTTCTAAGTGTTTGTAAGTGTTAATAGGACTCTGAAGGCCAGTTCTGTATTGCAGTAATAGGTGATGAAACAGTAGAATCAAAGCCCTCTGTTTAACTGAGACATGTTCAGAATTCACAGAGATGCAGGGTGGGGGGATATGTTCAAGGCTCAATACAAGTGACAACAAAAATCAGGAAAAGGAAAGAAGTGAGGCTTGCCCTGTGAGGAACAGAATCCCAGAGTCTACTACTAACTCCACATTTTCATCTTCTACTTTCATTTCAGCCTTTTATTATCACATTCCATTCCTCCTTCTTTACAAAACTAAACAAATCAACTGCCATGCACTGCTGGCAAAAGAAAACAACAAACCATTACTGTAAACTTCCAAAAACCCAGCTCCTTTTTAAGTCTTCAGCACAACACCAATGAATACATACTCATTATAAACCAGAGGACAGGGATTTTCTTAGCTGCAAAACCCCAAAACCTGATGACTTTGAACTGAACAGTAGAAGTTTAAAATTGTAATAGATATTTGTTCCACAGCTCTTAGAGTACATAATGCTGTCCTTAAGCTATAGAGAGAACAGATAAATAAATTTACATACGCATCAGATGAAAGATCCCATCACAGGCGTTAATATGAGACAAGAAGGAATTTCCTAAGCCTTGGCCAGTGTGGGCTCCTTTCACAAGGCCAGCAATATCCACCACATTCAGAAAAGCTGGAATTTTGCTGAAATATAAAAGTTAAAAGTTTAATTACTGAAGCCTATTAACCAAACCTTTTGTCACAGAAATAAGTTCAGAACATGAAAATCCAACATTTCCTTTTTCTAGAAAAAAGTCACACATGACAGTAGCTTTCTCCCTTACTTAACAAGCAACGTGTAAGAGACAAGATTCTCCCCTCCCACGCAAAACAACAAGAATTCTTTAATTTCTCTGTCATTATTCACATAAAATGCAGTAAACTATTTTTTATGTGTGGAATCATACTGACAACTATATGAAAAATCAATTGGGCCTGGAACACTGAGGCATGAAGTCAGTCACCTGTAATGAGCAGTTTTCATAGTACCAAAAGGATAAGACACATAACTGGCCATTATACTCTGCTATCTCCCACCTCCAAGGTTACCATTTAGTTCAGGAAGTTAAGCAACTTTCTTAGAAGGGCATTTTTTTAATACAGCAGTTATTAAAACTAGCAGCGATCAGGGTTATGCAAACAATTTCAAAGCAATAAGAAAACAAGTGAAGATGAGGCTGGCATTATAATATAAACAGCTGTGGTGTTTTCCACCACAGTTAACAGCAACAGGTTAGCAGACATGTCCACAGAACATTTTATGTAGCAACAACAGAACAGTCATGAAGTTCAAATTAGCTTACAAAGAATGGAAAAAAGGCTTTTAGAGCTACAGGAAATGCATAAGGCAATTTATATACTGCAAGCCTTTTATCCTCTGCAGATTCTCAAATTGTTTTAAAATAAGCAAATAACTTAATGGGCATTAATATTTTCAGGTATATTCTAAGCCAAATTACTTCTCAAAATTCAGCTGAGTCAGGGAAAAAATCAACCCCAAAACTAAAACTTTGTGGTAAGGTGTTGACTAAAAGCACCTTCACATGGTCTATGCAAATGACACCACCATCATAAACAGTGGCAGACAGAACCAGGATAAAATTCTTCAAATTCCTCACTTGCAGACCAGAAGCCACACACCATACCCACGAAGATCTCCAGTTTGATGGTTTCAACATAAATAAGGGGAACACTACTTGATTTCCATTAAACACTTCAAATTATCACCATTATAATTCATTAGCATTACACCAAGATTAACACAACAGTTCACTGTTTTACTGACAGTAAGTACAATAGAAAACAACCAAATCTATAGCTTTAATAACAATGATGAGAAGTGTATGACTTATGCTATGAAATCTGCATGAGCATACAGTGCAAATTTGTAAAGCAGTGCAAAGCTGTCTTTTATGGTGAGTGCTCTTCAACATGAGATTCAAATCTAAAAGATACAAATTCTGTGGTCTACCGTAAGATGTCTTTTCTAAAGACCTACCACTGCAGTGCTGCTCACAGATGGAGGCAACCACATAGGTGTGAATGAGTGCTAGGGATGACCTAGCCAGTGACCTCCTAGCCAACTCTATACAGAAACCTTCTCTGCACAGCATTACACTTCTGAAGTCTTTATTGTTCACAGCCCAAACTAAGCTTTTTATTATTATTATTAGGTGTGACATGTTGCTGATAAATAAATTTGTTTTTTCAAATATTGAAATATTTGACAGCATGACTGCCATCAAATCTGTAACACGAGAAAACTCCACTACCATCAGGAAACCACCCTTCTGTCCTTACCCCGATGCCTGGCATGGCAGCTATGGCCCAGACAAAAAAATCTGTAGTTACGGAAATCTATGGATCACTGTCTCTTCTCAGAGCAATAGGCTCAAGTACAGCAAAACAAGTTTACAACTTTTTGGGGGTTTTTGTGCTATCCCATTTCCATTTGACTGTAATACAACACAGTTTAGTATTAGCTGATGCACTGCCTCCCTTGAAATGAGCTCTCTAATTTGGGAAGAGATGAGCCATTAAAGTCTGTCTTAGCATGCAACATCAGTATTTCTGGAAGTGTGATGACCTAAAAGCAAACAATCTTATCCTGGTTTTCTTTTCAACTTTCTTCTAACACTTCCCAAGAAAAATTATTTATTTCACGAAAACTAACTTCACAATACAAGACCTAGACAAAATATTTTTCTTCACCAAGGTGAAATCCAAAGTATCACTAAACCTGTCAGGTGTAATAAATTAAAATTTTGATATGTTTCATGTCATTAATACCTTAGTAATGCACTTAGAAACAAGCATGAATAGAACTGAATACCCAAAAAGGTAAATTTAAAAAAAAAAAAAAAAAGCGTAAGAAAATATTTACTACATAGCATGAGTTACTTGAATTCAGGTACGTATTACATTGACTTTTAGCTTTAAACTTCACTAGGCCCATGAGAAGAACGGCCCATCCTTGGGAAGACAGATGTGTACTGCAAGTCAATGCTGTTGAATGCAGTAGAAAGAACAAGAATGTAAGTACACTCTGAAGCAAGCAAACCTTGAAATTGTCACATTTTTGTCCCAAAAGTTTTCTTTGCAAACTTTCTTTTTTTACCTACCAGTACACAAACTCAAAGGGAAATAGGAAGTCCTCAAGTTTAACACACTTCCAGGAGTAATGCACACCTGAAGACAGACACCATTAAGTCTATTAACACATTAACCCAGTAACTCCTTTTGTCTGACAGAATTGCAGAGCTAATAGGTACCTCAGAAGAAACAGCAGCAATCTCCCATCAGAATTGTTCTAATTCCTTGCTTTTTGACACATAACTAAGTCAACAGAAAGGTAGAAAAATGCCACTTTTTAAAGCACTTCTCTATTATCATTTTAAACGTGTTTTAAGAAAAACAAAGGTGGTGGTAGAAATGTTCTCCTCCTATGCTCCCCTCTCACCACTCTGGTAGGATTAACTTCCTGGCCAGCCATCAGAAGAATTCACACTTTCACTATAAAGATGCTACATTAAACCAAGACAGGTGCCTTCATATGCAGATGGACCACTCTATCAACTGAATCAATCTCATTTGCTAGACAATGGAAAGAAAACCCCAGCACATTTCTTTCACAATTGACTAATGCAGCAAGAGACCTTTGAAGATGAGTATCTGGGTTTCCAGGATGTTTTCTCTCCTTCACCGTGGGTACCACAAAGCTATCGTTCCAAGCAAAATAATACCATCCTCATTCTTGGCAACCCCTTTCCTAAGCATAAATCTGTACCTCATCATAGCAAGCTGAATACAGAGAAAAGCAGAAGGCACAAACTAGTCACACATGCCTATGCTCTGAAGGACAGAGTAAACGTTATGAAACTAAATAAGCAGAAAACACTGCAAAGACTGGGGGAAAAGTACCATATATCTCGAGTGTGTTTTAGTTCTTTGAAATGTAGAAGACTTAAGTGGATTGTTGTTTTTTTTTCTCCTACTCTAAACAGATTAATTTCCATTTCTTAAGATTCGTTAGTCGGCATTAGCATAATGTCACTGAGCCTCAAATGATCATCAGGAACAGGTGGCATCAACTGATCATTTGTACAAATCAGTGCAACACCAATATACCATACAGCATGCCACAGGAATTTATAATATGAAACAGATTACCAAATCCAGAAGTATTTCTATATTTTACACACAGGTATAATCCTTGAGCAAAGATTTTTTTTTATTTCACTTAGAAATACAGCAACAGCAGTTTTGTGTTAGCATACCGCCTTCACTGTATGAGCTGCTGTGCAACAAAGAGCACAAGACTCACTGGGCCAAAGAAAGTACAGTTTTGTGGTTAGGGCATTTACTCAGGGAATAAGAGATCTATATATCCATCAGGTTATGCATTTTGCAGGGGAGGAGGCCTACTTCTCACCAACTTTGTTTCAAACTTCTGTCCAAAACAGTTATTTGAACAGGCAAAAGGAGTTTCTTTACCTGACCTGTTTGTTCAGGACAGCAGTACTGAACAGTACAATGCAACCAGTTACCATTTTTTTCTTTTAAAATGCCCATATACATGGTATCTGCAATTTGATGTGCATATTTTTTTCCCAAAAAATTTGAGGGGAAGAGACACACATTCATTTCTCAAGTTTCCACAAGTAATTGTTTAGTTGAGAAAACTTGCAGGTAGTATACAGCTGAAGCTTTGACTTATGATTGAGACCAAATAATCATAACCAGAATGCTGTTTCTCTCCCTGATATTTTATTGTTCCAGGTTTCCACAACCTCTCCTCTCCAATGAAAATACCCCAATAACTTCTCTGCAGCATTTACTACAGTTTACTGAAATCTCACAACCACCAGGAGACCCTGGAAAATCACGACAGCTTCAACTAAATTCAAAAACGCAGCAATTTTCCAGTAAGCCTGGCTGATAATTTTCATAACATGCTTGCTTTTTATTCATTTCCTGAATAATTCAAGAAATTTCTCCCAACTTAAATTCTACCTGGATACCAAAAAGGCCAGATTCTTCAGTATTATGGTAAAATGTCCAGTTCTCCTTTTCTCTCTGGTAAAGCCAAATGTGCTACTCATCTGGTTACAGCACAGGCTCTTCTGTCTTTAAAAGCTGTTATTTGAAATCTGTTAGAAATGGGAAACTCTTCTTCCTTCCTGAAAATTCACAGGACTTAAACAGGACTCATCTGTTAAGAGTTCACAAATGAGCTGAAGTAGAAGCAGCAATAGCAGAACATGTATATTTTTACAACCTCTTAGAAAGCCATTCCACTCGGTCTGTCCTCACAGCTATTTTTGGCTCATTACCAAACAGAACAGTTCACAGACCTTCCCTCTTCCAGGAGATTGACTGCAAAAGCTGTAATAGGGAGTACAATCTTGCAAGCAGTTTTGACCAGTGTAAGCAAAATACTCAAAAGGTAATTAAAGGAATCTGTTTCTGAAGAACTAAGTACTGCAGATGAACCCTGGCCATTTCTAGGCAAGACCAATTTCACTAACAGCATTTTATCCATGGTGCTGACGAACAAGACTTGAACCTAACAGCACATGGAACCATAACTGAAAAATCTGCTAACAACGTGAATTAGAAAAAGGTCAAATATTCAGTGTGGACTGAAACATACTTGGTGCCTCACATCAAATGCCTGCATTCTCAAACTATTCAGCTACCTCAAACTACTCAGTTACTACACCAACAAAATACAACTAATTAAATTTTGCCTTCTCCCACCTGGCAGAAAAGATGGCTCAAGTCACCACTACTTAAGCTCTTTCATTCACTGCTGGGAAATCACTCATGTGCAATGCTAGAACAAGCATCACAGCCAATCTGATTTACACAGGCTCAGAACTAACTGCAGAGCCAGCAAACTCAGTAACACCAAAGACAGAAGCACACTAACAACAGGACATACCAATTGAGTTGTTTTCTGTAAAAAAATGGACTCTCTTACAGATGCTGGTATGCCAGAGTTACATCCAGCTAAATTATTTGTTTCACTGTGGAATTATACAGTGAATACAGGTGGTTTTCATTTACCTAAATGCTCTTTTTAAACCTAAAGTCCCACGTGATGCCATTCAAAAAGTCTCAGTGCTGACCTGTTTTCTAAATAGTACTTTCCACCAAATGATTACCTAATTTTCATTGCATAACTTTATAAAGTATCTGAGTATGCCATCCTACAGTAAGTTCAAGAGAATTTTTGTTTCATATTGGACAGTGCTAGAGCTGAAGACTGTTACGTTACTTGACATATCCTCCTGTGGAATAACTGGACTGCTTTAAAATTTAAGTCTGAAAAGGACATCCAAGATAGATAAAACTGTGTAAGTTAAATAGAAATATTTGTGGTTGCAATAACCATTGTGTTTTGTGAACATGTGTGCAAGGCAACACAATCACTTACAGGTGCAAACAAACAAGGAATTAAATGAATACTGATAACTTGAGAAAGGATCAACTAAACTACTTACATTTTACTCAGTCCTGCCTGTAATCTCATTTGATTTTAGCCAGAGGAGGAAACAGAAACATAGACTTCAAAATCACTTTTTTAATTAATGTTTTCACACAAGTTGATTACTATCAGCCAATACAGTCCTTCAGTTTTAACTATTTACAGTTAAAACACAGCTTAGGCTTACATTGCTTCTGCCTGATTTTTTTTTACTTAATCATATAGTTTAAAGTAAAGAAGAAAGAATGCAAACAATGGCAGTGAGGAGATTATCTGGGGCACAAAAGAGAAAATAGCAGTTTCCTCCACCCCCTCACTCAAAATCATTTTGAGGCTTGAATCAAATACCTCCACTGAGACACATCTCCTGGTCAGGCACAGTACACTACACCTGTGGTAGTAGGTAGGACCATACAAGCTAAGTCTGGTAGGTATATATACTCAGAGGCTTTCCAGATATTTGTGAGTTATGCCCCAAATCACTTGTCCAAATGACATCAGTAACATACACTAAAAAGTATTTCTAGGCTTAAGGTGATCAAGCAGCATCTTAATGAAATTTAGAACAAAAAAATGCATAAGAAGAGCTTTACTAAAGCTTTTATTAAGCTACTAACATTTATTCAGATGTGCTGCACACACAATTCTTGTGTAAGAAACCCATCACTTCCAAACACAAAATGTTCCATTAAAATATTAACTGCAGTGAACAGATCAACTGTTTCTGGCTTGCAAGTTCCAACTTTCAAGGCAGGTGCTACCTGCTGAGATGAAGAACATCTCTTTTTCATTTTAGAATTAGCAGATCTCATCTTCTGCTACCTTCTTAAGATTCATAGATCAGGGAAGACAAAAAAAAAATAAAATCTTTCTGCTCTAGTTCCTGCTGAAGTGAATCAGTCCAAAGAAAATACTCTTTCCAATTACTAAACTGGAACTAACTAAATCACTAGTCTGCCAAACCTTGCCTGAAAGTACTGGTGTTGGGGGAACAGGGGTAGGAAGACAACAAAATAAAAAGAGAACAGGCTTTCCTTTCTGAAAAAGCTACATATGTTGGTACAATGTAACAAATACGAGCTTTCACTGAACATTATATATGATTTAAAATAAGTAGTTTAAACACATAAATTAAGTTAGTAACATAACAAATTAATACCTTAAAAATAAATCTGAATGCTTGTTATTTTAAGGTATTAAGGTCTCTTTTTAATATCCATCATTTCATTCACACCAGAAAGAGAGCAATAGGTAACATTAAAGCTCAAGGAAATTTGTTCATCTAATTCATTTGGCAGCAACATAGCAGTTTTTACTGGAAGTTCCTGGAGCCCACCTTCTGATCACTGAATTTATTGTAAACAGTCATATACATCTGCAGAAAGAAAAAAGCACAGTTTTTAAGTTACGGCAGCGTACCTTAATCTATTAAGTACAGATTTGCCTTTATGTAATAAGTCTCTAAATTGTTGTCTATGTGATTGCATTTACAAACGTTTACATTTCCAATTAACTAACACCAGCCAGCTTTCAGCATAGGCTAGCAAGTCCCATTCAAGCTGGTGCTTTCTTCTTTTGGAGACAGGAATGGATCTTCAAGCAACAAATGGTACCTTAACAGCCTAACTCTTCCTCCAACGGCAGAATGGCCACAAACTCACACTAGCAATATTCTTCAGCAATAGAGTCCACCTCCATAGCAGCAGCAACTATCTCAGCCAAGTGTGACAGATAGCAACTGCCAGCCCAGCAGCCCCACTCTTTTCCCACCCCACAGCAGGCATCAAGGCAAGATCACTTTGGCCTGCCATAGACTATTTTAGTTAAGACAAAGTCCCCTTTTCCCCTCCCCCCCCACCTCCCAATAATGACTGCAGATATGTGATGACCAAGTGTAATATATGGGAAATAAAAACCTGAATGCTTTAGATTGAAGATTTTGAGATCTTGAGGCTAGACAAAAGTCTAATTTAAAGAGAACTCACTGTTTATAAAACATGCTGCATGCATAGATTGACTACATCTACCAATCCAAACAAGTAGAAAAATAACACAGAACATATTACATAAAGATGAAGAACAAAATCAAGACTATACAAGAGAAATTAAGGAATTTAAATTACAATTCAGTTGTAGATCTTCATGAGCATAGCCTTCCTTTCCTGAGTTAGTCTCAGGCAGACAAGCACAAATGGCCCAAGAAGAGTTACCTCAGTCGACTGTGCTACTGATTTACCACTACTTTATTACTGTTATACTGAAATATTAAAATCATATAAGCAGCATATGTGAACTCAGGAGCTGTAACTACATACTAATGCCCACAGACATTGATTTTAAGTAACAAATACTCTTAAAAATTCAAGAGGCTATTCATATGAAAGCTGATTATCTGGCTTATTATCCAATTCAGTATATTTACTGAATCTGTATTCAGTAAATATACTATTTTCATTAATATTTAAGGGTCATTTTTTGTTTTCCCAGAGAGAGACAGAGTTTGCAAGTCAGAGAACACACATCCAGGCATTTACAATCTTAGCACTCTTTGTGAGGGTAGATGGCCAAAGGCAGGATGAGGGGAGAGGTAATAATCTCTTTGTCACTACTAATTATTAATTTAGAAGTAGCAAGTCATAGCTAAGTGAGAAGAAAAAGAGATTATTGAAGTGGCAAAAGCAGCAATAACACTACAATTTAGAACAAATTTGTCAACAAAACTTAAAAGCCACACCATTCCATTATCCCTGCACAACCAACGGCCAGAAAGTTCTATCTCAAATTCAGCAGTTTTGTTTTACGATCCATACAGGAACAAGTATGCTTAATACTCACTTGAGCAGGAAAAACAAGATAACGTTATAACAATCCACTTAAACAAACAACTCCATATTAACACATTTTTCAGTATTTAAAAAGTGCACAGGAATTACAGGCAGAAGCAATGTGTTTGGACCTGAAAATTAAGTTAGCAAATGGATTTTTTGATCAACGACTAATAAATCTTTAATTGTGAGTGTGATCTGGCTCTAAAACTGAGACCCAAGCACTGAACAAAAGCACAGGCATGCATGGTGATTTGCCCTATGATTTATGTACACTCACTTCATTAAAGATACCTCTGCAAGTAGCTGCAAACTGAATTTCACAAGTTACAAGTGTCTCTTTTCTGAAAGCCCCTTTAGTTTTCCTGTTCAAGCAAAAAACTGTTTCCCACACTGAACATAGAGCAGATTATGGAAATGGTCAACTGCAACAGCCATTGACGTGATTAAATTAGTACACTCCTAGAGTAAGGGAACAAGTAGAAGAGACATATTGTAGGAATATCCCTGAATATACCACGTAACAAGTAGCAGAGCCCATAAAAAGGAGGGAAAGAGTCAGGAGAAAAAAGGCAGCATGCCCATAAAGCTTACTGTCAGAAGACTGAGGATACAACTATGTTGACAGATATTTGTTTGGCCACCTACAGCATATACAATATTCTGGACGATACAAAACACAGGGTGGAAATTTTACAAATGAGCGGCCTCATGACACATTAGGTATGTCCACTACTGTTTTCGAAATCTCTTCAGAAGATCCTCCAAGTCACCTGGGAGCCACTACCTTCAAAAGACAGGAACACCAAGCATCAGACAGTGCTGAGCAATGACTAGCAAGCAGCTCCCAGATTTCTCATTCTCGTAGCACAAAGGTCATACTGGGGGCAGGGAGAAAGGTACAATCCAGGTACATACATAATTTCACATGCTAAAACAGATGTCAGTAAAAATTTAAAGACGTTATAGTGGCACATTGAACTTCTATGAAAACATTGGGTTCAGTCATACTATTTCAGCTGCTTAACTGAAGAAAAATATTAAGAATTTGAGTTACCTTGGAGGTTTGTGATACTGGCATAGGAAGTCAAATCTGTCATCTGGTACAGGTACTCGACTCTCATTTGGATCAATGGTACAGAAAGGAAAATTTTCTGCTGCTGCTTGACTCTTTGTTAGTACATTGAAAAATGTTGATTTCCTATAAACAAAATACACACTTTCTTAAAGAAGTTCAAATTAGAAGCATTTAAAAGGGCTGGATAGAAACACATCTTATTCCAACCCAAAAGCAATACTGAACTTACCCTTTACTTCAGTAACAGTGACCATTGCCCTGATTCTTCTAGTACAAGACACTTTTCAAATACACATACAGAGTGTCCCATTGAAACCCAATGTTTACCTCTCTTCCCTGTCCTTTAAAATTCCTTAAGTGACTATATTGCACACGTCAGTTCGCAAAGAAATTTTAAGCCAAAAGCACAGCACAGCTCTCCTGGCCACCACTTTCCAAAGTGAGGAACCAATAAGGATGCTCGAAACTTATTCTGAGTGAACTAATTTTGCCAAGACTCACCAGCTCTTTCCACAACTGTATTGTTTCCTCAGATCTATTTCTGCATTAACAAAATTTCAGTGTCTAAGCAATGAAAGTCAACAATCAAAAGAGAAAAGAGGGGCACAGAAAGCAAACCACATTGATTAATCAATTACAAGTAATCTTTTGTCATATAAAGATACAGTTCTACCCTACCAAAGATTTTTCATCCTTGTTAAATAGCAATAGAAAAAAACCTGCAAGTGGTATCAGGGCAGGGGGGGTGGGGTGGGTATGGTAAGAACATTTTCACTTGCCAAGTAGCAGATCATTTTGTTAGTTGGCATTTATTAAACCAAAAAAGAGCAATTCATGAGTTATTGCTGAGAGAAAGTTCTTAACCCTTGAACCTTCTGCCATAAATATTCTGGACGTTTTGGTGTTTGGGGTTTTTTTTCCGTTTGTTTTGGGTAACTTCTCAGCCACTAGAAAAAAAAAATCTGAAAGTTGCCCTGCATACAGCCAACATGCTCAAAAGTCAGCCAGTTTTCCCTGAAAGTTACATCATAAGGAAACTGCCATTTTCCCCACTGACACGTTATACAATGTTACTGCTAATAATTTCCTTTCTGCTGTGCAATTTACCTACACACTGAAAAATAAATTTTAATAAAAAGAAAGTACTTATGGCTCTGAGACATGCTCAAACTTTTCCTCTCATTTGTTAAGTATTTAAAGTTTGAGAATGCTGAGAACTTCTTTTAGCAAATGCGATACACAAATTAACACCAATAGTTTCACACGGTTATTCTCCAGGTAATTCACTGTCCTTTTTAAGTGCTTTAAGTATAGCTCCTTTGAGAAGCTATAACTACTACCGATGAGAAGCGTGACAGGGAGCAATTCATCTTCCATTAACTCCCCAAACTGTAACTCACATAACTTTGTTCATTACAAACCCTGAAGTTTCAAGAACGGAACTCCTAATGCTACTAATGACACGGTACCATTAACTGCTTCCTGTGCGTATCATCCTCCCCAAAAAAATAAAATATAAAAGGAATCTGTATGCACATATGTATTTGTATAAAAACATGTATTACACACACACAACAGTGGAAGTAAGGAAATGCAAATTACAAACCTCGGCAATCGCTAAGACTTTTCTTTAATTCTTTACTATTACCTTGTCCAGACTTGTACACACCAGCCTCACGCTACCCGAGTGTTTTAGATCGTTCCACCTATCAGTAGTTCAAGCTAAAGATTTGCCACTGAGCAAAACGATTCTAATCGTGTCTCTCTGTCCGTATACGCGTCTGTAGGCACCTATCTTCACCCAGAAACCGTGTCAGCTCACTCTACCCACAGCAAAGGCAAACCGGGGAGAGCGGGGAGCCCCCGGCCTGCCCCTCGCCCCGCCGCCGCCCCCAGCCCCGCGCTCCCCTGACCACCTACCCAACGTTTGGCAGCCCGACGATCCCGATCTTCAGGGACGTCCCAAACCTTCCGATGATCGGGTGCGCTTTAACCCCGTCGCCTCCCTTTTTCGGGGGCATCTGAAAGCACAGAGCAGCGCACGCTCAAGGCCCCGCGACAGCCGCGGCTCCGCCGCGCACCCCCCACCCCGTCCCCTCCCGGCGAGGCACGCTCCGGCAGCGCGCGGCGGCCGAGCCGCCGCCTCCGCCTCAGGAAGGCCGAGGAGAAACCCCCGCCCCCGCCCCGCGCGGCGGCTCCCAGGCCCCGGCGGCTCCTCCACCGCACTCCCCCCAGCCCAGCCCGGCCCGGCGATACGACGCGAGGCCTGCGGCGAGGAGAGGGCGGGCGGGCTCGGCGCGGCCCGGCTCACCTCACCTCAGCTCAGCTGCCGGAGCCGGGCTGCGCGGCCCCCGCCTGAGAGGAAGAGGCGCGAGCGGCCCCTCGCACGCGGCCACGCCGGCGGAACAGGCGGGGACGAGGCCGCCCATTGGCGGGGAGCGGCGCGAGGGGAAAAGGTCGCTGCGGAGGGCGGGGCTCCACGCGCCGCCGCGTCCCGCCAGCGCCGCCCGCGCGCCCCCGCCCCGGCACCCGCAGGCTGCGCGCGGCGTCCGGCGCCGTCGGAGACCGTCATCAGAAGAAGTGGACAAACGTGATTCAGCTGCGTTACGCTCCGACGCCTTTGCGTTTACTTCATAAATGGCAACGCGCGTAGGAGAGCAGCCCGCCCGCTACAGAAGCAACCTGCGGAAGTGCGGATACCAGTAAAACCTGTAAAACTGGAGAATAGCGTGCATGGATAGACAGCAGACTGCTGCACGCTAGAAGATCTACACGTATCCTACTATTTAATTTAAACATTAATGTTCCCTTCATCAATAATAGATTGCTGTTTTGCCTTTCCGGCAAACATCCAAAAGCCCAGCTACAAAGGCCGGAGCAGGGTGGCGGGGGCTGACGCTGGTGGCTGCGGCTGTGACCGGAGACCCGAAGCCTTGGCCCTGCCGGCTCCTGCCCCGGCTCCCCACCGGTGGCTGTGTGGTGCTGGGCTCGGGGCAAGACGAGCACTGGTGACAGTGGGGCTGCTATCCCCTGCAGCCGCTGGCATGGCTGGTGGCCACAGGCTGGTGGCCGTGACAGTGCACCCGAGGAGAGCACTGGCCACCCAGGGCGCCATTTGCCTCAGAGAACAAGTGCCAAGGGGCGCAGCTCCTCCGGGAAGGGCGATGGGGCAAAACCCCACCAAACTGGGGCTGCATGAAGGCAACACCAGTGTGAGTAGCCCAGGCGGAGAGGAGGCGCCCGCCCGGGGCCCCAGGCCCTCCCCTGCCCTAGCAGCATGACCAGGCCTTCCCTGGCCACCTCAGCTCCAGACTAGGGTAGCAAAACTCACCCAGGGCTGCTGCTGCGCGTAACCCTTCCTCCAGGGGAGGGATCCCTGCCATTCCCCGGCAGGCACACAGCTTGGGAGTAAGCCACAAACAGGACAGGCAGAACTCTGCAGCCCGGAGCGTGGGGCACAGTGAGCTGTCAGGGGGGTGGGGGGTGTTCCATAACTTGTACGGTATTTCTATTACAGCTTTCCCATAACCTTGTCAGATGTCCCTAGTTACCTGCTGTCAGGACTCCCAGCTACTTCACAAAAGTGAATACTTGCATGCTTTCTATACAGAGAATTGGAATGCGAGATAAAGTCATTTAATTTCTCAGGCCCGGTTACTCAGGGCCAGAGTCGAGAGCAGAGCCCCAGGGACAGCTGCAGCAGATGGGGGCTCCAACCTCTGCCCCCAGACGAGGAGCGCTGAACCCTGCCGTGATTCCTCTGCCCAGCAGAACCCACCAAAACGGGCAGGAGGAAGTAAAAGGAGTCTGCAAGGGTTTACAATTATACTAGAAAAATTATCTCCACACAGGGGTTCCATTTAAACCTGTAAATAGGAATCTACCGTAATGAGCGATCATTATTATAATAGCCTGCATTTTTGCTGTTGCAGGAATGGCTCTACAAAATCAGTTTTGTTGTCCCTAAGAACAACAACACAGGAATGCAAAGCCCATTTATTCAGTCTTCAGATGCAAGGCTGGATTTGACCCTTGGGTCAGTTCTGGGAAGAACCGACCAGTTTCAGAAGTCGGTATTTCTAGGAGGTATTAGGTAACACAGCATGTAAATTTAGGGCTGCACTGAAAGTTCTTAGAATAAGGCTTTTTCTTCCATTTGCTGTTTCAAACAAACAAGTATATAATTTTAATTCATAAACAGAATGAAGAGAGTTAACCAGCTGTAAGGGTCATTAAGATCAACAATTCCTCTGCATAGCATTGTTTTGGTTATATAATTTGTACAGGAAAAAAAAATGAGTAATTATTACAACTTGTCTGCATTCTGTGTCTAGATCAATTTCTTTGTTCTGCCGTAAATCTGTGCTAATGTTATCTTCAGAAATTACCAGGAATATAAACACTTACCTTAGTCGTATGTGCAGTTTCCTTTTGTGAGTCTTTTAAAATATTTTGACCAGAAAAAGAATTCCTTTTTCATCTAACTTCATCTAAGTTCTGTTAAAAGAATTTGCCAAAAATAAATAAATAAGTCTTCAGCAATAAAAACAACAGTTCTCTCAACCTAAATTGGCCCTGTCAATATATGTGATACTATTATTTAGGATGTCTTTCTCTGTAGGCTTTTTTGGTGAATGTGAACTCCAAAAGCTTTCTGAGATGATTATGGCTTGCAAGGAAACTGTGAACAAGAACCTGGACCCTTGTGGAAATAATAACATAAATAAAAGGGAAGCATCAAGACACAAAGGGTAACTGTTCACTGCAAGTAGAGATGTGGGCTCAGATTTCCTGGTTTTCTGTTTCCTGACCCAACAAATCCTACACCAGGGCAGGAAGCACTGGAAAGGTGAAATACCCAGCACCCAGAGAAGTACCCTGAGCATCTGTATGCTTTTTGCATTCAAAGGATCGCTGGTGGTGGTTGGGCACATCACTAGATTTTTGTTCATGCATATCTAGCCATTTATAAAGATACCGTATGGTCAAGGGGAGCCCGTTGTAAACACATTGGGACTTACTTATAACAATCCACATGGCAATTTAATAAATAATACAGTAATAATCCTCTTGAGAGGATGATCTGGGAATAATAGATTTCAAGAAGGAAAGATGAAATCTCTATGAATCTATGAAAAATGAATTGTGGAATTTTATAGAAGCCAGACCAGAACTCTTCAAAAAATTAAGGAAATTTTCTTTAACCTAGGCTCTGCTTCTCTGAACCATTAAAGACAGACACCATCAGTGTTTGCCTGCTAAGAAAATTGAAGGAGTGAAGGCAGTAAAAACTGTTCTTATAGCATGCCCTATTTTAAGTCTATAAGACAAAATTCTTAAAACTTGAAAAACACCAGAGTGAAGGAGTCAAGGTGAGAGTAACATCAGATTATATATCATCTCTGTCACAATAAAAGGAATATAATCTTGAACATTTTTTAAAAATATTTTTTTCCTTTTTTCCTAAGAAAGGATATTTTAACTAAGCCTAATTTGGAATTACACATAAAAAATGGCTGTTACAACTTTTTTTTCCAGTGATGAGATTTTTGCAACAATATATATATACATAGTTGACAAAAAGAATGCCTTATCCAGAGATTTTCTACTAGTATAGTGACAATCAATGATAGTCAGTTCATGCTGGTAATATGCTTACATGGTCTTTCTGCTGTCTGAAAATCTAACACTATACATTCAAAAGGAAAAAAAAAAATCAACCAACTAATTCAGATTAAAGTATAGTTAGCTGTTGAATGACGCTAATGGATTACTACACCAAACATCCAGAAATACTGACATTAACCAAAAATATTTAAAGCAGAGCAGCCCCTGCATCTTTCACATACCTAAACTACAAACTTCAGTAACCAAAATTGGTTTCCTTTTCAGCAATAGCATATACACTCCTTAGTTTTCCACCCTTCTAAAGCTCAAGACAGCCCATTTCTATCCATACTTGCCCTAAAAGTAGGGTTACGCAATTGGAAGGGGTGGATTTGCCTAGCTCAATTAGTAAGACCACAAACTTTCTGAAAGGCTACTTCTGGAGAGCTCTTCCTTTTATTAAACATTCTCACCATCCTAAGATTTTGTCAGACATTTTAGTTGTCCTTGCAGGCGTAATAGCTCTCAGAAGATAAACTTGTTGACTGTCTCCATAAACCAGAAATATTTAACTCTGCTGAATATTTGTCTGTGACCAGAAAGTTGGTATTTGGCTAGCAGCCAGTTAAGTCTAACTTTTTTTTTCCTCGCCAGTTCATAAGCACAATGCAGGCATAAGCAGTTTGCTACGTGAAATAAAGGAGAGAGCGTATATATGTGTGTGTGTGTATATATATATACACACACATATATAAAATAATAGGGCCTACAATAGGTATAATTCTGATTGTAGCTATCTGGGAAAACAGCTGAACTCTATAAGAGGAAAATAAATTGTTAAGATCCTGACTACGTTTGTTGCTGTACTTCAGTTGGTCTACATATGGTTCAAAAGTTAGTGCTGTGTGCAAAAATTTGCAAGTTTGAAAATAATTTTTTGATTTATGCTTTTCATACAACTATATCTATACAACTTTTCATACATGCTATAATAGCCCCCTCCCCCCATTAACCCCTATATCTAATTTACTGTACACATGGCCACTTCACTAAATACAGACACGTGACTTTAAAGCATTTGATTCTTTCAGCTAGAAATCATCTCTTGGCAATGTAACACTTCATCTTACATGCTTTTGATTTCAAGTTGCTTTTAAGAGTCATGGTTTGCCTTATTTGCTTGAACGTTTCTACCCAAATCTGTCACAACAGTGAAAAACTCATTTTAAACTGGCATACATAGTTTAAACCATAATAATCTTAACCACATTACATTCAAAATGTGTTTTATAAGTTTAATGGGGGAAAAACCTCTAGAGAGCAGTCATTTCAATGTCAACTCTCAACACAGAAGTACTGCACAAATACAGCATATTGTACAGCTGGAACACGTGCAGAAGTCAAACAGCCCTGGAGCAACTCTACCTGATTAAAAACAATGTTTAACAGAGAGTAATAAAACAAACACTTTGTGGTTAGTGCCACCAACATACTCTGCTTTTTGCTGCCCAGAACATATATTTACTGCAAAGTCACCATTAACTGCAAAAATAAGTGGGTTTGTAGCACTGAAAGAATAGACAGAGCCCCTGATCCTTGCTGTGACCAGGCAATGTTCAGTGCAACCCAGGGGGTGAGAAGAACACAGCTGCTTTTGCACAGCAACACTCGCGAATTGCCTGGGTCCGTGCTACTTGGAGGGAACTGGATGGCTCCCAGTAATAAATACTCTCAGCACTGAAAGGAAACATTACTCAAAGGCACAGGCTAAACTAAATGGCGTTCACTGAGTTCTGTGAAGTTTAAAGGTAGTCATCACCCAGCTGAATTGTGCTTTAATACAATATTTTTAAACATCATGTTTGGTAGGGTTCAATAGGGTTTGTTCTTTTAACTGTGGGTCCAGCCAGTTTCACAAAGAATCTAACCTTGTACCATTCTTCATACACTTAAATTCATACTATACTTTGAGGTTTATACTTACTTGTTTAGATGCTTTTGTATTGTGCTAACTATCCTTGTCTGAAGAACGGTAACAGGTTGTTAATGATGTTAGTGCTGCTCCAGACTCAGTCAGGATCGCTGTGGTGGCGTAAAGCATCTCTCACCCCTTTCTGCAATATCCCAGACTTTGGGAGTCTAGAAGCACATAATGCAGAATAGTCCAGTCTGCCACATATTAATATTTCTGGATCACAAGGCTGGAAACCTCAGCTGAATTTCATAACTTTAACACAGATAGTGTCACTAGCAGGCATAATGCCTACGGAGATGCTCATAGCAAGAATAGTGAAAGACAGGGTCTCTCACAGAGAGAGAGAGAAAGCCAAGCAGAGGTACTATAGTAGGAGAAATTACCTGAAAATTAATTACATTTTAGTTAAAAAATGACAGGTCTACTTTGAACTTTTCAGTAGCCTAGCAAAATGACAGCGTAAAAGCAAGTACCAATCTAAAATACAAATACTTCCATGATTTCTACTAACAAAAAGAGAGAAAAAAAATCTTAATTTGGGATTGATCCTGGAGTGAGCAATACTAGGCTTTTTCTGGGCTTCAAAGATGTTAGGACCATTCCAGCACGACCAGAATATTTTTCTTTTCTACAAATGAAAAAGACATAAAAGGACTGTTAGAAGAAAAGAAATGGTACTGGTCTAAGAAAAAAGTTCCAATTTCATTTTAGTTAGTGCTGGGGAAGGTAGCATTGAAGACTGGATTAATCAAGACCCTTGATAGTTGAACAACCAAGTATAAGAAATGAACGCAAGTTAAATACTTCTTACACCTTGAAAGCTAGTATTGAACATGGAACGAGATGCTCTAACCTACAAGTGAGGAGACTTCTGTCTCTGAATTTGGGCTGTACCTGTATACTTATTAAAATCAAACACCAAAAAACTGCAAGAATACTGACTAGGAATAAGCCCACAGAAGGACTTATTCTGGAATCTGTTTTCTACAAATCTTTGGGCATATTCAGCAGACTGGGAGATGCCTGCAAGGAAGAAACTTTAGGGAAAATTATACTTTTTTTCTATAACTTGTCTCTAACCCTTAGATTTTGTGGGAGCACAAGTTTGAAGTTACAGCATAGAAAGCTAAAATAATATAATATTTGACATTCAGTCTAGATTTTTTAACTGTGTGCAGTTAAATGTCCATGCAAGAATAGTAGACTTGCCAGCTTTCAAAGACATTTCATGTTTCTCTTCTAGGGCACAAAAATATTTGTGATGTAGTGTTTTTATGATAGATTCAATGACTTAATTTTGTTTCATATACTGAACATAGTACAAAAATGTAGTGAGAGATCTGTATAATTGAACTCAAAAAAGTGTTCTCAGAGAAAAAGCCACAAACCTCATTCTGGGCTGGCTTAACGTACATTAAGCTAGTTACTTTCTAGCCTGGTGAGATACAGTCTATTTTGAGGGAAGAACAAGATGAGTTATCTAATAAGCTACATAAGTAAAATGAAAACTATACTATAATTTTTATACACTACATATAGTTTGCAAAATGACTGTAAAATGAAAACTAAACAAAATTTTGAAGTACATCATGCAGAAATTCTTGTTTAAAATTTTAGTTATTTTATTTTACAACCTGAAGAGTTCAGATAAAACCAATTAATGCTATGATTCATCTACATTTCTAGAGGCTGGAAAAAACAGTTACCCATGTACTTCATGAGGAAAAACTGTGTTTTGCCTCATGAAGGTACATTGTTAGGATGATCAAATGGGTGTATACCTCAGTCCAATTCAGAAATACTGTGGTAGCACTGCACCCCTTGAGAAGGTGGGATGACACTTTGTGTTCTACACAGTGATTACAGTGACCTCTGTAAAAACAGTGGAGATCTGTCATGTAGAATGCTTCAGCTTACATGTTGTAAATACTATCAGCAAACTGCTGGCATTGTATTCTTGTGGTTACGATAAGAATTCTGTTACTACTTCCTACTAATTCAGCTCCTGTATTATTAAAAAAAACAATTTTAAAAGCAATTTAAACCTTCCATCATACAGGTATTATTTTTCTTTAGATTCATGGTAGTGTTCTTATTTATAAGAAAAAGTCAAATACAATTACGCCTCATTTAAGCGTTCAGGAGAGGACCTCTTTCATAATTCTTTACTTGGAAAAGCTTAACAGCACAGCAACACTTCACTCAGCACCAATGTTTTTCCCATCATTTACTTACAAAGTCGTTTTCCTAACTTTGTTCCAAACTGTGAAGTACTCTGATCTGTAAATGTAGGATTTGTTGTGTTGTAGCTTAGGAAACAGCTTGTATATGTGCACTGTTGGTGCTGCCAGCATAAACCGAGAGTCCACAGCAACTGCAGAGGTCCCAACAGTCCTCATCATCACGGACCAGTAACAGTCACAGCTCCTTGCAGGCGCCATCATCTGTAACGATTGTTAAGGTGCCAGCGCAGCTGAACACAAACCTGTGTTTAGCAGTCACCTTCCCATTGCACCCCAAGCCCTGTTTCCCCAAAATGAGAATTAGATGCACATCAGTAGTAGGAAGATATCACAGTCCTGCCTGGCTAGCTGCTGGGATGGAGGATGCACACAGCAGGACAGAACAGGCCACACCAGAAAGGCTCACCGACCGACCTGAGAACACCTCTGCAGAGGAGCTCTGGAAAGACAATGAAGTCCTGCCACCAAACACCGAGAAATTATTTATCAAGTGGTAAAGTTTAATATCACCGTGTTAAGAAATAAAGCATGATCACAGAAATCCTGTTGCCTCACAATCCTAATACTTTTGTGGACACAACCATAGCATGACGTAAGAGCAGGGAAGCTTAGATACAGATTTTGCTGATAGGGATTTCAGAACCCAAAGAAGTTCTGCACAGGGATTTTCAGCCAGAGTTGAACTATGGGCTGCCACTATGTAATTCCTGCTTCCCTGAAGAAACATGAGACCATGGCCCATCAAAAATAACTGTTCTTCTGGCAAATCTAATCTACATCTTTATATATATATGCCAATATTTTATATCCCCGTGTCCCTTTTAAGCCAAAACTTTGCCTTATGAAGTATTTTTATTCCTCTCAACAGCTTTACTTAGATCATTATGTCTTGACTACCACGTACAAGAAAGGTGAGCGTGTTTACAGCCAGCGCAATGAGAGCCCTGAAGTGGAGAAGGCTGGTGAGCTGCGGGGAGGCACTGAAATAACGTCAGTGACCTGCCATGAGAAGGAAAAACGTGCACTCTTGTGTCAGATGCAAAACCTTTAATAGTTTAATTTGTTACGTAAGAGGAACAGATCGACTGATTGTATCTCTGCAACACTGAAATTTTGCCTGTCATGAGAAATTTTCATAGGGAAGAATGATCTTTGTCGGGAAAGGTACTCACTCTGCTTCCTCGCTACGGGAGGTCTTACGACGTTTGACACGCCGGTTACAATTTACAGGACTCCTGACAACATCATCTGAGAAATTACACATTTGTGTTGGTCTTTTTTAGAAATCAGGTTCTTAAAGAGTGACCCCTTGTCTCTAACCATAGGCTATCTGACGAGAAGTGAATGCAGCTGTCAGATGGTGGGGCAGAAATTTTTAATGTCAAGAATTCGAGAATGTCTGAAAGCTCCACAGCCTGTAGTCATGGCTGTCTGACATGAGTGGGCAGCTTAAGTAATTTGAGAAGAAAAGTTTATCTCCCGCCTGCACAGAGCTCTGACTGCCAACCTATAGATAAGACATATTGACTCTTTCTTCATCTCAAGGTGGGCAATAATATTTGCTTGTATGTTATATGAACTTAAAGTGGAATATATTACTAAAGATTTGAGGTGCCTAGCTGCCTTGGACTGCCCGGGGGAAAAAAGTATATATCAAAGACTGGTATCTGAAGACGTACAAGATCCCTTTAAGACATTTATAGATCACTGGATATCAGAAAATATTCTTCTCTTACTTTCCTGAATATCTCATCTATAAACCATTGTTTTAAAGTAAATGTTATGTGCTGGTAATTAATTTTTCTATAGTTCTTTTTTAAGATTTAGGTTGTGATTGTTTATCACATTTCCCATAATAACATCTGTTGTAAATTCTGTTCATTTTTGTGAAGGTCTCATGATCCAATCTCCAACCTATTTAAAAGAAAATGCTTTGTGTGCCATTTTGTACGCGTGGCCATTTGGAGTTCTATTTCAGCTTCATTAATATTGATGCAACTTGTCTCTCCACTCATTCTCAGCAGATTCTTTGAAATTAATCTTCAGCATTTGCTGTGATTTGTTTCTGTTTTGTGCTTCATCCCCGAGTCCAGCTCTTCTCTAGTTAATTTTGTTTTCTTTATTTTTATCCACTTGCTATGACTGTTCTACTACTTGTGCCACTGTGGTGTGTCAGTCCTTTATGGGATCCCTGTTTCGTCTCTGCCTTTCACTGTGATTTTCCGTCATTATGGGCCTCTTGAATAAAAATGTAGCCCTTGTTTCTGACAAAGTCCATGTTCCTTTTCTTTTCTTTCTGTGTGATTTTCCATCATTACAGTTCTTAAATTTCTTGAATAATGATATATACTATGAACAAATGGATGGAGCAGTAATGGCTTCATCAGTGTTTTCTAAAATATATCTGCAGCTTTTAGAGCATACGGTGCTACAGCAGAGTCTGTGCCATGTTTGTAAAAGCATGATTTTAAAAGTGTATTTTGTAGCCTATTGACTATGCCACTCTGCATTAATAATTCGCCTTCTTTCTAACATTATCTACTTCTCAGGATAGTGGTTCCAAAATGATATTGAAGTTGAGGAATAAGTATTAGCACCATGCATCTTTGAATGAAATGGTGAAAACATAATCACTTTGTGATGTTTACAGCACTACTACTATGTTGTGGGAATAACAGGATTCTTGTTAGGCCTTTTACATGTAGGATGTATTAATAGATTTCAGGATCCTTATTAAAAGAAGTCAGGGTTCTAATCTGAAGCAGCGTATCCTAATAAATGAGTAATCAGAATAAATGCCTAAAAATCTACCTGTAAAAATGTGATAAACGAAAAGTTGTACTTCAGTACTAATTAGTTACGTTTCAGTTATATCAAATACATGATGGAAACCAAAAGTGTGAAAACATTTAGATTTAAAATCTCAATGAATAATGTCAGTTCACTGATTTGAACAGTGGAAATCTTTAACATGCCATAATGTAAATTGGGGTAAAAATAGGAATCAAAATATGATAAAATATTTTCTGCCTTATTTGATATAGTGGCATAGAAAAGTAGTCCAAAGTCCTTTAGTGATGGTAAAGGGGAAAAAGTTAATTATAAAACATTAACCAAGTATGTCAATGACATTTACTTTTTTTTTTTTTTTTTTTTTTTTACATCCTCTGTTAAATTATATCCATTAGTGTTACATATTGGATGACAGATGGAAAGCTCAAACATCTCAAAGATCTGGAACAGCTTGCAGAAGTAAACCATTGTTTCCAAAAACATTTGTAATAGTACTTATAATTGGCTACAGTCTTCCCACCAAAATAAAAGGGTCTTTTGTTTTTGTTAGAGAAAACCTGGTTCCTACGTGCAGTCTTCCCTTCCATTTGAATTACAAGTCTCCAACATCCCTGAAGTTCTCTAAGGGAGCGAGATGTTCCGTTTGGTGACTCTGGCTCATAGCCCAGGGGATGGAGACATTGTCCCCTTCCCACCAGGGCAGCTGGTGGCCTGAAGCAGGCGAGCTACACACAGAACCCCAGCCAGACACTCAGGGTGACACCAAGGCCAGCAGGAACAGAATTCCCACAATACCTGAGCAAGAAGAGGAAAGCAGGTTTGGTAACACTAACCAGGATCAGCCAGAAGTCCAGTTACATGCCAGGAAAGCCAGCAGTGGCAAAGCAGGTCTTTGGCCAAGTCAGGTAAAAATGGGATGGAGGTTGGATCATGAGACTTCCACAAAAGGTCACAGAAGTAGGGGCAGGCACGCCTGCAGCCTCATACCCCAGCACTACCTCTGCCCGAGAGCTACGCCTACAAGCCCGCAGCAAGACCCTCCTTCCACAGCTGCGTTGGGGCAGCCGGAGCCCAGGGCACAGCCGCACACCCCACCAGAGCGGCACCGGGCGCAGGCAGCCAAGCCCCTGGGTGGGTGGGAAGGGGCCGCAGTGCCCTCGTGCTTCACCCAGGGTCCCAACTCAGGCAGCTTTTGGTAGCTGGTGCTCCTTACTTTGGTGCCCTGATTTAGCCTGAAACACACAGCTGAGAACGTTTATGTATCCTATTCTGTTTATCTTCCAAAGAATCAGTGACTGTTAATAATGTCTATATTAGTGATTCCTTCTTGCTACATTCCCTTACAACGTGAGCTTGGTGCCCCAATGGCAGCTATTCAGCTGCGCTGCAGGTTCAGTGAAAAGCCTTGAGAAGATTGCTAATATATGATATGTATCTGCCAAATGATGTCCCCACTCCAGCTTTCTTCCCTGGTGGTGTTTTGTGGGTTGGAATGTGTAGGTAGGTGGCCAGGTTTGAAGAGGTGCATTATGTTAAGTTCAGTAACAATGAAGTGTTGTTATTTTTGGCTAATGCTAAAGTGTAACTAGTGTATGGCCTGACAAACACATCTGAAACATTTACAGCCTCTGGAACAGAAATCTGCACCATCACTTACAAGGCTGTGTCCAACCATTCTAGTGAGAAGACAGAGATTGTTTTGCAGCACAAAGTGGGAGAAGACTTAACAGAATCAGTCACGCTTTTAGTGGTACCTCTGCTTCAATACCCAATTTATGTCAATTTGTACCCAATTTTCCTAAGTAGGTGGTTGAGAACAACATTACTATTTTTTTATCTTCCAGGTAAAGATATTTCTCTTTTCATCTTAACCGAGATAAGTTACAAAGTCGCTTCTCAAATGCAAGTTTCAGCCCATCACTGAATAACATGAATGATTGCGTCTTTTCTTAACCCTTAGATTGGAAGCATACTCGCACAGTCTGAATCTGCAAGTTTCAGTCCTAACTAACAATTCTTTGTTTCAGAGAAGTACTGGCGAAACTAGTATTTGATCACTATCCCTATCAATCTCAATACATATTTCAGCTAAAAATGTATAAAAGGTTTCAAACATATCTAAATTGTTTTCTCCAACTCAGCAGACTTGAGGATGCACCTTTATGATGAAGGTCTTGGTTTTGTTATGTGAAGAGCCAAGCAAAGCCATGTCTTGCTTTCAAAGCAAAACGATAATTAAAATACACAGAAAAGAAAAAGGCTCACAGTAAAAAAACTGGGGTTAAAAGTGAAGAAAATAAGTCATTTAGAGTTTTGCCTCAACAGCATCTACATTTAGAACAAAAACAGGAGCTCACACATTCATTGCTTGTTTCACTGGATAAAGCTGGAAATCCAGATGAATTCAGGGACAAATCCTAGATATAGTTAACCATTTTCACAGCAATTATGCATGATAGTTTTCATGTTGCCCAAGGCTTTCTGCATGATCCAGCAAAAACAGAGGCTACTTTTATAGGCATTTAACAAGAAAGATTTTGAGTCATTGAAAGTCCACCCCAATGCAAATCTCAGCATACTCACCAACTCATCTTTTCTTGTAGGAAACTGGCAATGAAGGTCTGCCTATATCTTCTGCATATTCTTGAGCCGTTAGTGTGTGGCAACACAGGAGATCTCCTGTCAGCTCACTTTCAATCTCATGGGTCATGCATTCAAGGGAATTAGCAGCAGCAGCATTTGCAAACTCATCTATCTGCAAGGCAGAGTAAGAACTCCTCTTGATTCAGGACAAAAGCAATCTCGAGTTTCTCCTGTCATTTCTTCTGTCATTTCTGGGGTTTTTTGTTCAGCACTTGGTGTATCGCTGGAATTAGATGAAACTGAAATACCATTTGCCTCAGGATTCTGTTGAGCTTAAGATGCCCACTTCTCTGAAGAGGCGCACCATCAAGCACAAAATGCCCAAGAACAGCATTCAGCCAGGAAAGAGATGATGGTCACTATTGCCAGTATTCATCTCTCTGCTGTGATAACACGAGGCTAGATGACCTCCACAGCACTGAGACTGAAGTTACATCTGCTGTCAGATCATCAAGTGTGCTAGCCACAGAAATACCTTTCATGCCCAGATTTGCTAAAGCACTTGGTGAAAAACTCACGTTGTTTGTATAGATCATATACCAATCCCAACCACCTCCCCAGTCTGTACCTGAAAGCATGAATGAACAACAAAGCAGTGATGATGCAGCACTCACTTCTCAAAGCCAGAAGAGAAATAAGGCAGTTAAAAACCTGAACTGGCCTCTTACCTCTCACTGCACTCGGTACTTGCTTAAATGCCCTCTGCCCAGCTGAAAAGCATTAAGCTGTTTTAGAAACACCCAAGCAAGGGCTTTTGGGAAACAGTCAAAGCTCAAGGACTCTTAGGTACCCTCAGGGCTTACAAAAGAAAATCCAAAAAGCTCCTATAGCATTTCAGGAAAGTGCAAGACAAGTTAAAACCATTAATTGCACAATTACAGGTGATGTCCCATAAATTAACTTCATTTCTCAGCCATTTTTCACAGGTTCCTTTAGAAATAATCCAAAGGTCCCAGCAGTCTGTGAATCACAAATGCTGTCTGAGAGATGCTGTGTCTAAGAGTATGCTATGAATAAATGTAATTGTTACATTTACAAAATAAATATTTTTTCATTTGTTTGTTTTACTTCAGAGATCAATTTCAAATCAATATTATCTAGGACACAGTATAGTATTATATGCTACACACTGAGATTGTTTAGAAAATAGTTCCAAAACTAGTTCTACATCTTTTATTTTCTCTACTTAAGGTCAAATAAATATGTATGCACTCAATGTTCACAGAATTCTAAAATCCCCCAAAGTTGTGACTTTGACTTGAAAATAATAAGGACACGTAGCATTTTGAAGGTGGGAAAAAAGGTAAACTAATGACTTAATTTTTGATTTTTGCATCTATAAGGAGAGTTGATAACTCCTCTTTAGAATTTCAGCCTTCAATAAATTTATAAATATGCCTGGCTGCAGCTACAAGTGGGACGCAGAAGCTGCAGGATACTGAAGCCACTCCCATAACATTTAAGAGAGGGTGTACATCAAACCCGAGATTTATAGTAATGCCCTGCTATTAGACACACTTTCCCTGAAAGTGAGTCCCCCTGTTAGCCACTCGTCAGGGGACTCTGTTTACCCTGCTAGCTTCCTGAGGTGGTCTGAAGCATGCAAAACGTTTAAATTTTGGGACAACCACAAACAGCAATATCTCCAGAGTACGAAACATGATGTATTTTTTTAATTGCTCACGAAACAAGATGCATCCAAAGTGACATGGATACAAACAGCTTTACTTGAACTTGCCTAGAACTAGCTCTGTAAATCACAGACAGTAAGAAGGGTTTGGTTGTGAAGCCGCATCAGTAAAGTCAACAATCCGTCAGGTGAAAAACTCATGCTCCAGTATCTCAGAGAACAGCCTTCTTGGAAAGAAGAAATTACAACAACAATGAGGCGCCTCAGGCTTTGATTAGTCTTCCCGCAGCTGACAAAGAGCGCAGCAGTAAAAAGCATTTTGTCAGCAACTTCAGTGCTGCAGTTTTATATTCCTGTAATTCATGGAGACTGCAAGAGTTAAGCATTTTCAAAACACTCGATACCTTAAGGCTTTAAGGTCTTTCTCCCTTTTTCAGCATGTACCTTTCAGCACTATTGACTGGAGAAATATCAGGCTACTTAATTTTGAAATCAGAAATTGTGATAGATTGTGAGCTGCGGTAGGTGTGTGCATCTACAGACTGGGAATTCACCAGGGGAAGCACCTGGGGGGTGGGAGGTGGGGTGGAAATCTCCTGATTTAAAAAGACCTGAATACTGATTCTTGTGGATACTCACTAAACTGTGTTCGTGCTTAAGAAACCTGAGCAGCTACCTTTTGTTTAGCTGAGATTAAAGATGGTAATATAAAGTCTCAAACCCTGAATCAGAAAAATTTGTCACATTCCTGCTTATAAAAATGTTCTTATTAAAACGTTTATTATATTATCTCTGTGATGGGGTAAATGAACACTATGAAAGAAGTTCTGTAGTTGATTCCGAAGTTAGATTCCAGCCATTAGATAATAATTCATTTTAGGTATAAAGACATTTGATTATAAGGCTTTTATTTAATATTTACAATTTGTTTTCACAACATCTAGCTTCAACTCTTCTCAAAGAGATTAAATGGAGACTATTTTTAATTTTGATACCAACAACTGCAAAATAACCCTTGAGATTTAGTAATACCAATCCACAATTAAACAATTTGCGAATGTGGGCTAGATATAATTAGTACGGCTTGCTGAATGAGCTCTTTTCTTCGCATTTTTAACAGCCTTAGCTATGTTGATCCAAAGACAGAATCACTTCAGTGTCAATGTCCATTTTAGATACCAGTGCACTGCTGAAAGCATATTCATATTGTAACCGCTACCCATCACTAACAGAACTGCCTGTGGAAGGATTTTCTTCAGACTGCTGTCTCAAATGTGAAACTGCTCACAAATGCAGGTTATGAGTCTTTTCCATTGTACATATCTCTGTGGCTATGTACTACTCCCAGCCATTATAAATGAAAAAAAAAATAATGCTGAAATCAATGAGAATTACAGGTACACTTCACCTTCTGACAGTGTTACATCTGGACAGTTGCAGCATGACATTGGCATGTTAAATGGCAATGTGCACATTCACAACGTTAATGTATTCACAGCAAATAGCTAATTAGATTGCATTTTGCTTCCATCATAGAAAATTTGGTTTTTAAAAAAATTTACGCTTTTGGCTTTTTTTTTTCCCCCCTTTGGCTTGTCATGAAATAGAAATTAAAGTTACAAGTTTTTTCTGTTTTGGAATTTAAAAGGTATATATGCAAATGAGGCACGGCCATATGATGCCAGAGTTAGGCAGGTCTTTTCTCCTTTTCATTTAATAAAATAAATACTTGTGTGCAAACATCAGATCTCATCCTAGCGCTAATATATACAGCTAATATATAATTACTATGAGACTGGATGTAATCCTGATCTAGTAGTAATTAGGGTATAAATGAGGTGGGATTTATAAATGAACCCTTCAGTGTAGACCAGTTCAGTATCTCTTAACATCAGTTCAAGTCCTTCCATTGGAAAGACTCCAAATACAGTAGTATTTTACCTCCTTAGACACAGTAAAACTCCTTTTGGCAGAGTAAAGCTCCTTTTATCAGTAAAGTTTCAACATTTAAGAAGATTGTGAAACCATATAGGAATCAAACTACAGTCAAAGGTTCTGAGGCCCTGTGACTGATTTCGGTGTGAGCATTGCTCTTCAAGGTAGTTAGGCACAACAGCTTCCCTACGTTTACTTAGTATTATTCATATATTACTGTATTAATAAATTTGGCTGATATCCCCAAACTGTTGTCTGCTGGGACATCAATGTTAACCAAACCCAGGGTCCTGTGGACTCGCACACGATGCAGGCATGTGAAGAACAAAGCAATGGTAACCAGAGCTCCCTGTACTGCTGAAGGAGCATCCTTTCTAACCACAGAGTTAGCGGGAAAGCTCTGGCACAAGTAGAGACAACAGTATAATATATTCCTAAAGAATAGTTTAATTGGCTTTGTATAACTATTTCCCTCCTGCTCAGATATTGGTATGCCTCTGTCCCTAGTCTCCTAACCATGTGGAACACATACTCTTCTGCCACATGCTAGATTTTGTACTTTATAGTATTTAAATACCATGGCACTGTGTGTTATTAATCAAAATCTAAATATTTTGAAGCTGTTTGTTAAACAATTTTCTAGCATCAAAACCTTACAAAATGACAATCTGAGACACTCAACTGCCTTGAAGCTCTCTTCAGAGAACACTTCAAAGAGGAAGCCTTTTGTAGAGGTCACCTAACTATACTCAACCCTATAAAAGCAATGAAACATTTTTTGTTTTAAAAGTTAGAAAGAAAAAATGTTATGTAATTGTTTTAAATTGTTAGGTTATTTAAAAAGTCATGTTAAAATAGTTAAGTTCCATGACGAAACTTGTCTTATAACTTTTGACATGCATAAGCTGTAAAGCATGCTTATTATTAATTTCAGAAATAGTTTTGGATACCTACACTGAATTAAACTGTCACAGTTGATGTAATTATTAAGCAAGATTATAGACCATGCTCAGGAGTTCAAATAGTGCCCGTTTCAGAAGTCCCCTCTGTAGTTATGAGTCCTGAAGCAACCCACAATGACTGGTCACACCGGAGCAGGGTATGAAAGCTCTTTTTGTTTAAAGCTTGTCTTCTCAATCCTAGCTACAGCAGAGTGGTGTGAATGCAAGAGATTTTAGTTGTTAATAAATTTAATGCATCTTATTAGCATTTTTTATGTGCACATTCAATCAATATGGAGCATAAAAAAGGCGCATGTATTACTTGTCACTTGATTTCAAAACGGAGGATTTGTTGCCTGTATGAAGTGATCCCAGATGAGTAACCTCACTGTAGCAAATAAAATCTAGCAGGCAGTTGTGTGGGTGAACATTCTTAACATTATAAATCAAATTGCAGGCCTCTGTGGTACCACTTTCACCTCTTGATATCAAGTGATGTGTGTGATCAAGGAGGGTTAGATTAACCCCGACACAGCCCTGTTGCTAAATCAGAAGGAGATATTCCAGCAGACAGTCTAATGCTGGACCTGCTGCATCCTTAAAAGTGGGATTAACGTTCTTTAAAAGCAGAAATACCTCACTATGTGTAAGCTTTTAAATACTCCGAAATGTGGGGGAAATGAATTTACCTACAGAAATACTTTCAGCTACACATCAGGAAAAATATCTGAACTACACAGGAAAAAGTTGCTGTCTATTCTGAATTTTAAATAGAGCGACAGGATTTGTGATGCTGTTTTCAACACTGCTGTTTTCAGGTTCACTGAAATGTTCAATACCTTCACAAATGGAACAGAAGACGCACTCTCATGGCAGTAGTCGCACCAAAGCCTTATGACCAGACAACCACTTCATTTTACAATGTCATTTACCCTTGTGCAAATCTGGAATACCCTCTCCGGAATTATTTTAAACTACTCTTGTGAATGCAGGTTTATGGAAAAGAGTATGGAAAGTAAAGCACATTGGTAAGCAACACTTTTTACTTTTAAAGGTATAAAAATATTCTTTTTAGCTAGTAAAAAGAAAACATAGGCACACCTGCATACAGATGGATGTACACACTTGCACCCCTCCCCTAGAAAAGCAGCACGCCAGTATTGGCTGACTAGCTGCTAGTCATTTTGATGCAGGTAATCAACATAGAAATAACATACAGTTAAATTTTCTTCACGTCTGAGAAATTTTAGATAACAACATTGAAGTAATTCATGGAACCTTTCCTTATTCTGTGTTAACTGCTTAAAAAAAATCAAACAACTTACACTAAAACATGGTTCTAGCTGATTATAAAATTATGAAAAGCTGATTATATAATAAGCCCTGCAAAAATAGTTTTGTCCTTGTTCTCAGAAACAAGATGGTATTAGCAGACAAATTAATAAATACAGTAATCTGGACATGTTTGCCACAGTCAAGTGTGTGGAAGGCCTGGAAAAGTGATTATTTCTTAGTCATGCAAATTGCTTGAATCCAAAATAAAATTGCCAGTGTTTCTGGGGCAGCATCAGTATTTAAAGTGGATTCCTTTTCTTTTGCTTTTTCTAATTGTTTGTATAGTAACTTTTGTTTGATTGTGATAAACCACTCTCATCTACAGTGTTTACCTCGAGTTTAGCAAAATCTGTACTATGGAATAGGGAAAAAAATACTGGCCTCCCAAAGGATTTGTTCCTCCTTTCTTCCTCCTTCTCCTCTTTTTTTTTTTTTCTGTTTTCGTTGTTGTTGTTATATATACATATATATATGTCTCTAAGGTCTATCTCTTGATATTTGGTATACTGTCACTGTGTTAAAGGAGAATCTTTACAGTTTGGTCTGATCCAGTTTTTCAAGTGTGGAACACATTCTGCTGACAGGGGTCAAGTGCGTTGTCTCCTGGCAAACGGTCAGTTCCGAATCCCACCCTAACTGATATTTGCTCTTTGGGGATGGAAAAAACCCACAACGTGTTTTATAAAGCTCAAATTGGCCTTATCAAACAAAACATCTGCTAGGTTTGTGAGTGACTTGTGACAGCAGGAGACATCAGCACTGGCCTCCCCAATAGAAGTCACTGCAGTTAATGGAAGCTATTATGGAAGAATTCTGGCAAGAATATATTTTTTTCCAAACAGCTAAAAAAAATTAAAAGACAAATATGTTATGTTGTTATGGTAACAGCTATTTGAAAAATACTGTAACAAAAGGCAATTGAATATCCAACTACCACGCTGCTAGTTTGACTATTTGGGTTTCTTTTTAAGCAGTTTATTTACAGAGATCCCCTCCCTCTTCCTTATGCAGCCACAAGTGTGAGTGTGCACACTCAGGTAAGACACCACCTGCAAATAGTTTGTGTTTGCAGAGCTTCAGTCTTGGAGCTTCAAAACTCCAGATACTGCAGATTTTTACATGACACTCGAACATCCAGTGTTATATAGGCTGAGTCCCTCCCTCACGTGGCAATAAACTCACATTTTGTAGCATTTCCAGCCTGCACTTTTGGAACAAAGAGGTGGTCCTGCACTCCTGTTGCCTCATGGGCTATGGCCAGTCTCTTTGCGGGCACCACAGCTACTCCCTGGAAAAGCGCAGAATCACATCTCTGCGCTTTGGGAATCAGCACCTTCCCAACTGCTGGGAAAGCAGAGTTCGAAAAAAGTCTCAGGAGATAAAGCAGAATGCAGCAACATATCTTTTCAAGGCCTACAATTGTATTTTGCACTTTACAGTTTTTCAGAAAATTTTCTCTGAGCAAGCAGAAGTTTCTACATGCATTAACTTTAGCATCTGACTTTGAACAGAAGCATGTAGCCCTCATTCAGACAAAGCTGAAGTTAGCGCATAATGGACTTTGGGTAACAACTGAAGGGTCTGGCCACTTGATTTTACAAGCTGATGCATGTACAAGCTGATAATACAAAAGAGCTGGAGGACACAGCCAGCTCTTCCTCTTAGACCTGTGCTTTCAGCCATCATGTTTACAAAAAACCAGACAAACAGCACACATTTCTGTGGTACTCGTCTCAGGCTGAACAAACCTAGGAGCTTTGCTAAATTTCCTCCAAACCGCATAACGGAGGCTCAAGTTACACTGTATAAGTACTGCACAGGAATTGTGAACATCCTATTTCTCAGTACAGAGATAAGATTTTAGAAATGTGAAGCTTGCATTTTCGTTCTCATGACAGTAACCAATGTGGTTTATCTAACAGGATTACAAAAGGGGTGGCAGGGCGATATAGATGTTGGCTTCTAGTTATTTTGCTGTAACTGGGAATTTTGCAGTCTTGTTGTTTTCTAAATAGTCAAATGTTTGTTAGTGTCAACATTAAAATTTGCTTGTGACTGATATTAAATAGCAAAAATCCACAACAGCTTCTTTTGCAGCTCTTTACAAAAGAGAAAGCAAGCTATCTCTTCTCTGCAACCATGCAAGTTCAGCAACAACGCCCTATGGACACTCATACGTATATATGGGACTGTGTCTGGAAACTGAATGCAAACGGTGCTGTTTTCTAACCCACCCAAAAATCCCTTGAGCACTTCAGGCATTCCAGTCAAAGTGATTCTTTAATGCGGGACCTACTTACCACATTTGTTTTACATTAGAAAATGCTGTAGAGGTTGTTTACATTTGGGAAAGTCAGTGGAGAGAGATTTCTGTAAATGTTCTGGAAGGAAGATTGCACCGTTACTGTAACAAGGACAATTATGGACAGACACACGTAATAGCTGTTTAGAAAATGTCAGGAGCATTATTGTGGATAACAGACATTCTTTTCTTAGCATTGGCCTTGCCCGAGTTTCATTTTCTATTGGTGTTGTCTGCCTAGATTGCTTAAGACAGCTGTAGTCTTCTCATTTACATCACGGTAACAAAAAGTTGACTGCTGGGTTGTCCCAGACGGAGTTCATCTGTACAAAGGTCTGAAACTGCGAGGGAATACCTGAAGTGTCAGACATGTCCAGCATCTAGTGCTGCTGCAAATTATTACCTCTTCCAGGTCAGAAAGGCCAAAATAATTTCCAGCTCTATTTTTCTAAAAGCCATTTTCATTTAATCTGTCCTTTACAAATGGTAAATTTAATGAGAACTTCAGGAATAATTCAAACTAAAATTAAGAAAAAAACCTTGATATATATACATATTCAATTCAAATATATTTTAGTAAGCAACAACCTGGCCGCTATTGAAATAGTTCTCAAGTACTATTGAAATAATAGATACGTTCACAAAGGAAACCTGCTTTCTTTTAAAGTGACTGTATGCATTATTTCAGCTTCTGATAATAGCACATTTAATACCAAGGCCAAGATGCAATCAATCTTTTTTGTTGGAAGAAGGTGTTAGATTGTACCCATATGCTTATATTCACCTGGCAGCTTCAACCCACTGAGCATCCTGAAGTTCCAGCAGGGCTGCTGCTTGCTTGGCCGCCGCTGTACTCCTCTGGCCTGCTTTGCGGGGTCGGGGGGAGCAAAGGAGGAGAGAGCGGGACCAGGGAAGAGGAAGAGGTCTGTCTCTGAAGAGACACTGAATTAGACTGGAGTGAATAGTTGACGTCCTCTGTAATTATACACACATTGAACTCTTTACAGCTGACTTAAGTTACTTCGAACTGCATTGGTGTGGCCCTCCATATTGATTAAAAGCAGCATCTATTTACTTTAACAATAAATGTGGAGATTAGTAAAAGTTCACTTGATCACAATAAGAAGACCGATAATTAAAGGGCAATGCAACCCAGATGGAGTGTAAGTGCCTGAAGCAGCATGTTAGGATGCATAGGCTGCTTTTGTACAAGAGGGTATACACGTGTAGGTTAAGGCTTGCAGAAAACCCTTCAAGTAGACACTTTTTGCAGAGATGCTCAGAGCAGAGGAAGGCCAGAACCTGTCCCGAGAAGGCTGACCCAGCAACACTCCTGGGAAAAACGACAAATGCAAAGCTCTGGAAAAAGAAAAAAGACTTTAAAGCACAACGTCACTAAATGGACGATCCCTACAGAACCTTTGAAAGAGGCCTCCATATCTTTTATTCTTCTTTCATATCTTCTCTCTGAGAAAGAACTAGTTTAAGGTAAGCGTGACACACTGCTGATTCTATGGGTTAAGCTCTTAATGGCATAGGGTCCATAAGAAAAGGAAGAACTGGGTTTACTATGTGACAGCGTCAATAGAAACACTCCTCCTCTCCTTGTGGAATCTCCTATAGGGACAGGGGAGGACAGCTTTTATTGCTATTGCATCTGTCCTTCGGTTTACATGGTAGACATTGCGTTTTACTAATCCCTTTTTATCAAGAAAGCAAGCAGCTGATAACTAGAGAAGTAAGTGAATACTCTCAATCCCATACGGACAACTTGGAAAATCAGATTCTGAAGTGGCTGCATCCACGCTTTGTACTAAAAGGGTCATATCTCTTGATAGAACTTGACACCCATCCCTTGTTTCTTTTCTTTGTACCGATACTGATGTGCTGTGTGCTTACCTCCTCGCAGAAAATGACATGATAAAATGGTGACTTCTGACAAGCATTGCAGCAATTTCCAGAGACCAGAATGTAGGAAATAGTAGACCAGATTGTTACTGAGACACAAATGATAATTGGGATCTTAAATTAATAACACTCTCCCTCATGTGATATCTCAAAATAAATTTCCAGCTGAAGTAAGACTCACAAATTTTGGGGTTTTTTTTCCTGACAAACACTGTCACCAGTTACACTGGTCCTACCAAAGCCCCATTTTAAAGAACGGCTTAGGTAGTTCACACGTGGTGGGGGGTTTCCCTCAGTAGTTTTAATCGGGCACATGTCAGAACTGTTTAACACCAAGCCAAAGATTCACTCAGTTACTTTGTAGCTATAGAGAAGACAGTAATTTTGCAGTGCTAAGCAGCAAGGTGAATAAGCACAAAGTCAGGGGCCTCCCCCAGCCCCTCACTCCGGGGCTGCCAGGAGCTGGGAGGAATTTCCCAGGCATCAGAGGCTCCCTGGGTCTTCTGAAAGAAGGTGAACACAGACAGACCCAAGGCCTACAGGGTGGCTGCTCTGGCTTTCACAGCAGCTGGTATTTTGAGCTTTCTTCGTTGCAGAACGGTTAGAATAGTTACCCGTGGTGAAGAAGGCTGCGTGTACCGTGTACCCCCTTCTTCCATCGCCTGGCGTGTCCCAGGCTGCCCTCCGCTCCGTAGCTGCCTTGGAACTTCCAGGGCTCCTGGTTCTGTGTCCAGGATGACACTAAAAGGCTACAAAAAGCTACCCAAACACTTTGTGGAACACACGTGTCAGGCACCGCTTTCCTCCTTGTGTTGCATATGCACAGCAGATTAGGGGCTTGTTTAGGAAGCAGTCAGGAATCTCTTTGTTTCCTCCTTTCAGGTACAAGGTGAATTAATCCGTTTGGAAACCAGCAAATCCACCCCTCCCCTCCTCCCCCCCCATATGCCTGAATTCTTCCAGCCTACATCTCTTGACAATAAAGACAGATAAAGCTCGGATACCCTTCCAGACGAAGGAATTGAGCCTGTTTTCTAAATAAATCGCTTTTGTTGTTTAAAGCTGTGATGAATGGAGACACAGGGCCAGGTTGGTCGCTGGAACAGTACAATGGATGTAAGAAGGGTTTTTTTGCCATATAAATCATTCACATTGTTTAAGGTACATTGATCAATCTAATGGCTTGTAATAGGCTCCTAATTGCCACTAGGAAAGTATTGCAAGCTTGCATTTGAACGTGAAATGGTTCATGATCCGAGCTGAAATTCACCTTAAGCCTGAGCTCCAGTAATTACAGAACACAGGAGGAGCACAATGAACGGTTCCCCGTCTTCCCTCGCCCTAATCCCAGGACAGAGGGAGGAGGGAGAGGGGAACATACGAACGGGGGTCCAGCGTATTTTCCTCTTCCAAACCAGCAATTCATTAGCGGGCGAAGCCCGCAGGAGGATTTATTGGTCATTGTGGACCGGAGAGAACTTCGTAACGTCAATCACCCTGCCCCTCGCGCTCCCACGTACCGGTACCCGCAGGCAGGCTGCCTGCTTCATCACAGCCACGGCTCCGTCACGCCTGGCCGAAGGGAGATGCCCGGGGCCGGGCCGGTGCGGGGAGCGGGGCAGCGGGAGCGGTGCGGGGCCAGGCGGCCGCCCCCCGCCGGCACGGGGGCACCGGCGGGGGCGGCCGGGGGCTGCCAGCTAGCGGCTGCGGCCACCGCTCCGCTGCTCGAAATACAGACCTCATTACCAAGTCATCAGAGCTTCTTTAATAGACTTGCGTGGAAAGGCGGTTTTACGCTCTATAAACGTGGCTCCAACCGTTCACTAATTAAACTCCTTCTATTTAGAAACACCTTCATTTTCAGCGAGCTTTGCGAGCGCCAGGCACCGGCTGAATTCCGAACCTGCTGCAGCCTGAGCCTGTGGTGCCTAACCTATGCATCACAGCAGCGGTGGGAGCATGTGAACCAGGAGATAAAACCCTCGCACAGTGTTCCTCGTACGACGTTCCTCAGACTTCCCTACCAAGGCAGAAAATAAACCTATGATGCTGTTGAATAATCTCCCAATAATTGTAGTAATTAAAATCATCATACAGTCTGCAGTCACCTTCCTTCCTTTGACACTAGTCTTCCCTTGAATTGTTAACGTGTCTTCGGCTGACACAAACAGAACAAGGGAGGTTTAAAATACACGGTCCACAAATTTAGCGGAGACAATTAGTTCCACAGACACGTTTTTCACTGCGTTCAGCAGACAAGAGGATTTCTAAAACTATCGTGCAGGTGTTTTGGTTTTGTTTTTGGTTTTTTTTTTTTCTACCGCAGGGTAATGTGGGTCGCTCTGTTACTCCTGAACAGTGTCACCTTAAAGATGGAGCAAAAGATGAAAGCCCAGTCTGATGCTCCACCCCGGGGCTCTGTGTGCAGGGGGCAAGAGGAGAGGGGAGTGCATTCTGTAACAAACATCACATGAAAGCTCAAGCAGAAATTGTTGGAGAGTGCCATAATTTTCATTTAATTTCCATGATCTATTTGATCCCAGTGCTCATTCCCTTTTTATTAACTGTAAAAGATCTCCCTCTAATCAAAAGCTGCACTTCATCTTTACCCACAAATGAAAAACTCTATAGCGGAAAGAATTCAGTGGACTCAACAGGCACCAAGGTCTGTATTTTAGTACTGCCTCTACATAGCCTTCCCCCTTTAATATCTGGTCTTGGGCAGAATAGTGGGGAAGCCTTTTCTTAACTGAAGTTCTTAATTTATCACCAGGTCCCCCTCTGCGTTGCTCTGATAATCAAAGGTGGTTTCTAGATCACGTAAATGAAAAGTGTAATTGAGAGAGAGGGGGGAGGGGGTTCGTACGGAAGTCCTGTTGCTAAAAAAAAAAAAAAAAATCTGGCAGGACGCAATTATTTATCTCGGCGATGAGAGCAGTTTGCCTGGTTCCTGCCCACGTCCCTTCTGTTTGGCAGAAAATGAGGCTGCTTCTCTTGAACTTGGAAGGGTTTGCCCCTTTCCCACCCGTAACACCCACGTGTAAAACTCCCGTGCCCCTCCTAGGATCCAGGGGAAACTGTACAGCAACCTTATATTTAACTGCTGTTAAATCGATTGATTTGGAAAATATTTGGCAGCCCTTTCCCAGAGCTCTGTCTGCATAGAAGAGCCATTTCATCTGAGGCTCTTGAATATGAACCCGCGAGCCTCCCAATCAGCTTTAATGAACGAATTGTTTCCCAGCTTTACCTCCCGAAGACAGCAACTTTAGTAGTTGCACAGATCAAAAGACACGGGTAAAGGGAAGATGGGAAACAATATTGTTCAAAGGAAGTGAACTGTTGCATTTAATTAGGCTATTCTTTATTAGTATTCATATTGAGATTTATTATTTTTTTTAAATCTATGTTGATTTAACGGTACTGTATTTATGATGTAAATATATTCCGAGGAGAAAACGTCACGGATCAATTGTAAAGGACCCGGATACATAATTTTAAAAAATCAGTTTCAGTTTATATGAGGTTCTCACCCCACTTTCGCTTCTTAGTCAGATTTGTTTATGCAGAATCGACATTTAATAGTGCTAATTGCACTCCAGTTAAATTGCCCTGATTGCAGAAAGGGAAGCAATTTTCGTGCTCTCTGTCTGGGTTTGGAAGAAATTGTTTTATATTCACCTCTTTATAAAGAAGTGGAGATAAGGCACCGAGCCTTTGCACAAATTGCACTTATGGGCTGACTGGCAGCATTCAGGCGCTATAATAGAGCATTATTTGGCCGTTTTGAATAATGTAAAGCATTTGCTGAAAGCTATTCTCCTGAAAATTGCTTTAACTTTTAAAAGGGTGATGATTCACTCCAAACCAGGCCTTTGTTACATTGTCATTATCCCCCCAAATGTTTTAACAGTCAGCTCAACACTTTAGCATAACACATTGATCTTTGTTTAAAAACTCGATTTTTGGAGTATGAAAAAATATGTCAGAAAATACTTGACCCCCCGAAAGATTTTAGCAGCCTTCACCCTTCCGCCGCCATTCGCTCAGCCTTTCCGCCGCCCGCCTCGCCTCTGCGGATTTTAGGTACTTTTTCCCACTACAAAGGGGGCGCGGAGGGAGATGGAGGCAGATGCGCGGCGGACAGAGCCAGCGCCCGCCTCCGGCACAGCGAGTCCCCTCGGCCGCGGCCGCGCAGGCGGCGGATGCCTTCAGTGGCGGCCGCGGGGCAGCACCGCCGCACGTCCCGCCGCGGCACGGCCCGGGGCTCCCCCGCAGGGGGGCAGGACCCGTCGCCCCCGCCGCCCCGGGGCTGGCCGGGGCGCCGCGCTGCCACTGAGCCGCCACCTCGGCGGGCTGCTGGGAAGGAGCGGGGTCCCCCCGGAGGGAGCAGGGAGGGAGGGAGGAAGTAGGGAGGGAAGGAAGGGAGGGAGGGAGGGAAGGAAGGAAGGAAGGAAGGAAGGAGGGAGGGAGGGAAGGAGGAAGGGAAGGGAGGAGGGGAGGGAGGGAAGGAAGGAAGGAGGGAGGGAGGGGAGGAGGGAGGGAAGGGAGGGAAGGAAGGAGGGAGGGAAGGAAGGAGGGAGGGAAGGAAGGAGGGAAGGAAGGAGGGAGGAAGGGAAGGAGGGAAGGAAGGAGGGAGGGAAGGAAGGAGGGAGGGAAGGAAGGAGGGAGGGAAGGAAGGAGGGAGGGAAGGAGGGAGGGAGGGAAGGAGGGAGGGAAGGAGGGAGGGAGGGAAGGAAGGAGGGAGGGAAGGAAGGAGGGAGGGAAGGAAGGAAGGAGGGAAGGAAGGAAGGAGGGAGGGAGGGAAGGAAGGAGGAAGGGAAGGAAGGAGGGAGGAAGGGAAGGAAGGAGGGAAGGAGGGAGGGAAGGAAGGAGTCACCTGTTGGGCGATTGCTCCCGGGTGCCCCTGTCGGACTCCTCGCCTGGCCCGCGGGGGCTGTGTCGCTCCCCCCGCCACCGCCTTTCAATCGCCTCCACCCGTCGAGGGCTACAGGCCCCCTGGGTAAAGCCGCAGCTTATGATCTGCTGCAGGCAGAGCTTTCGGAGGCAGGGTTTGCAGCGCACTCCCCGGACCCCTGCGCTGGCTGCGAGTCAATGTGGAAAGAATTAAGCGCAGAACAGTATTTCCTCCTACTGCCCCGACTCTGTTTAATACGTGGCGACAAAAAGGCGAGCGCCCTTTGAAAATAGCCTTAGACGTTCAAATAAAAGATAATCTCCAGGGACATCCTTTCCTAGCGTGGCAGGCGTCCCGCAGATTGCATAACACAATGTACAACAAGACGCAATGCCCGCCTTATTTAAGCACGAAAAAAAAATTAATATCAACATGAGTAAAGAACAGCGAAATCCTCTCAAATTCGCAGTTTCTCCATCTTGCTCCTTAGCGATGCCTATTCTGCATCTGCTAGGAGGTTTTGCACCGGATGGCTGAGGCGGCACCGAGGAGAAGGAAATACTGACTCAAATGCAGAGCAAGCACCCGGCGTTGCTTGAACGCACTCGTATTTCTGGCTCAGAACTGTACCCAGCTGCGCTGGGGACGGCAGAAGCGGAGGGGAAAGCTCCTGTTCCCAGCCTCACAGAGACGATCGCAATGATGAAAAGTTGCACGCCTATTGATCTTCCGAGGACCCAGTACGGGCAAGTTCTGGCCAATTACTTAAGAAGCCTCGAATAATTACAAATCAAAGGGACTAGCTTGCAAGACACTGAGGAGTCGAGGTTTGGACTTACATTTCGCACATGCAGAGAGCAGGTAAAGTCTCTGTCGCTCACTGGGCGTGTGGAGTGTGCACAGTGCAGAGGCCACAGGCAAGTGCTGGGGAGGCTCGTTCCAGCAGCGCCCGACCCCTGCTCGGAGGGAGCAAAGCCTTCTGCCGTTAGCAGCACTGTTTCCGCGGGGGTACATGAGGCTTGGAAAACGTGCTGCCGGCCGCGAATGTGACTTTCAAACTGTTTTGCTGGGGGATTGCTCTGCAAAATAAAACCCTCTGTCTTAAGCGACAGGGTGTCATAAGCCCCTCGTCCCCCCTCCCGTCCCGGTACGAGAGCAAAGGGATGTCTGACGGTTCCCTGCCTTCGGATTTTTTTTTTTTGACGCTTTGTATGTAACTAAAAAACCTCTTCCGTTCCTTTCGCAAAGAACGTAAGGAATGCGTTGTGCGCGCGACCACATCTAGCATTTAGCAAAGCAGAACCAAAAAAAATCAACGTGTTTTCATAAAATGTCACGAGGCGCGGTTAGGTTATTTGTATCCAGAACGGGGAGCCGCTGCCCGAGGGCCTGTGAAGGAAAAAGGGCCTGTTGAACAGGCAGGCGCGGCGCAGGTACCCGGTAGGGAGGCTGGCGGGTGACCGTAGGGCAGCAGGGCTCTGACACCGCCCGCACCATTCGCAGGCGGCGGCGGGCGTGACACCGGCCCTCCGCCCACGCTGGCCCCGCTCCCGGCTCCTGCCCTCTGCGGCTCTCCCCGGTCCTCCCGCGGCCGGCCGGTGCCGGGGCAAGTGTCACCCGGGCCGCACGTCCCCCGCCTTCTGCCGGCGGGAGTCGCAACCCGGCGGGCAGCCGGGGCTTGTAGTTAATTGCGGCGCGGCCGCCGCAGTCCGGAGCGGGGAGTTTTCTCCCCGCGCGCTGACTGGCACGCGCCCCGAGCCCCGGCGCCGGCACCTCCGCGCAGCCTGATTGGCTGCCGGGCCGCTCCGGCCCGCTCCGCCCGCGCCCTCATTGGGCGAGCGCCGCCGCCAGCGGTACTTCAAAGCGGGCGCTGCCCGCACTTAGGCAGAGTTTAGCCCCGCCGCGCCGGAGTGTCCTTAGTGCCGCCGGGCAGCGCGGGGCGCACACCGAGCGCCGTCCCCTCCGCCCCTCCGCCCAGCCCAGGGACGTGCTATGGCTACGTCTATCCTCGGGGTAAGTCGGCACCGCGCGCTGCCCGCGGCTTCCCGGCGGCGGCTTCGCTGCCCGCTGGAGGAACTGTTGCTGCTGTCTGTCGCTGCCGCCACCGCCGCGTCGCGGCTGCCCCTCGTGCAAATCGCGCTGACCCGCGGGCGGGAGGTAACCCCGGCCCGCCTCGGGGACCCACCGCGGGTTTCCCATCGGGGCGTTCGCAAAGAGTTTTAGCCCGAGAAGTCGCTCGGCCGGAGAGGAGTCGGGCCCTCGTGCTCGCTTTTGTTTTCCGATTTTTATTTACGTTGTCGTTTGTTTCCAAACTCTAAGTGCCGCGCTAAATTTCCGAAGGTTGTTGCTGGCTCGGCTCGGCGAGTGGCGCCGGTCGGGAGGCTCCGCGCCCCGCTTGCCTTTCTGCCACCTCCCTTCGCCGCCGCGCCCGTTCGGTGGCTCGAGGAGACGCCGCGTCTCGCTCCCAGGGGACCGCCGGTGGCCGGCGGCGGGCTCCAGCAGCCCGGCGCTGCGCGGGGCGTCCCGGGCCGCCCCCTCGGAACACGCGTGTCCGCCCGTGCCCGCCGGGATCCGCTTCCCACGTAAGTCCCTCGGGGGTCGAAACCGGTCCCCGGCGGAGAACGAGACGCGCCGACCGGCAGGGCTGGAGCCTTCCTCCAGAATAAGGGGGAAACTTTTCCGCGGTGCCGCTCGTCTCGCCGCCGTTCCGGCCGCATCCCCGCGGGAGCCCGGCGAGGCGGCAGGGGTGAGGCTGACGGGCCGGCTTTGTCTCTCCCGCAGGAAGAGCCGAGATTTGGAACGACTCCGCTGGCCATGCTGGCCGCCACCTGCAACAAGATCGGCAACACCAGCCCGCTGACCACCCTGCCCGAGTCCAGCGCCTTCGCCAAGGGGGGCTTCCACCCCTGGAAACGCTCCACCTCCAGCTGCAACCTGGGCTCCAGCCTCTCGGGCTTCACGGTGGCCACGAGCAGGGGCTCTAGCGGACTGGCCAGCGGCACGGGCACCGCCAACAGCGCCTTCTGCCTGGCCTCCACCTCGCCCACCTCGTCGGCCTTCAGCAGCGACTACGGCGGCCTCTTCTCCAACTCGGCGGCGGCGGGCGTATCCCCGCAGGAGCCCGGCGGGCAGTCGGCCTTCATCTCCAAAGTGCACAGCTCGGCGGCCGAGAGCCTCTACCCGCGGGTGGGCATGGCGCACCCCTACGAGTCCTGGTACAAGTCGGGCTTCCACTCCACGCTCTCGGCGGGCGAGGTGGCCAACGGTGCGGCCTCCTCCTGGTGGGACGTGCACACCAACCCGGGCTCCTGGCTGGAGGTGCAGAACCCGGCGGGGGGGCTGCAGAGCTCGCTGCACTCGGGCGCCCCCCAGGCCTCGCTGCACTCCCAGCTGGGCACCTACAACCCCGACTTCAGCTCCCTCACCCACTCCGCCTTCAGCTCCACCGGCCTGGGCTCCACGGCCGCCTCGCACCTGCTCTCCACCAGCCAGCACCTGCTCACCCAGGAGGGCTTCAAGCCCGTGTTGCCCTCCTACACGGACTCCAGCGCGGCGGTGGCGGCGGCCAGCGCCATGATCTCGGGCGCCGCCGCCGCCGCCGCCGGGGGCGGCTCGGCCCGCTCGGCCCGCCGCTACTCGGGCCGCGCCACCTGCGACTGCCCCAACTGCCAGGAGGCCGAGCGGCTGGGGCCGGCGGGGGCCAGCCTGCGGCGCAAGGGGCTGCACAGCTGCCACATCCCCGGCTGCGGCAAGGTGTACGGCAAGACCTCGCACCTGAAGGCGCACCTGCGCTGGCACACGGGCGAGCGGCCCTTCGTCTGCAACTGGCTCTTCTGCGGCAAGCGCTTCACCCGCTCCGACGAGCTGCAGCGGCACCTGCGGACTCACACGGGCGAGAAGCGCTTCGCCTGCCCCGTCTGCAACAAGCGCTTCATGCGCAGCGACCACCTGAGCAAACACATCAAAACGCACAACGGGGGCGGTGGGGGCAAAAAGGGCAGCGACAGCGACACGGACGCCAGCAACCTGGAGACGCCGCGCTCCGAGTCCCCCGACCTCATTCTGCACGAGGGGGTGGGCGCCGCCGCCCGCGGACCGGGCAAGGAACCTACCGCGGGGCCCGGCGACTCCTAGGGGCAGCGCCGGGCAGCCCCCGCGGAGCCGCCGGGGGAGCCCCCGGGGAGCCGCCCGGACTCTGCCCCGCGCCGGCCGGAGGGACGCCAGCCGCCCTGCCGGGGCCCGGGGCCTGGGGCAGCGGGCGGGCGGCGGGGCCGGAGAGGCGCGCCCCCCACCCCCGCCACCCCCGCTCCGTCCCGCCCGGCGGCCAGTAGGTACCGAGTGACACTTTCTTCCGTTTCCTTTTTCTCTTCTCTTTCTGTTGGAAGGAAAGCATCCTAAGAGAGGCTGAAGGTGAGAAATCAAACTGCAAGTCCGAGGCGGTTCCTCTGTATCTCATAAACATCTGTATAAATAGGGTTCAAAAAAGAAAAAAGAAAAAAAAACAGATCGTGTTCGCTTATTTTTCCTGTAAATGTTGATAGGGGGTTTGGGGATTTACTTTACTTTTTTTTTATTGGTGAATTCCTGAAATTCAGGGAGACTTTGGGGGTTTGGTTTTGGTTTTTTGTTTTTGGGTTTTTTTAAATTTTATTTTAAATTTCTGATGCACTTTGTGGAAGTCAGTATATATGTAAAAGATATTTAAAATGTTGAGTTAACATTTCACTCAAACACACGTAAGTTAAGGTCTCTTAAAGAAATTAAATGCGTTTATCTGTATGGAAAAAAAATCTTGACATATTTTCATTTTGGTATTATTAAAGGACTCTGAACAATATACTCACGGGTTTGTTGTTCTTCGTGCCCCCTCCTTATCCCCCGCCCAGCCCTCGCAGGGGTCAGGGTTTTAGTGGGAGCTCTCGCACCCCCTCCCTGTCCCCCTTACAGTGACCGTCATTAAAAATATGGCCGGGAGGGAAGGAACCGGCCCCGGGCCAGGAACGCTTGAAGTGCTCTGGCCGCTCTTTTCAAACGCCTTAGTTTTGATTTTGGGTTTCTTTTTTTGTTGTGGTTTTCTGTTGTTTGTTTGAGTTTTTTTTTTTTTTTTTTTTTGTTTTGTTTTTTTTTTTTAAGGAATATAAACAGTCGGAACCCTGCGACAGCAGCCGGGAACCACACCGAGCCCTAAGAGCCTTTGGCGAAACCAGCACCGAACGGTGCTGAGAAACTATTTATTTAATTTAAAAAGCCTTCAGTGCCACAAGGCTGCCTAGGTTGGGAGGTGATCTCGGGGGAATAAATCGCTAGAGTCAATACTCCGGAAAAGACATTTCATGCCTAAATGAAAATCTTGTTAAATGTTATTAATTTTGACTTAGAGCACACAGCAGCCCCCTGTGCCTTGTATTCCCTTATTAGGGATTCATGTCTTATCAAATATCTAATTAATCTCCTAGACATCATTTGTTCTGGCCAACTTTATCTCAGCTGGTCCACGGGGAAAACTCCGAATATTCTCGGTGACAAAGCTCCCTTGAAGATCCTTTTAATTGTCCAAATTAACTGCACCAAATTTGCATGTCAAACGGTAAAGGGCAACCTGAGATAAAATGTAAACGTTTTAAAAGCCCCAAACTAAGCACTTGATTTGATAACTAGGCTTTTTAATGTTATGGAAGACAACTGCTCCTTTCCTTTTCAAAGACAGTTGATCTATGCAAATAGTGAATTGGAAATGCTTATGTCCCCATGCAGTCAAATGGTCCTTGCATGTTATTTGAATATCAGTGGCTCTGCTATTGAAAAGGTTCAAGGATGCTCTCTGACTTCTTTGTGATTACTCAGTGCAGCGTCTTATTCTGAAGAAAAAAACCTCAGGAATAATTAAAGGCTGGGCTAAGGCCTGGGAACACATTTGGGACAGGAATCTCATTTAGACAGGCTCTTTCAAAATAAGGCACAGTTAAATTGACCAGAAGGCAATTATTGAAATGAAAATTATTTTCACTCCCTTTGTCTCCTGACCACCAACCTAACAGCCACAGTATTTTTTTAAAGGCAAATTGTTAAATGAGATAATTGTGTTATTAAAAAAAAAAAAGGGGGGGGGGAAGGGGTGAGAAGGAGGGGGGAAAAAAAAAAAGTTAATTTAATCTGCCCGGTACAGATTGGAGGAATACAAATATTTTAATCCTCCGTAAAACAGGGAATGCAAATAGCATCGGGAAACGGATTCTGCTGTCGGCCACCAACTGGAATAAAGACGTTGCGTTAAAGAAAATACATCTGCCGTGAATACTAATAACCGCGTCCCACCTCCTCCGCGCCACTGTTGCACAAAAGCGACCGGGGCAGCGCCGGCACCGCCTCTGCCCCGGGGCTCCCGGCGGGTCGGGGGCGGCGGGCATCCGGGAGCTGCCCCTCGCATCTGCCCGCTGGCGGCACCCTCCCCGAGAGCCGCTCCGGAATTTTTCTGGCCGAAAGCATCCCGGCCAGGTCCCTTTCCTGCCGCCCCCGTCCCGCGGCCGCCGGGTGCCGGCGGGTTTCCCGGCGGGCCGGGCAGGGGGCTGCTCGGGCAGAGCGGCCGGGCGGCAGCGGGCAGGGCGGCTCTCCCCTCCCTGCGGGCGGCGGTGGGGCGGCGGAGGAATGCACCCGCGCGGGGTGCTGGGCAGGAGTCAGCTTTGTTTTCGATTTATAATAAAACACATCAAAGGACGCCATCCAGGTCCAGTTTCTGCCAGGCCGGGGTTACAATTCTCAGCTCACTGATCAAGGACCTCTTTGCATTGCCTTTGCCCCTTCGGGTCAGAAAACGTCCATCACTTGCAGACTCCCCAGAAACGAAGAAGGGAGCAGCTCCGGGCCGCAGCGCCGGTTCGTTTAACCGGGAAAATAGAAAGCATGTCACCTTTTTAAAAATAAACGACACCATTCTTTCGTACATGTTGGCGATAATTATGTGGTCTGGTGAAACTTCTACACAAAGAGAAACTAAAGACCAGACGGCATGAGTACCGAAAAATAAACCTGATTTCTCTCATTGAGCCCGTAGTTCAGCAGCACCCCCTTAGCGGGAAGGCGCCAACCCGAGGGGGCTGGGCAGCCGGGACCCCGCCGCCCCGGCATCGCTCGCCCGGCCCCAGCCGCACACACCGCGCTCCGCCGCTGTCCTGGCCCCGCTCCGCCGGCCCGGTGCGGCGCGGCGGAAAACCAGCCGAAGGCGGCAGCCGCCGGCCGCCGGGAAAAGGTAAAAACGCCGGGAGGAATTATCTATTAAATGCCACTCGATCGGCGAGCCCGGCTGGCAGGCAGCGCGTCCCCTGCCCCCCGCGGCGAACCACAGCCCCAGCGGCTCGTTCTACACTTAAAAGGTAACGTTAATGCTTTTGTTCTAACGGGATGAGACAGAAACGCCCGCTCCCGTGCCCGGATAGTTTCTTAATTGCGTCTTTCAATTCAAACGGAAACTTTATCTGCGGGAGCCGCGATTTATTTGCAGCCGTTGCCCGTTCGCCGAGAGCCTCTCCCACCCTCCCGAGCGGCAGATGAAGGGGAATCCAGCAGACAGCCCGCCCCTCCGGGTAATCGGTGCGCTAAGTGTTTATTTTAAGTGAGAATAATTTGGCTGCAAATTTCCTCAAGGAATAACATTCTCAGCACATTATTAAAAAAAAAAAAAAAAAAAAAAAAAAAAAAAAGACAAACGCGCCCGCGGGCCGGGGCTGGCGGTGGCGCCCGGCGGGGCCCTCCCCGGCCGCACGGCGGCTCCGCGGCGCCACCTAGAGGCCGGCGCCGCCCCGCTGCCGCGGCAGGCGGGCCCGCGGGCGCGGCTGGGGCTCGCCGCGGGGGTGGCGGCGCTGCGCGGGCCGGGCCGCGGCGGGGGCGCGGAGAGGCCGCGGCGGCCGGAGGGAGGCGGCAGGGGGCGGGAGCGGCGGGGCCGGGCCCCCGGGAGCGGGCGGGCGGGCCTGGCGCGAACTTCTGCGGGAGACGGCGGGGGTGGGGCAGGACAGGCCCACGGCGGCAGCGCGCGCACCCACCGGAGGGCCGCTGGCGGCCGCGCGGCCCCGTCACCTGGCGGGGCGGGGGGGACGGGCACCCCGCCGGAGGTGGGTCACCGCTCTCCGCCCTCCGCCGCTCCCGGGGGCCGGCCCCGCACCTGCGGCCGTCCGGGGGGGTGGGGGGGCCGGGCGCGGCTCCCGGCGGGCACCCACCGGCGGGCACCGGGCGAGGCCCCGCCGCCGCCTTCGCGCCGCTGTTTTAACACAAACCCCCGGCAGCGCCGCGCTCCGAGATGTGCTAATTGCTACCTGGCTGGCAGGGCGCGAAGTCCTTGTCCGTTCCCTGGTACAAAGTAGGTTGCTAGAAAATTTGAAATTGCCTTTCAGCCTAAAGCTGCCTTACCTGAATGTCATAATTACAGTAATTATGTACATCCAAATTACACGCTAATTAAATTAGAATCAAATCGTTCTAAATCGAAATCAAATGAGGTAGCGAGAATTAATCAATGACAACATAAATAGAGAGCTTCCTTCAGGGATATTTATTGTAACGATCCGAGCAGGAACCCGATCCCCAAGTCACCTGCTCATTTGCTTTGGGGACGGGCGGAATCACGGCTCTGCGTTAATTTCAGACGCCCGGTTCGGCGGGGCGGCGGAGCCAAGGGCGGGCGGCCCGGCGGCCCCCCTCGCCCCAGGACAGCGGTTCCCTGCCAGGCCCCGGCCGCCCCGAGGGCCACTCGACACGCGGGGCCGCCCCGTCCCGCCGCCGCCCTCAGCGCGGGCCCCGACCCGGGCCCTGCCCCAGCCCGCGGGGCCGGGCGGCGGGAGAGCGGCCGCTGGGGCCGCCCGCCCGCGGGGAGCCGCCGGCCCTACCCCGGCCCCTGCCTCCTCCGCTCCGGGCCAGGCAGGCCCGGCCTCGCCGCCGGGGCCCGTCCCCCCTCGCCGGGCGGAGGGAGCCACCGCACGGCGCCGCGGCCCCGGCCGCCCGGCGGAGGGTGAACCCCGTGCCGCCGCTTGAAGGAAAACGCGGGGAGAAGAGCGAGCGAGCGAGCCGCGCTTACCGTCATCTGCGAACCGACAGCACCTCCTACAGGGCCCGGCCGCGCTCTGCCGAGCCGCCGCGCCGAGCGCCGGGCCGGCGGCGTCCCGAGGGCCCTCACCGGGGTCCCGCGGCGTGTGCCGGGAGAGCCGCGGCCGCCAGCCCTTCCCCCGCTGCTCTTAACCGGGCTTTGAACCCGGCGGCGCGGCAGGCCCGGCCCTCCCACCGCCCGCCGCCGGGGCCGCTGCCCGCGCCGGTGAGGGCACAGCGGGCCCAGGCGGCACCGAGCCCCCCCGGCGGCCGCTCCCGGGCTGCCAGCGCCGCGCCCGAGGCGGGACAGGTGTCGCAAGGACGACTGCCCTGCTTCATAGCCCTTCAACAGGTGGTCTTGAGCCAGACCCATCCAAAATGTCACCATTGCTCTTCTGGTCTAGTTCTCATTCGCCGCGGCCATCCATCATGGTGAACCCGTGCCATTTGTCAGTCCCTTCCAGTGCGAAGCAGCAGGATGCGCATAGCACACGGTGTAACTACATGCGAACAATAAAATGCAGAGCCCACAAAAACGCCTGCAACTGTCGGTGCTGAGCTGCCCTTCCTTCCGCAGGGGGAAGCCAGCTGCGCTGCAGTCAACTGCCTCCTGTGCCACACACACAACAGAGACAGACCTGTAAGCAAGGGATCTTTCTTTGGAGCGGAGGCACCTTCCAGCACTTACTAGTTATTCCTTGTATCCTTCACACTGCACTTCACATGAAAATGTTCTACCAGAATATGCCTCTTCCCCTGTCACACAACTCCGTTCTCTTACACGGACGGATAGTAAGATGTTTTGTTTAGATCGTTCATACGAGTGTTTCACCAGCCTCCTGTTCCTGCCAAATCAGAGATTCCACACACACATTAGTACAGGGCCTGACTCTGCTGAATTGCGCGTGCCCTTTCACTCCCAGCTACTTCAGCAAGAACGCCTGGAGCAACCTAATGCAAAAGCATTTAAAAGAAGACCGTGACATTCCTTAATGGCTCACGCTTTCAAACTCATTCACATGCACTTGAGAGATGAGCTAGGTCACTTCCACCATATATTACAGTCTGCATGATACTGGAAAACTTCTGAGTGACCGTTTTAAGAAGCAGAAGTGGGCTGGTAATAAAAGATAGTTACATTTGTCCTGTCACTGAGGAGGGGAAGAAAGCTGCTTGCCAGAATACTGGGTATGGTGACACCTTCTCACGTGTCCGCTAACTAATGCGCTTCCATCTGCCATCCTGAAATGGCAGAAGCACTTCCTTTGCAATAAAAACCTCGTGAAGTGTTGCCCTATGCATTTGTACTGGTTCAGAACTCTGAAGAAGGCAGCAATTCTCACTGTTTCTAAAGAATAAGGTATTTTATTACACAAGTCCATCTTCATAACAACATGCGCAGAAAATGACTGACAATCATTAAAAACCCAGAAAGTGTTTCATGAAAACAAAAAGATGACTATTTACATTAACCTTCTACCACAAACAATGAAATACCTGAAACAGTTGAGGCAGTAAATATTCTTTTCATGTCTTGAGAGATTATTGAACAATAACTTGACATTGTACTGACACATACCAACAGGGGTTCAAGATGTTTAGATAGCCCTGACCAAGTTGTACACCGCAGGAGGTCAAAAAATGTTGGCTACACACTTATGTGAACTATGTGTCTCTGTTGTTTTCACTCGTGAAATTGATCTCTTACAGGGAAATTTAGGAAAAATGCTTCAGCATGAAAAAAACCCCCTCTACAATACAATGTTTTGATATCTGAAGCAGTGGTTTTATCCAGAACGATCTCAAACATTTGTTAGCATTTAGCATGTCCCAGGACTCTTCACAAATTACTCTCCGCTTCCCCTCTCAGTTGCATCTAAACAGAAATGATCATTGACAAAACCAAGAACATCACATACTGCTCTGAAATATTTTAAAACGCTACAATCAGGTCTATGAATTACTGCATGTATACAAGAGGTATTTGCCAACAAGTATATTTATACAGTAAGAAAAATATCATCACATTTATACCTAATTTACAAATATTCCAACATTATAGAAATGATGCTGTTGGCTTTATGTAGGAAATGCTAGTTGCAGAGGTTGGAAAAGGAACAGCAGTATGTAACTGAGCCCTTGTTAAAGGTATTCATCAAAAAAAGGAGATGTTTGCACCTGCCCCCTATACTACCTAGTTTTTTTCCTCTCTCTGCTTCTGCTTCTACTGCGTCTGCTCCTTTCTCCACGTTCCACTTTACTGCACTTGCCCCCATAGCGCTCTCTCATTTTTTTCTTCTCTCTGTGCGCATCTGTGCTGGGGCTCCTGGCTTCATTTTTCCTGTGCCGCTCCTCACCAGGGCTTTGACTTGGACTTTTTCTTACTTGCCTTTGCCTGGAACTGCTGTGACTTGTGCAAGGGCTTGTCCTGCTCCCCTCATCCATGCTTTGGCTTCTACTATCCCTCTCCTTTCTTTCAGTCTCTCTCTTGTCGGTGCTATGGTATCTGCTTTTGGACTTCCTTTCCCCCTCACAGAGGCTCCATTTGTTGTTCTCCGCAGAACTATCTTGCTTTAAAAGTCTGTACTTCTCCCTATCTTTGTCCTTGTTACCGTGACTACTGGGGAGATCTTCATAAAGTTTTTCTTTCCTCATCTTTGCCTTTCCTTCTGAATCGCTGCTGCTAGCTTCTGAAAACTTGTCTTTTTTTCTTTTCTTAGAATACATCTTCTTTTGTGCCGCTTTATCTCTGTTGTCAGTCTCGCTATCACTGCTGCTTACTGAAGTCTCACTGGAGGATGAGGAAGAGGATCTCATCTTACGTTTCTTGTGTTTACTTTTGCTTTTTTTCTTTTGCTGTTTTTTCTTCTTTCTGTCTTTCTTTCTCTTTTTCTTCTCCAGACGATCCAACTTCCTTTCATTTTCAAAACAGAAGAGTAGCACAATCAGATGTGTTAAAATATTCTAAATTACAAAGTCATTGTCTTTTAAAGTTCACCACTTCTTATGACCTACACCGTAAATGTGCTATTTTCCACAAAAACATGTTCAATTCCTCTCTCAACAAAGCATTATTTTTAAACTTCTAACCTGACGTTAACCATAGTAAGAATCCTCCTGTACTCCACAGCTGCTCTCAAACAGGAGGAATATGATTTTTTAGTTCTTTAATTTTAAAAAAGATAAGTAAGGTATGTCAATTTTGTCCTTGTAATTAGGAATAAATACATTCACTAGTGCTTTTTTTTCCTTGCCAGCCTGCTCTGGAGACTTTGGGAAATCATTGCTGCTTTTGTTTGTGCATTTTCATAAAAGGTTTTGAAAATGAAAAAAAAAAAGCAATTAGCATTCACTTTCTATTAATGATGGAAACTGAGACTCTGAAGCCTACGCCTCTGAGTTCTTCATGCAAACAATACAATATTTTCAATAACATTTTCTGTCACAACTAGAAATGTACAGTCTCTAGCTATAAGTACAATATTCCATCGTGCACAGGCATTTGCTGCTATTTGCCTGCTTTCACCTAGCTTTCATTTTGCTTTCTTTGTTTATTCTTTTCAAAAAAATCAGTGACTGAATAGTGAAACTACCTTCAGTCTATTAAAAAGAATCCTTTCAGACTAGTAAAATCTAAAGGACTCAAATATTTACTGAACTTCAACTTTCAAAGATAAAGTATTATAATTTCATTGTGTTGGGCCAGCAGCTCAAAGTACTGTTTTAAATGACTCAAACTACATACGTATTCCTTACTTAAAAGGAATGTAAAATATGCCACCTATTTTCAGATAATTATTTATTATATAGGTGAATAACATACATACCTACCTACCCACGTATCTCCTTAGCTATTTATCTTTCACCCCCCTCCCACTCTCTATATACAAAACTTCTCTTAACTTAAAAGGACATAGTGATACCTGTATGGGATCTACCAGGCAATAGTTAATATTTTCAATTTTAAACATTTTCAGTTATTTCAAGATAATGTTGCAAATGAATAGAGAAAAAAAAGAAGTCAGTAACCTGCCATATGAAATCAGCAGGATAGAAGCAAAGACTTGAAAACCTCATTAACATTTTATTAGAACCACAAAGTGGGTTAGCTCCCTCCGCTGGAGCAGTAAACTGTAAACCCTGATCCCAGAGCCACCGGGCTAGGCCAGCCGCGGCCTGGGGTGCAATGTCAGGTTCAGTTTAGCCGCACGGGAGAAGATAACAAACTCTGCCAAGTTGTAAACCAGTAAACAAGAACATATAATTTTTAATCCCAGAGGAAGATGTTGTAAACAGTGGAATGTAAAATAATATTTTAAAATAGCAACTGACAGCATCTTCAGCCAGCCTATTATTATTATTATTATTATTATTATTATTATTATTATTATTATTATTATTATTATTTCTTCAGTATCCCAGTTAAATTGGAAATGAGCCCTGGTGCAAAGGCATCACAACTAGACTGGAAGAGCCAGATTAAAATGAAACAACTAGATTAAAAACCCTTGTGGCATAATGCCACTTGTGGCCAAGTGTATGTTAAAGCAAGCTGATTTTCCTCTGCACTGATGGTGCTAAATTCTTCAACGGCATAGAAGAGTTACAGGGACAATCATGGAGTCAGATCTACTGGCAATACAGATCTCCTCCACTAGCTACCACACTTACCTTAGAAGTTTCTGTTTTTGTTTGGTTGATAGTGATTTTAAAAATTCAACTTCTGGATCATCATCTCCTTCACTTGCAACAAATTCCTAGGAAAATGTGGCAAGACATTAAGTTGTTATTAATAAAAATAATAATCTCTTCATTCAGATGTCTGTATTAAAAGTGATGCCTCTATGTACCTTGGTTTTGTACAGGCACAAATGTATTTGTATTACTAAGTCAGCTTAAGAGTCTTTCCAAAAAGAGCAGCATACTCGTTACAAAGTGACCCCCCTCCCCTCCCCTCCCCATTCTGTCTCAAAGCTGAGTAGGTGTTATAATGTGGGGGTTATACAACAGGAGTTATTAGTAACATATGAAAAAATCACTGCTAGGGAAAGAAATATTTCTGAAATAGTTAATAAAAATGAGCCAATTTTGGAACCCACATGACTTCTCAGGATTCGTCACTCCATTGTTATCGTGCTTGGATGAATAGGTAAGATGCTAGTCCTGCTAAAACCCAGAGTAATTTAAGCAAATTACTTTTCTGTCTCGGTTTAGTCATTAGGAAAATGGGTATTAAGACATCTACCTCACTGTTGTGTTATTAGTCTTTAAATGTTCATAAAGTGTTCTAGCAATGCAAAATACTGTAATCATATAATCTACATACAGTAACGCAATCAGCAAAGCATAGCTGCTTTGAAGACCCTGAATTCTTCAAATTATGTGCATCTGGTACACTACAGTTCTCCACTGTGATGTTTTTAATTTTAACCACATTCAGGAGGGGAAAGAATAAAGATTAAAAAGCTCTTCCAAAAAACCCCCAACATACCTAACATAAACCAAACATACTGATATCACCATGACTCATTTAACGGTGCCCATATGCTACGTTTTTCTGGGGTACATAGCTTTTTTAAATGCAAAGGTACATCCATCTGTGGAGACACAATGAATTGTTGATTTACTCAAGATTTCAAGACCAGCTTGAGGTCTTCCCCTCTTTATTAGTGGTTTGACTATCCTGCTGCATGAACAAAGCTTATTTCATAGTGGCTCACTCAAGGAGTATACATGATTTTTTTACTTTACAGTTTTATTAAAGCACCTCAATTAGAAATGTACTCTGTGCAGTTTAAGTAAAGACAATTTAATATTTTCACTCCCAGAAATAATAAATGTAACAATAGTGAATCAAGTAAAAACATCTTTAGATATAGCATTACTGGCACTAATTATTTGTGCATGCCTCCTCAAACTTCATTCAAAGGCTAGCATTGCATCGGAAGTACGCAGCAAAACCCGTAACCATCCCCTTTATGAAAAACTGAATTTCTAGTCACCCAGAGGAGGGATTTATCTTATTATGCGTGGTTTTAAAAGAAGCAATTTATGATTCACCATTCTGACTGAAACAAGTCTGGAAAACAGTAAGTTTCTGGACATTTTTCTACTGGTATAGCTATTCAGTTTTCCTATGGATATGCATATTTGAAAACATTAAGTAACAATTCACAAGCAATCACATTTAGATTTATAGACATTTTCAGCTTACTGGTAAAAAGATCATTACCTGTGATGGATCATTTGCGGTCAAGTTTCTCCCCAGTACATTTTGTTTCAGTGCAAACCCACTGTTTCTCATCTCCGCTATTAGCTCCGAGGGGTGCATTGATGGCCCTGTTCACAAAAATCACAGTTTGAATGTATCATTTATATCTCTCTACCTTTTTTGGACTCCACAGTAGGAATTCAGTTGAAGCTTTGTTAAGTAAAATCACAGCTAAATCAACTCAATAATCTTCTGCTGAGCAAATAATCAGATATGATTTTCTAAAACAGCAGTCTGGAGATTCAGAATAGAAAATAATTGCATTTTTCTTTAAGTACAAGGGGATTCTCTTATGTAACTTTGTCATGCTGAAAACAATATATATTTAGGTAAGTCTAGTAATATATTTTTATTACAGTAAAAAAGCACAGGAAACCCAAAGAAAGCACATTAAATAAGACTTTTAGGTGCCCCCTCTTCCTTAAAAGGAAAAATGGACTTCTAATATGTCACTAATAAGGCATTTCTCAAAATGATTCAAAGTTTTGAACTTAAATGTAAAAAGTAACCATTGTTAGAAACTCAGTATACATATGAAATATAAATAAATACGTGAAAAAATAATCTGTGCCCTTAGCTATTCTAGGGACCCCCAAATATGCTGGTTCTCCTCAGATATTTCTGTTTTATCAGCTTAAAACCCACACTACGTATTGTGTTAGAGTAGGTGTTGGGGATTAGGCACATCATCTTTCTTTGCAAACATCTAACAAGGAGTAAAATATGGGATGTATTTTGGATCATTCAGACTTGACTGTATAGTTCATAAACCCTGTTTACTCACTCTTTTGCTTTAATGATCATCAAAGCCTCATGTACTTGTCTGATTAGGTACTTTTTCTTCACCCTACACATGCACTCTTTTGTTAGGCCACTTTCAGTAAATTTCCTTACCAGTTCATTCACCAACTTTACTGTCAATGAATTAGTACTACTGTATAAGGTAAATCTAAATTATAAGGAATGTAAACTAGAGCATGGAGCGCATGGTGACTACTTTTCAGTAAACTAAATGTAAATTATACGATTAATTAGTTTTACGAAACATACCGATCCTGCGTTGTGGTTTTAAGAGTTCCTTAGTTGTGGAGATGGACAAAACCCATATATTTTTAGCTCAGAAAAGTATGGAAAGGGAGATTTTTAGTATGGAAAATATATGGAAAGTCAAATAGCACTTTCTCAAAAAAATGTCATCTTCAACTTTTTCTTCATCTTCCCGTATAATACATTGCTTACAGAAACAGGCCTATATGTAAAGCAGGAAGGAAGAAGATAAAACTTTGAAAATGGTTTAAGAAGCCCTTGCATTACTGACTTTCTTTTCACAAGTTCCTTATTTTGCCAGGCAAAAGAATTTCCTAGTAAGATACCTTTTAGCCTTTCCTCAAGTTTACATTTTTATTAAGTAGGGGGTTATACCCCACCCTCCCAATATATGTTACCAGAAGCGCTTTTTCTTTTTACATTTTACAGTGTAACTGTAAGCTCACTGATAAGTTAACGAACGTATATGGGCTCCAGTGTCTACATTTTTGCTTATTTCAAACTTAAAACCTTGCTCTGCTTGCCCAAATCTACTCTGGCTGGAAGAGAGAGACATTAGACAGAAACCTAACAACAGAATTTGGTACCAGCAAGCATCTTGATTTGAAAAGGCCACACAAACCAGCCACACCGTTCAGTCAAATACCCTCTACGAGGAAGCTGAATGGAGACAAAGTTTAGAGTTGTGAAAGAAGATTTCATCGTACCAAAGAAACCAAAGCATTCGACAGGATGGCCTGCAATACTATTATTCAAAGGCAGCAAGAGCCACTACTAACAAAGTAACCTAACTAATTTACCAGCTATTCCTCCTCCTTCAGGGTCTCAGACTTGGCTGCATTTTGATGTGTATTGGATACCTAATTATTCTCATCAGTGTGAAAGGTAAGTAGAGGAATTCAACTTGTTCAAATCTATAAAGATTTGCAAAATAACGAAGACAGAACCTAACTTTGTGGTTCCATACAAGGACTACGGGCAGAACTGAGGCCAGAGGGGTGTAAAGGCATATCAGCCTTCAAAAGCACAGTTCAAAATTATTTTCTAGAAATAAACTTTTCAGGCATTTTTTGTGCATAACGCTAGAAAGTGGTAAGCAAAATAATTTCCTCTTTTATGTAAAAGGTTTATAATTAATGCACTCTACTATTGATTTTTGTGTATTTATGCCGAATGGTATCAGTTGTGCTGTAACGCACAGTCCATACAGATGAACAAGAGACCTGTCAAGGTGGCTGCTCACGCTGGGATCCAACACACAATGGCATGCAAACTTTTGAGTTAGCTTCCCTATGCTTTTTAGAGGTGAAATCAGCAACAGATGTAAAAACCAAAAATACAGGTAAGCTTAGGAGGAAAGCAAGACAGGCAAAAAATAATTTAAATGCCTTCTGTTTCCCTGTTTATTAATGATATCAAAGAGACACTCATAGCTCAATCTACAATATTTCAGTTGCAACATGGTATTACCACGATGACGACAGTTACCAAATGACTGTTATTCCTGCTTTGTGGATGTATACAAGCAGCACCAGATGCACCTTCAAAACCTTGAGACTAAAGTGGTTTATGGAATAATTCCTGTTTGGGTCTCCCTTTAATTGTGAGGGAAACAGTAATTTAGGTTCAGACTAGCTTGTCAGGAGAAGCAAGATCTCCGTAAAGCTTTATGATGTATGCTATTTTTACTGTAACTAAAGGTTTTACAAAACGCTAGGAAATGAAATTCAGGAAATAAACCAACCCCACAAATGGAAGTGGTGTCAAAACACAGCTCTGTTTCACAACCCTTCTGTGTTCAGACCCCAGCCAGGCAGGCATGATACAAGCACGCTGTCCACTACGGATGATTACAGAGGGCTCTCTCCCACTGTATGACCTTTGCAGTTTAACAAACGTTAACATTTTTGAGAGGACAACACAGGTGAACCTGCTCACACTTTTTTCCTGAACAGCTGATGCCACTGAACTTCCCAGAAGTTCTGCTGCCCAATGACAGCAAGACTGCATCGCTACCTCTGTGCAGGTAGCAATGCTAGACCACAGCAGAGAGAAAACAGTATCTGATCTGGGAAGCCTAAAGAGACTGTTTTCTACCTGGTTACAAGTCCAGGCTGAGAAGTTCTATTAAAACATTCTATTTGACAACAGCTGCACAGCTTAATAACAAATCTTTATTACTACCTAATTTCTGCAACACAACAATGAGAATCAAGATTTTAATCTTATAATTAAACTCCTTTGCTTGGAATCAAAGGAATCAAATGCTTGGTAACTTTCCTTTCCCATCCACGCCTCATCAGACTGCTTTTGGTTTACACTTTGACAATTCTTGATAAGCAGATCTGATTTTCTTTGAAATCAGTACAGTTTGAGGTCTCCCAGGATTCCTGGGCACAGCTAATTTATGTGACAGCACTGAGATTTGTAACACACTGTGGGCAGCTTCTTTGCAGAGTTTTAAAAGATGTAGGTGCCTAATTGTGTGAGCAAACAATTGCTTTCCCATTTCCACACTACAAAATTAAACAGGGCATTTCTCCTGGCTAACACAAACGAGGGACACAAAATCTGTAGAAGAAACACCAAACACTGAACCTCACTTAACAGAGGTTTGAAAAACTCAACTTCTCAGAAGTGTCTTTGACTTCCTTATTTAGGAGCTAAAGCTTAAAGCTTGGAGCCAGCAGTATATTGGCTGGTAGAGGGCCTCTTCCTTTGTTTGCTGTGAATCGGTTGTGGAGTCCTACTTGCTGGACATGCAACTATGCTTGGAGTGACAAAACTTGGTTTGCCTGGTGAGCCAAAGAGGTAAATCTTTTCAGCCTGTCTTTGGCTTATGACTACACTTACGTCATTACCCTCCAAGATCTTCAGAGCAAACAGTACAAAGTATACCTAATAGCCATATATCTTGACCTAGGTAAGTTCTAATTAAGCCATAAACTGTAAAACACACAGTAAAATTGAGCTGAGAGGCTCCCAGCTGGCTAAAACTTTGGGAACTGATGTTAACTAAGTATTCTTGAACAGCATCCATCAACTTGCAAAAAATTACTCCTACATTAGGCATAGAAAAATACTTTGTCTACTATGAATTCTGATGTCCTCATATTTGCATTCCTTATGGACTTATGAGACAGTGTGAAGAAGCTACCCGCAGGATGTCATCCCGGTCAAAACATCTGGAGATGACATTATACTGTGAGTTGACAGAACGTTAGATGTAAGATTCCTGTCAAAATAGCTGAATGCTACAACTTCTGACAATTAGTCTCTCTGCATTCTTCTACCAGCAAACTAAAAATAAGTCCAAAGTTACAATGTTTCATCATCTGTTTCTTATTCTTTCTGAAACAAGTCAAATACAGTACCTTGCTATTTCTGAATATGACTGTCAGGCTTATTTTCTGGAATTTACATTTTGAGAGGGAAAAAAAAAAGAAGAAAAAAAGGGAGAAGAAAAAAACCTGTAAAACTTTTCCAGCTGACACTCCTTTAAAGCTAAAACATTTATCTGCTTTAAAATTAATTTATAGTCTCAGAAAAGCTTTTTACCATATAGTGGAATTAATTGCTTGCTGATATACTTATTTTTATGCATTAAGATAACCGACAACTTGTTCAGTTTTCTACAGCTACAGGTACTTGAAATTATATTACGGGCTTGCACAAAAGAGGCTCCATATTTAAAGACCCACCAAAGAACTTTTAAAGTATTTTTTCATGGCCTTTGTAATTCTCAAGAGGTAGTCTTGTCAAGCAAATAGGCTACAGTTTCTTCCTGCTTCTTACTTCCCACAGAAGTTCTTGCTGGATTAATTCTCTCTGTTTTCTTCTGTTTAAGATGCTATTTAAGGAAAAAATCAAGATAGCTCAGTTGACTCAAAGAGCTGGGGGCACAAAATCGGGAAACTCAAACCATTCAATGAAGAAAAGGATTTTTAGTCTTTCCAAAGTACAAGCTGAGTGCAACCTTAGCTTGACAGCTGCTGGTACATCTTTGTAATACTTGTACAACTAAATAAACAAAGAGCTATAAAAAGATTTTTTCTGAAGCCTATATGAGCATCAATTATACTGGATTGGAGAAGGATATCCTACTAGGATTTCTACAACATATTGTAAATTTGCTCCTTTATAACAAAAAGCATGCCAATTTCTTATCACGCTTAACAGAGATCAATTCTGTTTCTATTCAGCATCTGGTGTGTGTGTGTGTATGTGCAATATAATTTTGGATTTCAATTACTTAAATGCCTAGCTTATAGCAAGCTCTCCCACTCCGCATAACTACCCCCTCTCCTGTCCCAGAAACGAGAAACCTATAGCTGCAATTAATTTTCAATTCTTTCTGTACCGCTCCTGAAGCTACAGATGCAGAGTATATGTAACACCCTCTCCTTGCCACAATGTTTCCTACAGGAGGCACGGGCACAGGCTTCCTCATAGGAGAACAATGCTAGCTGTAACATACCAGCTAGCAGGCCTCCATTAAAATGTCTAAAGCACATTATTCAAATTATCCAATATTAGAGAATAGTACACTAAAACCTCTTTTCATAACGACTGTGATTAAATACCACTTTTTCTGCAACAGTTTCAGTGGCAGTAAGGACAGACCATAATGTTATGATTGCCAGTATCATCAAAAATAGCAGTTTTACTTCTATCTACTCATGATGCATAGTCTTGACAGTATCCGCTCAATTTATTGATAACAGCTTTCACTGCTGTCCCCAGTGCAGATGAGCAAACTGAATTACTCTTTGCAGTCAATTAAGTTTTAAATGGATTTTTATTGTGGAATACATATGGAAAGCAAAGAGATAAGGAACAGCAATAGTGTAACCACTATCCCCACCTGTGGCAGGGGAAATTAAGGTAACCAACTGTACTTAGATAGCGGCTGCAGTTCTATATTGTTATGAAATGGACTACTCAATATAAAAGTTACCGAAAAAGGCTGAAGGTTCTTCATGGTGTTATTTTAATTACAACTTTTTAACCTTTATTTTAACTAATGCTCATTTTGTGTATCAGCAAAACAGAGTATTTGGAACGGGGCTTTTCTAGAGCTTCCCCTTCCTGAAAACATGCTCTGGTGTGGGACATCTTTTAGTTTACAGAGTGATCATTTAAATCTAAAACCACCACAATCAACACATCATCACACTTCTAACTTGGAACTAGAGAGATAATTTACATAAACATAAATGTAAACAAAGCACACCTGTATATCTGCTATCAATTCACCAGTACACATCACACCCAGTATACGCCACTCTACAGTGTTTAAAAATTAATTTATGAATCAAGGACAAGATACTTTCAAGGCTTACCCTTTATTACTACATAATTTTTGTTAACAGTAGGCCTAAAGCATGTTGTCCAAGATGCATATAAGAAAGAACGAAGACAACATAACTCTTCCTAGTTGTAATTTGAGTTTCTACATAACGGTGATACTGAAGCCACACCCTGCTGTGGAAAAATAAATAAATAAGTACATACTCCAGGGAGTATGCAAACAGCTCTTTCACATTCACCAGGTTTTATAAGACCATTCTGCTGGTGGATTTTGGTTCAGCACACAATCACATGAAGGATGAACATACTCTGAATTCAGAATGCTGCCTTCTCCGGGTGGCAGCAAAGGCGTAACATATGATACAAGGCTTTTTAGGTTTTTATTTAAAAGAGAAACTAAATTTAAAATCAGTAGACAGCTATGTCAATACATCCATATACATTTTTGTGCTCTCCACAGAGTTTCATAGTTTTTTTCATATGGCTTGAAAGGAAACTGAACAAAACCAGAAAAAAATTTACAGACTGAACCTAATCACACTGCCTCATCTGTGAAGTTTTACTGTGGTTGTAACAGACATAGCAGTGGACACTTGCTTATCTGAAGTACAAAGAGCCATTATCAAAATTATGTGATCAGGATCCTGGTCATGAAGAACACTGCAAATTTATGCTGCCTCCACTAATACAGAATTGATCATTTTTTACTAATAATTTTACCACCTATTTCAGGGTTGACTGCATTTTGACCATATTTACACTTCAAAGCAAGTGCTGCAGTTGGCATTGAGATAAATCAATGAATAAAAAAAATCTGGCTTTTAATTAGCTCTTCTTAAGATGGTCTGCAGTTTAACTGAATTTAACACTTTAGCACAGAATTTCAGTATGATCTGTCATGCTTTTGTCCTAGGGTATTTCAGAGAAACCTGTTCCCTTTTTACTTTTTTTGAGTACTAAACCCCATTTAACAGTATCAAACTGCTATAGGAATCCATATTTATTGCTTAAACACTAAGCACAAGACTTCTAAGAAATCTGTATTTTATGCATTCACACCAAATACAGAGGCTTCGGAAACATAAATGGAGGATTATTCTAAAATGTGACAGTTTTGAAACTATGTGAAGATTTAGTTAAGGTTCCTACTGTTCACAATCAAAGGTCTCAGCTGCAGATCATAAAGGAAGGTTTTACACACTGTGTTTCTACAGATGACCGTTTATACAAATATTCACAGTTACCATATTCAAATACCTTCTCTTTGTTATTACAGATTCAAGAGAACACTTAAATAAATTCCTGCATTCCTGATACAATGCACATTTTTATCTGCTGGGAAACAAAAAAGCACTGTATTTGTCACTGAAAAAATGCAGCGAGATATAGACATAATACAACATAGACAGAGATTTCCTTTTTTGCTGACTCCGTATGACTAGTAATTTCAATGATTACTATGGAAAGGAACTTCACCCAAAAGCTAAAGATCAGTTGAACACACTAAGTGACAGACTGATGGAAGCTACAGCCACAATTAGCTGAGGGGCACTCAGGCGATGACTTTTCCACAGCATGCTAATCACTTTACAGTAGCCTCTTTCTGGTCAGTAATTTCACTGGACGGATCACACATGGAGCCAGTCAGCTGTAAAACAAGCAAAGTAGTCCATAGCAGAGAAGGACGTCCAGCACCCCCCAGGCTTCGGTTTCAGAGGCCAAGAGCGTAAGAATCATTTTTAATCTTGCTGTGCCACCTCTAACTATGCCATTCAAACAACTACCTCCCCGTTTGAGAAATGAGCCTTACTTCCTAGATAGCAATTACCTTTCTTCGTAAGACAGTAAGGTTCCCAGCAGGTTATTTGTTCTAAAAAACATATGATAAAAGTTGTAAGCATTTAAGCTTTCATAGGTTTTTAGCAATGTCCCCCAACCCTCATTGAACAGGATAGAGAAAAAAGGAAAAGAGAAAAAAGCTTGTCCTAACTTTACCTGACTAAAAATTTGCAGGCAATTTTGAAGTGAAGTAACAGTATTACTTCAAAACATTCTGCAGAGAAAACCTACTAGTCTCTATTCTAATGAAATCAAAGGCTTTTCAGACTTCACAAAAAAAAAGCAGTGAAAATCACAAAAAAAATTAAAAATCAACAGAGGCTGCTGGTTAATGACAAAAAAGGATTGTAAAAACAGGCAAACTTTTAGATGCTAGTGGCCTGTTTTTTTTGCTGGTATATATTACATATTTTATGCTTGCATATATACACAGTGGCACATAAAGTCAGAACCATAACTGATACTTTCATCTTGTCTGGACTTTGAAACTTAGAATTTTATCAGTAAAAACCCCTGTAAATCAGTTTAGCCCAAAGAAGCATTTTGATTGCCTAATTTAGCTTTGTAAAGGAGAAGTAAATCTTGTAAGTTGGTCTCTGTAAGCCTCACAGCTGGAACATTCTAACACTACTTTGCAGTTTCCAGTGATCAAAGTAAGTTACTTTATATCTAAAACTAAGAATTTCATAATGGAAATAATGCAACACCAGGGGATGCAGTTATCATGAATAATTACACTCCTGGGAGATTACAGACAAGGCTGTACCCCAGGGGTGTGATTATCCCATGATAACCACATCCACTGAAATTGCCTTATTGCAAAAATAATCTCTATTCACTGGTGAGATATTATTCAATAGGCACTTTTTTAATGGTAAGATTATTATTTTTTTTTATAGGAATTACCAGCTAGATTAATAAAATGGTCCCAGAAGCAAAATAACCAAGCCACCATGCCCAAGTTAAGGTACTGACTGTACTTATTTTTGTTTGCCGGAGCACTGCAGTGTATGTCAGGTCTTGAAAGACAGCAGTCTCACCAAACACCGTTATATGCCACAGACGTGCTTTTGCCCTGCAGTGGTTCCACCAGAGTAAACTGAAGTCCATGACTGGTCTTTGCTACAAGATACTCAACACTGAATCCAAAACAGCTATTGCTAATCAGTTTATGTGCAAAGAGAAAGATTACAATGCACTTCACATAAGATTCAAAGACAAGTATCCTGCTGCTGGAATAAGAGAATCACAGCTTATAGAAGTTATGGGAAAGAAAAAGCCTGTTTTGGTGGTTATTTTATGATGTGAAGAAAAACGTCTGTAGGCAATCAATACCTTCTTTTTCCCCACAGAAAAACAGAGCAGGAACTTTTGATAATGCAACTAAAACAGACATAGGAGTTTAATTTGCATTCATTCGAACTCAAACATTTTGTCTGAGGCTAAAAAAACCCAGTCTGAGTCTAAATAAGACCTTTTGTTTTGCTCTCTTTTGGAAGCAGGAAAAAAAGAAAGAACAAAATACAAACTGATCTTGTAACAAGTGCTCTTGAATTCTGCTTCTATATTACTTAAACTTTTTCTCATTCAAATAAGGAGTCTACATCCTACTGAAACTCACTGATTTGGGCATTTGGGAAAAAAAAAATTACATTGCTCCCTGGGCTTGTAGTAAACTGAAGTCACCACTTTGACCTTTGAAGGTCCAGTTTTGGAGGAAGAAAGGGAAGGATGGGGAAAAGCTGCTCTTGCTCTTCTAGCTCAGTAACTTGGTTATCCTAATGAAATTATTTTTTACTCTCATTTTCTGTCAAAAGCTCTTGCTTTTGACCAAGGAGGAAGATGAAAATGCCCCTCCAATTAGGTAAGTGCCAATCTTTTGTACATACATAAAGATACGTTGGCACTATTGTGGCCACCACTGTTTGTACCGGGTTTGGCTGGTATAATTTTCTTCATAGTAGCTTGTACAGGGCTGTGTTTTGGGTTTGTGAGCAAACCAGTGCTGATAGCAAGGGACACTTTGCCCAGCATCAAGGCCTTTTCAGTTTCTCAGGCTGTCCCACCAGCAAGCAGGCTGGAGGTGCACAAGAAGTTGGGAGGGGACACAGCTGGGACAGCTGACTCCAGCCATATTCCATACCATACAACACTGTGCTCAGCAATAAAAGCTGCAGTAAGAAGGAGGAAGAAGGGACGTTTGGACTTATGGCATTTGACCTCCCAAGTCACCATTACCCATGATGAACACCTGCCTGCCATGGAAAGCGGTGAATGAATTCCTGATTTTGCTTTGCTTGTGTGTGCAGCTTTTGCTTTACCTATTGAACTGTCTTGTCCCAGCCCACAAGTTTTCTCACTTTCACCGTTCCAATTCTCCTCCCCATTCTGTGGGGGAGAATGAGTGAGCAGAGAGTAGGGCTGAGCTACACCATCCTGTTTCCCTTCCAGGTTAATTAACTCTGTCCAGTAATGTTCCTGACGGCAGTTACACTTCTACACCAGAGATTTTTAGACTTCAAAGTTATTACATGATGGAATTCAGTCATGAGTCTAATTAGTATATAATAAGCTTCTCCTGTGGTTCCTAAACTTGTATGGGTAAGATGTTTCAGTCCTCCTTTACAGCAGAGCATCTGAAGAAGTTCTGCCATTACTGTTCTGTGGATAGAAATGTATTTGGGCAAATGCATGAAGACAGCAGTGAACAAGACAGTCCTCTATTTTCCTGTGTGCTAAGTGTACTTCTCCAAAACAAGGCTGAGAAGAAAGAGGCCTGCTAAACATCTCCTACAGGGAAGACAGACCATTTCTTAAATCTGCTTCTGCAGAAATTAGTGATGCCAATGTCCTTAGAATACTAGATTTAGAACCACGAGGCTGAGGGTTCCCAAGCACTGATTGCTTACAGATTCATTACCAGCCAGGATGCTTTGCCATACATGGACTAGCATCTTCCAACACTATGCTGATGCACTTTGTGCTCTAACAAGGGAGAGGATTTTTAAAGTTTGAAGAATCTTAACCTAAATTTTGGTAGTGCAACTACCACACACTGCCCAGAAGAAATTATTCAGTTCAGTTTGCAAGAAAAGGATGCCAGATCAACTTTTACTAGGATGAAGAGACTACAGATAAGAGGAAATAATGTGCTACCAAGTAAATCCCTTGAAAGCAAGCGCTCTTTTCAAAGACTTTATAGAAAAATTCCAAAGATTAGCTCTTTAAAAAAGAAAAAAAAAATTCAATGTTCTATAGCTTAAATTTGGTTCTTCCAATACAATTAATTCCATAAACTAGCTGGAGTCCTGGAATATTGACTACTGCACTAAAATTTTCTTCTGGTTTCACCTTCATTCCTTACTATATGTATATTTCTCAGATGTACCCTTTTATTTATGAGACAATATTTATATTTCAATTTCCTGACACACAAGCTAGGAACAAATTTTCAAAGATGGTTTTCTACATATGGAATTACTTCCTGACCTTTAAAAGTCTTATCTGCTCTAATAATTTAGCCCAACATTTTTCAAGACTTTCTTGAGAGCTGGTTGCAATTTTACACATTTATTTATTAAAACTCCATACAAATAAATTAAATAAACATTCCAGACTTCTTGTGTATTATAAACAATCATTCCCTATCCTTGAAATCCCTATTCATTGTTCTCTTCAGGGTGTTTATTTTCTTCTACACTGTAGAAATGAACAAACAGCTTCTGAAAATTCTTTGGAGTTCAGAACTTAGAAGCCAAGTGGTTTTGTACTTTTTTGTGTGTGTGCTGACAATCGTGATACATGAAAACTCTGGACTATTTACATGTCTTTGACAAGTTTTCTAAGCATGAGGAGACACTTATTTGTGACACATGGCAGGGGAAGTGTGTGGGTGGATGGGAAGCAATTCAAGCCCCCCCCCTTTTTTTTTTTTAAGCCTAATCATCAATTTGTCAAACACAGAAAGGTTTCATAAAAAGATGATATCATAAAAAGTCTCTGTCCCTTACAAAGCAGCATTTTCTGCAGTTCTAGCCAACCTGAATAAGAACAATGTGGCAATGGACATTTTTTCAGTACTATAAAATAATGAGAAATAATCAGGAATTTAGTCTAGAGACATAAAAGCAGCCTAGGAGTGCATGGAATTACTGATTGAGACGTGGGAAGCAGCAGAGCATGAGGACATATGTTGCACAGAGGAACAGAAGAAGGTTCTTGGAGGTGGATACTGATCCAGCATTAGGGCTAGTCAAGAATTACGTAGAAGTAATGAGACAAAACAGAGCAATAAAGAGAAATGGTCAAGACAAGATTACATTGTTGGGGGGTGTTGATCGGCACATGGAAGAATCTGGATTTTTAATGTTGCAGTGTCTTGTTAGGAAATGTAAACACAGTGTTTTACCCTCAGCGTAGGTTAATTTTACAGAGCTAACTGCAGATTTCCTGCACTGTAACAACTCTCAGCAGTGCAAAGATAACTACTTACTCCCATCCCAGACAACGTAAGACTAGTGCCAGGGTTTAGTTGAAAAAAAATCCCATTTTTTAGAAAATGTGTGATGTAAGCTTTAATACGCCTCATAGATGAGTTATGAGTCTTAAGAGAATCAGCGAATTCAGTAACTTGTGTTCTCACTTAACTATAGTGCTTCATTTACATACATAGAATTTTCTAAAGTCATCAAAGGAGTGTAATTTAGCTTGTTATTAAGTCAGATGAAGTTTTAGAAAAGTTGATAAAAGGATTGTATTCCTGAGGTTAGAAAAAGCAGACAACCTTTTATCTGATGATCTAATTAATGATCTTACCACTCCCCATAAGCCTTATATCTGCTATTAAATGGAGAACTTAAAATTGTTTTAATTTTACCTATACTGTTTTTACATAGTGTCCCTGAAAGAAAGAAAAGGAAGTAGCAGTATCATTACAGCTGACTATTCAAATCCAAGAACAGCGTCTTACAAATTATATATACAAACCCTGATCTGTCACCCACCCCTACTCCCTGAAATCCTTCCTCAATCTATAAAAAAAGTCCATGCTCAGCATAGCACACTCTAAGTTCCAGAGCTAAAACCGAGAGGGCACTGGCACAGTCTGGGAACATCCAAGTAGTTTTACAGCACTTTTCTTCATGCAAAATACATCATATGTGCTAAATCCCTCTCTTCAGGCTCAGAAAGGCAGTTTGGAAAGCTACCCAGAGAACATCTCCCTGACTGGGAAACACCCACAGCAGTCAAACATTGTCTACACGTACATAATCGGTTCAGTTAGGTTTGAAACAAGCAGTTAGTCTTGTATTGACACTACAAAGTGTCCATATTACACTGTTATGAATAATAAGGAGTCCATTTTCAAGTTTGTGCAAGCACATGTAAATACTTTCCACTTTCCCAGCCAAACACTCCTAAAATTTACCCACGTAATTTGAAGTGTGGGGTGGGAGGTGGGGGGAAGTGAGTTCTGCAGCACAAAAGCATATCTGACACCTAAGAGCTGCACAATATAATTCTACCAGCACCAAACACAAGCACAATTTCTTCCAAGGTAAGAAAGAAAGAAGAAAATTATTTAATGTTATAATCTACTGAACAGAAAGGCTGATAATGTCAACTACAGGTTGGCTAAACAATGGTATAATCATCAGACAGTGCCTAAAAGCAGGGGAACATAAGAGGTACTATTTCCTTTAAATTAAGTCTCCCAGGCCTCATCTCAAAGAAATGACACGTCTAGGTGATCTAATTCTGAAAAGCAAGATTCTTGGTAGGCTAAGTATGTAGTAAAACCAAGAGCTACTACATCAAACAGGTAACACCTGGAGGTTTTCTGTCCTTCCTCAGGTTATCAAGTGTGCAATTGTAATGCTATCCCTGCAAAGCTGAATACACAACGCTGCACGTGATCTTAAAGCACAGTACAGCAAGGCTGAAGACTCACCCGTGTTATCAGGTGCTTCTTTAATGTGTCACAAATTTAAGAATCTTTAAAGTTTTACAAACTTGGGTCAACTTACAGAAAACAAAAGTATTGTAGGCAAAAAAGTATTCAATTTGAATGTTTATATCCACTTTAAACCTCATCTAACACTAAATGCTGTGTGACCTCAAGTAACAGGAAAGCTAATCAAGGAAAAAAATGGTAGTTCAGGAAGCAATGAGAAGGCAGCTGAAAGAAAACCAGGCATCTGGAAATCTAGGTTTCAACTGCTTGCCCACTTACAGAAGCACAATTATGATATAAAAAAACCAAACCACCCAAGCCTCTCCTTTTTTCCAAGTGATTAACAAAGCTATACTGATACATCCCAGCTTTTCCAAGCAGTGTGCCTGAATCTGAACTGGGGCAGTCTCTGACAACCCATTACATTGACAATATGCGTCAACAACAACAAAAAATTATTCTGATAAACAATCCTGTTGCAGCTTCTTAATTTTTGCCACAGATAGAATTGAATCAACAGTCATTATGGAATCTTTTTTAAATGTGTCAACTAGGAATGTTGTTTAAATGTTAACTAGGAAATTAGGTCCCTGCCATTTGAAATAATTAACTTGAAATTGTAGAATACATTTGGAATAAAGAAGCATTTTCCCATTTCATCAATTCTTTAAATTATGATAAATTTAAACCTTCTAAAATTAAATGTTATTAGCTCCCCCAAAATTTCTAACCAGCATCTTTAAAAGACATTCGCTGCCTACCTGAACCATCACTGGAGACTGAGCTTGCATTAATTCCAGAAAGGCCAAATAACGGACATTCGCGATCAGTGTTTACATGACCCCACTTGTGGCATTTAATACATCTCACATTCCGCACCTAAAAGGCAAAAAAAAATAGACATAATTTAGTTAACTACAGAGCTTAATATTTACAGAAATATCTATATTATTAGGCATAAGAGAAGCTTTTAAACTCACTGAGAAACAGATGATAAAATTAAGAGAGTCCATGTAAATGTTCTGTAGTTAGATAATATTTGAAATATACCCAAGACATCCACAGAGTGAAATTTATGGAACTTGCCTGGATACCAAATGGCTGATCTCTGATATTCATATCATCCTTAGCATATCTGTTACACAAACACAGAGAAAATGAATACTCAAATTACTATTTTGTTTAAAACCATCCTACCCCAAACTACCTTTTATTGTTAAGTGTATATCCACTTCAGAGATACACTTCCAGTAAACATTAGTTTTAATGTGTTTTCAAATATAGATGTAAAATTAAAACAAAAACTAAGCTGATCAAGGAAACAGTACTAGGTTTGCAGGTTTTACTAATTAACTGCTAGGACATGACAAGATTACACAAGTGACCTGCTCAAAAATAAAACAGGAAGGGGCCGGGGGGGGGCAGGGGGAAGAGATATGAAAGGTAAGTAAAAAGAAAAAAAAAATTATTCAGATATCTTACTTTTCTCGAGGGGCGACTTTTTGCCATTCAAATTTGTATTCAGTTTCTCCTTCTTGCTATAAAATAGAAAACATGGTAAGTTTGAAATATTTTCTTTTAATATATTTTAAGTAGGAAGAAAACAACAAAATGATGTAATGAAATACCTCCTTAGTTTCCTCTTTGAATGTTCAGAAGTCATGAAAAGAAAAGAAAAAGTACGTTAATTATGCATGTAAAATGCAGCTGGTGTCTAAGTTATACACAAAATATTCTATGGTTTATATTAATACAACGGTGCAAATACTCAGAAAGTAACTTTATTTAAATAGAGTGCACATAAATAATCAGCCTCTAGTATATGGTTACAAATGTATAAAACCAGAATAATCTTTTCAAACTATACTGATTTGATATATAAATACAAAGAACTGTATAGACTTGTTTTCCAAAAGCAGCAACAATACTTAGGTCTAAAATCTTCTATCACAAAAAATCACTAGTTTAAAATTGCAGAATATGCTCTAAGATTAAGGGATTACTTTAAGAGCTTTTAAAGTTAAATAATTGCAAAATTTGCTCTACAAGAATGAGCCCATCCAAGCACTTCCAAGGGGTTTTGCGCAAATGGGAAAGATGCATTTTAAAGGGGACGTGTCTTCTTTTAAAGGGAATATGCTTTCTTAGTTCTGCACTTATATTCAGATTTTGCTAAAATTAAGTGACTGATATGAGTACCCACCAGGTACTAAGTAACTTCAGTTTATGAATCTACTAAATAAAGTCATAGTCACCCACCACAGTCAGGTCAGCCAGCACTTTTGACTACAGAATCTCAGTATCTATTATTTCTAAAACTTCCACTTATTAACTTCTTGCTTTGGTATTTCCTATGCCTTACATGCATCAAGCTGAATTATGGACAGAGTTTTTAAGTAAAAGTGACCCTGCTATTTCTAAAAAGGTGAGTAAGCACCTTGGTAAGGTCTAGTGCTCCTTCAATGTCTTTATAATTGGCTAAAAAAAACACCTTTGGCCAACGACAGAATTTCTGTTGTTGCCAGGAAAGGTATTTTATCCATTTTTTTTCCTTTCACGCTGAACTGCTGCTTCAAAAACTCCCAACTAGTCTCAATTTGAAATAAATTAAAGCGTTGTGAGATCAAAATTATTATATGCTATGTATTTCTGCATATTACCATAGAAAGAACTAAAAATCATACCTTCTAGCATTACCTCAGTATGAATAAATTATTTTAAAATAAAAGACATTGTGCTCATTTCTTCAGAAGGTACTGTCAGTATTGCCTGCTCAAGAGTAGGAAACCACAGTACCTTTTTTTGCTCCAGGTGGGGCCTCATACATGAAATTAAGACCATTCTTCACACGCTCATCACCCATAAGCAACCTAAATAAAAAGGACAGAGTTTGGGATGTTACACACAAAACAGTCATATTACTTATATATATTTAAAAAAACCAAAACAACAAAAAACCCATGCAAATATGCAGCAGGAAATCATTATAACAACTGGGAATTTTTCATTTGTTAATTTGAGCAACAGAAGTTGAGCATCAAAAAAACCTGAGAGACCAGTCAATGCTTCTGTGTGCTCCCTTGAAATGCGTGATTTTTGGTACACAATCTCAACTGAAATGTAACTCTGTGTCCACAGAATTATGACAGACATTTTTGTGTGACCCAAATATATTGTTATACAAGGTTACCTACTGTTCCATGCAATGTAACACATTTTGAAAAGAATTAGAAGATGCACAGAAGCCACTTTAAAGAAGTTTTTGTGACCTCTGCTTAATCAAACACCAATTTATGAGTCATTGTCCTCTCCTACTACTATGGTCAATGGCAGACAATTTTTCAAATAACTCACAACGATATGCCCTTTACTATGACAAAAACAAGAGACATTAGGAAGAAGTGTGTGTGATCTTACGCTAATTCTCACCTGTTATCATAAGATTCCTGTTCTTTCAGATACTGCTGCATTAATTCTTCTTGTTTCTTCTTATCGTAAGATATTTTCTGTTCCGCCATCCATACCTAGTTAAAACAAGTAAGTTCCTAATTTAAACAAATAAAAAAGATACCACAAAATACAATCATGTATAAATACTTAACTGGCTTCATGTATTGAAAATACTTAACATGGGAAAATTCCCATTCCAATCACATAAAGCATAGTATTTTTGTCCAGCATTTCAACAAACGAATTTCCCACAGGCAGTAACGTTGATACAACTTCAACAACGTTTAGGAACTGAAGTGACGTGGGAAAGCTGAGTACGTGGGAGGAGGGGGCTCAGAGAACACCCAGGGGTGCCACCACCTTCCCCGCACCCCGGTTCCCTCGGCAGCTCCCGCAGCGGCCCACTCCTCGGGACGGGATCCCTGGCACCGGGCCCAGGCGGGTGTGAAACACCGGGAAACACGGGCAGGCCCCACAGGCGGGGGCGGCCCGGACGGTGCGTGGGGCCTGTTTATCCAGAGAGCCAGGTGCTGGGAACGTGTATAAGCATACACATTTATATTATAAATTTAAGGGCCCAGGAAAAGGCGACAGTCGCACACACCTATAAGGAAGCAAACCTGTAGCTTCAAATGTTTCCTAACTTTTCTTACTGCCCCTTCCTTCCCCCTTGCCACAGCGCCGGTCCCGCCGCAGGAAGGCCGACCTGCCCCGCTGATGCCACTGCGGTGCCGGGAGCCCGGCAGCCCCCGGGACGGCTCCCCCCACCCCCCCGGGACGGCTCCCCGCTCCCCGCCCCGGAGGCCGCGGTGCGCGGCTGAGGCGGCCTGGCTGGCCCGGCCGGCCGAGGGGCCACAGAGCCTCACCCCAGCCCAGCCCAGCCGCCCGGCAAGGCCCGCGGTAGCTGCCGGCCCTCCCTCACCTTTTTGATGTTGGACTTGGAGGCGGGGTGAAAATCCTTCTTGCACATGAAGTTGGCGAATGACTTCCCCATGGCGGCGGCGGGGAAGGTGCGACCGGCTGCCCGCGCTGACACGGGCCCTCAGCGGCTGCCTCCGCCGGGCCTTCCGGGTCGGCGGGCGGCCCTTCCTGCGGGGCGCGGCAACGCCGCCGCCCGGACCCGCCCCGCCCCGCCCCGCCCCGCCGCCGCCGAGCCCCGCGGAGCGCCCGCCGCCAGCATGTCCGCCCGCCCGCCGCCCCGCTCCTGCGACACCTTCGTGGCGCTGCCGCCCGCCGCGGCGGGGGGCCGCGTCATCTTCGGGAAGAACTCGGACCGGCCGGCGGACGAGGTGCAGGAGGTCGTGCACTTCCCGGCCGCCGCGCACCCGCCCGGCGCCGCGCTGGAGGTGAGGGCGCGGGGCGGCCCGCGGTGGGGCACGGCCGGGCCGGCGGCAGGAGCCCCCCCCCCGCGGCCGTGCGTTTGCAGCCCGTGAATCTCGGGGCGACGCTCGCCAAAGCGCTGTCGTGACAGGTAATTCGTGTCGTGCTCCGGCTTCTTGCAGTGCACCTACGTGACGATCGAGCAGGTGGCGAAGACCCACGCCGTGGTGCTGAGCCGGCCCGCCTGGCTCTGGGGCGCCGAGATGGGGGCCAACGAGCACGGCGTCTGCATCGGCAACGAGGCGGTGTGGGGGCGGGAGGAGGTCGGCGACGACGAAGCCCTCCTCGGCATGGACCTGGTCAGGTTGGCACGGGCTCTTTTGGTAAACGGTGCTGAACTCGGAATTTAATTTGGAAACGTTTGGTGTGAGTTACACGGGGAAATACGTGCTTTCGCTTTCAGAGGACACGCCCACCTCTTCTGCTGTTCCAGCCGTGGTTAAAAATAAGTGTGCGTTGGCACGGCCTTGCATCCCTGCCAGGCGCCGGGAGCCCCGAGAGCTCTCAGGTGCAAGAACAGAATCCATCGAGGAAATCAAACGTTTTTCTCTCCACAAAATTTATATTAAACTGAAACAAGACTTAACAGGAGCGCAGCTGGGCTTCAGGAACCAGTGTTTGGGCCTTCTTCTAGCATCTGCGCTCATTTCCTGTTTCCCCCAGCTTTCACACACGTCTTTTTAAATTCCAGTCTTAGCCGGGCACCTCCAGGTGAATAATGACAGCTGCTGGTGCCTGCCTCACTGGGTGCCCGTGTAACGCCCATTAACCCACAGCAGGCAGGCAGTTCTTGGTACTGTCTGCCCCTGGTTCCGTACCCACCCAGCACTGGAGGCGTTCCCTAGGAGCCCCCTCCCTGCCTTTCTGTATTGCCCTTTGGTTGGTTTTCCCCACGTCAAGCACATAGAGGACCCACTTCAAACAAGCCCTTTGAGTGACTTGCTCCTTTCTCTTACCAGATTGTACAAAGCATCAGGTACATACAAAACTAGTATGCTAAGTCAATTTGTATATTCAGGCTGAATACTTGTATGTAAAGTTTATAGTTCCAAAGATTACATCTTCCTTTCTGTTTTGGGGTTTTGGTTTTTTTAGGCTTGGACTCGAGAGAGCAGACACAGCTGAAAAGGCTCTAACTGTCATAGTTGATTTGCTAGAAAAACATGGACAGGGAGGAAACTGTATGGAGAGCCACATGGCATTCACATACCATAACAGTTTTCTGATAGCTGACAGAAAGGAAGCATGGGTGCTGGAGACATCAGGAAAATACTGGGCAGCAGAAAAAGTAGAAGGTATGGATGACACTCTTCATTTTAAACATTTCAAATACAATGACAATTAGCAGTTCTCCACTTCTCAATTATCATTTCATGAAGGCATCGGTCTAGCCTCCAGATGTGTACGTGTGCCTGTAAGCAACAGCATTGCTTCCTAGGGCATCAGTGTGGAGTGGCTAGCAGTTTCACAGAGGAGCTGAGTCACAGGGGGCTTTTCAGAGTCAGAAATGACCATATCTGCACTTGGAAAATGGAGGACAGCAAGAAGGTCAGCATGAGAATGACAGCAGTATGTATGGTGTTAAGGATGGTGGCAACTGATGACAGTTTCATTTGGTGACAGGGTAACACTGACAGGATTGGTGCATTAGGCTCTGAAGTGGCTTTTTTTTCCAGTGGACAAGCTACATCTTTGGAGGTCTAACAAGAAGAATGTAAAGATGGGAATAATCAGAACAGAACCTGAAATATGATGCTGGCAATAGAAGTAAATGAGTCAGGACTGAGTGGCAGTGGAATTTCAATCAGAAGGACGCATAATAGCCAGGGAGAGAGGGCCAAAAATAAACCACAGGATTCATAGATCTTGTAGGAAACTCTTCAGGGCATAATTTGCTTTAGTAAGCTAATTGTAAACAAAGTATCAAGAAAAAGCATTCAGCGTATTAAAATGATTCTTTCCTCACTTTACAAACAGGCGGTGTACGGAATATTTCCAACCAGCTCTCTATCACAACCAAGATTGACAGAGAACACCCAGAATTGAAGGAATATGCCAAAAGCAAGGGCTGGTGGGATGGCGAAAAGGAATTTGACTTTGCTGCCACATATTCTTATGTAAATACTGCCAGAATGACCACATCCAGAGGCCGATATTGTGAAGGCTATAAACTTCTGAACAAGCACAAAGGTATCATATTTTATATTATTTTTTTTAAGATATGCAAAGCATTTAGTGAGATACATTAATTTAAATAATGTTATTAGACATCTGATGTGGGCAATCATTGACATGATCTGGTGAACCAGAACCTACTTGAATAACTTTTCGCCCAAAGGAGAAATGCTGAACTTTAAGTCTTCTATCCATTTCTGCCTATTTGTTGATGAGGGGAAATTAAAACAAGGGTCAATTACCAAACACACAGAGTAACAGTGTCAGTAACAACACTGAGAGGTCACATTATGATCATACCGCTAAATACTCTGTAAGACCTGCTCTGAAACAATTTGATAGGCTTTATGTTATACTGTACCTCTTAAGAAAAATAAATATGCAGGCCAAAACAGACTCCCAGTGGTTTTCAGCCACAAACAGAACCTTATGAACAATGTCAGTCTGGTACCATTCATACAGGCGTAAGACAACAGCACAGCATTCAGATACATATCTTGCATTTATTTTTTGAGACTGGTTTTTAAATCTTTGTGGTTCCAGTATAACTGCTACTCTAACCTTGTGTAGTCTAATAACACACTGAGAGCAGAACAAAATAATCTTCTCTACTCTAAGCAGGTGCTCCTAATCACTAACTTAATCACTTATTTTTCAGACCTCTATAGAAAGAAGCTATTACTTCTCTTCTAACTGCATCCACCTGGCAGGTTTTTGCTGCATCTGTATTCACTTGCTCATTTAAAGTAATTAATCTGAACCAAAATTACATTGCACCCCTGTGTTTTTTTATTTGGCTGAGCTCTGCCAGACCAGGTTTAGCATTTAGTTAATGCATCAGCATGAATTACCTTTTACTGTCCTGCGCTAGTGATCGTGTAAATCCTGCATTCATTTTGGGAATTGCAGGTTCAGAATACTGAAAAGCATTTTCATAATACCTGTATTTACTTGTATTATAACAATGCTGAGATTCTATCAGTGTTTTCATTCTAAATCCCCATTTTCAGGCATTTACCTGAACCATTTTAAAAATAAACACTAGGTGTCCAGGTTATCAGCCTCATATGGTTTCGGTTTGTTTAGATTTATTTTAAATAGGTGCCCTAACTAAAAGCTATTTGGTTTACAGCATCAGTAAAATCACTGGTTTCTTAATCTACCCATCCCAGCTTTTCCACTCAGTGGCATTACAGTTTTTTTCTAGGCAGCCTATCATGCGAAGACCATTTTTAGATAAATGTTATAAATATTTCAAAAAATAAGGAATGTATTTCAGGAATACAAAATAATAAAAACATATAGCGCAATACCTTCTTTCCTCCTGGACAAGCTGCCAGCTTGCAGTTGGCAAACTGTTGCTTCTTTTAATTTCTTTGATTCTTCTAGCTTGCCGATTTGTTGAATTCTTCAACTTTCCCAGGCAACTGTGGGAATACTTAAGAGTGTTTCCTTGCTGAAATGTCTACAGGCATGCAGAATTGTGTATTAAAAAAAAGAAAAACCTGGACACATCTGACTTAGCAGCAGAGTGATTATTTTAAGAGGAAACAGCAAGGCAGTTAAAAAAAAAAAGAATCTTTATGCAGCTAGAACTTCACTGAGGGAAACGTTAAAAGATTAAATGGTGGATGATACCTTCAAATAAAAAAAAAAGTGAATGAACTAACGCTTTTCTACCACATGCACACATTCAACTGGTACACCAGATTTGAAAAATAAACTACTGCAAGTGCTGCCTGTTGGATTGCTTGGTGATACTATGCCAGTATTTAAGCTTCAGTGCACGCTATACATGAACAGCAGTATCATCTGAACACTGGATGCAGAAGCATACGTGGAAAGGGTTTTGTTTCATCTAACTGAGAAGAATTATTTTCCATACCTCACATAGATAATTGATTAAGACTTATTTACAAATGGATGTACTATTGTAGTTTTGTAGTTGATTCTGTAGCACAGAACATGTTACTAGTGCAGTGCATCTGTTGTCAACTTGAAGCCTAAGAGCTTTGGAAGGTCAGATGATTAAAATAATAAAAGTGAGTCTTGGTGTTTCATTTTCAAAGTTACACACAAAATTCACGCACAATTGTTACTGTTTTTACATTTCCAAAGCAAAGCAAAGTGGTATAACTGTGTACAAATACCAATAACTATTTCAGTCACTTACCTTCCACACAGTGCTCAGAAAATTCAGCCTTTAATCCAGGCTACTAATTTTCATCTGCAGTGTTACTGTGTGAACAAACATTTGCTAGTCATATGTATTTTACCTTTCTGGGAAACATCGTGTGTCATCATCCTCCCCCTTTTCTAAGTCATAAATGTTGTAGCTCGTTATCACCTACTCTCTGAAATAAATACTTTGGGGAAAATGATAGTATTTTTAAGTGTGTTACATATATTAAGGTATGCTGTTAGGATGATTTTTTTTTCTGCCAACACGGACAAACTAAAATTGGCATTGCCTATTACAGGAAAAAGCAGCCAGTTGTCAAGAACATGCCATTTAGTTGGCATTGTAAGTAGCGCTGTGTGCAAGTAATTGTATTGTATCTTAAATAGGATCCATCACTTCTGAAATAATGATGGAAATTCTTCGTGACAAAGAGAGTGGCATTAATATGGAAGGTGGATTTATGACAACTGGAAGCATGGTGTCTGTATTGCCTCAGCAGCCTGATTTGCCATGTATTCACTTCTTTACTGGAACACCAGATCCTGCAAGGTGATATAGCAGCAAATAATGCAGATAAAAAGTTGCAAGTATCTAAATGAAAAAGTGTTGCAATTTGTCTAATTATATTCCTTTTTGGTTTGGTTTTTTTTTTTTTTCTCTCCCTTCTCCCAGCATAATCCAGAAGGAGGAGGAACATAACGTCCATTAAGGCTATCTACCAACCTACCTAGTGAAACACTGCTATGACACTGACTTAAATATCAGTTAGGAGTTGGTTTGGTGGTTTTTTTTCTAGACTTCTTAAATGAAAGAATTAGAAGAATGGTAAAAAAAATACAGCAATCTACTGACTCAACAATTTTAGCAAAACTGTATTAGTAAAGGATCTCTGTTCTATTTTCTCTTTCTAGGTCTGTATTCAAGCCTTTCATTTTTGTGCCCAATATTACTCGGTTATTAAAAACTAGCTCCCCTACATTTGGTCATGATGATCCAGTTAAGAAGCAACCACGTTTTCAGCATAAGCCAGATCGAAGACATGAGCTCTATAAAAAACATGAAAGTGCTGCTGTAGTTATGGAAACTATCAAGGTATGTTGATTAAATTAGATTTCAACGCAAGCAGCTGGTTTATATAAGCTCCTTGCTCACGTTTTGTTAATGTGAGACCATTTAATGCCCTTTGATGGATTGCAAAGAGCATTGTAGTGCACCAGAAGCCCATTGTCCTGGCATCTGGCAGGCATATGTTTCAGACACTAAAAATTGCAACTAGCACATGCTGTACTCCCAGGCCTAGCCCCAGACAAGTGTCTGTACTGCTCATCTTGCAAAGCAGCAGGCCACGCATACTCCTGCACCGGTCAGATAGTGGGGAAATGCTTGAGCAGCCACAGGCAATATACAAGTCCTAGTAAGAGTACTTAGGGCTCTTCAGGACCCTGGTCTCAGGCAGCAAGGAGGGCATGCCTTTTACCATTGCTTGGTGTGAACTGGAAAGAAAACAAGATCACGAAGATAGCAGGACACAGGTGAAGCAGGGAGGTAGCCGCTCACTTTTAACAGTAGCATCTCTCCTATTTACATGTTCTAAAAAGTAAGGTGTGCCTGCTTAAGTGTTGGTAGCCAAATAGCTAAAGCATCTTTAATTTTGTTTATTTTCAGTCCATCAGACAAGGATGTAGGAGATGAAGTGAGTGCTAGGTATTAAGAAAGATTCCTAAGACCACCTGTCATGGTGCTATCTTCTACCAACACAAACTTGTACCCTAGAAACTATTAAGAGGTTAAAACAAGGACATAAGAACAGAGTTTTGTTAGGGTGAACACTACATACTCTGTATAGGTTTTACTGAAATACAGACGTTTCTTTTTGCAGGGCAAAGGTAAAGAGATGCTGAAAAAGATACAGGAGTTGGAGAAACGGAAGATAAGTGAAATGGAATCAATCCTGCAAAACAGATGTCTTGATGTTAACCAAATGGTTAACCTTTTTTCACAGTGTGTAGAAGAAGAACTCAAAATATATAGCTAAAACTACTATTTGAGTGTGGTAAAATTCAGTTTTGTGATTTAACTTTTTTAATGAAGTAGCTATATAGATTACATCCTATTTTCAATATACCATTTAATATGGACAGTTTTAAAAATGCAGTTTCATATTCAGGCTAAACAGCTTCTGGTTGTATAAAGCAATGTTGAAAAGGCTCTTAAGAGCTAGGCAGTAGCTTTGTCTCTAGGTGACATAAAGCTGTCAGCAGAGACTGATTTTGCCTACAAACAGATGCAACGAGAATGTAGTAACTTGACTGAATTGTGGAACAACCCCATCTCTGGATGAAGAACTCTAACTCAGAACCCAGTTCCAATGTACACACATGTAGCTTTTATAGTCCAGATAATCATAGCAGAATTCCACACTGCCTAAATTAAAATGGCCATGCTGAAGGACTTTGTAAAATGTAGAAGCTATTATGTGCCCTGAATAAAAAGTGCTATGCAAGTCAATTAAAATTGATATTCAGCTGTTTGATAAAACAGAACATTTTAAGATACTTTTCATCTATGAACCTTCTACTCCTCCAATGTAAAATGAGGGTAAGAGTTCAATGTATATTAAAACCAAATCACAGTTACAATTTTACCGTGAGTTGTTAAATCTGATAACATGGAATTCAACAACGCAAGCATCCTGCAAGCTACCACACAATCTTTACTTCCCTGTTTTCCCCACCCTGACAACAAAAAATAAACTTATTTGCACACAGTATGATTTTTGTCAAATTAATTCTTCAATGCACTTTATAACATTGTGTGGGATTTCTTTAATGTTTCTTGAATTGTTACTTTTTTAAATTGGGCAGCTAGAAAGGAAGAGGTAGGGGTACACAAGTATATAAACGTACTCAAGTGGGACACTTAGAAGGACTTTCAAAATTTTTTCACTTCATATAAAGCCTTTTAACCATGACTTGTCTTGCCAAAATTACGATCTTTTTGCCCTGTTATGAACTCTTCCTCCCTGTTTAATCAAGCTTTTTGCCCTGCTATGAACTCTTCCTCCCTGCCCTGATCCTGTTTAAAAGTAATGATCAATACGTGACACTACTTTTATTATCTGTGGCAAGGGACAAACTAAGCAAACAAGAAAAAGCAGATTCTGGCTTTACTACATGATCAAGCAGGGTATGACTGGAAGAAAAAAAACCCCAAACAGCCAGCACTTCTGCAGACCTTCAGAAGAGAATACGTAACATGAAACAGAGCATTAGAGCTGCAGTAGCAGTATGTGACATGACACAGCACCCCCACAGAAACACAGAGCAGACCACAGAAAGACCATTTTCTGATGATTTTTCTATATTTGGTCTATAGAATCATTTCAGATGCTAGAGATGGGGCTACACACGTGCAGTTTTCTCATTTTGTGAGCTGTTCTATCCCCCCACTGGTAAAAAAAGAAGTAAGTATAAGCAAAGAAAAGAATACACATACAATGAAGTTTGCAGAATGAATAAGAAAATTAAGAGCTTAGCAGAATTTGTTCTTCCTGATCTTACAATGAAAGTAGAAGTTAATTTGGAATACCGTGTTCAGATCCACAGCAAGAAATTAAAGGGTCAGGAAAGGTTCTTGAACATTCAAGTGACAGTAGCAAGTAAGACCCAGTAGCAGGTAAGACTGAAAGTAAGTTTGAGTTGACTGTTAACCTTTTGTGTCTGTGTTGCCAACAAAACTTAGAAGTTCAATAGTGCAGTGCATGGTTGTGAACTGGAAGCTATAATTAATAAAATTTTGCTGTATTTACCTGTTTGCATCATGGATGTCTATATCTGACAATTCTGTGTATCTTTGTCCTATTTTTGGTCATCAGCTGTTCCACACTAGCTCTTTGATAACTTCAAAGCATTAATAAATGCTAGGTAAAACTGTGCTGGAAACAGAGTCAAGTTTACAGGTAGCATAGCAAAATAAGAGAAACAATTTTGTGCTGCAGTGGTGCCTTCCAACCCAAACCATCCTATGATTTTATGAAGTTACACAGGAATGAAAGTAGTGAAGGTGGTGGAGTAGGCCTTTAAGTGAATGTCTTGGCCACTTAATCACGGGGTGGCAATTAACCAGGTTAAACATATTGGTCTGGTTGTAATATAGGCAGATATAGTCTAACTGTTCCTCTAGTTTCTGTGCTGTTTTTTATTTGGTGGTCTACAGGATACAAAGTAAAAACGACGTGATGTGTGGAGATAGATCAAGTGATGGCCAACAGAGTACAGGATATTTTGGTATCTTTTTTTTTCCTGGGATTTCATCCTTCTAGAACATATGCAGTGCCAAAACAGAAAATGAAGATGAGGTCAGGAAAAATAAATAAACCTCCCTCCCACAGTCATAAATTAAAAAAAAAAAAAAAAAAAAAAAGAATGTCCTCTAGAGGGCAATCTTTGCATGTATTTAATCTAGGAATATATCTTGCAGCTTATTTTAAAAGGTCTAGAGTTTGATAATGATCAGTATTAAAAAAACAAACTCAAAAAGTACTAAAATTGCTACCTAGAAAGCAAAGTTTTATATCCACCCCTGTCTATTATCACAATTATTTTGAGATATATATTGAGATCACAAATATTTGAGATCAGTGTTTCACTGGAGACTCCTCTGGACTTACTTGGTCAGTGGATGTTTTCATGGAACTATAACTTCCAAGTTAACTGTGATTTATTCCAAACTAATCCACCTTCAAAAATAAAAGAACTCACTGCACCACTGATCACATCTTTAAAGCAAAGCTATTTCTAAACATCAAAAACGCACACTTCAGTAGATCAACTACTGGCATACATCAAATTGTCAACTACTTAGAATTTCCTAATGCTCCTTGGTGAAAGCAAATATTTTTCAGATAAAAGAGCTATGTAACTTTCTAAAGCTATTCAAAGTATTTGTAGCTTCCAGAAGTACCCAGTGATTTAGAAATAGATTATCATATCCCATATTTCATTCCTAGTTTCTTTAGTTCTTAGACTTATTAACCATTACAGACTCTCATCAGACTAATGGGTATGATTCTCAGCAGTCACAGTATTGTAACAGTTAAATCTAACAGATTTTGGTGTCAGTTGTTCATTAAAGGTGTTAGATTTGTAACAGGGAGCCTTCTCTAAGCAGATACTTTGAGCAATTTCTTACTTAAAACAGATATATTGTGTTCAAACCTAGGGAGCCATTATAAAAAGGGAGGCAAGGGCAGGACTTTCTGGTGAAAATGAGAAAGACAAGTGTAAGAACAATGACTATGCATAGACCCATAAAACTGACCTAAGACCAACTTCTTGAACATTTGAAGAATAAAAACAAAAAATAAAAAAATACTATTTGCTAAGTAGATGATAATGTGGAATGTTCTTAAAAGATCTGTTTATGCTGTTGGATGAAAACTGGTATCCTTGTGTGAACACCCATTAACAAGTCCTCTGTCTACTTAAAAAGCATCAAGGGTGGATTAAAGAAATACCAAATTTGAAACCCAAGAGCCACTTTACCAAATCTCTCAGAAAAACACATTTATCATAAATCTTGACACGCACACATAACCCTCTCACACCTCACATCACATCAAAACTCAGAACTCTGAAATCAAGTAACAGATTTATTGACAAGTTACAGTACTTAGAAGCCAGACATACTCACGGCTTCTGCTCTTAAGTCGCATATATCTAATTATTCCAAAATATTTGATGTAATAATCTTCAGCAGTTGCAGGGGAAATATACTCTTGTTTTCCTTTGTGGCCACAGCCTGATATAAATGTCAATTTTTTTGTTGCTGGAAAACATTAAAACACGTCAGTTTGTATAGCATACATATGCAGTAGCATGCAGTTATGTTTCTGTGCACACTACAGAAGTGCACTAAGACTGACAGTAAAAGGAATTACTTTTCCCATATAAGCCTTGCATGGAGTTGTAGCTACTGTGACACAACTGTTTCTTGAATGGTAGTTTATGTTGCTAAAATCACTTTTAATTCTTAATACAAACTAGATGCACAAGTAGCTATAATAAAAACCTGTGTACCCAAAAAAAAAGAAAAAAAGGAAAAAGAAGGGAAAGACTTTAAAAAAAAGGATGAGAAGAGTTATTCATATACTTGAGCAAATAACTTTTTTTTTTTTAATACCCAGGTTCCTTTCCTTCACTATATAAAATTTTTATGTAGACATATAAATGCTGTTCTTGCAGTTGTAAAAGGGCAGCATAATGGCTATCAAATACTACAGTTTGTCTTTAAACTTTTCAAAACACTGCAGAAGACACACAGATTCGCAGATTCTGCTTTCAGTGCACAGAAATCTGAATGACACTAGAGTAACTAAACATCATAGGAGGATACCTGAGGCTTATTAGAAATCATTGTTAGGCCACCAATACTAAAATTTCAGGATCTTTAGCTACTCTAAATCCTAACTTGGATGTTCAGTTAGGATACTTTATATAATTGATTTGAAAGTCATTGTATTCCATTTAAAAGATATTATGATCTGATAAAATTTTTCATCCTGACTTGCACAGGTATCCAAGGCTTCCATAACATCTTTCTTTGAGGTTGGCACTTCTGAATTAAAAATGGAAAGGCTAATTTCAGAAATTAAAAATCTACTCATGACAAAGCTGTTACTACCACCATAAGGCAAAACTTCACAACTAATTTTTTATACAAAATTCTATTATATCATTTTCCTGATTTGGGGGAGAAGTGGGTATTTTTATATGTTTTCAAGATTTGGTAATTTTGTAGAAAACCATTATTTATTCCACTCAATATTTCCTCAGCTTTAATCCTCCGACATCGGAATCATCTTCACAACAATTCTACTTTTACAAATGGAGGATTTTATCTTTAAGGGGGAAACAAACTACCTGATTTGAGGTGTAAACAGCTAGAAAAATTTCCTGGTGTTAGACAAGAGTAGAGTAGTAAAAACGGTGTACGATAGAAGAAATTCTACTTCTGTGAAGTCACAGGGAGGCCACACTAAAATATGGAAAACACACGGCAACATAAAAAATACCTCTAATTCATGGGTGGTTTTTTTCATTTGGCACCAGTCACTAAAGCTGCTGTTACAATGCCTCTATAATATGACAGTGACATATACCATTTTACTATTTGTTTTGCTCAAAATGGAAAAAATGCTCTAAATCCAGAGCATCTTGTTTTGTTCTAGTTGCATTAACTGGAACACTCACTAAAAATCCTTTGCTGACATTTCCTTCAGAACAGACATAAGTAAAACCACATCTCTTAACTTTACAAGAGAGAATAACTCAATTCTCCAAGAGCCATGAGAAAGAAATACTTCCAATTTCACTGGTGAAGGCAGAGGAGGTGGTCACACTCACCCCTAACTGCCTGTCCTCTGCCTACATTCTCAGGTCAATGGCTCTCAACTGCAACTGATCTCTTAGGAACAAAACGGTAATACAAATATTCATCGCGAAATTCAAATTCATTTGTAATATGCTGGACGACGCCTCCTCTCATCAGTCTGTCTCCATACATCACAGCTTCACCACGGTCAGAGGCAAGGCCAACTTGCATGAGCCAGTTCACCAGGTCACAGCCAAAGAAGATGCCAGTGGAGATCTTTGCACCACACCTGTATGTCAAAGGAATGATTCACCCACATGTTCTGTAAATCTGGTATCACCACTGCACGATGGGGAAAGGCAAGGAAAAATAGCAGGAAACAAGGAAAGACATCATGATAGTTAAAAGCATGTTAGAAGAGAATTTGCAAGTTTTGTATATTAGGGACTTGCCAATGTTCACTACCTTTTCCTACAGACACTTCAATGAGAAGCAAAATGAACATACAAAGTTATTTTAGGCTTGTGCAAATAAACTTCAGTGAACATAAGTAGCAATGTTTCTAAAAACATACACAATGTAATTTATTTCTTGAGTACTTAGTTCCCACGTACTCATTATCACGACCATTTCTGCAACAAAATATCTGAGTTGAGTGCAGCATGTCTGCAGCAACAAGGACTCAATCCGCACTTCAATTCCATTTTATAATTTCTTTACAGATTTAAGCAGACACTAACTGCTTACATACATTGTAAACAAAAACCATTTAACTTGCATATCTGGTTAAATATTTACCACACAGGCAGTACTAAGAATAAACAAAACGTTTACAACAAGACTAAACTAATTTTCTGTTACATATTTATGAGGCAATGCCACTAACATTTACTTAGTGGCAGTAAAAATACCATTCAGAAATTTACCTGCAGCAATGAATGTTTCTGGTTATCTAAAATCTGCTCTACGGAACCCAAGCGCAGGGTTTCTGAAGATGATTAACAGCTACACAAGACAGCAAAACACAAACTTCTTTCTCTATTTTTAAGTTAAAAGCAGCAGTAACACAGAGCAAGTGTTAACGTCTATTAGCAGAGAAGCAAAAATTAAAATAAATAAAAATCCATGATTACAAGGTCTCAGTTACAGTATGTTCAAATCAAAGATGATAGGATCAAGTTAGATGAATATTTAAAATGAGAAGAGAAAAGCTTTCTTTTAACTCACAAGGAGAAATAAGACATGAAACTAGTTCCACACAAACATAACATTAAAACAATGAAGCAACAAATGTCAAATTTTGATGTGTTCTCAGGTGGATATATGATTAATAAAAAATCACAACACTCAACCAAATCAACAGCTCAAAGCCCAAGAAACCACAACAGCAATAGAGACACAGGAAACATAGCTGTAAAACTTGTCCCATTTCAGAACAAACATTTTCTGATATATCTTTTCTGTCTAGCATGAAAGAAGCAAGTCCTTGAACTGCCACAGTTCATTTTTCCTAAATGGATAACTTCATCACTTTATTTCTTATGGAATATTGCTGACTTCTGAGGAGACTGAATGAAATCATGATGCTGTTAAACCCAGTTCTGGAATCTGGTTTTGGACCATCTGATCATTAAAAGACCACCCCACCCCGTCAAACTAGTCCTACTTAAAAGCCCACATGACAAGAGAAGTAGAAGTGTCCTGTTAGAACAATTCTTCATGTCTCCATTTCACACACTAAATATTTAAATAAAGGCAGAATCTTTTTCTTGCTCCTGCTACTTTGTCTGCATTTCCCTCCTCATCCACCTAAACATACCTGAATACATAATCCTTGATTTGGGCATCATAATTTGCCTCTGGAGGCTTTGCTTATCTCATAAAGTAAGGTTTAGACCTCACAAGAGGCATGAGCAAAGAAAACTGTATGAACTTAAAAGGTGTAAAGGTCCTAAAAACACTATTATCTCACAGACTGAGTAGCCTCTGAGTACACACTGACACGAGTTGCAACAGTGTTGCCTCCTGTAAAAGCTATTTATCAGTAAACATATAGTCACATAAACAGCGACACCTTCTTAATCTCGAAACGAAGGGTCTCAAGTCTGACAAAACTCACAGGCACATGGACTCTACTACAGGCATTATTATACACATTTCTTCAGAAAGATTTTCTCTCCTGAACTGCAGCTAAATGCAAAAACTGGGGCAATGCCTTAATAGTATAAAACTTTTTGTAATTTATATAAAATCTAGATGAGATAGATATGTGACAATTTGCACCTCAGTGTTCCAGTGTGAGACTAGAAACAGTTACTGCTAAATTCTTAATCCTCACCTTGAGGTTTGAATAAATATGCCACAACAGGAATCACCCACAGACAGATAAAACTGCATTTTATGATTTCCAAAAGGTGAGCTATGACCTCTGTAACAGGTTATATGTGCAGGGAGGAACCTTACCTTCTGCCTTTGACAATACTTTTGACACAGTGATCTCTATGATAATGAACAAACTGTTGACAGGTCATCCTGATTTCCTCAGGTACAGAGGGATCTGTATGCCCTGCTGCTTCTCTTCCTCCCCAGAAAAATTCAAGTCTTAATAAAAAAAAATAAAAAAAAATTACAACCAGCAAATCAACCAGAGGCATTTTTAGGGAATCTGAAAAAAATGGAATGCAACTCATAGGAAGCTTATCACAACTGTTTTACTGGTTTGGTGCCCAGCACTTTATATACGGTTTTCTGAATATACTTGTATGGCCTTTGAACACCGAGAGTTTTTATTCTAGGCTCAGGTGGAAGGGAAGACAGAGAGAGTTGCAAGCCAGCTTTAGCTGCTGGATTCACACCACAGCCAGCTAGCTCTAAGTTAAAGATTGCTTTGTACAACTTGCACCTCCACAGTGGAAGTGTCCACTTGCATGAGGTTATGAAAACAGGACTTCAAACCAGTGATGACAGATCCTGGTTCAGCATTCACATCTAAGTTTTAATTTAGCAGTTGCAATTGTTTCTGAACATTCACCATCTTGCTGATCCAACCCCATATGTCACCATCATTTGCCAAAGGTTTTGCCTATGGGGAGCCTGTGGGATCTTTGCCTTTGGGAGTGTCATTAGGACAGCAGCAAAAACTCATGCACAGTGAACTGCAATTAATTCTCCACAGCTGGGAGAGAAAAGAAATTTGGAAGATCAAACAAATAGGAAATGAAATGCAATGGCACTGAACACTTAATACCCTTTAAAATTATCATTAGTAAGTTTATAGGTGTAAGTGCAAAGATTTTCTTTACCTTCGCTTGAATGGTAGAATAATTAAATGCTTATCTAAGCCAAAAATACCAAAGCAAATAAAGCCCTGGAGGAAGAAAGACAGAAAAAGCAACATTAAGCAAAAACTTTGGTTTCTAAAGAACAGAAATAAAATGTTAAAAACTTATTGCCAAAACACACATGAAAAGCATCCCTGTTCTCTGGATATCACGCAGAATGCATTTTGTTTCTGCTTTGGTACTTCATTTGGGCCTTAAAAAGACATTAATACGTAACAGTCATCAAAGAAACTCTTTAAGAAATTGTTCAATAAACCTAATGCTGTGACATGCCACCTGACACTTCAGAATAATTGGCTGTCCTTACATAGCCAGTTATTCAAATCTGTCTTTGTTAATGTCAAAAAAATAACTGACTTACTGCAATCTGAATGCTAGAATGCTCTCTGGCTGATTCATTTTTCTGTACTGCTTTTGTATCAAAACTACTATTGTTACTCAATACTGCAGTGCATCGGTATTGACACTGCCTGGCTTTCACCTCCATAGATAACAAAGCTACCGTGTGTCAGTTTGCACTGAAATAGGCTCTGTGCAGCTGGGACAATTATACCCCTAACCATCAGCTATTAGTTAATGGTGCCATAACTGAAACTGGAGTGATAATAAGTTAAAGCCTTACAGTGCAAGTATCCATGTCGCCATCTTGCACTTATTTATTTATACTGGTGTAACTCCACAGAAGCGACACCAGTGAAGCTTTTTGGTACAAACAAGGCTAAAATCCTACTGTCAATTTCCACAGACATTTGGCATTCAGTTATCATTTGTACCTTTGGAAGTGTTCATGCACATAAAAGACATGCATTATGATAAGAAAGCTATCAAAGTACAAAAAAAAAAAAAAGCTGGACAAAAAGAGGCAAAACAACATAAGGAACTGGTGACTTCGGCATTGTCTGAGGACTTCAACTTAAGAGTGTAACAGCATCTGTTGCAACAGCCACTAACAAAGTAATTTTCAGAACAAACATTGGTAAGTACCTGACCAAAATTAAACACAGCACAGAAGAACTGCAATTCCACATATAGCCTTCCAGGCTCTTGATTGAACAGCCACCACAAGCAACTGGAAAGATTCTGTTAAGAAAAAAAACACAACAAAAAACAAAACCCACAAACCTGACTGTTAAAAATCAAAAGCACTTTCTTACCCTTCACATGCTAATAGATTCTTGCACGATTTTCACTGTCTTTATTTAACAAATTATTCAGATAAAGACAAATAAAAGGGAATAAATACCTTAAAGCACTATTTTAGTCAGGCTTAATGGTGGTGGTGGGGAGCTTTTTTGTAAACAAAATAATATAAAACATACCAGTGTAGAGGTCCTGCCCCTTTACATGTTTACAAAAAGAACTTGCTTTAAGCATACTCAGGTATTCAGCCAGATATGCAGTATTTGTCTTTAGGCTTGTTTAGCTGAGACCAGTGCTTTCTATGTATTTTCTGCATAGTTAAGATTGCATGAAGCTGAAGCACATACCACTTCAGCTATTTAAGATGCCTGACAGAGGAAAAAACCTCCAAAGTTAACCCCTTTGGGTGTAAATGTTAATTCTTTAATGTAACTGGTCTCATTTCATAGCATCCATGTAATCATTCAGATACAACTAAAATAGAGGTTAATGTTTGGGACACCTCTTAAATATAGAGGATGTGAAAAAAAAACATATTAGCATGGAATATTTGATACAGTAAATTTGAGAGAGGGAAACTTCCATGTTGTAATTTAAGAGAACCTGAAAAGCAACAGTAGTAGCTATTACACTACATAGTTCTGCCACACTGTCCTCCTTTGCAATATTACGTATTTGTGCCCTAGTATTTTCCATTTCAAACAAAAATACTTCCTCCCAATTGTCATCCATTAGAAGCTCAACTTTGAGCATTACATTCAAACAGAGAGTGTTGTTTCTCATCTTTGTCACAGTTAAAAATTCAAATTATACCTCTAGTGCATTACATTCTGATACCTCACACTGTTACACTGGAGCAGCCACCTTCACAGCTAGGATCTCAATAACGATGCTTGGCAACACCAGCTTAGCTATGTTGCTTCCAAACCACCACTAAAAGTAACAAAACAGCATTTTGCCATTTCAAATAAAGTCTTACATTATTCTTCATTACTAAAACACCTCAGAGAAATCCAAGATCCAAATATAAGCACGATCAAATGGAACAATTTTTGTACAGTCTCCTTCAGAAGTAGAATTCACTTCATATTTTTAATTGATTATTGTCTAGGGAAGGAGAAAAGCTCTTGAGAAAAATGAGAAGAGGGTCAGTAGTGATGAATTGATTACCAAATGATATAATTAATTTTTTTTCCCCCCTTCAGGGTTCTCCAGTGTGGCTTGCTTACTAAAGTCATCAAACTTAACTTGCCTTTTATTTATGATGTGACACAGAAAAATAAATTTTGTGATATCCCTCTTTCAGTAAGGGACCAAAATAAAGCCTCTAATTTATTTAATGAATTGTTACATGAGTAACTGGAAGACTTTTACCGGACTGTCTATATAGCTTTCCTAAAAATCATACCACCTCAATGAGTTAAATGACACAGGGAGAAAAAATATTTACAGCAAACAAGCCAACAATAAGTAGTAAGCACAGCAGCACATGTCTGGCCAGCTGTTTGTCTCCAGTCTGTAGAAGCTGTTCTTCCTGAGCCAACACACAGGTCTGAGCACTGCAATGACTCACACACTGATCAGCTGAAAAACAAACCACAATTTTTCATTAGGCTTCTGACTTACAACTCCATGAGCAAACTTGTTAATGTAACTTGCTGAGTTAAATTACTTTGTAAGTATCTGTACTGAAGTCACACGCACAAAATTTAATTATTAACTTTGACAATAACCTGCTCAGACATCTATTCTCAAATGAAACAGTTTGCATGTGCTCCTAAAATGAAGACCTTTTTTGCAACAGAACTCTTCTTTCCAAGGTTTAATGCAAACTTCAGTTGCGGATAACATTTAGAAAACACTACTACAAGTATTGAAAAAGTAGCCATTTCGTACAATAGTTTTTAAACTAAGAATTGATTTCCACAATAAATATTTCAAATATACCATCAGCTCTAATGTTTTCACTCTATCTCTGTTGTTGAGCTCTAGATCAGACAATCAACCATATTTATTTCAGTTCTGTGACTGTATTTTTAATGTGGTATATCAGAATACGTTATAATCCTATCAATCAAAAGACCCAAACACACAGAGAATGGATGCTTCTCTTCCAGCTACAGAGTTCTAAGGAATTACGAGTGTATCCTCCAGATGGCAGTGAAAAACTTCCTGTCAAAGACATACCTAAGAATTTGCACCAGATACCCTTCACAGCAGTTCAGTGGGGATAGTAGAAGGATTAGTAGTTACTGCGGCCAAAGTTACACAAGTACATCCATTACAACTTGCTTTTATGGATTTATAGTTTCAAAGTGTTCACTCAGCAGGTCAAAAAATTTTCCACTCAATCGTAAGATATTTCCTACCTTATCTTTTGGGATAAGAAAATTAAACTGGCCTTCCTCTGTCATTGGAAGACATTCTTATGCTACTTGTCTGAATTACTTAATAGATACAATAGCAATAGGTGGAAAGCTAGCATTTTGTGAGAGGAGACATAACTAAGTATGTTTCAGTGTGAAATATTTAGATTTGTTGAAAGTTATGCTGCATCCAAACAAAGCATAAGGATATGAACTCTTGTTAAGGATGCAAAAAACCAAGAAAAAGGTAATAGGAAAAAGAGAAAGGTTGCACTGCAGCTACTTTGATTATTGAAAGCGGTGTACGATGAGAATGGGCTAAGCATGCAGTTTTCCATCAGGTGCTCAACAGTCACTTTGATCCATTTTTTTTTTTTCCTATTTCAGTGACTCCTCAGGCCCCCTTAGTCAATTTTCTCCATCTGTCTGCCCTAGACATGAATAGTACAGCACCGTGGGCATTTAATCTGAAGTACTTGCTCCTCTAGTCTCATTCAGGTTTCTATCCAAAACCTGTGCATGATTACAACAAAGGCTTCAAAGGCCTTTTTAGAAGACACAAGATGTAAATATGACAATGTAAAAAAGCGTGTTTAAGTTGAAAACTTGAGGCTAAGTAGAGCTATGCATCTGACTTCCCAGCACCCAAACAAGGCAATGATGAAGAGGTAAAGTCTGAATGCTCAGGACATGTTAAAGTAGTTTAGTGGTAAAAAAATAACAACCCAAAATGACTGTCCATCTTGAGTGCTGAAAGATTACTAATAATATCAGGCAGAAGAGAACAAACATCTAACATATTGCCTAATACTTTAATATAATATGAAATATAAGCTATCCAGGTAGAGCTGAGAGAACAGCCCAAACAGTTTCTTTATGAGAACACATATGAACGTTGTGGAAGAGTTTGTAGCATTAAAACAAGGAGACGCTACTGCTTTACCTGTTTCAATTGGAGGAACCTTGCTTTCAACAGCATTTGACACTGCTTTGCTCTCTCTAGCACAGGCCAATTCACCATTTGTCATCTGACAAGAACAGCAACCTATTATGTGTATACAGTAACAGGTTAGCTTCCTACACTACCATAATTTATTTTCCAAGTATAACAATATATTCTATACAGTTTTAACTATTATGCTCAAAAATAACCCGAAAGGAGAAAGCAGGCTTAATTTTTCCAATTTCTGAGAAGGTAAATATGTTACACTAATAATATATAGAAATATTTAACATAGCACTACCACCATGGAAGCAACACAAGTACTTCTAGTTAGAGGGAAAACATAGGGGAAGTGATCAAAAAGGCTACATACAAACAAGGAAGATTAGAAACACATTGAGTACCAATGCTAATGGCATATAATTCATTCTCAGAGAATGTGGGTAAACAATCAAAGATGCCTAACAGACTGAATTTATCACATCCTTATCAAGATACCACTACTTACATAAAACCCATACACATGCTTTTTTTCCTGTCCACTTCCCCCACGCTTACAGTGATAACCACCAAACTTCTTAGAAACATAAACCTAAACCCTTGGTCAGTTATATCTAGGTTTTCTTCTGTCCTAGTGTAACACTTCAAGGTCTAAACAACTGTTCCTCCTAGGTCAGAATTAAATTTGGAATATTGTTTTATTGTATCCTGAGGCATTTATTCTTTTACAAATCTGCTTTCTCCACCTCTTTCTGCAGATGGCTGTGCAGAAGATCCTGGAGATGGCTGTGCAGAGGATCCTGGAGATGGCTGGGGCATAGTGGCTGACACTCGATCCCCCTCACTCCCTTCCACTTCGGTATGTGGTGAATATGGGTTCAGTACCTCATAGTTTGACTCTTGCCTATTTCTGTTCATGCACATAAGTGAGATACCTGACATCAATATACTGATGAACAGGATCACTGCTGTGGTAATTATCTGTCAAGAGAGCAAAGAAAATACACTTAAATACAAAATAAAGGAAAATAGTTTGCATATATCTTTCTAACTTCTGTACTTTCCTAAATGTACTAACAAATGCACCTGAACAAGCAGAGTTTTCTGCATTTACTGCTCTTGCATCTTGTGGCCCTGAAACAGCAATCAGTACATGAGACTAACTAATTTTTCTTGCCTAAGTAACTCAGCTTTTTGGGGGGAGGTGTTTTTTTTTTGGGGTGGTGTTTGTTATTTTTTTTAAGTGTGGACCCTTATCTCCCATGCAATTCAAAAACACCCCCTCATCACCATCTTTCCCCTCATGATAATTAGTGTTTCAGTTTAAGTTCTGTTCAGGTACCTTTTAATTTCAAGGAGGAATGTGTTCTTGTTACCTTCTGGCACAGCTCTAATTCCCATGCTTTTGCCAAAGGGGAGCATCCTATTAATTAACTTCTCCTTCTAATCATCTGCCACCAATATCCAGAGTCCACTGAGGCTATTTAATACTTGTGAAAGCACCACATGAATAATCCTGAGAGACTCATTGCCTCTCTACCCATAAGAAAGACAGAGGGAAAACATGACAAATATCTACGCTAGTGCACTTTACATCCTCTGATAAGAGGAACTATTTATTGGAAAAAAGAGTAGTTCTTAAGGCACAGGGACTTTCAACCCATGAATGTGCAGGGAAGTCTCCCACATGGCAAGCAGTTACTGCTACACAGCTAATGTACATCCTATCCGAAAGCCATTAATTAACTATTGGATAGTAATAACGTTAGATAATTATTGAGTGAGACTACAAATTAGTCACCAGGAAAAGGGTTCTGAAATTCATTACCACTCCTAAGCCTTTTCTCTGAGAAGCTTACTCCATCTTTCTCTTAGTCATAGTTGCCTAAATGTGAAGGTCCTTGTTCAAACAAGTCTTCCTAATGGTTCATTACAGAAATACATTTTTGTATCAATCTATAAGCATTCTATAATGATACTGTTATTATGGTAGTCTATACTTCGGCTGAAAGCTACTTGCATATGAAGCAAACAGAACACAAGTTTCTCAGTAATGTATTGGACATGGCAGAAGTCTGAAGTGATGAGGACAGAACATGTTCATACCTGGTATTTTCCATAGAAAAAGGCAGAGTCAATACTACTGTTGTTGCATTCACCAACAATTAGTAAGATTCCCACCAAAAGCGTTGGGACTCTGAAAGAGCAAAATAGGAACAAAGTAATGTATTTAGCATGCTCCCACTAATTCTACAGGGAAACATCTGAATTAACTTACCCCCATCCAGCTATGATAATAAATCCAATGGGAATTTTTACTGTTTCTCTCTTCCTCAACAAAAACAAAGAGAAAGATAGAAAACCTAAAAAAAAAAAAAAGAAAAAAAAGCACCTTGTTTATTATTAAAAAAGGAACTGATATATAGTCTAGAAACTCTATGACATGACCTGCTCAATAACTTATTCTTCTCAGACCTTCAGATAGTCCAAAATTTTATCTAGCTGTTTTCTGAGAAAGCAAAGTAGAAATACCTATTCTGTTAAAAAAATCATATTAATAAAAAAATCTGAAGAAATTCCAGAACAGTTTATATTAAATTTCCACTTCTAAATGCTTAGAAAGGTTCACAAGCGTGTAAAAGATGTCATAAGAACACTTAAGACACAAGTAACTAATCTCTTAAAGTATCAACAGCAGTTGTTCTAGATTGATGCTTGTAAGTAACCAACACATAATGTTGTATTCTGTTATAACATTTCTTTAAAAACTGACTAGTCCTTTACAAAGTCAATGATATATTTAACAAAAAAGTTTTATGAATCTTTACATATATAACTATATATAGGAGTATCTTCTGGATCTGCCTATTCTATTCACAACTCAGAAGTTCAGCAACATTCCCCATGCTGGAGCAAAGCTAGTATTTATGTTAGGGTGTACTAATCATAAGCTACCTATTTCAGCTAAACACAAATACAACTTACTTCACAAAACCACCACAGGAATGAAACCCTTAGACTTCTGGACTCAAGAACAGTACAAAAAGTCTCCTGAATACCCAAAGTCTCTTTTTTAATCATGTATGGTTCTCCAGGATTCTTGATGCATCTTTCAATTCTAACTATTTCAAGTAATCCCTTCATTAAACACCTATACCTGCAGAATACAGACAATGTTTTTAGAAATTACAATTGCCAGGGGAAAGAAATATTAAAGCTACTTTGGTATTTCCTTTTATTCCGTATCTCCTATTTCTTTAAGGCATAAAGTATCAATAACTACTTAATGTGGAATAATTAAAACCTCAAATTCTGCATTAATTAAAAATCAATAAAATTTTGACTAGCTGAAGGGCAACCCACCATATTCATTCTACTTGTAATTGCTTCTGCCTTGAGAGCAAGTTCCTGTCTTCTGTTACAGGCTAGGAATGCTACTGTACCTAGCAAAGACAAACAAGACCTGCCCTAGGTATAAGCTTCCACTAGCAGAAGTACCTGACAGTGAGCCCTGTGTTGCTAGTGCTGCAGCTTGGCACAGCTTACAAGTATGCATATTTGTAGAACCACAAACAAGCAAAAGGAAAATTACTCTGAAGGATATAATAAAATTATTTCAGTGCATTAATCTTTTATTACAGTACCTAGGTTCTGCCTAGAAAAATCATACCTGTCCACAGGTAGGTGCTATAAAGCGAGCTGTAGAGGAATATAAATACTAGGATCTGCATGGTGATGTCTTTCTCTTTAACAATGAAATTCCATGCCACCATTCCAATGCAAGCAATAAACTGGAAAGAAAGGTAAAATGCCATCATTTGAACTAGGAAAGCAGGATGACAAGAAAAAACTGCACACAGTGTAATATAGCTACAATAAGCTTTGAAACCTCACCCCCAGATTCAGTGGAGTACGGTTTTATGAATTTGATAGTTCTCACACAGTAAAGCAGTGCAGCAGTAAATTCAGTATTACAGTTATGTCAACGACTGTGGTACCCTACTGTCAGGAAGGGGTTTTCAGACAGCAGTTATATAGCTCAGATAAATGGGAGTAAGGAGAGTCAGAAAAAAAAATGAATATCCATATACCTTATAATAAATAAATGTAAAGCTTTTGTTAAGTACAAAACATTTATCTGAAATTATTTGGACATGAAGCTGAGGTCAACAGATGTTTGTTCACCCAGTGATACTGTGTATCTGACAGTTTTAGCACTGAAGGAATCTGAAGGTAGGCTCAAATATTATGGGAACAGTAATATGGTAGTTCAAAAATTTTTTAAGATGGAAGCTAACTTTGCTGTTACAGACAAGAAACACCTGCAACTCTCATATGTGACTTTTTTCAAATATAACTCCATGATCAGACCTCAGAAGTTTACTTTTTTTGTTGTTTTTAAACTACAGAAAACTTCAGAAAGCACTGCCACACAGATGCATTACAAGCACAGGCTGCTCTCACTGAATTTAACAGCAGTCATGCAGTTGACTTCAAGGGAAGGAGGAACATGTACTCTGTAGCTTTCTTTCAGTTTAAGTAACAACTAAATTTAATCCAGAGCTATTTGGCTTTGCCCTTCCCTAGCCACCAGCAACGTATTCCCACACCCCTTCCCTGCATCAGCACTGGCACCTGTCAAATGCCTTAGCAAGCCACTTCACTGAGCTAAACCTGCATGGGGATTAATTTTCTATTTAGCTCCTTGAATCAGGTCACCATAGAGTCAAGCACACGCTACTGCTGATCCTGGCATTGCTGACTTCAGATTTGCATAAATTGATACAGAAGTGCACTCAACAGTATTAAGCAGTACCTAAAAATGTATTTCAGAGGCCACCCTCCGTTCTGATTGCTTATAGTTCTGTTTGAGAACCATACTACCAGCATCAACTATCATTTTCTTCAGGGGTATCTTTTAAGGCACAGAAATTGTTCAGACAAGTTGCACATTAGATTCCCCTGCCCTTCATAGATGGCTACAAAGATTCCACTGTAGAAACCAAACCTGTAAAAACGTTAAGAATAAAAAAAACCAAACAAAAACCTCACACATCATTCTTCTTACTACTGACCTGAGCAACAAGTAGATTTGTTGTAATCATATGAGGAAGCTGTTTGTATTTCTTACTCAGAAGAACAACAATAAGAGACCAAGTCTGCAACATACAAAAAGGTTGAATTTAAGAGTAAAACAAAACCCAAAAAACCAAGGTGAGTATTCTGGTAGACTATGGTGAAATGAAATATGCAACAAATCTTGAAAAGATTTTCATTAATACTCATTGATACTTCATTAAATATTCACTGACATTTATGGACCTGAAGTTTGTACACAGTCTTCACTACTGTGATATCCAAGCACCTCACATGGCTTGATGTAATTATCCCCTGTGGTGCAAGCTAGTACTGTTATTCCCCCACACCCTGTATTTAAAAAAAACCCAACAGTGAAAAGGACAAATGCTTAAGCCCCGCACTAGTGCTCTAATTCACTTACTATCTTTCTCTACAGTGCAGCTTCCCAGCTGACCCACTGCTAAATAAAGATTTTTAACTCCCTCCTCATCTTCCTGCAACAGGAAATGAGTCTCATCTTCTCATGGCTCAATATGCTGCTTATGTACTTACACTACCTTGACACGACAGTGTGCTTTTGTATTTCACTTCATCAACACCTACCAGAGAAATGAGGCTGACAATACTTATGTCAAAGCTAACATTTTGGAGCGCAGATGCCAGTGGGTTGGGGTCCATAGATGGAATGGTCAACAGCCACGCAGAAACATACATAATAGGCGCAGATACAAAAGTGCTTATCACCATGCCTGAGGTAATCTGCAGAACGTCAAACAGAAACAAGAACGGAGTTAATCAGCTCCGACGCTAAACTGCTTTCAGAAATACAACTGCTGGCAAAATTGTACCATTGAATTAAACATACCTAGACCTTTAAGAAATCACTGACTTGTTTCTGTAACAATGTTACTTAGAATTTGAACCAGAAAGTACCCATTTTAAACATTCAAACTGAAAATTTTAACAAGCTTCTGAAATAGTAGCATTAGAGAGTTCCCTACTGCAAATTCTAGAGCTTTTTCATGGGCGTCAAATACAAATACATGGGCGACACAAATATTCACACTGTAAATAAATAAGATGCAAATACTAATATGCACCAATTCATATTTGGTCAATATGAAAAGAAGTCATATATATTTACATTTAAGCGATTTCTGTTTTGGCTTCTCCTCATATTTCTGCTTTCTCGAATTTGCAGTGATGCAAGTGTGAATTGTTACTAATACTACAGATCTCTGTTTTAAAGAGATTTTCTGAGTTTGTTGGGCACAAAATTCTATCTTGTAAGGTTTACTTTTAGTGTCCTTTTTTTCCCCTCTCTTTCTTTAAAAAAAAGCAATTAAACAAACCAAAAATAGGTAACATTAAAAGCACTGGAAGTCAATAGAATGTTTTAATGTCATTTCAAATGGAAGAAAGGAAACATTTATAAAATACGTATTTTAAGTTGAAAAGATAAATGATACCCTCTACTATTAAAAAATGTAACATATATTTCTATAGCACAATTTAACTGAAGGACAACATGACAGCATCAGTTAAAGCCTATATTCTTCCATAAATTTTCAGCATTAAGATAACACTGTTCTTACTAAAGCCAGTAAGATTATCTGTTTTTAATTACAAAAACAGTAGCTCAAAGATAAGGTCCTTGAAAAAAAATGCCTAAACAAACCAACAAAACCAGAAAACTACAAACCCACAACAAAGATAAAATTCTTTAAAGTTATCCTAGTTCTTTCTACCAGAGTCATGAATAAGAAAAGTATGAGGACTTATTTATGAAAATGTACTATCAAGACATTCAAGACATTGGAAACAGTACTTTGCTTAATTTGTAATCTGAAATATAGTTTATATTTGAGACCTAGGGAGTACAAGTAAACTTAAGGAGTCTATACTACAGAAAAGCAAATTCATTAAGCCTACTTATTTAAGTATTTCATCAACACAGTTAAGCTCAAAGTTAGTACGTTTGGGAAAAACTAGCTACATACAATTCCTACTTCCATATTAAATTGACTTGCAAATATTGCGACACCAGGTGCTGCTGGAAAAACTCCATAAAGAAATGCATAGTTTGATAAACTGGTGTGGTTGACTACGCTGTCACTCTTGTCCAAGAGTTCCACCATTTCTCTACAGAGAAATGGCATCATAAGTCTGAAAAGAGAGGGGGGAAAAAGTAATTAAAAAAAAATAATTACTCAAGCTATAGCAATAGACTATTCTTTACTCAGAAAATGATCCAAAAGGAAATGTAAGGCTTGTTTGAATATTATTTATGAAAAGCAAAATACTGACATCACTTTGAATGATTGCTTTTACTGTTACCATGACATTTACCAGTTGCCTAAAAATGTTATGCGGCTAGTTAAACCAAAACCCCATACACACACACAGAGAAAAGGTAAAAATTACAACAAACTCTGGGATATAAGCACATTCTCTGATAGTACAGACATGTTCTTTGTATAAATCTCAGATTTAGAAAGGTAAAATATTAAAAAATATGCTCATTTTTCAACTGTTAAAGTAACAATAGGTATAAGCAGTCAGCAGCTTTGAAACTTAGACTACCTTTCTGCAAGCTGCCTGAAATATAACAAGGACTTGAGCTTAAGTATCCCATTCTGAAGGTTTTTGCTAGCAAAAAACCCCTGCATCAATGCTATTTTGTTTGCCTTTAGCAATACCCCAGATCTCACATAGATTCACTATGTAAGCCTTACCCAGGCTGATTACACAAACCCACCAGTAAAGCAAAGTGGTAATACTAAAAAAGATTTTCCATGTTCTTACAACATTTGTTATTGAGCTGGTTTACAAACTAGGTCTTTAAGTTTACTAGTTAGTTGTACTGATATTCAAATGCACCTTCAAATTTTACAGTATAAACTTAATCACCAAACAATTGTTCTATTATGTTAATTGTAGCTCTGTAGCAAATAAAATATTTAGTGTAGCAGTAAGGGAAGATAATGATGGTATAAGTTCTAAATACAACTTGTCATCTATTCATGGTTAAAAGTCCAACAGTTCAAGAGTGTAAAGCAATCATTTTTAAGTTCTTTCAATATAGCAGTTTCAAAGATTTATAGACAAAGAAAACCAACTAATTTAGAGATGTATTGTGTAATCCTAAGAAAATACAAACACTATTCAAATAATACTTAAACTCACCTTGTCTAACTACTTAACTAGGAATTTTAATTTAAGCTAGCAATTCCCCAAACACCCAATTTGTGACAGATGGCCTGCAGGGAGTCCATGAAGCCATAACATTGTGGTCTGCTAAATTTCCTTTAAAAGTTAACAGTTGTATACTATCAAAGAGCTTGGGAAGCACTCACCCAAAATACTGGAAGTGAAACATACTATAATGACCATGATAGAAAAGCCACCTGACCAGTACAATCACAGCTTAAAATGTCTAGAGAAAAAAATTATAAAAGTACATAAATTATACTTACAGTTTAGCTGTGATGAGAAGGATCAGTGCAACAAACATACCCTTTGTCAGTCTTTTTGTTTGTCCCACCATAGTTAGTCCAAGGTAAAAAAGTGCAGAGCCAGAAAATGAACTGCCCAGACCATCAAGGAAGTTTTCAAGGTATTCGGGAATTTTCTGGCCAAGAATAAAGTTTGAGGCAATTCCTATGAAGACCATGAATACAATTGGGTTCTGCAAAACTCGAAGGAGTGCTAGGCCCACTATTTTGATTTTGCTCTGTGACACAATGCGATTATCCCTCCACTTCTGGATTTCACAGAAGATAAACCCCAGAGGGTTTAGCATCATAAGAGATATTGGAGCCACTAGGTAAATGTACTGGAGATATTCTGGGTAAGTGGTTTGATATAAAGCTTCAACTAGAAGACAGGAAATGAAAAGTGATGAGTGAACATTTCAGTACAAAAATACATTAATATTGAAATTAAATGTTGTTGTCTGAAAATTAGAGAAAAATTATTTCATTAACCTTCAGAAATAACTGCATTTACAATCAACATAAGATGATGTAGTAAGAGAAGTATGCCAATCACCATCAGGCCACAGTCATCTAACAAACACACTAAAGACCAAAGGTTAACTATCCAACACTATTTAATGATTCTATGAATATTCAACATTTATATTAAAAGAAAAGGAAAGAAAACAACATAACAATCCCATGTGCCCTTTGAGTCATCCCAAATGCTGAAAAAAATGCGGTTTTTTTTCTGAATTGCTTTTCCTCCACAGAAACACAAGAGTTGTGGAGAATTAAATGCACCTTTGCAGGACACAAGTGAGACTACTCTAAGACGAGGAGCAACATCTCCAGAATTTAACCAGTTTTCAGCAGGTAAGTAGGCTGTGAACCTTCTACACAGATTCAACACAACACAGCAAAGCACCAAGCAAATTAAAAAATATATTATCACATAATTATTACTTGATTCTCTGGGACTACTCAGGACAAGTCATCACTGTAGTTCTGGTCCCTCAAGGAATTTTAAACCATGAATGTTTGTTTTCATTGCTACTACCATACTCTGAGTTAAGGTAGAATTGCTGCTTCTTTCAAGTTTGGGCTAACAACACTTCAAAAACCATGAAAAAGAATCTGGAAAGATACAAAAGATCCCATTCTAAGGTCAACTGAAAAAACCCTAATACTTTTAAAGTAGGATGTTAGCTTTTACCTGCCTTATAATGTTATTTCAAATAATTTTCAAAGATATACAAAGCGATGCTTTCCATTTTAGCTTTTCCTACCCTAGTTAGAACGAAACACATTCTTCCCCAGGCAGAAGCATCTTAACATGCAAGTGCAATTCTACTTGCATTACAAGGAATACCACAAAAAGGAAGCACTATTGCATAAATAGACCTTTCTACGGGATAAGAGCGCTCCAAGTACCAAATGAAATTTAAGATCACTAAGCTGCCAACTGTTGGAGGTATTTCCATTTCCCCATGTACTAAACCTGTTCTTTTCTGAAAAAGTTTTCCCTCATGTCTATGTTTTTCAAAATCCAAAAGATTTATACCTTCAAATTATTTAAGCATCTGGAATGACAGGATCTACTAAGTTGTAAATCAGCACTTACTATAAACAGTCTCCTCTTTAGATTGAATAAACTATCTCAATTAGTTTAGTTCCTTTTCTTATATATTGGAAATTAAGGTGCTTTTCCTCTTACAGGACATGATTAAAGTATGTATACATGGGCCACCTGTTCTAAAATCCTGAATAAACCGCTGAACAGAACTAACAAGTTTATGGTTAGTTACTGCAGTTAATATGCCAGTTTTAAACAACTAAATATATTCTGATAAATAAATCCACTTTAAACATGCTGGACACTTTATGTAAATAAATTTTTTTCTAAACCCTAAAACCTTAGTGTGATGGTTTTATGCTGCTTTATACAAAATGCCCATTTCAATGAAATACAACTCAACACAAGTCACATGTAAAAAATGCCAGAGTAAAAAAATGTAATAAATCAATATTTTTTGGCAAATTGAAACGGTATACTTAATACAATATATCAAGATCTGTTAGTACTTCAACTGATATATGAAGTCACAATGATTTTTTTTTGGGTAGTGAAAAGTGGAACCATTGTAGATTACTGAGTGAAAAAAAAAAAAAAAGAAATCACTCTTAAGGAATTATTAAAACAGTGAAAATAATCCACAACTTCCATCTCTTATGAAAATTTTTATTTAAATCAGGGTCTCTGCTTGCTGATCATAACAAAAGTTGAAATCAAAGATATCTTAATGTTTTTTTTTAAAAATCAATTCTTCACATCCCAGCTGCCCAAAATGACATATACATCACACACCAGTTTTTCATGCTTAATACAATTAGCACCATTAAAGTCGTGGTAACTGAGCCATCACCACACCACACTTCTGCTACACCTATGCTTTAACAATACAGCACCAGGGAGTAGATGAAGCTTTTCTGTCAGAGTTCTCTCATCTCATCCACTAATAAAACCAAACAGACAAAGCTTTCTATCATAGTAATTCTATCTACATCAGGGTGCCAGCAAGCCTCTACAGCAGTTGTTTTTCACTCTAATATGTAGTGTAGAACTGTCATAAGTGATTAGAGAAAAACAGAGTAGTGATCTTTGAAAATGTAGCCTGCATTTTGATTTTCCTATGTGCAAATCTTTGTTAAACAGCAAAAAAATAGCATAGTGGTTACTAAAGAAATTACATGGGATGAAAACTCAGGGCGTTTTTTTATTTACTTCGGAGTTCAAACTACTTTTTAAAATACTGTTATTAGAATTCACAGATTTGTCGATAGTGATTTTTTTCCTTTACAAATGTCAAGTGAGGCAGCCTTTAAAAATATATTTCCATTAAAAAATCAAGTTTTGCTCAAAACACTACCTATCATCATACATGAAAGTTGTAAGCAAGGTGCTCTTTGTTGCCTAGACCTGCAAACACTTCACAGAAGCCACTAACAGTAAAAAGATTGCACACATGACAGCATGAACCAAACACTGGTGGAAGTTTGGGGATGGGAGAAGAGAAAGGACAGAAAAGAAAACAAAAAGCTCTAAGAAAAAAAAACAACCCTTAAGCTCCTACAGTGTTACTGTTGGGTTAAGTATTCCAGTAAAGCTCTTAATGAACTAAGTGTTGCAAATCTGGCCAAAATGTACACTGAAAAAAATAAGATTCATATCTTACAAATCACAAAATACTTGAAGAAAAATGTAATCTGACAAGAAAATAATTCGAAGTAGAAAGAATGTTATAAGGATACAATGGAAATATGTTGAGACAACCTTAAAATGGAAAAAAAAGAGAAACTTCTAACTGCCATTTTAATCCAGTACCAAGAAACAAAGACATAATTCTCACAGCCCTATTTATGCTACGCTTCTGGTTTCTCTCAAAAACTAAATCTCAGGAGATTCAACTGAGGGAAACAGGGTATTTTCATCTGAGGAAGAGAAAGTTTGCAATTGCTTTTGTCTACAGTTTACATGTATCCAGCAAATTTGAAGTAAGAAAGAAAAAGTCAAGATTCTCTTGAACATGCTGCCCTGGAATAGGGAGAAAGAAACTGCCAACTCCTCAAGCAGTCTAAAATACAGAGCTACTTTATACATATAATCTGGAATTGCATGTTTAAGCTTCTCTTTTGTAACTTTATGCTCGATTCTGTCATCAAATATCTTGGTTTTGGCTTTGCTAGAACAAAATTGCTTTTTTTTTTTGTTATTAACCTTGTCTAGATGACAAGGGTGATCTGAAGAGAATTTGAGAGGCACAGAGTATGTTCTCTTCAGGGAGTAGCAAACAAACAAAACAGTTCAAGCATCCTCTTCAAATGCTTCCACTCAAGGTGTGTTTTGAAGATCCTGATACCTGCAGTGTTCTTTCCCACACCAACCACATGGGTCAGCCTGGGAAGAGGCACCACTGAAAGCTATGCTGGCACAGAAAAGCCTCCCAGGACAGGTAAAAAGCACCACAATTCAGACAGTAGCAGGTAGGAGAAGCCTGCTACAACTCCAGATCACTTTCAAAGTATCACAGTACACATGGCTAAAAACATTTAACATATCACTAAGAAAACCTATAAAAAAGGGAAAAAAAATCTTGCTTATCAAAAGGGAAGAAAATAACAGTCTTGCAGATTGGGATAAAATTAAGTTTAATAACTGATGTTGCTTGGAATTCAGAATATAGGCTTACAAGAACAAGAGTACACAGTTATACAAGTTATACTCTGAATGCCTCTTTATGCTTTGTTTCTTTTTTAGCTCCACTAGATCAGCGGTTAGTTACACATCCTGAGAATGGCACCATAGCCGCATAAAATTCCGATTTGATACAAACAAATGCAAGTTACCACAAATCACGCAGCAATCTTGCTTTTAAAAGACTGACTTGTTTGAAGACTATATTCTAAAGCATGTCTGCTGGTCACAATAGAACAAAGATAATGGGATAAACCACAATTGACTATATAAATTATGTAAAGTAGCACAAAAATCAGAAGTTTCTTCAGAACAGATTTAAAGTTTGGCATACACACTTCACAACCAGTAGGCACCAACATTATGGCTAGAAGTTTTCTTTGACCTAAACCAAGAAGTAATGCCAAATCAGTAAAAAACCCGCTACAGCTATTTCAGAGGCTACAGGTACAGGCTCATACTTTGCAAAGCAAGAAATTTTGGTCTTAATGGCAACTCTGGCAACTTCCCATAAGGAAAAGTGCCTGCAGTAAGTGTAAGGTGATTTACAACAATTTTGAATTTTTATTACTTTTTTTTTTTTTAAATCTAGTTTACTTAAATATGCCAAGATGTACAGACAATGGTAGCTGGATTGTTTACAATTCTGTTTCGTTCATACCAGCTGACAGTTTTCTTCCCTTACTAAAAAGTACAAGGTCTGAGGTCAAGAAATGTGACTTGGGAAATAACTTCAATAGCTTATAACTTCAGTTCAGAAGTCAATTTCAAAGTATGGAAAAAAAAAAAGCAAACATGTCTAGGACACTGAAAAATAATTTTAAAGAAGAAAGCACACTTACCGATTGGATATCCCAGTGCAAAGTCATTGCTTTGTGTAGCAAAAATAGGGAACAAACCTGCTTTGCTAAATCGATTCTCAGGATTGGCTACCAATAATGTTAAAACACAGACTAAGAAAAACACAGCAGCTTTCGCAACTAAAATACTGTACAGGAAGGACCAATTCACATCAGAAAAGTTAAGTACCACCATGTTTTTGAACAGTAGAGCTGGGAGTGCAAAACGGGACACAAAATTTCCGAGTCCTTTGGCCTGAGTTGATGTGATAATGTTGGCTCTTCCAGCTATGTAGCCACAAAGAATTATTCCAAAGCACTCTAACAGGGCTGGGAAAAGCCTGCTTATTGACATAGAAGGAGTACCGCTGGTGTTATTGAGTCCAACTTGTCCAGGCAAAGAAACAGACATATTGGCTGAAGATGAGAGGTTCTTTGCATTGAAGTCTGAATAGCTATCCATTTCCTTTGACCACCTCTTCCAAAAAAGGGACATGAAATGATCTCATCTGTCAAAGAAACATAAAGTATTTATTTATTAACTTCCAAAACTGTGTTTGTAAATGTTTATGGTATTAGGCTTGCTGACAGAAGAGTTTACAAGTGCATTACATATAAATAATGAGACAAATAGCAAGTAGCTAAAGAGAAACAACTCTGAGAAAGAAGAATGCTGAAAAATCATTCCATACATCTTTTTCTCACTAGTCCACACATGCAACAAGACAACTGATAAGAGGCTAAAAATCCACAAAGAAATTTGAGGGTAACACTGAAATATTAAAACTAAACATAGATTGAGCATCCAAAAAGCAAAAAATCTGTTGGAAGGAAAGGAAATACAACAAGGATTACTTTGTTATTATTCTAAATATTAATTATTAAACATTAAATTAATAATTATTAAACAGCATTTAAAATAAATTACAACCCTTCAGCCCTTTCCAGTCATTGTTTCAGAAAACAGCAATTACTAAATTCTCAGCATATATTCCCCGGTTTCCTGGACTATCATTACGAGCCTATTTATTTCTAACAGAAAAGCACAAGACTCTTTACAGACTCACCAGCAGCTTGAAACCTTCCTCAACTCCTCAGCTCACTGTCAATTCCCAACTACAATTCTCACATACTCTTTGTTTTCAATGCTCAAATTTTTAGTTTTCTTTTCTAAGTCCTTTTGTTCACCCCAGGATATCTTGTCTCAGTCCTCCCTAAATCACGTCCTACTTGGTTCTTTTTCCTTCACAATAAAAATACACTTTAAACTCTCAATATTAAAATCCCATCTTTGACCTACCTTTAACTACTGCTGTTCACCTCAGCTTCCACACTCTCAGTTTTATGCATGCTCAGGAGTCTCCCTTTACCTACATATTTAGATCCTATTTAATCCAGGTTCTTCTCCTGAAACAACTCTTACCAAAATCCTGAGAGGCCAAAACCTCCTTAAACTCTAAGAACTGGTGTTTCATCTTCACCCCTTGTGACCATCACACACCTTTATCATAATCATCCTCTTCTTGAAATTTTGCCTTTCCCATATCTGTAATTCCAGCACCTCCTAATTGTCCTCCCACCTCTACTTGTTCCTATAACATTTACATGGGAGGATCTCTCTAAATTTCTGTGGGTGCTAATAGGGCTCCTTCCTTGTTCTGCTTTTGTCTCCCTACGTGCTCTGCCTGTGTATTTTCATAAGCACTTATTCAATTATAAACAGATGACTCATAGATCTCTCTTTCTAATCCACACTTAGCATCTGTTAAAACTATTATTTCAGCCTGTCTCCAAGATCTCTTTTGTGAATATCCTGCTGTCAATTCAAGTCAAATGAGCCTGAAACTGTCCTCTTATTCTCCCAAAAAAGATGTTCCTCAGTTATGCTGTGCCATGTAACTATTTTGCTAAAGGCAAGTCACAAAGGTTACAAAATCCTCTAATTTTGTGGGAAATGCAAACCTACTGAACTCGCATTCATTGATAACTGTTGAAAGGAAAATCTTCATAGTCTATCAGTATCAGTTCTTTTTTTGTACATTCTTCTACAGACTCATTCTACACACATCAAAATCCCCTTGCTTTCATATTCTTTTACAGTATAAACTTATACCTTCTTAATCTATTACAGAATAACAAGAGGAACAGCCTTTACAAGAACTGAGCACCAGGCAAGGAAGATAAATTTGGCCAAGAATCATAGCTTGTCCACTCTGGCACAAAAACACTTGGCAGGGCCCTCTCTACCTTCAAGAAAGATTTAGAGATCAAATCATCAGATCACCCTTCAAACCTGTACCTTGCTTTGTGCAACTTTGACCTCTCCCAACGTTTCAGTATCACATGCTAATGATGCACTTTCCAGTTAGCAAGGGATCGACATATGACACAGTGGCCAATGATCTAATTCATTATGCAACTGCTTACCCATATTCCTACATACAATTCTTCAGGCCCGTAACAGTATACATTAAATTAAGTATTTATGTCTAACAGATACATCCTGTGACTCCTGAACTTCGCTTGTTACCAGTGATGCCCTTTGAAAGGGCTGACTATAACATAGCAGGTTCTATATGCAAGTAGACATGTAAAGTCTGCAAATCAGAGAATAGAGTGGACGTCAAACACAAATATTAATTGGTCAACAGCAAGGTCTTGCCAAACAAACACAGCTTTGGTAATACAGCTCCAAAATACGTGCAGCCCATTAGCTAACTCTATACATAAAATTTTGACATGAGTAAATCCTAAAGTACTCTGGATTTAAAGGAAATCAAGGCAACTTACCCACTTTCTAGAGACAGAAACTAAGGCAAGACCAACCTGATTTGCCTTAAGCCATTTAACATATCAGTGGCAAAGCTGAGATTTTCAATTCCCAAACCAGTGCTTTGTACAGCACACCTGTGCAAATCAATTGGTTTAAGAATCTTCCTATCCTCTTTGTATCCTATCCGTAGGGAATCGAGAACTCCTAACACTCAGGTAAATAAGCAAGTAAACCAAGTCAGAACAAGGGTGAGAACTTGTATGCTCTATTTCACATCCTTGCATCCAGCATACACTTATTCACATGTAGCATAAACTCTTTGACTCATGACATTTATTTATGCCTGAGGCTTTTAGTAAGCACTCCTACAATGCTGGTGTTATAATTTATCTGGACTGAGCAGCTGCATCACCCAAATCTGTCAAGTAGCTTTGGCTCTCTCTTCTCCCAAGTAAAATGAGACTCACTCCAGTAGGACTTATTTTAAACGTATTTTTCTTATGTTATAGATTATATGATCACCTAGATGTATTTGAACAAGGAGCTCAAAGCATTATCTACTACAGAACGATGGAAAAACTTGCAATAAATAAAGCAGACAATAAACCATTTCTTCCAGCAGCAAACCTTAAGGAAGTTGTTGGGATTTGCAAAATGCCCGAAAGAGGATCAGAGACATTTCCAACATTGAATTCTTGAAAGAAGCCAGCTACATTCTACACTAGCTGCAAGGTGAAAAGCAGGTTTCTGGCATAGCTCCACCTCAAATTTTTCAAGCTTGCAGCACTGCAGACAGGTAAGGCTCCTGGCGATGCAACATGTTCAACCTACTCAGTGCTCTGCTGAGGTATTTTTTTTTTCAGCAATAAGATAAACATGAAGCTTTTTAAACCAAACGCAACATTTGTTCTGTAGCGGAAATCTATTCTGTCTGTATCTATCCCTAGGTTCTACCATTTCTTCTCATCCCCTGTACCTTCCTATCCAAGGCTGTATCTTTTTTACCATGTCAATACTAATGACAAAATTTATTTTCTGATATTCTTACTCACAAAAGCTATACTCTACATAGAGTTATATAGCGGGAAGGACTGTATCACTATAACATCTCCTTCCTCTCTTTCTCTCCTGAAGAGTGGTTTAAGCTATCCAGGCTTTTTGCTTGCACAGACTAAGCCTGCACTGGCAAGTCTATCATAATAGGTACACAAGCCCATACTTTTAAACCAAAATTATGCCTAAATTAAACACTTCTCTTCCCTCTGTAGTAAAATTATTTCTCCTCATAAAATCACTACAAAATACAGAAATGCCCTTGTCCCCAGTTTATAATTCAGGAGTTAAATAAATATGCAGACGACTGACTCTTTAGTTGTAGCAGTCAGTAGCATGTGCGAAATCCTGTGTCTTCCTTACTAGATCAAAACCAACATGGATATACACCCACACATCCTACAGTCATCTTTTGTAAAGTGCCACAAATATTCCTGCAGCCTTCCTTTAGGCTATCTTCACCTTAAACTTCTTACAAGGGACACTGTAAAGTCAGTCTGGTCTGATTTTGGTGAACCACCTGAGTTTCAAAGAGAGAAACCGCATCACAGTAAAAGCTGCTACTGGCACTCCTCAGGTGGCTTTGAGTGTGGATCATCTCTTCAGCTCCAGGGATGCACACATCCCAAAACATTCACATTTAACACAGATCATCTATTGCATAGCAGTAGGTATTTTCCAGAAGCGCAAGCTCTTGCACAGCATGCTGCTTAACACAGTGAATACATCTCTCAGTCCCTTTTGCTCTATAGGATACATGCATTTACGTTACTGTTATGAGATTATGTAATGACTAATCTCACATTTAACATTCAGCCTTATCACACCTGGGGCTTCACTCACACTAACATCTCACAGGAGCAAAAATATCTTCGATTCACAGTTCTTAATGAAATCAAAGATAGTGATCTGATGCAAAACCAAAATCTTAAATATTCTACACAGAAACTCATCTCTTCTTACAGTAGATGTAACAAATCAACTACTGAAATGACACTAAAATAAGGAAATATAACCGCTCCAAAGGAAAGCACTTAGCTTTGACTCCATAGGACATAGTCCCTTCAGGGACTGAGGATTGAGATTGAATCCTTCAAAACTCAGCTGCAGCTGCATTGTTGGGAACTGCAGGCCAATAAAGACAAAGCTTTTAGGAATAACACTGTTTTATCTGCTGACGATTGTGTCAAGCATAGCTGCTTGCAGCCAGACTGTCAGTTTCCATTTGTAAGGAAGGACAGTACAGCTAGCCCAAGAGGAAGCCTGGTATGAAGACCAACATTAGACAAAGAGCAAGGAACAACTGCTGTTTACAAATCCCTTGAAACAAACTGGAGCACTGATTATTTGCCCACTTCTCTTGTAGGTTGTCAATATTTGTAAAGTGTTAAAACTTACCAGACCAGAAACTCAATTCTCCAGCAGCTGTGATTTAAGCAACATCAGGTTCTTCTCTGAGTACTGAAATAGAGCAGTTGCCTCTTTTTCCAGCAGGAAAATCCCTTTCATCTTTTTTAATGAAAGTCAAAGACAATATGACAGAATAGAAGAGACGAGCTCAATGTGAATCCTCTCTGGTCTCTCACTCTCAAACTTTCAGTGGATAATCACTCTCAGGACAGTCCTGGTGACACTGGCAAGGCTGTGCACATAGTCTGTAAATTATATCCCACAACATGACCTCATTTACTACTATAATGCAATGCAGAAACATCTGAAGGATGACACATTATTTTACTTAGAAGGCTGAAAGTGGAATCAGGCCAGTAAGAGTTACTACTTGTGGCAGCTATAGCACCTTATCCTCAGCTCAGATAAGAATATACCATACGCGTTTTCATGTAAAAGTTTGTACAGTAAGTCAAACAGGAAGCAATTTTAGAGAGTTACAATGATAAAATGAAGTGAGAAGAAGTGATTACCGCAGTTCCTATTCTTGCAAGTTAACCGCAATTTTTATTTTTCTCTTCACTGGGCTAAGCAGAGAGAGGACAACATTCTAACAGCAATTAACTCAAGAAGTGGGAGACCCCTAGCTTGAAATCTGGGCAATGCCACAAGAAATATCAGACCTTAAGCCTCTCTAAGCAGTTGTTTTTCAAAACCACATTTCCTTTTTCTTTTTTTTTTTTCCTGTTCTGTCATTACAAGAAAGCACCTGGACAGCGCAGAGGCAGGGGAAGCTGGGCAAAGCCCCGGCCTGCCCTGAGCACATGCGGGCAGAGCTCATAGCAGCAGCACTTACAGCTATGTAAAAATTTGTCAGTGTGGGTGTTCAGACAAGACCAAACGAAGCAACAGTTGCCAATACAAAAATGGCAAGTCAGAAAAAGAAAAGGAAAACACACCTCGCCTTAATTTTCAATTAGGCTCACCTTAGGGCCTGTCAACAGATAGGTATGTACTTTTGAAGCACAAAACAAAGCATTTTTCAAAAGACAGGTTATATTTTATTGTCAGCACCCCTTAAAAAGCACCCCACTTGCCCAATAGGGATGAAATATCCTTCGAATTACAGGGAGAAAGCCACGACAAAACAAACGCCTCCTGCCTGCTCCTTTCTTGCCCATCACTGCGCTGCTCTCCGCTGTCACCTCAGCCGTGAGCACACAGCATTGTCACTCAGAAACATGCGCGCGAGAGAAAAATACCAGCCCTGTCCTGCGTGACAGCTGTGTCATCAGAAAATAAAGACAAGTCGGGGGAAGGAGCGGGCAGATTACTTACTTAGCTTTTTTGGTAGGCGCCTCCGCACAAGTGTACGTATAGAGGGTTTGTACTCGGCCAAGGTGAGAACCTCTCTAGGCCGAGGCCGCCGGTACCGGGCCCCAGAAAGGGTGGGCTGGCTCGGCTCGGCCTGGCCCGCCCCGCCAGCGGCCGCAGCCTGCTCAGCACCCGGCGGGGCCTCCGCCCTGGGGGCCGCCCCCGCAGGCCAGGTCCGGGCCGCCGCCCGGCCACGCCGCGCAGGGCCCGCGGGCGGGCAGGGGCGCGGGGCTGCGGCGGACGCCGGCGGGGGGGAGGGATCAGCCGCAAGATGGCGGCGGCGCGCGGCGGGGCCGCTCTGCCGCCGGGCGAGGCCCTCCGCCGGCGGGCGGGCAGCGCGGAGCGGCGTGCCGCCGCCGCGTCCTTCACCCCGCGGGCTTCTCCCGCCCTCGGGAGCCGCCTTCCCTGGCGGGAGCGGAACAAGCTCCTGCCGCCCCCGGCTTCTCCCCGGGGCAGACCGAGCTGCCGCCGCCTGCCCTCGGCCGGGCCCAGGCCCCGGTGTGATGGCGGGGCGCTGAGGGGGCGTGGGGCAGAGGGCAGCCCCGACTGCAGCGGAGGCCAGCGCGGGGCCGGCCGGCACCTATCTGCCCGGGGCAGGGCTGCCGGCCCAGCTCGGCGTGGCCGATAGCGGGGCTGGCTTCCAGCCCACTCGCAGCCCTGCTCCCCCACCTTTCTACACGAATTTCAACTTTCTCAGCTGTTAAGAGCGCTTAGAAACAAAACCCGAAACAAAAAGCCACGTTTTCCACATGGCATCGGTTCCTCAAGGCTAGTCTGACAGCCATTTCCCCAGTAAAAACTAAAAGCTGGTAACAGCCAAAGATTTTCTTGCCGAAAAGAAGAATGAAGCTTTCTCGCAGCTTCCCGTTCCTAATATGATTGCGGACACAGCAGTTCGAGCTGCCCATTTGCTAGGAACAAAGCCAGATATTGCTTGCCACAAAGACAGCAAGTGTGAAATTCTGTCTGTTGTATACTTTCTTCCACAACAAAGACACAAACCAGCTTATCCTACTCGTGAAGCGAGGCAGACTCAGGCAGTAGGCCTCCTGACTGGAGTAAGGGAGCTTTCCTGGCAGACACGCCATCCAGAGTCTGCATGCTTCGTACTTTCCCCCTCCAAACTGGGAACTTCAAGCAAAAAAAGCACCTTTCCTCTTCCCCTCTCATGTAACGTCCAGAGGAGACCTAAACAGAGGGGAAGGGAGAACTATCTCAAAAAAAAAAAAGTATGTGATTGACAATTTATGAAGTGCTGTCTCAGATATGATCTAATAAATTCACCCTTAGTCAGTTCAGTTTATAATCTACTGTCAAAATACTTAACAGAAACACATGAGGTAATATATAGTAAGAAAAGTAGTATCAGTAGTAACAACAAAAATAACGCTGAAGGGAATTACATGAGAGGCCAGGAAAGGGTTAAGAAAATCCCACAAATAATGCAGATGGAGATAGTAACTTGTGGGGATAAAAATGACTGTTGGAAACTTTTAGAAGGTACTATATTGTTGATACTGTATGTCTGCTTTTATTGTAATTTAAATGTACTGACGCTTAATGAGTTAATTTTTATGTTGCTGCATTAAAAATGTATTCACGTAACGGAAACCCCAACAGATATTTAGTGGCCACGCTGATGCAGAAGGCAGTGCCTGCCTCCTCTCTGCCTCCCATTCCAGTCCCCATCTTGTCCTTACGCTGAGCCAACACAGCCCAACCAACAGATCAGCAAGGGGTTGCACCCTTGCCAACAAATGGACCTTTACCGCTGGAAGGTGGTACAGCCTGTTGGGTAATGCTCACTTGCCATAACATTAGGGTGAGACTTTTTTTTGATGCAAGTACTAATAAAGACGACTCTTTTGTCAATTTATTCAATATTAAAGTTTCTCTGTTTGGCACCTGACTTAAAGGCTGCTTTTAAACTGTTTTGGATTAGGTTTTGGAAGTACAGTATAATGGGATCTTTCAGATTTTTTGGCTTTCTGCCTTGCACTCTTCCCTATAGAAGTGATGTGCCTCAGAGGGACACGCTCTGGGGAGTAGCAAGGGAGGCATACTAGACTGTACTAAGAAATCTTGGCAAGAATTTATGCCTTCCCTTCTCTCAGACTCCTTTCTTCCTCTTATAAAGATCACTAGTGATTCAGCATTTAATAAAGTATTTAAAATATGATCATCCTTCAGTGCATAGATTTGGCTGGATAGGCTGCTCATTGATTGCTATTGATATCCGCTGAGCAGCAGCGCAATTTTCCAGGGGATGAGCAGTTACAGCAGAGGGCTGTATTTCCATTTCAGCTCTAGCATGTACACACTTCTAGATCAGGAAAGTGCACTTGGCCCAAGTCTTGTGTTTTCTTTTGGGGAACACCGAGGAATGGAAATACTCAAAAGTATGAAACTGTAGTACCAAAGGCACATGATTAGATAAAAAGTAGTAAAAATATAGTAAAATTATATTTAGATTGATTATTTTTAAAAAGTTGTGTGAATTATAGCTGCTATGAAAAGACAAGGGAAAATGATACGCATGGAAATAAATAATTAGGACTTCATATGGCATATTTCCTCTTGAAGATTTTAAGTTTTTAAAACATATTACAAGCAGCCTAGCAACTATCTGTCACTGAGATGCAGCCATTTTGGAGATGAACAGAGAAGAGCACTAGGGTCTGACCCCGTACCCTGTTAAGAAACATGAAATCTTTATTAACCAGACTCCACCACAAAAACAGCACCATGAGTAACTAAAACACTGTATTACAGGACCAGTTCTCTACTTGGTTGGGAACAGTTAGAAACACACTTTGTTAGCGTCTTTTGACCTGGATAATTAGCAATGATAATGTAACGTTGGAATCAAGAATCCTTTCTAATACAGTACTGAATACTCAGGATAGGATACTCCTGCATATTCCCAATGACTGTACAAAGTCCTGCTTTCCAGAAAGAGCAAAGGACAGTATCTCCTCAGTGTTCAACACCTCCTCTTTGCTCCCCCAGTACTTAATCAAAGCTCTGTACACTGTTTCTTTGAGCCACATGTTCTTCTCTGGCCTTGAGTGGACCTTTGTTTTGGGTGGAGCCTCTTTGTGTTGCAGCACCTGGATTTATAACAGAATTGACTCTTTTTTTTTTTTTTTTTTTTTTTTTTTAAGATCTTTGTAAACTAAGGGTGACAGTCATGGACTCCAGTGCACCAGTTTCATCCAACCCCCAGAAATGTCAAAAAAGCCACTCTGCATTAATAAAATCCCCAACATTTGAACTACCAATGGCCATAGCTATAACAGTATGACTAATATATGGGAGAGGCAAGTTTTTTGTCTACAGACTACTGAGGACAGATTTATACAGTCCATCAGCTCTTGATCACAGCTACCCACTGCCACTGGCAACTCAACTTTGGCAGTTTAACTGTTGATCACAGAAAACACCATTACCAGCGTTCCAAAGCCAAGCTTTCCAATAGCTAGTAAATAAACTTAAAACTGGAAGTTTTTTCCCCAAAATCTTACTTTGATCCTCTTGAACATTCCTGTACCAGCCATTAAATATCATGAACTACTTTCCCCCTTGATTTTTCTTCTGCTTTCATTCAGATAGGATGTGCCAACTGAGTGTATGGGAAAGACAGTTCCTGCTTTTTGATCTGGGCAACAGCTCAACCAGTAAAAAGCAGCTGGAGCAACAATTACATGAGCCATCCTGCTGACCCATGGCTTTCATCATACTCATTTACCTACGACAATTACACACACACACACAGACTGGCCCCACACAGGAGCTACAAGAGGATTAACTCTCTCAATGAGAACAGGCTTCAGATAAATTAGCTTTTAAAACCTAGCGGTGACCACATACAAACATTTTTTTCAAAGGCATACAACTGAGCCAACTTGGACTTATTTTCAGGGGATCACAAACATATCTCTGTACTTGATGTGAAGGGTACCTTACCAGTAAACTGCAAGTGCTTGTTGCAAAGCCTGAAATGCTGGAGTATTCCGAAGAAAAGCCCTCAATAATTTACTGTAAGCCAGTACATTTCTCCAGTTGGTTTCTGAAAATACTAAAAGTAATGGTGTTGGGGTTTTTTTTGGGGGTGTTTTTTTGTTGTTGTTGGTTTTTTTGTTTTTGTTTGTTTGGTTTTTTCCCCCCTAGAAAGAGTCAGAGAGCTAGCATGGAAGTTGTAGCCAAATCCTTCGGGTATGGTAACTGAAAGACAACGCTGCCTTACAATAGGAAGTGTCAGGTGAGCTTCAGGGCAGCACTATCAATTGAAAATGTAGCACCAACATCTCTAAAGAACTCTCAGGAGGATATTACAAAAAAGTGACTTTTCCAAGAACAGTCAGAAATAAGAATACAGAGGATGAGCGGACAGCAAGAATGTTGGCAAATACATCAGGAGGAAATCTGTCTGGAAATCTACACGTACAGTCTCAGTGCAATTTCCAGATAGCTGTGCACCTAGTTTTCAACAGCATGGCAAAGTCTAAGTAACTTACTAACACAATAATTACAACAATGGGTGGAGAGACTAGCGCTTCTTAGGTAATCTTATATTCAGCCACAGGAAAAATACTTACTCAATGCTCTTTGGTTATTGACAACAAGCCAAATTTTATGAGAACTGGAGTTACACCTACAGACAACATGGCCCTGTAACTCTAGTACTGGAAAAAGTACTGTTCTCATGCTGTTCGTTGCTTAAAAAGTAAATGGACAATATAATGCACAATATAATGCAAAATGTGCTCATCCTCTGTTAAATTTTCTTAGCTGACTCCATTTGAAAATGCATGTTTAACTTTGGTTATATAAAAATGTAGTGCAGGATTTGGAAATCTTGTTGGTTTCTAATATCTATTCTCTTGCAGTTGTGTGTAGGATGTATAGGAAGAATATGAAGTGCTTATCTGTATCTAGATGTGTCCGATCACTTACACTGACTTACATGCTTACTGGAAAATAAACTACAGCTTACAATATACCTATGTTTGATGAGGCAGTTAAGCAACAAGGGAAACCCGAGAAAAATTAATCTGTAGACAAGCAATAGGCCCCTGGATTTCTTCTCTGAAGGGAATCAAAAGGAAAGAACTTAATGGTCCCATGAAAGAATTTCCCAAAGTTTTGCAGCTTAAACACCATGAAAAATCCATCATCTGTGTCCTTTAAGAGCAATCTAACCCAGAGGCTGCGAGAATACCTAGCCAGATGCTGTTACCCATAAACTTGAAACCTGTTAATGCAGAAATTATGAGAGATTCACTGGATGTTTACGTTCACTTTGATTACCTTGGAACACTTTTGTAAAACATCTTCCTTCTCAAGAAAGCCATTTATCTGCTCATCTAGAATTTCACAGTGGTACCTCTCATTATCCATGTTGGTTACAAGAACTTAATTGGTGTTTTTGGGATAGTATCTTTTGTAAGACAATGTGTACATTCAAGCTGGTTTTACAAAGTCCACATTTACTGTACCATACTCACTCCCACGTTGTTCTGTGGCCAAGACAAGGGCACGTGTTACTCTTATGGCACAGAGCTGTAGGTGCAATTATAGTCTTCAAAATACTGTATCTGCCAAAAGAAAACACATGAAGCCAATATGAGCAGCTTGCAGAAAGTCAAACTAAAACTTCAGCAATGGTTACGTATGTTCTGGTTTGTTGAAATGGGCTGCTCTTATAAGCAAGTGCAGTAAACATCATGCATGGTGAATGTTGTACTAAGGCAAAAAGTAAAGAAAAAAGTTCAAATTAGATTGCACTGAACATATGATTTCAATACTAAGCTTTTTCTGAAACTGCTTTCAGCAGAGGCAAAGCAACATTTCAGAGACCTAAATGTATAAATTCAGTCATTGGTGTGTGATGGTATCAATTTGTTACTTGGCTCAGCAAAAAGGTAAATTTTCTGAAATCAAATACAAGTACTCAAAGATGAGTTAACAAGTCTGACTGGGGAAGAAAATCCTGTGAAAGTCACACAAAGAAATTGCTGTTTTAGCATAGCTGTTTCAAATGCTTTATCTGGAAAGCAATTATCAAGTCTTGTCCCATTTACCTCATATTATGGTTAGAAAAGTACCTACTGTATATAGAAATTTAAAATATTTTTTTACATTTCACATACCCACATGACTAACAGCATATGGTGAAATTATTAAGAACAGGGCATAAAAGTTACAGCTTTTTCTTGATCTAAGAAAACTCATTCATTCATTTTGATTAGGCAGCTTGTTACTTACAGGTTCTCAGTACTCTTACTGCTCATTTGCTGTAAGACTACTCATACTCAGCCCAGTTCCTCCAGAGCAACAACAAAAAGAGTTAGCAGTATTGCACACAAGATGGTAAATACTGCTTTGCTCAGGAAAACTATAGTAAAGCAAGCTGCACTGATTAAATAAACTGTTTCTGATGTGATCTGCTGCACCTGTTGCTTATTCAGCAAGCAGCTGATTAGTAAAGAAACACAAACACACACCCCCAAAACAAACAAACAAACCACAAAAAAACAATTTTAGCATCAAAAATTAAAAGCTGGGGAAGCATTTTCAGAATATGACCCAAATCTCTGCAAGTTCTCTTCACTTACTAAGTTTCCATTACTTCATATCCCACCATCTTTCAAACCACCATTTATTACTTACACTAACACAGTTTAAACATTAAACATACCAAATGTATTGATTGCAGTGTATTGTCACCTTTAGCAGAAATCCAGTAGTTTTTGTTCATTTAGTTCTTCATTTCACCACTGCTATAGCATTCAATCGTTTCTATTACTTTGTCACAGGACCATATTAATACACCCCCTTGTTCCTGAATTCTGCATAAAGCTACTGTACCTATACTTTTTTCATATTTCTCGCTCTGTAACCTACAGATTCTTCCTTGACATTGTTTGTTCCTCATACCTTTTCCTGGTTATGTTCAGCAGTTTTGCATTTCAATTAATTCATAGCCAATATTTTAATCTCCTATAGATTCCCAGACTGATTGTGTTTTCTGTTTCTTTGACTCACAATACAAAGGAATTTATTTCTTCTGTTAAATATTTGAGTAAATACTGGTTTTAAGACTGCAACACTGTCAGTGTGGCTTTCTTACAACTATCCGTTACTTCCACCTGACATCTTCAATAAAAAAGGTGTTTTCTTTTAATTTTTACTTCTTCACCAGCTGCAGTTAAACTTTATTTGTTGAAGACTTTATTTGTTTAGGTCTAATAGCACGCTGCTTTTGGTTGAACTGAAGCAGAGTCAGACATGTGATTCTGTTCCATCATTTTTATGCCAATACTGGAATTTTACTTACCCTAGAGTTGTAACTGCATGGAAGATCAGGCTGGATACATCTGGAGCGAACATGCCGCTGTGCCAACAGTGAAACAGTGTGTAGTGTTCCTAAAATGATGAACTATACATTGCCATATGCTCGTAGCTGAAACCATGCAATCAAAATAGTCAATAGTTAATACTAGGACTGCAGCTGATCAATTGCTTATCATACAAGCAATGAAGAAGTAGTGAAACATTTCTAGTTGGCATAATCCCCAAGTTTTGACAGTGACATCGAAGATGCTGTCCTGGCTGGGCAGCGCAGAATGACTGGATGGAGCCAGGGGTGCCCCCCTGGGCACGCTATCCCGTGGGGCTCATTGGAACCGGCTGCTACCCGGAGGCAGTCGCGCAACTCCCCAAGGAGCCTGGGATTCAAAGCCAGCAGTGAGCGGGATGAGGAAGAACAGGAGATTCGTGGGCAAGCTGGTTAGCTCACAGCGCTTACTGAGCAAAGGTGGTTTTGAAATGAGCTGCTGCAACTGAGTCAGTGCTTGCAGCCCTGCGCCCACACCTGCTGCTCAGGGCTGATGCCTTTATCCGGCTGAAGCTGGTGAGCAATGCCCCTGGCATCAGGGAAGCCCTCATACCACCCATGTACTTCAGCAGGGCTTGGCAAACTATGCCATTTGGACTTGTAATTGTTATCTGCTGTGGAAACTAGAGCCTTTAATAAAAATAAATAATTTTTATATGACAATAGGGGGAGGAATAAAATCTGGTTAAATAATAAAACAAGAGATCCCCAGAATTAAGTGTTCAGAATAAAATTTCCCAGTGATGATTACAGGGAAGGTCCTTGCTGTTAATTGACTGTCTAACATGCTCTTCTATAATGTATCAAGCCTCTCCTTCCCTCAAACGCAAAGTTTAGATAACTTACAGGATACAAGGCTTCTCTTGCATCAGAGGCAGAGTATTTCTCAGCACAAAGTGGAATTCCTAGGCTGGAGGTGCATCATAACTATTCCCACCTGTTTAGTTAAAACCAACCACAAATACACAAGGTTTCTCATTTTCTGATGCATGCTTGTACTTGGGTTTATATTAGAAAAGTTTGCAGCTAAAAAATGGATTTACAATTTCCTACCCTGCTAGACAAGTTGCCAGTAGGTGTACGAGAGGGAGGAATTAAGGTCCTGGCATAAAGGGTATGTAGTAATTCTCTTAAAGCACACAGCGGGATTTTTATTTTTACATCAGTAATAATCTGGAGCAAACACACCAACCCCATGGTTAATAGGCATTTGGATAAAGGTGCAGCAGCAGTCCTGCAGGCACAGTTGAGGAGAATAAGCTATATATTTAGAGGAAATGAACAGGGTATCTGTATGTTTTCAAACAAAGCTTCCTGGGTTTCATAAGTAACCCAAGCTCCTGGCCAAATAGCAGAAATGAAAGTTTCTGTTTTCAATAGGGAGGGAAAAAGCCCTCAGTGGGAGGATTTGAGCGGTCTGCAGCAAGGGCTGGCGTTCAGGCTCTGCAGTCTGACAAACAGCGCAATGGACATTATTTACAAGGTATGCTAGTTCCAGCATCAACACACATATGACAGAGACTGGGTTTTAAGCCTAGACTTTCACCCACAGCCTTCACCTTGATCTCTTCAGAAGCGCTCTGAGCACTTCAGCTGTCTTTTGCTCTCTTGGGAGTGCTCAGCCTTCAGTTGCATGGGCTCTGCTGCTCAACGGGGCCCATGAGGGCTCACCACTAACTCTGGATTTACTAAAATTTCTGCTAGAATGAAGAAGGACAGGAAAGAGCAATTTTCACAGCCCTGTGTACGTGAATGCTTGCTTCAAGTTGCGTAGAATACGAGATAAAGAACTGGCTAAACAGCCGTCTTTGCATGAACATAAGAACTTTTTCAGAAGGGAATTGGTTATGCACCTTATCACATATAGTGTTCACACAAGCTTGGAGCCAAACAATTTTGCACACAGGTAAATGCAAAAGGTAGCCAAAGTGGTCATTGTTGGGAAGGGAATGGTTTTGAAAAGGGAGATACACAGTGATAAAGCCCTGCCCTGGCTGCAGGGAGAGATCAGCGGTTCCTGTTTGAGCAAGAGGAAGGTTGAAGAGCAACCAGCAGCCCCTCTGTCCTCAGCCTCTCTGCCTGCCTTCACCTTAGAGGTGCTTAGGCAGAGTTTTCTGCTGTATTCTAGCAAAAAATTAAGTAATGAGAGCAGTCCCATTCTCAAAATGAGAAAGGTATTTATGTAGGTTAAACCCCAGGATTCTTTTTTTATTTGAGGCAGAAAAAAAGAATGCTAAAAACAGAGAGGAAAAATTATGGAAATTAGAAGTGCCCTATTATGGTGGAGTAGAAAACTTGGCAATATTGCAGAGAACATTCATGATAGATTTCAATTTTACATTTTGAATGTAGCTTCTGCAGAAGTCATATATATCTTAAGCCATAAATATGTGTTTTAAGATTGAAGAAGTGATTATCTGAACTGATGTTTTTGTTCAGTAGACAGATTGATGTCAGACACAGGTAGTGTTAGCAGCAGCTATCCAATTTATTCTCTGTGTTTTCATCAAAGTATTTTTGTGTCAGTCATCTTTTCCTCAGGATTATTTCTGTATTTGGACTGCTGTTGAAATTTTTAGATGGGCTAAGAGCCTGATTGCCAATGCAGGAAATAGCAAAAGTGTGCAGGATCATTATGGTTTCAAATGACTGTGTCCTACCTAATTCTGTTGAAATGAAGATCTGTAAGTATAAAAATTTTAACATTTAATTGCCTGTTTCCATCAGCTGTGAAAGAACAGAATAGACCCGTAGCTTTCTTTTTCTTTCCCCCTTTTTTTTTCTTGATCTAAACAGTTGAAAAATTCAGATGGATTTTCCCATCCATTATAGAAGGAATCCATTGTGCAGTCTTGCCCAGAGAGTTTTGACCATTGAAGCTGAAAGTTTAACACGATTGAGGTGTTTTCTTCTACATTGAGATGCCACCTTACAGCCTTTGGGGGCTGTAAGACACATAGCAAGCAGTTTTGCTTCATTTTGGGAAGTGATAGCAGACCTGCTTACTATGGGTTTGATACATAAGAAGGGTGCGCTTACATTGCTAGGATGCAGATGACTGGACTAACGAAGCTTGTATCAGGAGACTTCCTAGGCACGAGAAAGGCAATAGGAGGGAGACATCAGATGAGCATCTTCTGCAACTTATGGCAGCACTTATAAATTCTTGGAGGAACGCTTTCAGGAGTTACAGAAAGACAAGTTATTATTGATGAATTCAAGTACCAAAGAACTACAAGGTGAAACAATCATTCAGCTCAGAAGTGTCTTTCTAAGACCTGTACATTAGTCAGTGGAAGTAACCTGTGTATTCAGAGGCTTTTGCTAGCTCACATTACTAACAGAAACTATTCATATAACTTTTTATTCCCAGTGCTGCTGCAATATCTACAGTGTGGAGGTGAAGTGCCATCCTGTTTACTTTTAGGCTTCACCAAAGTTTTTGATTAGCAGTCCGTATTTGTGCAAACACATGTAGACCGAGCAGCACGGATACCCCAAAGGCATAATACCAGTAGGGTACAAAAAAGGTTACCGAGGCCCCCATGTGGTCTGTAAAATTTTTATTGTGATATATTTGAAAGAGGGTGGGGAGCCCAGGCACAGCTCTGTTTGTAGGTAAAAGTTAATGTCTATGGGGAGAAACATTCTTGCTTATGAAAAACAATTCCTTGATTTTAAAGATGGCATGCCACTGTATGCACCAGACCCTCACAGCTTGGCAGAGTAAGTATGAACTTTTAAGGAGGATTATAGAGGATTTTATTCAACAAGTGAACAGGATGAGCTCTTTTTAAAGGGTAAACCACACAGTTTCATTATGTTTAAATAAAACGTATAGGACCTCTAACAGCATAACAGAAAATGAAACTTTGACTCAAGCTTACGTCATGTTACGTATCAGGGTAACTCTTAAGACAGCAGGAACAGCTGTTAAGAATTGCTCGTTATACTTGCTATTAGCCAGAGAAAAACAAATCCTGAAGGCTCTTGATCTATTTTATTAGTTAAACAAAATAATACATTAATCATTGTACAGAGATGTATGGGCCAGTATTTAGCCCCCAAATCGGTAACTGGGTAGGACCAAATTTACTATTTTCAATGTGAAACAGTGTCAAACTAGGTGAGAGGGCAGGAGGGAACAGCCTGTGCATACAGGGCAGGAAAGTCACTGGAAACTGTTGAACCATGATCAAAGGAGCTGGGTATTTTTGTGTGTGCTGTGTGCAACACGTGAGCCTTCCTGCAACTGCAGGGAGCAGTCAGAACTGTTTTACAGTGTGGTCTGTGGGTTTGTTTAAAGCAACAGCATTTTTTTTTAGTTAAACGGAGGAAGGACTATGTTGTGGTTATGACTAGGTCACAGCACGCTCAGTTCAGTTCCCTCTTCGCAGTCAAAGAAGTCATTTAACCTCTTGAAAACCAGCAAGAACTGTGTTTCCTTTGGTTAAATGTGAGATAGACAGTCCTAACTAGCTGATAATTAGATTCATACCTCTGAGTTCTTGTTCAAGGCTAGGCCACTAAGATCTGCAAACAAAGGTGTCTCAGCCTGCTGAACCAGCTCCTTCACGGCTCACGAACTCCTAGCCTCTGCCCTCCATCATGGCTCTTCTATTTATAGAGCCCAGACACCAGGACTGGTGGGCTTCAAGGCTACATCTGAGCCATGAGTGTCTGTGGCCTTTTAAGAAAGTCAAGATCTCTGTCCCAGTCAATCTGTAAAATTAATGTATCAACAAGCAGTTCCCATAGATGTCAAAGGATCCACCATCTGTGTAAGAGCAAACCTGCTGCTTAAGTCTTTGCAAGATTGAAGAGTTACAGCATAGAGCTTTTTAGCTCAGGTTGTAAATGACCTTTCTAATTTCTGAGGAGAAGCTGGAAGTTTAGCCTGAATCTGGACTTTTATCAAAGGGCTTTCTGTGATGAACCTGGTCCAAATTACCTAAAAAGGTTAACCTCCAAGATCAAGAACAGGCCTTCAAAGTCAAAAGGAGGGTTTCATTTGTCTGATATTCTCTGGCAGCCTTCTGCCTAGTGAGTGGAGATAAGAGGAACAAAAATCTGTGCTTAGCTAGTGATGTTCCATGTCATCTCCCTGTGGCAAGTGCCTAGCTTGCCTTGCCAACAGCCAATGCCCATTGCTCACACAAAAGCCATCTACAAGTACAGCATCACTGACCACAGCTTTCAATCATTCTTTATCCGAAACTAAAGCCATTATTTCTCCTTATCTGCAGGTGTCTAAAGTTCACCGTATCGAGGCCCAAAGTCCTCTGAGCATTCCTGCTGTGCTGCTGTGCAATGGCAGGTGGGAGGGGAGGAGAACAACCTGCCCCAGCTCCTGCCAGGCTCAACTGTTAACGCTCCTGCTAAAGCTAATGTGTGTTTCTGTCAAGGAAGCAACCATAGTTGTTCTCAATCTAACAGTCCGCACCCACCAATTAAATAAAAGTAAAATTTATTTGGCATAGGACAGAAAAATAAGGAGAACAAAATCACACACAAAATAAATGTTAAGCAAAAAAATATTCACAGAACTAGATTAACATTTTATAAAAAGCTCAGACTTTAAGCATCTGATAAACACATGTCACTTTCTGCTCAGCCTATGTTTTAAGTTATGTTTATCTCTTTCATAGTTTCGTGTGGCTTTGGAAGTCCAAATTTTGATGTCTTCCTTTGCATGCATTAGTTTACACTAACGAACATTTATCACAGAGAAACTGTATTTCAAAAATGGCAACATACTGAAGGGTTACTCCCGTTTTTAAGACATGCAGTTTCCATTTTTTTCTTTTAGCCTGTCTACCTACCTGCTGCATATGCACTTACTGAGAACATACACACGTGCCCTGCTTCTGCTAACTGCAACGCTCCTCTTTTTGCCAGTGCTCCAGGTTTACATTTCAACTGAATGGTCCAGACACTTCCACGTAACAGGCTACAAGATCCTCGTTTTCTCCCAATGTACATGAAGAACCATTCCATGAATTAGCTACATTTAATGTGTTATCTTAGGTAAGAGATTCTCCTTATTTTCCGGTGAATACCATTTGAAATATTAAAGTTCATACAGTATGTTATAGAGTCAATGTACCGCCATAACAGGTTGTTCGCACCTGACTGTGAGACACTATTGCGACATGATGGTACATACATGCACATTTTATATTGTAATTTGTACTCTAGTATTGATAGCAACATTCAGCCAATTGGTTTTTATTTCCTTGAGCCATCTTCTCCTTTCTGGTGTCCTGTGGCTGAGGGGCCCTCTCTAGGTCTCGTGACATTTGACATTCTGCTTGAAATAATCCCAGTTTGATCATTCAACTCCATTCTTTGCTTCCAAGGAAAAAAGTACCCTTTCCATCTCCATACTTCTGCACAGAAAATTGTTGTGTTACAATATACGTGAAGCACAATCAGTTCCCTCATCCTCTGCTCCAACAGAGACCTACTTCTACAAGTAACATGTAAACAGTTGTTGCTGCAAGTAGAAACTACTGTCCAGTTTTTAAAGTGACAATTTAAGGAACTTCTTGGATAGTTCAGCCTTACAGGAAAAAAAAAAAAAAAATTTATGATTCTTTTAGTGTTGGGAAATGCCGGCTTCTAAACAAGAACTTTACAACCTTATTTAAGATGCAATTCATTTACAGAAATACATGCTTCCTGAATCACAAGCTGAGTTCCCTTTAGCAATTATGAACACTAATCACCGTGACCCCTTCTCCCAATGGCTGGTCGTAACAGACATAACATGTGCTTCCAAAAATATTGAGCAGAAATTATTTTCATGTGGTACAAGTTATTCCCATTTACTGACTTGAATTAAACAGAAATGAACAGCTGTGGCCATTGTCACGCAACACGAGTCTTAGTGATGACATAAAAAGATAGTTTGAGGTGTGTAGGTTTATAATACAATGCCATTGAAACAAACCCAGTAAATCTTACATGCAAGCAGTGAATCATAATTTAGTCCTCTAATAAGCTATGCAACCACACCAAAGTCAGCTGGGCTGTATGGACAGCAGTGTGAGACACTGGTTTTGGGAAAGGGTTAAATTTTCCAGAGCAATACCAACAATTGATTGTGAGGCTAACCAGTGCTCACTTACACCTCGCCTAAAGACTGATTCAACAGTCTCACCATACGCTGAGCTCACTCTGACGTTAGCAGACTGAGCACATTACAACAGCAGGACTTGCCTCAAACACTGTGTAAAGCTACTGTCGACACTATTTACACTAGGGTTTGGAAGAGCAATGCCTATTAATTATTTTAGTGAGACACAGAAAAGTTGACTAAAGAAGTCATAAGGCACCATTGATTAGATCTGCTTTGTATTCTTCGTTTTTAACAGTTCATAGTGAAATAAATACTTTAATACTGATCATATTGTAAATAGCTACTGATACATGAAGCAATGTATTGAATGATAAAATGCTGCATTGTTCTGGAATATACCTAGGGACTTTTATGGCAAAAGATATAAATAGTAAAGTTGTTAGGTGAAAAAAACCCTCTTTCTGCATTGTTAAGCTATTTTACATACATGCCAAACATCCATTCTGGAGTGGTTTCTGTAGTACAAAGAAGTGCTAAAATCCAAATAGCTCAGGTTTCCCAGCTTGTTGACGAAGGGCCTTCACACAGCACATTTTAAAGTGAGACTGAAGCTGGTTTGCTAAGTCTTTGGTAGTGGTCCGGAATTTCCAGTCAGAAAACCTTGCTCAAAAGATCAAATATAGGATATTTTCAATGATGCAGGGAGTTGGCAGAACAATGTGCAGCATTTTTATTGACTTACTCAAAGTAAGAGAGTCATACTAGAAGCAGGTAAGTTACAAAAAGGTGTAGTTTCTGGAGATTTTGGGTTTTGGGGTTTTTTTTTGGCTGCATAGCTATTTGGATATTAATAAGGATTTGGCAGGTCAAGGTACTGGAAAATATTGTATTCTGAAATTCAAAATGTTCTTTAGAAAGTTTTTAAGTGCTTCAGTTTAAAAACATGAATACAATAATTTATCCTTTAAGTTATTATCCTAAAAATTTTATTTGGACTTCTATTCACATAATAATATCCCAAAGAGATAGGCACTTTAAGTGACATCCACAAAATACATATAAAAATTCAGTATTGCGCTAGGTTTGATCCCAAGGTGCACCTGTCACATGGAGGTCCCACTACTATCTTAAGAAACTCTTACAGCCATGATCCTGCAATTAGATGTAGATACATCCCTGCGCCTGCGCATTTAATTGCAGGTTCAAGACCATAAATAGTAACTTAAAATAGGTCATTAGATATAAAAATGTAAAAACCAGGTATATAATCAAATCCTATCACAGCTAACAAGACTTTGTAAACAAACATCAAAAAGGCCAAATTAACTTGGATCTGGCCAAATCCAACTCTGTCTCATCCCTGTGACTGTCCAGGCTGCCAGGCAGAAAGGGGGTCTGCCCCCCCACACCCACTGACAGCAGAAAGCCCTATGCACACACACTTCAGTGCAGTCCAGACTCCCTTCAGCTAAATTCCCTACATTTTCAAGACTGACCTCATTCTAGCTGCAGAGCATACTTAGGATCATGTCTTCCATGCTAGAGAAACATTTTCTTAACCTACATGACTAGTTTTTTGGGTTTTGTGGGTTTTTTTGGTTTGTTTTCTTTTTTTGTTTTGGTTTGGGGTTTTTTTTGGGGGGTGGGGTGGGTGGCAGGGGGAAGGGTTTTGAGCAACACCCTGTGAAGCACGACTGCTCATACAGGTTGACAAGGATCCCAAGGAGTCTGGCGAAGAAACAGAAACCGTTGGGGAGACGGAGCAGAAATTTTTCAGAGCTAGCTTTCAAAAGTCCAATTAACAAAGAACTGTCATTCAGCAATATTTCCAATCCATAATTACAATCTTCCTCTGATTTCCAAAGGCATTTTATATGCATTTAGACCTATTTTTAAAATGCACTCATACAATGAACTCTTTTCTCATACACAAAATTAAAGAGCTATTAAACGTATTAACCAATTGTCACAATGTTAGAAGACTTCACTCTCTCTTCTATCAGCGTAAGCCTTGCAGCTCTCTGTGGCGTCTCCTCTCAGCAAGGTTTGAAAGGACAGGCTTTGTGGTAAACTCGGAAGGCCAAATCTTCCCATTTCTCTTGAACCAGTGTGGAGAGCAAATTTTGGAGCTGATGCTCCAAACTTATGGTATTGCTCCCATTTGAACACACAAACCCCAGACCTCATTCACTACACCAAAGGGCTTTCACTTACCCACATTTTTGACCTCAGCTGCTCTACCGTAACGCAAGTCAAAGACAATCTCTCCGAGACTTGTGACCGAAGCCCCAGAAAGCTTTTTAAGTCAAACCCCATCATTTAACGGGTTCAACCAAAGAAACAACTGGAAAGCAGTCTGTGGAGCACTGGTGTTAGCGATACTTTACAGAAGGAGCCTGCAACTACAATAATGGCTGCATTTGCACCCAGACGGCTTTCTGAGGACTCTTCGCATATAGTCCCAGGTAGAGGGATAATCCAGGACATGGATGACAGGGTTGGTCCACATCAGAGTAGGAAAGAATTAGGTGACTAAAAGCATAACACTATTAAAGAAACAAGGAGAGAGGGATAAAAATAAAAGATATTTTTATGCTGCTGAATTCTTCACTTCAGCTTTTCTTTGGAAGATTCTCTGCAGATAAAAACAAGGCCAGACACACTTTATCCTCGGGGACAAGATGTGATAACTATTGTTTAAAATAAGATTTGCTGAAGTGAAAAGGTTTAAGATGAACTCTTGGTCACCATGTAGTAGGCCTATGGCCTGCAGAAGCAGATGGGCCAAGTTAGGCATGCAAAGAAGGACCCAGGGGACTCCTGGCTACACAGTTTTCCCTGTTTTTTAAACAAAAAATAGATTGTACTTTATCATTCAAATAATACAGCCACTGCACCCAAAGTGAATGAAACAGTTTTGTTCCAGCTCTCATTAAATTCAAAGCTAGACCTCTCGTGGACCTCTCAGCGGGACAGGGCTGGACACGGTAAGCGTGATGCACGTATGTTGTGTATGGTCCACAACATGCCTTTCATGACAGCCTGCAGCATAAGCAAATAAAATTTATAGCTTTGAGCAACTATAGTTCGTAAGCTGAATCTATTACTTCTGTAATAGAGACTGAAGTTTGTTCCAGCTGACAAGCCAAAAGTGGAAATAAAGCAAAACAGACAACTTTCCAATGATGTGGACAGGAAAGCTGAGTTGAAGGAAACTTGAAAACAGACGTCGTCCAAGGATGGGCCAGAACCCATTTCACCTCGGTATAGGCGGAAGCGGGGGGGCACCTCTTTCTTTTCGGCCAGAGCCACCTAAAAAAGAACAAAATTTTTTGTGTTATTCCTCCTGGTGTCTTTTAAAGTGGGAGTTTACATCCAAGCCATTAACTCAGTAATTGGTGAAGATCCACTCATTTTCTTGCCTAGCCATTTTACTAAAAAATCCTTGTAGAGTTTCCAGTTAGTTTATTAACCAACACCAGAACGTCAAACGGTGTAAAATAAAGTTTTTAGCTAATGCTACCCCCAAATGTCTGGAAGGCATATGTATTTCAGTCCTTTGTCTCCTTCTCAAAACAGATTGATAGCTCTCGTTAGCCTTACTATTTTGTGTGAACACACACCTCAGCATTACTTGCAACACATGCAAATTTCAATGAAAGTGGCAAGCTCTGAATACAGTAGCATTTCAAAGCTCTTCATGTTTTTCCCTATATGAAGATTTTCACTGCAAACTCAAGAAAGGAAACATAAAAAATGCACATATTACTACTCAGCCTTTCTTTGTGGAGTAATACAAACGGGATGAAAGCTAACAGGGCAAATGAAGGGTCAGAGACTAACAGGAATTTCTGCTCCAAACCAAAACCTCATCATTTGGAAACGGGAAAGAGAGAGAAACATCTGAGTGTACAGATGATGACAGGATAACTGTGAGCCACCAATATCACTGGTTGTGAAAGAAGTAAAATGATTCTCGGGCGTATCAGGCAAAATACCACTACTGAAGACAGGAAACATTTATGTTGCTGTAGAAGACACAGTTGAGACCTAAACCGGAACAGCACGTAACACTGATTGGAAAAGACAAAATCAAACTGAAATGTATACAGAAGCAACCCTGACGATCAGAGAACACAGCTTGGAAGCAGAGTGTAGTACATCCTGATTTAATCAGCCCAGCAAAACAAAAGCTGAGGGGAGGATACGACTGTTGTCTTAAAAAATACTAGGGGTTTAATACAGCAAGGAGGGAGGATAACTAAACTCAAGGATGATGTTGGCACAAGAATAAATGAGTTGTGCGTTAATTTAGATGGAACTGAGGAGGAAGTCCTGGGGGATTCTGTGGTTCTGGCTGCCTGTAGCAGACGGGATGACTATAATGGCAGAGGTGGGCTCTTACAATATATGTTCTAACTTCAAAACCAAACAATTCTCCCCTCAAGTACAAGTTTAAGAAGGCTTGTGCCCACAAACCTGCATTTAGCTTTTTCTGTCTGGTGGGGAAAGGTGATCAGGCTGTTAGTCTGAGCTGCTTCAAAACTTCAGCATCCAGTCTTTTCCCTATCCACACTGTTTTTAGGACGATACGGTGAAATTCCAACAGCAGAAGTGGAACAAACTTACCTCTGCTTTCATTTCTTGCTAGTTTACTGGGATAACTTCTGTTCATGGGTACATATGGCTCTGGAGGTGGCAAATCAGATATAGGATGAAAAGAAAATCTGCTTTCCCACTCATCTGAAAGAAATCACATGCAATTTACTCGTTAGTTTTGTGACATAGCTTCAGGAAAGTAAATTGACATTAAATCATGTTTAATACAAGTTTTATATTGCGAAATGCTTACATAGCTGAGTATTGAATGTACATCCTATTGAGAAGTTAGGGAAGAAGATGCTTTAAGTTAGTTTGAGAATGAAAATTCTTACTAACTGATCACTTTAGCCAATTTAATGCACAATCACAGATCAGGAAAATAGCTGTAATTCCACTGAAATAAGTGATATGTTTCCTTCCGTGTATAACAGAACTGCTTTTTTAACACAAACACACATATACATATATAATCATTACCAGAAATGCCTAGCGTCTCCTATTTCAGGACAGTATTTTGTTCCTGGGTATAGAATTTTCTTAATATTCATTCTTTGTTGATATATGGAGCTCAAACGCATCATTAAAAGCACAATGACCTATAAGTGGTGGGTTTTCTCTCATAGTTTTTATACAGGAAAAAGAAAATTTGGGACCATTATGAAAAACGTTATGACGACAGAGAAACTTGTATGTAGCTAGTATAAAAAAAATGGAAAAATACATCAGTTGAAATTGTATCTCTTGAGACTACAGTGCCCTATCGATGTACTTACTGAGTCTAAAGAATAAAGCAAGCTGGTAAGTTTCTTACTGAAGTAACAGGAAATGTTTATGGAGCTCTGTTCTGCACATGAACTTGAACAAAGGCCCAAGGAAGAAAGTGTGGGCTATCTTAAACTTTGTCATTTCTTCACTTGGTTGCTTCAAGACTTTGCAACCATAACTTTCTTGCAATATTGTTATATTTTATTGCATAATGTAATGAACAGCTGAGTAAGTTTTGCCTGGCTGTTGTACACATGGTTATTTACTGGGATCCAGTTTTTCTACATTTACTCGCAATGGCTGCAATTAGAAACCCGTGTGTAAAGGAGCTGCAGGTTCTGAACCCTGCAAATGACTTGTGTAGGAAAAAACGTGCCTGAGACCCACGTGCCTGAGACCCACCTGCCTTATCTGATGTGTGAAAGTGCTTCAAAAGCATGAGTTACTGTTTTACTTTCTGCTTGCTTTTCTAACCTTATAAACGTCAGAAATACCAATTTTGGCCTCCCATAATTAACTGAAAGATTCATCTGCCCTTTGTAAATAGAAAACAATTAAAACAAAAAGCACAATAAATCTTTAAGACACAGTGGTCTTGGACCTCACCTCTCCCATAAACACTAGCAAAAAGGGAGATACTTGACATTTTCAGCAGTGTTCTGATAATCTCTTCCCTCACCTGTTTTTCAGCTTTTGAGTCACCATCTAACTTGTTCTGACCTCCAAAAAGTCTTAGGATAGCTATGCTTTGAATTCATATTAAGAGTCAAACAATCTCCTTAGGCCTATTTCTGTATTGTAGCAAAGAAGAACACAGTGAATACTTTTCCTCTTTTCAGGCTGTTTTTCAAAGAGTTATTTTGGAGACTGTATTCACAGTTTTGCAGTTCTGCTCTATGTATAGCATATTTACTCTGTTCTTACTTGGCAGGGTTAACCAAGACCCAAATGACACCTCTGCTGGTCAGAAATCAAAGGTCCGCACTAGAACCAAAGCCTCTATCCCAAACCTTTTTTGATGTATTGAGGCTAAAAGTTGCTATATGGTCTCTATGAAAGACAAACAACTGGGAGGGCGACTTACCATCACCTGGATCCTGGAAGCCGTTTCTGAGAGCTGATGAAGGCGGTGGTGGTGGCGGTGGTGCTGCTGAGCCTGGCCGGTCAGGGGGAAGCGGCGGTCGTGGTCCACCCCTCTGGCTGTCCAGCCCTGCCCGGGAGGGCAGCTGGGGAGCAGCAGGCAAAGCCCTCGAAGTGCTTCCATTCCTGCTTATGGGAGGAGGTGGTGGGAGGGGGCCTGGAGCAAGACAAGAGGTAAACACACAAATGACATTTGCACTGAGAAGCTGCTGCCTGCATCCCACAGCCTCCCACTAACAAACCAGAGAGGGTGCATCAGCTTTGGACCCTCCACCCTGAGGGGGAATTGCCCTCAGCACCCACCTCCCTGCTCTCCAGGGCTCAGTTGGTGATTTGAAGAGTAGAGAACAGGGGAGTGTGGTATATCTAAGTATAAATACACCTCAATGCCCACATTTCCATTTCCCTCAGATACAGAAGCCTCTGTAGAGGTGCTGGTCCTTGAAGCCACTTTTAAACCACTCTGAATTATGCTGGCCACAACAAGCAGAAGTTACAGCTGGAATTCAGGGTACTGTGGCGGTCCGAACCATAGCCTATTTCCTTTCCATGTACCGTTGCAAGGCAAGAGGACATGTAGCAGAAGAGCTCTGCTACCCTCAGAGGCTCTTTCCCCATGGGAGTGCTTCTCTCTGGGTGTCACAGCTGAGGTCTGCAGTGCTGCACGGGAGAATTCAACCCAAGAGTGGTAGCGTTAAGCAGCACGGCATCAGCTCACTCATTTATAAACATGTGTGCTCTACGCCAGGTTTTTCAGTAGTTGGAGCATACCCACCTCCAGCTAAACTGGAAACAGACCTCACATGTAGACTGGCATTCCCACTGTCTATCTGAGTAACTGCTGCAGTGACCCAACAGGTCAAATATGAGGGCACTGCCCATGTAACACAGGACCAGGGCTGTCCCGAGGGCAGGGGAAGGGTGCTTCTCTGTGAGAAGTCAGTAAATAAAGGCAAGAAAGCTGCTGCTGCTGGGAAGAGAGGTACCCATGGTTAGGACATGACGAGAAGCAAAGGGTGTGGAGGGCTATGCATGTTCAAAGGTCTCACCACCTCAGTTTGGCACACTTGGGCAACTGACAGTTATCATCATTTTTATTACATGCTTCCTCGTCCTGATGAAATCTAGCTACAGACATGCATTTTGAACAAAGGAGCAGCAGATATTGTGTCTCCAGCAACATGCACCGAAACATGCTTCAAGAAACATGCTGTACTTTTTGTGGTCTTCTCCCCCTCTTTTTCTTACAAATCACTGAAGCTTGCCTTCAGGGAACAGTTTCTAAGAATGAGAAGCATTTAGCAACTTTCAGAATAGTTTTGCTTGCTCTCACTCTCTAAACCTACCTAATCACCATCATCTATATTGAACCGCTGCAGAATACGAGTACTTATGTTTGTAATTTATTGCTACAACTTCCTTCTACTTATTAAGCCAGCAGAAAGGTGGTGCAGAGTTCCTAAAACCATCTGCCTCTGAAAAGAGCCAACCAGGGATGCACTGGTGGAAGCAGAGGCCATCATGGAAGAAGTTCTTGGAAGTGTCTGAATAATTGCACATGCTGTCTGCAACTTAGATCCATGCTTCCAGTCAATCGTGACAAGATTTCTCTGATTTATTTACTACAGGCTGCGCTGGCATTGTACTATCCTTTGGGCTGGCGACCAGCTCCACAAAGCATGGTTTCGGGGCCAGGTATTTTCTGTAGCCTCATGGCTGCTGCAGGTGCTGTGCTATAGGAGATCCAGGAGCTGGAAAGCAACGTGGATGGCTGTTGCCTGTGGGAGCTCCCACGACATCCATCCATCTTTATTGTCCAGGACCGGGCGAGTCTGAGATGATTCCGTATTTTTATTCCAAAGGATGAAGTGAAAGGCAACTCTGTGGAGCTTCCCAGCATTGCCTTCTGTGCAATGCTTCTCTCTTCCTGACGTTACAGAGCCTGGCTGCTTGTGCCTAAATTCTCTCATCTCCAAAGGGAAAACCATCAGGTAGTAAGACAGCGAAGTTATGATGCGCAGCTCTTAAAAGTTATGAACAGTAGCTGTCACAGGGGACAATCCATATTTTGAAATAACTCAAAGCAGACAATTCTATTTTTAGCCTTATTTGAAATCTGCATATGGCAAGTAACAACAGTTAGTCACACTGCAAGGACTGCCATTATGTTTAACAGCTGCTAGCTAGGTTTTTTATTAAAATAATTTGCGCTTGGCTGTAAGCGTTCGTGCCTCCCAACACGCGGAAGGTCGGATCCTGCAAACCCCCGCTCAGGAGCGGGCTGCCGGTGACTCGGGAAGGTGAGTGCTGTCACCTGCCAGAACCCCATAAACCTGCTCCTTCCACCAGAGCCTGCGACCTCTGCGGCCGCGCCGCTCGTGGGGAACGTGGCCGAGACCCGCGGGCAGGAGTGGGGCCGCGCTGCGCCTCCGGCCACCGGGGCGCCCGCAGACCCCCCTCCCGGCTGCAGGTGGGGGCTGCCGGGGCAGGACGGCCGCGGGGCGGCACTCCCCAGGGGCACGGCCGCACACCGAGAGCTCCCCCTTCCCGTCGGGAACCGCCGCCCCGTCCGACCGCGCCTCCTGCCCCGCGCCCGCCCAGCCCAGGACCCTCGCCCACCCCCTCCCCACACCTTCCAGCGCCGCCCCGGCTTCCCTACCTGAGCGGCTGGGGGGGTCTCTGACGGGCGGCGGGGGCCTCTCGCTGGGCGGGGGGGGCAGGGGCCCGGAGCGCCCCCCCCCGCCGCCGGGCGCCGAGGAGGACCCCAGCGAGAGGTTCCGCTGGGGCAGCCGCGGCATCTCGTCGCTGCCGCCGGGGACGGGCGGGACGGGGGGCGGCCCCGGCCTGCTGGGGGGCGGCGGGGGCGCCGGGGCGCCGAGGCCGGGCCGGGGGACGGCGGGCACGGGCGGCTTGCTGTTCTGCGGCGGCGGCGGGGGCAGAGCCGCCTCCCGGGCGGCGGGCGGCCTGTGCCCGGCGGGGGGCGGCGGGGGCGGCGGCTTGTCCTCCGCCGGCCGGCCCGGGGTGGGCGGCAGCGGCGGCCGGCCGGCGAAGGGCGGCGCGGCGCCGGGGCCGGGCTGCCGGAGGGACCCGGCCGGCCCCGCGCTCCGGCTGCCCGGGAACGGCGGGGGCGAGGGCCCCAGGCTGGGCTGCCGGCTCACGGCCGGCACCGGCGGCGACCCCCTGTTGTGCAGGCTGGAGGCGATGGGCCGGGGGGTGCTGGGCACCGGCGGCGGCACGGCCTCGGGCTTGGAGCCGACGTCGGGCCTCGGCGGCGGCATGCGGCTCCTCTGCGGCTCGGGCGCGGCGGTCCGCGGCCCCGCGGGCGACCCCGGGAAGCGCGGCGGGCCGCTCGGCGGGGAGAAGGGCTTGGCGGCTGCGGAGCGGCCTCCGGGCGGCAGGACGGGCGGGCGGCCTCCCCCGGCATCTGCGGGCACAGGAGCGGGCATCAGCATCCAGCGGGCAGGGGCTTCGCCCGGCGCCATCCCAACGGGCTGCGTCCCGGGGTGCCGCCAACGCCAAGGGGGTCGGCCCCGCAGGGCCACGCCAGCCTTGGGGACTTGGCACCCAGGAACAGCCAGCGGCGACTTTGACAGCACCGGGGAGCCACTCCAGAGAGGCAGGCTACCTCCCCGCAGCGCTCGTCAGGGACAACTTGAGCGAGGCCAGAGTGGCCGAAAGGGAACGCAACTGGTGCAGCCACCGCGCAGCAAGCGGTAACGCAGGGGGGGAACAGTGAGGAGCAAGCATGTGATACCATCAACCTGAAAGCAAAGAAGTCTTGGCTTTCAAATGGTATCCAACAGTCTGGCAAAAGGCTCTTTCCAGCCCTTTCTAGTAGCTGTTACCTAGGGATGGGCTGGTGCAGGTGAGGAAGAAGGCAGCCAGTTGAGGAAGTGCTGTTCTGCGATGCCAGGAACTTTTGTATTAACACAAGTTCCCAAAGTAGACTGTGACACAGTATAAAATACAGCTCTGAGGACTGTTTTGCACAGATGAGCTGAAAAATTAGGTTGCTCTACAAAATATCTAAGGTTCATAACACCTTACAACCCCCACTGCCCAGTCCTACTTCAACAAGCGTGACACCATACATCCTTAACCTTACAAAACTCATTGCCCCCCAGTCTTCATTTCAAGGGACACGACGAGGCTTTGGGTAGCTGTTTTGCCAGCCAGAATAGTGCCTTCCCCAGACAAGCCTCCAACCGCAGTGTGTACACCAGTCAGCTGGGATGCCTCACACACTCCCTAAGTGGTAAATCACGCTGTTGTGGAGCTGACGCAGGTGTGCTTTCCATTTGGAAAGTAGATCCTCTTCCCTGGTGCACAAGGGAAAATTAACCTGGAATCCTTTTATGTTCTCCTCTGGTCCTGCACACTCACAGCTAAGGCAGGACCTAGTCTGCCTGCCTGCCTGTACTTTGCAGGTAGCAATTCAACACTGCTGAGATCTTTAGTTTTCATCAATAACTAGGAGGATGGGTAGGAAGAACAGTCTCACTTTTCCCTCATAAAATGAGATTCAAACTGAAAATTACATTTCCTAAGAGCCTAAGAAATCTCAAGACTTTTTCAAACCCAGTAGGTAATTTATTGCAGTGCTATGAACGTTTTAAGCAATGTCATTTACTTTTTCTTACTGGAACTGCAAAGTCTTTCTTACCGGCATCTCGACTCGCAGTAGATCTGAGCTTTGGCATTCCTGCTTGAAAAAGGCCTCCAAGGCCAGGTGGCCCACCACCACCAAAGCTTCCACCACTGCCGCCACCAAAACCGCTGCCGCTGCCACCTCCTCCAAAGCTACCACCACTACCTCCACCAGGTCCTTTGGGTTCTGTTGGGAAAAAAATCCCCCATGTTAGGCGAAGAAGCAAGACTGCTCCTGCAAAGTCATCTCACTAGAGCAATGCTTGCAGCTGGGGAAGCATGGACAAGCTTTCAAAACACACAAGTCCTTTTTCAGGCTGGATCATCACAGCTACCATTACCGCCACTATTGCACCATGGAAGAGGTGGTGCAATAAACACAGCCACTGTGTTTTATTAAGCCACCGCTTTCCTTTAGCCTGCTCCGGACTGGAAAGCAGAGCAACAGTCACTATGGAGAATTTGGAACTTAGCATGGATGGGACCTCTGAGGATATCACATTGTCTTTGTTAGCATCGTTGTAGCTGCTTCCCGTTTCTTCATACCTTTGCTCTTTTATCCTTCCCTTCCACTTTTCCGTAAGCAAACTGAGAGACAGGGTAATCTCATGGAAAACGAGGAAGGAAGAAGGAAGACAGGTGTCCTTCCTCATGGAGGTGTCTCTGGTGGTCACTTTTGGGATTGAATTCTGTCACTATTGATGACGTTGCAACATATCTACTTACTTAAAGCCTAGTGGGGAAAGAGATTCCATTTCTGATGGCTTCCCTGTAGGTCCAGAAATGCAGTGACAGGATCATTAGCTGCCGATTTTTCCAACAGGCAGGAATTATGTTATCAGCTGCTCCCCCCCTTCCTCTCCCATTTCTCTCTAATGTCAACGTTTCTGCTGTGAGAACACCAAGATGATGCTAAAAGTAAAATTAAAGTGTTTCGACAACTACAAATAAAGGGAAAAGCCCTGTTCAGAGCATCACTGAAAAATGAGCGGGCCCACAGGTTGGGATACCTGTGGACATCAGTTCTCAGATGACGGGCTACACGGCTGAGGACCAATTGCTTAATTTCTTGGAGGCTGAGGATCAATTGCTTAATTTCTTGGCATCTCCATTTCCACAACTTTGGGTGGATAAAAATTTCACTGACTTTAAAGTAATTACAACCTGTGGATGAAAAACACTTCTAATAATCTCACCCAGAAAAAAGGAGGAAGAATGTATTCATGGGTGAATGTTTCATATCATCCTTCTCTTTTCTTAAGCATGTTAGCTCAGTTCAGCTCTGACTCACACAGGGCGTGAACCTCTGGAGAAATGCTGCTACTACGGTTTAGTCTTTCATCATGATTTGTTAATTCATGTAAGCAAGATAATAGGCTGCATCATTTTTATCTTACTGTTTACCCCTCCTTTAATCTCCTCAATGCTTTTGTCCAGCTCATTACAATACCTAGAACATGTAACTTCGCTTTCGGAGATAATACTCGAGTGTTTAAAAACTAAGTACCTGGCTGACTTGTAGAACTGTATCTATTTTTTTAATTACTCTTATTTGGTCACACTCCTTTGGGCATTTCCTTCTTTCCTCATCGCGTTCCTATCACAGTCCAGCCTTTAATTGCATGGCCAGACCTGGACTGTGTTGTGTCACGTTTGCTAATCAGTCTGTAGAAGTGTCTTCTCTCCTGAGGCAATAATCGCTGTTCCTCTGACACCGCAGGCCCTCCATCCTTGCTCCTCTGCTGTTTCTGTTCTGTCTTCCCAATACTTTTGCTACACAGGCTTTTCCAGCCCTCTCTTGCACCTGCCAAGATGCACAGTGTGACACAGCAGCAGCACAGCTGGACAGAGACCTTGTCTCCATTCAGGTAAGTGGAGCCGCTGCCTCGTGCCACAGCATCTCCAGGTAGGCTGAGCGACAGGGCTTAGCCAAGAAGGTAGCACCCGAGTCACTCCAGGAGTGGCAACGCGGCATGCAGCAGTGACACACAGGCGGGGCTGTGGGTCCTGGCTCTGGTTTTGCTTTAGGCCGTACTGGGGCCATTAATAAGCCGATGGTGTCATTCCAGGGGTGTCTTTATTTTTATACTGTTTATGCAAAAGTAGAGTCTGAAATTCTACTTTATGCTCTGTGCTCTCCTCAGTCCTGACGGGGGTTTTGTTTGCCTCGTCTGCTGCAGCTCCTCAGCAGAGCTCCTAGTAGGGTTTGCACAGTTTTCTGATTTAAGCAAATGAGAAAATGAACTGCTTTATGAGAGTAAGCAAACAAATTAACACATTTCATAAGCAGTACTTGATTTCTCAGCTGACTTAATCCATGATGAACAATTTATTTTTATGCATGCCAACTTCTGGCTTTTGATTTTACCTGCTTCTCCCATGACAGTTCATCTTATGATACATAAAATCATTTTTTACATTTAGATACGTAGAACCATTCACACATACAGAAACTCCAACATGCACAATCATACTTACTGTCTAGAATTGGAGCGCTTCTGTCATTAGTAACCGTCTTCTTCAGCTTTTTTCCTTTGGTAATATCAGATAGTAGAGCATTTCGCCCTGCTTGTTCTGACCTGCTTAGTGATGGCTTTTCAGTATTTGCCTGCAAAATAAAATCAAATAGGAGGCGGCAACATAGACAAAGTTTTGCTCCAATATGGTAGTTACTTGAGACTTCAGTTTCTGTTTTAACAACACTGGAGTGTGTAGCATGCCATGTCTGGTTTTGTGAATGATGTTACAGGTAGCCGGTCTTGTTAATGACTTGAGGCCCCAAACACTGCTGCTATTCTAACCCATGCTGTTCACTGGAAACAGAACACTTATGTGAATTCACATTTTTTTAACTCAAGATTTAGAGTCTCTGATTTTTTAAAGCCAAGGCACATCTGTGGCAAATTGCCATTTTTGAGAACAAACAAAACCAGACTAGACGCGTAACTTGATTACACAAAAAGGTGGACATTCTTGAAAGTTCTAGTGAAAACGCCTAATATGCAAATTCTGGATAAATCAGAAGAAAGATGGAGCTTTATCTACCATTTTAGTTTCGATAGAAAAACTTCAAAATGGCAATCACCACTTAAATAATATAGACCTCTTAAAACAGGACCCAGTAAAACCTTTAGATGCGTGAGTTTGTCTCGATGGTTCTCTTTTCAGATTATGTTTTGGTGACAGTTTTTCAAGGAAAAAACCCAAAAAATCCAAACCAAAAAAGACTGCATACACATATATGCGTGTGCGCACACACACATACACACATACACACATATAATTATGTCTTCTAAGAAATGGTGATTTCTGAAAAACTTTCTAACTTATCAGATCAGTGTTATGGAAATTTCCTGAAAGGTGGTGAGAGTTGGCATGGAGGGACCAAGCACAGAGTCTTTTTCTCACCTGGGGTGGACAATGAGGGAAAGATTCTTCAGAAGCACAGCCCACCCTACCTGTGTATCAGGTAGGTTGTGATCACCTAGAGTTTTGCTATGAAAATACTGAGTACTTTACAACAGCATTTCAAGAAGCCTTTTATTTCTTGTTAGTGAGGTGATGGGACTGCTGGGGTGCAAACACAGCACAAGCTCTATTCCAGTTTAGCCTGACTTAAAGTCAGGTTTGATGTAGTCTCCCCCACCATGCTGTGCCAGCAGGGCATCCTGTGCTCTGACACCACAGGCTGGCTGAGGGAGCTGTGCTGGCTAAGAACTACTCATACCAAACTGAAACAACAGGATTGATTTTTTTCCAGCTCAGGTCATGTATGTACTAGAGTAGAATGAGGGAGAAGGTGGGAGTATGTGGCTGGAGAAAGCCAAGTGGAGGGCAAGACTTCAATTGCCCTGACTTAGACAAGCTGTTGAGGAGCTGTGCCTCTCCACCCAGGATCCCTACACCAGATTAAACCACCAGTGTGGGATGAAGAGGAGGATGGAGAGTCTATGTGACTAGTGAAATCCGTACGCGCACTGCAAGGGAGTGGAAGTGATGGTCCCTCTTGCCGGATCAATCATCAACCGTAAACAAAATGTCAGAGAGTTTTTCCCAAATACCACGCATACCCTCATCCACACCTCAATGGCTCTGGACATCGTGTTCCACACGACAAGCAGTGACAGAGGACAGTGTATATGGTGCATTTACCTCCTGTAAAACTTACCAAGGCCAGTGTCGGGGGTGGAGGGGGAGCTGGAGGGGGAGGCACAGGCATGGTGAAAGGCTGAGCTCTGTCTGATCTTGCTAAGAAACCTGCACAGCAAAACACAGAAACACATAAGGCCCAGAAATTAATAAATCTTAATAAATCTCTACTCAGTTAAAAAACATCCTTGCAGCTAACAGGTGTATCTGCTACATTTTCTAAGTCTAACCTGTAAAAAGTGCTTCATGTTTCATTATATGGAAACCAGCTGCATCCTTAAATGGGGGCTTGCTACATGATCTTCATTGCCATACAAACTCACAGACATACACATCCAGTTTTGCACACATACATAATCCATGCATTGCTATGGCAATGCACAAAAATGCAGTAACAAAACTGAACTCTAATCCAAAGATTTTGTTCCTGTGGAGGTACTTCAGGATAATCCCGCAGCTATACCCATCAATCCTTTCTTAAAGAAAGCATCATCTCTTTAAGATCATACTCAGAAAAACAAGTTGACCTTTTAAAGCCCTTAAATTGCTGGAGGATTCCCCCCTGCCCCTCTACACGCACTGTTATGGGTAGGGCAGAATGGTAGGGCTCTTGGAAAAACTCATGCTTCTTCCTTTCTCCCTGCTTGCTCTGAAGGCTCCAGGCTCCAACATTACCTCTGAACACACCTTCCTCCTCCTCAGGAGCAGCACACAGAGTCATTCTCTGTGCAGTTTCCCAGAAGAGGAAGAGCAAACAGGCAGCCTGGCAGAGGAAAAGCCTGGCTGCCACAGCTCAGCCTTCCCGAGCTTCCCTGCCGGGGACCAGGCTCCCGCTTTTCCCTACCCCAAACAGAACTTCCAACTTAGGGCAAGCCTAAGAGGCTCCCACCTGAGATGCAGAACTTCTTCGCAATGAAAATATTAAATAAAAAAAAACTAGAAAGGACAAGCACCGAGGAATTCTTTTCAAGTCAAAAGGGCTTTTTGTGGCATTTTGGCACACCGCGCGCTGGCTGGTGCCTATCAGAGGCTCCAGGGCTTTTCTAATGGTGCTATGGCATTTTGGCATGTGCTTTGCTCTTGCCCATCCACCTGAGCCAGCTTTAGTAACAGTGATTTGCCACCATTCATATAATGCTTGCACAAGACTGGTGAACACGGTGGGAGCAGGAACCAGGGTTATTCTCCAGACAACCCCAGGCTGATGGCTGAGGTCCCCAGGGCAGTTATTTACAAGAATACACGGCTCTCGCTTTGTGAAGCCACTTCACTGTTTTTGATGAAACCAAAGATAACAAAGAGCACAGTATCTACTAGATCAACTTCATGCTAGGTACTGTACCCTTTACAGTTTAAATAAGCATTAGGAAAATGTTCTGAATGGAACAAAATGGCATTTGCAGTGAGTCACCACCGACAAAGTCTGTAATGGCTCTGAGATGACCCATGATACGTGTGTGAGAAAAAAAACACATTAGAAGTACAGATTTATCTCATCAGATGCTCATGCTTCAAAAGAATTACAGCTATAACCACCACCCTCCCCCACAGAAAATAAAAATTGCTGATCTGCCTTTCACAGAAGAAAGCTTTTCTGAAATAAGACTTTAATGGATTTATCTAAAATCTTTAGGGGAGAAAAGGGCTTGGAAAGGAGCCTGACGTATCACCCCTGCCTCTGGCTGTCTATCTAGAAAAAACCACGGAGTTCAAAGTGTCATGAGGCACCACCACAGCCTCTGGTGTTTGTAGGTTTTTTTCTTCTGTGCTGCAGAAACTGTTTCTCTTTCCGGTTGCTGCAAAAGAGCAAGCAGAGCAGGGGGGAAGCTGGCGGACGGACAGACTTACTGACAAAGAGGAAACTGCGAAGCCAAGCCTACGCAGTGCTGTGCAAACACACACATTCTTGAAGTCCTGCAAACAGGCAGGCGTGCTCTCATCGGCCCTGCGGTGCGTTACTGCGCATCTTACAGTGTCTCCAGAGAAGCACCAGCTTCTGCCTGAATCGTTATATTCCTGTCCTCCATATTTCTAGCCTTCAGTCGTTACACAAAATGCTGCCTTATCCTTTCCTGATCTGCTTATCCTAAATGCAATATTTGAAATCTGAAGCCTATTAAAAGCACCAAGACTAATGCTGCTTTGTTCTTCAGCTTCCTGTTTAAAAAATATAGTCAACAGGAAAATTATTTCTTACAGCAGACCACAACCATCCTGTTTCTTAACACAGTCTTTTCACAGCTGCAGTTGTCTCTAGCATAACTGTGCCATTAAGCTGTTTCACCAAGATTTTAACTCTTTCAACTGATTAAAACCAGAAAGAGAAATTCTGCTCCCTGCACTGCTTTGATAAGAGGCCAAAGCAAACTGGATAATGCGCCATGAGTCTCCTCAGCACTCCATGTGCCACAGGAAAGTTTCTGGAGCAGGCAGAATAAAGTTTGGTTTGATATCAGACTTTTAAATTAATTCCTTAAGGCAGCTCAGATCTGAATGCAGGGAGACAGCTGGTCTATGAAGTGTTTTCTCCAAAAAGCAGTATTTTTGCAAATGCTGTAACTTGTCTACCTCCCTCCTGTCAGTTAAGTGATTGCCTTCTGCATGCTTGTGCTAGTCTGTTCTACTTTTTTTTTTTTTTTTTTTTTCATTTTAACTGGGTTGGTTTAGATCAGATTCTTAAAGAATTGGTGGGAACAGAGAGGAAGCAAGGTAATACTCAAAACTTCAGTTTTCCAATGGGAAGCCGCGACCCACGGACACATTCAGCCTCTCCAAATCCTCCCTGCACACACTATTTGCAAGGAGGTAAGGGAGAGAAAGGTACTGGGTGCCCCCTCTTTCCCTATCCCATCTTCCAGAAGGATGGCATCCTCTGATGTACTTGTAGTCACCAGCTGCACACTAGCTAGTCACCTCTTCTGGTACTGAAGGGCTTTCTCAGCAGGACAGGAGTGGAAATTAGGTACACAGCTGCACACTGGTGAGCTCAGCATTTAATGCTACTGTTGAACAAGCCCTAGAGCCCCCAGGGCAGTTACCAGGATGGTCTAGAAAATGGCATTGGAAGCCACACAGAAGCTCAGGACAAGCTTCTGGAATAGGCCAAACTCAGTCAGAACTGGCTTGAAGCTTAATGCAAGCATCTTGTAGTTGTCTACTCATGATGTTGTAGAGCACACACATCCTTTAGGAGCCATCAGAAAAGGGATCATAGAGCACGACCCAGAAACTGCATGGCCACACACAAAAGTATAATGCATACATTTATAGAGCCCATAAAACACCCCAGTTTGTCAAATTTTAGCTTAAAAACTAAGTTATGACACTGCTTCGCTCTCAGTTTTTTCACACTGACTCTGCTCCTGCTGCTGAGAAACAGAATTGCAGAAAGTCAAGCTGAAACTTTGCAGCAAGAAACAGCACCTCTGTTTTGAAGCTCTGACTCACCCTTGCTCTTTGGTTCTTAGATTTTGTACAATTTATTCCTCTGAGTTTTTGTAAGCAAAAAAAATGGTGGTCTCTGGATTTTTAAAATTTGATCACTATAAGCCTGTAAGAAGAATATTAATGTATTGAAGAGATGCAGTGACCTGAGGCTCGCCCACGCAGCACAGTGCAGTGCTGGGACTGACCCTTAGGATGAGCAGCACCTCTTGGGCTACAGAAGCAAAGCAGCTGAGTCAGCACAACGCTAAACTTGAATTCTGCAGTTGCTTTATTACTAATTCACAGGACCGCTGTTTTGCACAGAGCATAAAAATGTCCCAAGATGTTAAGCATAGCTCTGCAATTAGAGGAGAGCTTTGGTTACTGTCCTACACTCCAGCAACACACTCAGTTCATTATTTGCTCTTAGTTAATGGGAAAGAGCTGGATTTAAGAAATGGACATTTTGTTTGATTGCTAACAGCTGACACTATAAAATACCTGAAATAGTAACCGATCCACCCAGTAATAAATTTTACCTACCAAACCTGTTAACAACCAGGTCGCTTATTACACTTGATGCTGCAAGGTGCTGAAAAGGAACCAGTTCCGAAAGACCAAGGCTGAAGGCATAGTGGTTACTTTGAAACCAAGGACACATGTCCTTGGTGCATTTTCTAGGCAGTAGTGTAAATTACCTCAGCTTTTAAGCAGCTATATGGAAACGTTATACCTAGATGAGCACTGGTGGTGCTGCAGAAAGGATTACAGTAACCAACCCTCACACGTACGCCACAGCACTGGCCCCTGAGCCCCACGCACAAAGGTCTGTATTGTCAGCACGAGAGAAGGATTTCCACAGCTGGCAGCAGCAGCTGCTCTCCCACTGCGAGGCAGGCGCCAGCAGCACCATGCACTCTGCCGTTCCCCCCAGGGGTCCAGCCCTGATCGGGGCTGCCATCCCTATGAGTAGACACCCCACTGCAGCCCCCCTCGCACTCGCTCTGCTCTGCCTCAGCTACGACCCCGGTGCCAGACCGCAGCAATCTTCTCAAGAGGGGTGTGTGCACAGCCTGCATCTGCTGCCTTTTAAGAAAGCCACCCCAGCCGTGAGCAAACGAGATGCCCCAGAGCCGCCCGCCTAATCCCAGGTAAATCGTACGATCAGAGCTGCAGAAGGAAGCTCTGATTTCTGCAAGCTACCAGGCACACCTGGCAGTCACTATCTGAAATGGTATTAAAATATTAGGATATGCAATACATCCTGATATAAACTAATTTCATTTAACAACCAAAACAGAGGAGAGAGAAAGTATATGTTGCATTCTGCAGAGAGCCCTTTGCTCCGGGAAGTAATCCATGAAGAGCAGCAAGCAAAAGTGGCACCAAACTGAATTCCCTGAAACACAAATTCTGAGCATTTCAGATTTAGTTTGGTACTTCAGAAATAATTTCAGGAACATTACAAATGCTAAAAAGAAATGTGACATTTAATGTGGGATGGACAGTGTGAACAACTTGCATCTAGTCAGCCATTTTGAGAGGCTTCAAGGCAGCCCCTCTTAAACGTTTTGAGTCAGAGGCAGACAGACAGCTCACTGTGGTTAATCATTTCCTGCATGATTAATTTCCAAGCAAAAAAAGCGGAAGGAACAAACAACTGTAGAAATAAAATAGAATTGATAGAACTTCAGGGGAAAAAAAAAAACCACCCCAAAATAATCAATTAAAATGCTGATTGGCCCTCTACGCAAAAGGCCCCAACTTCCAACCCAGTATTGATTTGGTTCTTTCATTACCAGAAAGGAATGCATGTGAAAGAAGGGAAAATATTTAAAAATCTGAATTTGAAGAAATTGGGCTAGGTTACCAAGCACTGTACTAAAGTAGCTCTCAAAACAAAAAGGACAACTAAGAGTAAACACATTACAAAGCAGTTGGAAAATTGTTTAAAATCAGTTTCGTACAGACCACAGGTTTTTTTCATGAGCCATTTTTTAACAGAGTATAGGACTATTAAGCTATTTTGATAAAAAATGTTACCGTGATGTCATGAAATTTGTTCAAGTCCCCTTGCTCCCGCTTTCCTTGGTGGACCCGAGTCATTAGTAACTCTACACATCCCACATTCCACCACCGTATCCTCCAAAGGCCAGAGGGGCTGCCTGCGTTAAAGAGTCAGTGCAGGAGTGCGGCAAGGTGTGGATGAGAGCTTTAGAGCATGTGAAGACGCTCCTCCCATGAAACACCATGTCAATAAATCCCATCTGAAAAAATAATGTATTTTTCTTCTTCTCTTTTTATTGAGGTTACTAAATATGTAGAAACCTATAAATAAACAGATAGATAGATGAATGATTTTAAGCCCCTAAAGAATTCAACAAGGGCACCAAAACAGCACAGTACAGCATGAAGCTACCTGTATACATATATATAAATATATATGCCTCAGTCATTCACACACAGAGGAGTGAAAAGCCTGACAGGTGCTGAATTGGCCTGGTACAAGTTTTAATGGAGACACAGTGGGGCCACTGTATAATCACCGGAAAGTCTGGACTCTCCTCCTTCTAACTGGGATAAACCTTTCAAAGCTGACAAGCTCTGGAGGAAGAAAGTGACACCTAAAATGTTACTCTCAGTATTTTTGAGTCCTTTCACATCAACGACTGGTCTTTTAAGGATGGTTTCTGGCTGAAACAACACTCCTTTAGTGCACAGTTACAAGATTCCGTGGCCTGAGAAAGGACATCACAAGGGTGTGGGAATGCGAATTGTCCTGTCCTGTCCAGAGGAAGCTGTGGTAGCAAAAGGAGGCACTAACATTTCACTGAAAACACAAGCTTAAAACCACTTGCAGAGAACCAGACAGCCCAAAGAGAGACCAACAGAGAAGTTACTTTGGATGCATGAAACCCAGGGAAATTCTGGGGGGCTGCGGATGCCAGAGAGAGGAAGCCAACTTTATTTGGGACTTTACGCATTTCAGAAAAACTCTCCCCAGTACTTGAAATGAGTGGTACAAGTACGACACTCCATCCAGACCAAGAAGTACCATCCCCTATGCAAAATGCCAGGGCAGAGAACATGGCCAGTACCAGCAGTGCCATAGAGCTCCTGCCCTGACACTTCTCTTTCCACAGAGGGCCCTCGGAGGGGTGGTGGGTGGTAGGCTTCACTCACGGGCACATGTGTAAAGTGGATGAGGTCTGCATGGCCCCAGGACAGGACAGCCCAACCTGAATGACACACAGGAGCTGGCAATAACAGAAAGATCTGCCACGGAGAACTGCACCTTTACAAACCCAGCAGTGACTGACTTATGGGATGTAACGCCATCCTGCTGCAGTCGGGGGCCAAAAAGGAGAGAAGAGGAAAGCAAGAGCCTGGAGGCCTCTGGTAGGACTGCATGGGGCATTTCTTGGGGAAGAAACACATCAAGCCAGTATCACAGTGAGCACTTTTTCAGCCCTACTTAGGCTGCAGAGAGATGATACATTTTTTGTTTTGTTTTAGACATACCCTTTTCAATCAATAGCAGAGTTCTAAACTTTTTGCTCAGTTACGCTGTTGTAAGAGGTATGTGAAAGGTGCAGGTTCTGGGAGGCTAGTGAGGAGCAGTAAGATAAATAACCACAATAGCAAACAAAGCACAAGACTAGTTAGAAATAAATATGAGAGGATGCTGTGAAGTGATTTCACGTCTCTGCACGTTATCCCAGGCAGCTGTGCCCTGCCAACCCTACGGCATCCCCATCTTCCTCCATCCCTCACCCCCACCTCTCTCATCCCCAAGCACCCAGCCAAGTGCAGTGACCCCGCAGGCAGCACTGCCTGCAGTTCACACTGGGCAATTCCCCAGAGTCTTAGGACCCCCTAAACACTTTCCATCTACTTCTTACCATCACAGGAAAACAGTAACAAAGCAGGTTACTGTGGGGTGTCAGTGACAAGCAAACTATCAGATCACTGAGCCAGCACACAACCACGGGCTGCCAAGAGCAGTAAACAGTCAGGTGCACTCATGGTCCACGGCAAGCTGCATCCAGCAAACCTCATCTGTCAAAGGCAACCAGGAGTTATATGGTGAAAATCCAGTGGTGTTGCATCCATGGAAAATTACAGCTAAGAAATAGGCCACTGTGGTGTCAGAATGTTGTTTTAATCCAAGTATTTAAAGAAGTTTTTCTCTTTTCAGTGACATATTTTTCAAGATATGTAGAGGATCATAGGCAACGGCTAGCTTCAGAGGACTGCCTCCACCCGCCAGTACAGTCACTATTTGGAAGCAGCAGCAAAGCTTTGGATCAGTTTAAGTGTTTGAATATTGACTTGAGAAAAGCTGATAATATGAGAGCAAATGCACTGTCGCAGAAAGCATCGCTCTGACTCACTGAAAACAGCTTCCATCGAATCCATGCTCCTGTAATTTCTTTCAGAGGAGACGTACAAACATTTTCCTGTCTGCTCAGACTGAGAGTCTCCTCAGCCCCTGCCACAGCATCCCTGCCCTGGGAGCGGGACCTCAGCCCTGCAAATGGCGCCTGGAGCAAAGCCCCTGCACCAGCCACCGCGGGAGGGAGTCTCGCCGGTGTTTTAAACCCAGCACGTGTGTGTCATTCCTCAGCAGGAGGTCAGGGCCAAAGGCAGAAGAGACATCTACAGTTACTGGGCTGTATCCCAGCCCTCAGGACAGGAGAACTCAACTGGAGACATTGCAACCTCCTGCAGCTCCTTCCCGGCTCCTGCCTCCCTGCCAGAAAAGGACAAATCCTTCCCTCAACCCCTCCACAAAGAAAAGCCCCACAGCAAAGAGCTTTGCTCGCTCTCTGGCAGGCAGAAGTGATGGTTAAGGACTGAGCCGTTTGTGCCTGAGCTCTTACTTCAGCTGTCCGGAGCACAGCTGCCTGCAATATTCAATCACCTACCATCTAAGGCAGCCTTTAGTCAACCCAAGTATTTGAAACAACGCACAAGGCTGTGTTATCCCAGGCATGCTGCCCAACGCAGCCAACACGGGATTCACCCAGGCTGGAGGCAACCTCAGCGTGCAGCCCTAAAGAAAGGGACCCTTGTGGTGGTGCTCTGGAGAGGCTGTAGGGACGACATCTCCACATAGGGACAATATACCCAGGGCAATGAGGACCTCATGTCTCTCTCCATCTTATTGCCTTGCCTGTTCCTCCTTGTGAACATGCTGTGTCCACAAAATACTGCTGCTAGTACATAGCCCAAGAGCTTCTCGCAATGGGGCTGCTTTTTCCAGTGCCTCATTACTGCAGAGGTGGTCACTCGGAGTCAAGTGGCTGTTCAGCAGCATGCGCTTCACCACACAGCTTTCTTCCCAAAACCTGAGCCGCCTGAAGCTCTAGGAGCTGCTAGTAGGGTGAACAGGCTAGTTCAGAAATTAAGGATTTCTAAGTATTGCCTTCATCAGTCCTAAATCAGAACAAAAAGCGTTCGTTAACTTGGAAGAAGTCCCCAAGAACAGGACTTCTCCCACCAGCTTGTCTTCACCACACAGCATGGCTCCGCTCTCCGGCTGGACCGGGTCACTCCTGGCAGGCAGCCAGCCCAGGGAGCCGGGCGGAGGGCAGCAAGGGATGCTTCCTGCACCTGGTCACCCACAGGCGGAAAGGCACGGGCTGGCCCTCAGAGCCCCTAGCTTGTTACCATGGGAAAAAAACTGTTGCCCATGTTAGTGTCCCCTGCCTGTTGCCTTTCCACCTATTGCTCCATATTTTTTGTTCTGTTTTTAGGATGTTACAGGTCTGACCCCTTGTTTGCTTTGTGTAGTAAGAAAGCAATCCTGCCACTTGGATCAAATTGACAGAAGTCTGGAGATTTTTTTCCTCTTCTGTTCACTGTTTTATGGCATAACAGGCCAAAAAGTATCAGAAATTAGTCTGAATAGCTTTTTTTGGTCACTTGAGCGGTTACAACTTTCAGCCAGTGTGGAAAGAAGTCATAGGAACCAAATCTGGTGAGCAAGCCCTGGGATTTTGCTAGTGGACTTCTGCTGACCACAGTTGCTAACTGGCGTGCTGTGCATCCCCTTCACAGCAGAGGGGCTTCTCTCTGCAAACCCTGAGGCTGGGATGAAAAGAGCCTGTTTGGAGCCACAGGTTACACTGTGGGAGCTCTGGGACACCCCACACTACCTCCTCTCCATGCCCAGGGCACTAAATTAATAATGTTATGGCCTGTGTAATGCCATTGCTGAAGCTGTCTTCATTCACCTTTCTCTTCTGACCAACAGGATGACATGAAGCTGCAGTTGAAAGCATTTTACTATAATGAAGGCATACAGCAAAGGATCAAGGATGTCACACACTGCCAGATGATTTTACTTCTCAGTAGGCATAGGTTTAGAATTCAATTGGCTTCAGCATTCAAATAGACTTTTTTAACGTAAAATGTTTTCTTCATCACAATCAACCAAGTCTTACTAAACCCGCAGTGAACCATGACTGGTCTACTAAAGCCAGCATCTATAAAATAATATTGAAATAGCGACTACCTCTAAAGGGGAAATCTGAGGCATGTAAGGGCCAGACATGTGGAATGAATTTAAAGCACCATTTTCCAATCCCTCTCTCTTGTAAATATTGCAATATTCCTATAAGAATGTTGAAAAACTACAGTGCACAGAGATTAGTTCAGATTTCACATCAAAAGCCCAAACAAAAAGTTAAGTGGCCTGGGTAGCCAGCCGGGAAAGCAACTACACAAGCAAGAGTGCATTAGAGTTTTTACAGCCCAGGTGTCGACATGAATTAGAGAGTAACTTGAATACCTGTCATTAAAGTAGCAATCAAAGACTGATCTGCCCAGAGTGTGGGAAAAACAAAACAAAACCCAGCCCTAGATCTGCATAATGTAAGGCAGCCTGCTCCACCAAAGACGGTCCAGAAAAAATGAATACCACCTCGGAGCCAGGTTACTGTCAATAAAAATCTCCGTTCAGTGTGGCAAGTCCCATAAATCAGTTTTGTGAGAAACAGGCAACCAGGTCTGGTAGAGATTTTAATTAAAAGGAAAAAAAATATCTTATTTTCCGTTCCAAAAGTTAATTTTGGATGATTTGAGGCTGCAAAGGGCCGAGACTCCAAACCACCACTAAAATGGGTGGAGATGGAGAGTCTGATTTTACTCTCGTTAGAGTTTGGGGAAAGGCTCAGGCTGGTTTTCAGATGGGGCTGGATGAGACCCATTGTACCTTATGAATTTGCTGAAAGTGTTGGAATTATTTAGGATGATCAGACAAAGATTCAGAAGAGCGCATCCTGCAAAGTCCCTTGATGTTCTTTGCTGTGCAGGGATTTGCACTGTAGCTCGGGGCTGGTCATTAAACCCAATCATTTGTGAGGCAATGAATCATATCTGCACATAAGTAATGAATTTGAGGAGCCTCACGATCAGCACTCAAAGTTGGCACTGGCTCCCACACCACCTTCCCTTGGATGCAGAAGGCTGGTGGAGCAAGGACCACAGCCACAGTCTGCACAGAGGTGCCATCACTTGCGCTCAGCACTGCTGGCATCTGACTTCACGAACTAGGGGAGAGCAGCCAGCAAGATATATTGTCATCTGTCTCAAAGCACTATGACCTATTGATAAACTCCTCGTAACTTTCCCTCTGTGCCCTGCTCACAGACCACAAACTGAATAGAAACTCATGTCAGACCTTACAACCTGACTAGAAACTAAATGAGGACTCATTCTGCATACGAGTCGTATCCTCTGTGTTCAAAAACCTCTGACCTCTGATGCAAAAAGCTATAAAACAGCATTTGATCTGCCCTTTAAATGCTTATTTCAGTAACGTGGCCATGGAAAGTTAAGTCCTTTGTAGACTCTGCTGGACTGTTACAAAACAATTACTTTTTGTATAATTCACATTCCCGAAGGAATTAGTGCAAGTCTGCAAATAAAGCAATGGAAAATTTTCAGCTTACTGAGGTATAAATGATTATACACAAAACATACCATTACTTTGCATACTGAAGAGTTATTAGCATTTACCATGAATGGTATTGTATCATAGCTCCTCCTCTGGGAATAGCTACAAAATGAAACTCTCTCTTGGATAATTTACATATTAACTAGCTTACAGTAATTAAAATTAGTATTACTTTCAAAGCCTGAAGACCCTGACGTACATGAGGCTGGGCAAGGTACGCTGGGTATCTGCACATGCAGGCAGTTGGGTGACAAAGTGCCCATTTGCACAAGCCATCAAAGGCACTCGCAGCATCCGCTCTGGCTAGCTTGGAAGAGGGCCTCTGCTGTGTAGCTCATACTGTGCCTCAGAAAGCTTTCCGACGGGCTGCTATCGTTTCAGTAATGATTTTTAAAGGTTCTCAGCAATATAAAAACAAATCTGCAGAAGAGGTTTTAAAATCAGGATGGAAATAATAAAGGGGAGGGAAAAGAGGAGGCAAAAAATAATCTGAAACAAACAGAAGGTCTGCTTCAGCAAACAGCCCCCCCCTCCCCCCGCTCCAGGACTTTAATCACCCCTTCTTCACGTCAAAGCCAACCTTAGGTCAGCCCAAACTACTCGGGTACTGTGGCCAAAAGGTGATCATCTTCTCAAAAGGGTCTACAAAACTTGAGAAACTGCATCCAAAGCATTACAAAAAACACCCCCAAACCCAAACTGAATTAAGGATAACAGATTAATTTTAATCTTAAATATCTATCATACATATTTTGGTTTGAAATTGTTTCACTTAAAAACAACAAAGAAAAGCAACAGCGTTACTGAAAACACAGTATTTCACATGCGAATTTACAGGATCACCTAATATCCTGGCAGTACTGGCAAATGATGTCTTGTTCTTACCCATATTAAAAACAAGTCCAGCTGCACCACCAGATTATTTGCCTGGTTGGAATCCAGCAAGAAACTTCTCCTGCAACTTACTTCAGAGAAATAGAGGAAGCAATACATTACTGCTATTTAAAATTGTTCAATAAGACAACTCAAAAACTGTCTTTAGATGGCTTGTACAAAACTAACAGACCAGATAACCATTAATTGAAGCTTGCCATTATCTCTACATTGTTTGTTTCTTCGTATCATATATAAACTCTACTAGCTCAGACCATCTTTTCCACAGTTTTAAAAAACATAGCTTCCATAACATACCCATATCAACTGTGTTGTTCCACCACCTCTATTGCTATAGCAAGAAAAGCTTAATTCTAAGAGTTGTTTTTTTTTTTTAATAAAAGTTAAAAAAAAAAAAGGTATTAGCTGTCTTTAACTGACAGGAACTGCTCTAGTTTCACTCCAGACCTACGGTCCAGAAGTAGTAATGTGAATCTGATAAGTGACGAGGCTGCCAGTTGAAGCTCTAGGGCTAAAGCAGGCTACCAGCAGGGAAGACAAAGAACTGTCTTTTCCTCCTGTGATACTGAACCACTGAATCCATCACATACCTTATTCTGAGCTGACTAGCACTTTGCCACCTTCAAGACCAGTTACTGGGTGAAGTGAACTATTACCTAATGGAAACTTGTATAGAAACCCTGCAGGAGGTCTCCTGCTCTAGACTTGCTTCTTGGGAAGAGCATCTCCAGAGCAAATTAGTGGTTTGGTGACTGCCCTGCAGAAGGTCACCTTCAAGCCAGGGACCAACCAGAGGGATGGGTGGAGGAGCTTGGAGACACTCTCACTCTTTGGCCACCCTGGAGATGAGCTCCAAATCATCCTCCTGAATCGAAACCACATGAGGGAGGTGGAACTGGTGGACTGGTGTTAAAGAGATCCCCAGGCAAGGAGCCTGACACCCTGGTGGCTGCTCTCTCAGACTCCCATTCACAGCTGGAGTGGTGGAAGGACAGACCTGGAATTCTGCCTCTTCTGTCTGGATTTAGTTTGGCTTTTTGTGAAACAGTACAAATCTAACCTACAGTGCATTGGATACCTCTCCATGTGTAACAGGAGAGACCTTAGCCTTCAGCATCTGAGTTTGCATGTGTGCAAGTTACCCACGATGCTCATGCACTGTTCCTATCACTGACAATTTCCATTTGGTCCAATCTGGAAAACATCCTGAGTAATACAAGGATGAATTTTTCTGTTAAGTATTTCCAACATTGCCTTTTGGCAAGAAAAAAAATGTCAAAAGTCAATTGGAAAAGAAAGGTACAGCTAAGAGATGTTTAAGTTATTTCATAAATAAGCTGCCAAAATGCAAAGAGTAAAATCCAGGCAATACTAATATTCTTCATATTTATACCATTATAAGCCAACGGGAGATCAGAGTACTGACCAACCGCAATTACATTTTATTTCATTTACTACAGGTGGAGCTACAACAAAAATTCAACTCAAAATAGCTTTGTAAAGCCATTTTTACATTAATCTTAGCATTTCATCTACTTTTGCAGGAGTTGATATTTATGAAATACAGATATTTACGAAACATAGGTGAGAACACTGAAACGGAGGGTTCAGATTTTACATCTGGCACTTCAGCTCAAGACTCAGCGTTGATATTGGGACTGAAATTTGCACATACACATCTGAGCATGCAGTACACATCTGCAGCAGATGATGCCAGTTCAAACACCTACAGTAGGGGCACACAGTTAAACTGTCCATACCTAATCTAAGGTTTTCATTGTCCAGATGGAAGCCCTATAAGTAAAGAGAGCTTCTGAAGATTTCATTCATGAAATATACTTCTTTACTTGTTTTGGCAGTTATCTAATAGATGGTAAGGTACAAGTTCTGTTTTGCATCAGTCTGTGGTTCTTTTAAACTCAAAGAAATTCTAATGTTATATGAAAGACTAAGTCTAGGAATTCACATTCCCTGTTCTACCTGGAGAGGCACTAAAATTTGTGTATGCTGGTATCCTACAGGATTAAACAATGTGGGGTTTTTGGGGAAAAAAACCCCCAGGAGTAGGAAACTAATTTTATAACCTGTCAAAGTTTGAGACATGAAGAGATTTCTGCCTTAATCAGGAATTTAAAAAAACAAACAGTTTTGTTCTTCGAAGCACAAATTTCACCAGAGCCTACATTTGCTTTAAGTATTTTAAATTTCTTTTAAAAGCCAATTTTAGAATTCTCTAATTTCTGAAATTTAAACTTTGTGCCAAATTCATCTTTGCTCTTGGGGAGGGGAAGGCTTTTGAAAAACTGATGGTTTTAATTGGAAAAGCTTTTCAATAAAAATATCCTGGAAAACTGTAACTGTGATCAACTTTGATATCCAAACAGAAATTTTCTAGCTTAGGCATCTAAATCCTATTGCTAGGGGCTTATGTTTTCATACCTTTGTGCTGCGGACCCGGCACAGGGCTATCCTACTGACTCTTAACTGCCTTGATCACCCCCTGGTCCCCGGAGGGACATGGGGCAAGTCTGTACCCCTAGAGCTTAAGACTGGGGGGACACAGATGCAGACAAGCAAGGGGTGGGGGGGCAAAGTCCTGTAGAGGAGACTAGTTTATAGCACGGCACAAATCAAACCAAAAGCAACCAAGGACAACAAAGTGAAAACGCCCTTCTGCTTAGTCTCCAATTACAGAGGTCTTTGCTCCAATTTGTTCTCTTTGGAAACAACTTTTTACAGCTGCACATGGCAAGCACTTAGCTAGTGAGCAAAGAAGAGAAGCTGGAAAGAATGATTATTAATGGATTCTGCCAAAAAAATAGGCAGGGCAAAGTCTTTCATGGCTTAGCACAAGAGCCAGTCAATCTTCCCTTACGCAAAGAGGAGGCATGTCTTGTGTTGCCTTCCTGCGAAGGAAAGCAGTGCAGCCACACTGCCTACTGCTGCAGCCCAGGCTGGCCCCCCAGGAAACACGCAGCACCCTGCACTTTCTGCTTGTGAAGCTAGTCGAGTCCACACATGTTGAAAGACAGTGTTTGCCCAAGTCATTTTTAGTTAAAACCAAGCAATTCCATTCAGCTATCTGCATTTTAATTTGATTATTTATACCTCCAACCGTTTTCCACGACCTTCCATAACCGAGTGTTTCTACACAGCAAGTGTAGTCAAAGGCAATGTGCCACATGGGTGCCTGCCCTGGAGGGCACAGGTTTACCAGGGGGCTCTGGGGACTGTAGTGACACATGTGGTCCCATCTAGCTGACTGTGTAGATCAGACCCGGGTGGACATGCTAGGTAGGTGAATATGCTAAGAATGACAAATCCACACCTTGCCTGAAATTGGTGGGAACCATGGCTCAAGGAGTGACAAGGTCTCCTGGCCACCTGCTCAAGGTTCTTGCCAGTTTTTTGGAAGCAGTGCCCAGCTAGCATTGCACCTTGGTGTTAGCCGGCAGCTCCGAGACCAGCTCCACAAGCCATGCAAGAGCTCAGGGGGAGCCCAGGCAGCAGCTGGTTTGGGAGGTTATTTGCCTCTGTGGAGGTCTAGCTGAGCTCCTGGTGGTATACCAAACGCAGCTTTTTGCATAAAAAGTAGTAGTTCTGTGCCATTTAATCTAAAAAAAAAAAAGTATGTACAGTATACCACTGCCACGAAAAAAACATACCCACAAAACCAAAAGCAGCCACATGCCATCATTCAACACTTGCGTTTCCTCTTCAGGACATTCTTCAGTAAGTCCTCTTACTCCACAGGACTACTCAAATTTGTCCTAATGCCAATCTACCAAAAGCTCAGGGGAGAAAACCAATCAGTCACTGCAGGCTGGACCACTCAGTGCAGGTGCCCTGAAACAGCAGGCATTGGAAGATGGCAGCCAATTTCCCCGTTAATTTCTTTGTGGCTGTCACAGTTGTTAAACCTTAGCTAAAGTGAGCATCACATCTGCTGAATCCTGTAAATATGGCTGAAACCCTGATCAAACTGGCTGAACTGTTTGGCTAGCTTGCGTGGGCAAACCCAAACTGGGTTCATTGTAAGTAAATTTGAAGACTAAGTTTAGCATATGGCAGACTGAAATACAACTCCTAACATCTCTGCTTTCAAAACCAGAATCAGTAATTAAACAGAGTTAAGATCCACTTCAAATCTCAGGCCACAAGCTTCCAGATAAAAAACCCCCACCAACTTTTTCTGAACTCACAAAGCTGGAGTTGTGTCTGGATCAAATCCCCAACTGAAAGGAAGCTTTGCGCTGTTTTTGTCAGGTTGTAAGACATTATTACTCTCATGAAGTCTGTTTTCTCTCTTAAACTGCAGTCCCGATGACTGGCAGTCCTCAAGCAAACGATCGTGCAAGGATCACCGTTTTCTTCATTATCTGCCAAGGCCCTTCAAAAGCAGCCTGGGTCACGGGGGGCTGGGTCACACGTGCAAAGAAAAAGCCCCACTTCTGCACAGAAGGGTCACGGCAGCAGCAGGGCTGCTGTGTCAACAAAGCCTGAACTCTGCAGCCAAACGCTGCTTCAGGCGAGCCCTGATCCATCAAAACTGGCTACTAGGAAACCTTGTTCAACGCAGACCAAACTGGTTTTGCACAGCCAGTATCAATTTGAAGTTTGCTGTTAGTACCAGAGTTTCGAGACCCATGATAAAAATGAGCAGTTTTCTGGCTTCCCATAACTGCTCGCCCGAGAAAGTGGCACAGCCTGCCTTTTCAGGTCTCCTTACACCAGGAGCAGACTTTGCCAGCTGCTAATGATAATAACTCAGTGCTTTCCCACCGTGCACACTATAATGCACTCATTTTATCTGCTGACTCCAAAGGTAGAAAAGCAAAATCTCCTCAGGAAACTCAGAAGCAGCATGTCATCTTCCCTCCCTGAAAAGTGGAGTATGGGATATTCTGTACCATACATCTGGAAGCGTTTATTGCTTTTAAAATAACTATTCAGCTCTCATCAATAACCAGAAAAAAATAAAGTCACTGTCAACAAGGAGACTGAAATACAGAATGACAGACAGCAGGGCTGGAAGAGGGCATCTACCTTTCCCCTGAGTCAACATTGATTATGTCATTCCTGGCAGGTATTTATTTATCTCTTCGGAAATTCTGCAATATCCCTCTGCCACCTACTTTGTTAGCATTACAGCTAATGAAGCTTTTGCCACTACCTAATCTAAACCTCCTTTGATGTGATTTAATTTGCTATTTCTCATCCAATGTACAACTGATGTGCAAAATAATTTATTCCTTTCCTCTTCATGGCTTTTTGAAAACTTTCTACATGCCTCTTTGATCTTCTCTTCTTTAGGTTAAGCAATCATATTTCTTCCACCCCTTCCTCATGGGCTGTTTTCGGTCTGTCTCTCATCATTACTGTTGTTCCTAGGATGTTCCACAATCCCCTAGCATATTTTAAACGGGTGAAGGTGATGTGATTTACCGTCTTTATCTTAGTATTGCACTGAATGTTCTTTTGCAGCATCCAGTTTTCTAATCTGAAATATGTCAATTTAAAAAATACTCCTATTTTCCCTATCTGCATGTCTCCCTCCCTCAAACAAGCCATCCTTTCTCACCTGCTGTGTCCAAACAGGTGTGTTTGGCTACTGATCACACAGCAGTACCATCTTTTTTGGTCCTCTGATGTGGAATAACCCTCCAAGTATTAGGCTTTGCACCAGTCCTCATCCTGACAGCAGTTCATCATGCTTGGTATGGTTTGTGGACCCATGAATGAAACAAAATGTTTGCCTGCTCCTAGGGCTAACTCTTCCCCTCTCTTATCTCCCAAGCCAAGCACCCAGATTTCTCCAGATTGTGGTTTCCAAAGCAAGCACACTGCTGAAACTGCACCAAAACATCAACCCACATGCACAAGCAATAGACCATATCAAGAAGCTGCCCAGAATGGTTTTGTGCTCATGTCTACAGAGAACCAAAATCCCAAGCACCTCTAGGACCCTCCCAGCATCAGTTTCTACCTGGCCACAGTCAGGTCTTACAACACAGTGCATCTGAGATAATAAATAATACTTGATCTGCTGGGCTGCACCAGCTCTAGGTCAGCATGTTGCAGCCTATCTACAGCACACGCTTTCTACTTCGCCTCTGTTGCAATGAAAAAAAATACTAAAAAGTAAATTCACTCCTATTTCTTCCTTTCTGATTCACTGTGTGTGTCAGTGGACCTTTTCATACAATTTCTGCTCATGAACACCAAACTCTGAACATTGCAGCCCTCACTGTGCAGTTTTCTAAGTCAGGACAACTACAGATTCACAATGCCTGGTCAAATCATATCTTAGGTCTCCTGACCTACTTGTGAAGTCTTAAATCCCTCCACTGTTAGCACCATGCTACTGGAATGAAAAAAAAAAACACCACCCTCACTGCATGTGTTAAAAGCTTGTGGATTTGGCAGAAAATCTGATGTAACCTAAGGCACCTAAATCTGATATTAGGAAAGATGTGCCACATCAGAGCATGTCAGTGAAGTGGCATTAGCATTAACCAGGCCTTGGAGAAGAGTGACTCCTGTACCACTACACTGCAAATCAAGACATCAGGTGGCTCCATGCCTTCTGACTGTTACAGGCCAGGAGGACACATATCAGAGATGTTTTTCCCTGTGCTGCTGCTCACATGGTGACTCCTCCCTCCTCCCATCCCTCTCCCAGTGCAAACCCCACAGGCTCTGTACCTTGTCACCAGCAGAAGAGGTGCTTACACAGAACAGGAGGCCTGGTAAATTCAGTCCAGAACACACTTGCTGAAGTTAATTACATCACAGTAACATTTCCTGGGTTGCACATTCCTTCAAGGAAGAAAAAAAACCCCAAACAAACCAAAGCCCAAACCCAACTATTGTGAAACCAAAATGCTGGGGTCCACAGAGCTTGGGTACATCTGTCATGCATTTCTTTTGCATAAGCAGAAATTCTGCACGAGAAACTGGCAGTGTGTAAAGAGAAGCTCAGCTCCATCTGAAGAGGCGTCAGAACAGCAAAACACACTGATGCTGCTCTCCATAGCATGTTCGCATGGGAACAAAGGGCCCAATTTGTTCTCCAACAAATTTAAGATAATTCCCCCAACTTCAGCATAGCATAGTAAAGGCCAATATAAATGGTGGAATGAAAGCAGAAAAGCCTACAGACGTGTATGAATGTAGCAGTAAGACTGCACAGAGTTCCCCACTGCTACAGTTGTTCCTCTTTAAAGAGCCATGGCTCACCAACAGCTTTGTAATAAGGAGGTTTCTATAATTTAGGCTAGGGAAAAATGTATGTACAAGCTGAAACAACTCAACTAAACAAAAGTAAAACCAAACTCCTTCAACCTCTAGATGCTTTTAACAGCTGACTACAGAAACTGAACTTGCAGTGTTTGGAGGGAAGGGAAGGGGGAGGGAATGGCCAGCAAGATGTGCCAAAGGTGTGCTGCAAATAATGCCCCAGCGAAAGATACCTTGTCCATTTGATGTATTTAATATTAAAACAAGAAAATGTCTCTAACAATCCAGTCAATTTAAAATAAAAGAACAGTAACCATTCAGCATTGTATGGACTTCTATTTAGAGAACAAAGTCTCGAGACTCCTGTCCCTCACTGGGATGAAGCCTTTGCATACGCTATGTGGTGAAATGAAACCCACACGAGGATCCTGTTATGAATGCTCTGAAGCTGGTCTATGCAGTTCACATTTGCATTAGCTGGTGTTGCACATCTTAACGCCTATTTTGCCCTTGCAGAGAGGAGGACAACCCTGTGCCATGGATCCAAGTGCACAGTGGACACAAAGTCAACTGAACAATGCAGCTGAGTAGCTTTTGGGGACCAAAACTGGCCAGTGATTAAAGTGGCATTCTGAGTGGTTTATTCTGTTTGTTTGATGACTTAAGAGTACTTTAAAGTTGCTTTCATCTAACTTTGAAGCTCTCTCAAACTTACGAACTTTTATACTACTACTGCCCAAGGGAAAGAAACCAAAATAATTTAAAAAAATCATACAGAAAAATGAATTATTCTTCTATAGATGTTATGAATATGTGCAAAAAAATACACACAGTCTCCCTTCCTTCTGAAGTTCAGTAAAAGAGGAGGATTTCTTTCCTGAGCACAGAATTTGTCCCCATCTGGTTCCATTTTTTACTATTTTCTTTTTTTGGTTTCCTTCTCTCTTCATTCCAATCTGTATTTATTTCCTTTTGTTTAGTCTGTACTCTTTATTCCCTTTCCTCTTTTTGCAGATTTCCTTTTTAATTTGTTAGGGAAAGAAACATTCTTTCCCTGGTTTTCATAATGCAAGCTGGTGGAACAGGCCCATTCAGAAATTTCCCCTCTCCTGCTCCTTCCCTCCTCCTTCAGTCCTGGTTGCCTGTGCTCACTCCTGCTAGCAGAGTAAAAGTGTTAGGCTTTATTTATTTAGGAAAGTGTCTCAGTATATTTTTTAATTCAGTTTCAAATACCTGGCGCAAACCACTGTGTGGAGACTCAAATATATTATTTACAAGCCATTATACTTAGTTTAAAACAACTCCTAATCTATTTGAGATGAGCAGCTATAAGGCAGGATTAGGCTGAAATGAAAATGTCTGCAGTGGGATTTTACTAAATTGCTTTTAAATCACATTCTTAGTTAAACAGAGTTGAGTTTCACAGTGCTCTAGTGGGGCTATAAACCCTAATAAAGCAGAAAGGCTGATTTTGGGCAGAACTTTGGTTTTTTCTGCAAAACTTGCCAGTTTTACAGAAGCAGAGAAGCCCAGCTAAGCTGACAGCCTTCTGCATGAAAAACTCCAAAGCCCAAAATGTGAGAGCAAGCTCGAGAGCCGCAGAGCAGTGACCTGCTCAGACACAGGGTCCTGCTATGCCCCAGCCGCCGAGACCCTCCGTGCCTCGCAGCTCAGCTGGCCCCAGCAGCTGCCTCCCCAGGCAGAATGCAGTCAGGACTTCCCCGCTCGTGCGCCTGGCCTTCCTGAGCTGCTGCATTCATTTTGTGTAGATGTTTTTATGCTGCGATCAGGGTGAATGCACTAGGTGGTACGAGGAGGGTAAAACAACAGTGCAACTTGGTCTGTTTTTCAACAGAATCAAGGAGATACTTTAAAAAAGATTCCAGAAGAAGTACGGACAGTTTTAGAAATACTTGCCTGACACTCAAAATCTCTGATTTTAATGTCTGCCATGCCCTTGGTACAGCATCTGTCATCCCCAACAGCAGCATTTCGTGCTAGACCACTGCCACTACCACTGTCCCAGCCCCTCTACCTCGCAGACTGTGACTTTGCCTAGTGAGCAAGGGAGTCGTTGCACAAAGCAAATACCTTTGCCTTCAGCTGCCACCACCTGAGCAGGCTGCGCAGCCGTCACCTCTTCTTTCCCCTGTGGTCTCCCAGCACCACGTGCACCCCATGCTGGGTTTTCATTTTAGTTCAGATTCCATGTAGTACTACTACTATATTCTACATTTTATCATCCTGAAGCTTATTTTCTTTGTAATTTCCACTCCTGCTTTGCATTCAAAGTTTTTAATCAATTACAATTGCCTAGTAATATTTAAAAGTAACGAATATATTTTTGCACAGGAATACAAAACGTACATCCCATTAAACAGCCTCCCTCTAAGAGCTTCCACATTTTCCAGAACCTAACTGGTGCTGTTTCATTCCTGATACAGTGAGCTCTCAAGTCAAAACCCTCCAGCACAGAAAAGCTGGGATGGAATTCCTCAACAGAAATCACCAGGAATGAGAGAAAACCTTAACAAGAGACTGCACCAGTAAAATTAAGAGAACAGCTATACACTTGGTACAGCCAAAACAAACAAAGTGAAGTTCTCGCTATAGTCAATAGCTTTAACCTGCACTTGGAAAAGCACTTTCTGGTATTTATTAACACTGAACACTTTATTAAAAATCCAGACCTTTTGCTCATTAGATGAAAATCTTAACAAGACAGAAAAGATTTCATTTGCACTTCCAACGTGACTCAGGTCCACATTGCTGTTCTACAGCAAGGCAGGCTCCAAGCTCCCCACAAACCAAGCTAACTCACAGATGAGCTTCCTATTTTTGCCCCATTCAGTCGTGCTTCAAAAGCCCACATCCCTCACTGCCAGCTAACACAGGTAGTATTACCCTGCCGCATGGACCAGTTCTCATCCACCCCACCAAAATTCCATGAAAACACATATCACAGAACTCCCACAGGACACTGAAGAGGCATTTTAAGAGAACTAACCTGTGCTATTTGAATCCGTTGGAGATCACCCGGTTCTGAACTTCCTCCAGCAGCTTCAATCTCGTTTCCTGTAGAGCAGCATGTGACACGACACTTCCTCACCGCACCTTGCTAGACTCGCTTCACTTTTTACAAGATGAAGAAACTCGCTGTCCCTTACAGCACATTTAAAGGCTTTCTGCTTTCGTGTTGAACCACTGCCATTTTTGCATAGCCAAAAAGCCCTCCTCTATTGCCTTCTGAGTCACTCCATGATTCAATGGACCTTTTTGTACTATTTCTTTGTATTAAAACCAAATGCTGAATGTGATTCTGTTATAGTATGCTCAGTGCCCCCCTCCCCCATCTTTTAAAGAGGAAACATGTAGTAGTGGAGAACGTAATTACATTGCAGAGGTGCGAAAATTAAGTTCAAGGATATCTGTTTATCAACTTTTCAGAGTGGTAATAAATTAACGTATTTGAATAGATGCAGTCATCAGCAACTTTCAGAAATATTTTTCATTTGAACATGGCAAACAGCTTTCATAGGAGTTTGAGAGTCCTGTGAAAAATAGTTTATGACTTCAGAAGAGTAGAGGTTCTAGAAGTGTGCATCCATATATTGTCATCTACTGATGGGACAAACAGGCCTGAATATGCATCACAAATCTAGAAACGGTAAAGTCCTGGATTAGAAGAATATGTTTACAGGATTAGTCAATAGGTGGTGCTTTAGCAGAATTTTATTTTAAAGATACATGAATTTTGGAAAGGCAATCTAATCCCAAGTGGTACCATCACCAGAACTATCATGTCAGAGGAGAGGCAGAATGGTCTCACCAGAGTCAGTAAGGAGATACTGCTGTGCGGGAAGATGCTCCTTGTGGGACACGTTAAACACCCTTCAGTTAGGCTAAGGAAGGGGACAGAGATCAACTCAATGCCCCTTTATTTAGCAAGAGCTGAAATAACAATGGCCAGTGCCTGGGGCACTGATCAGCCTGGCAAGGACTAAGTGAAGGGATGGGTTACACAGCTAGAGGGGCTCCCTTGGAGACTGATGGCAGACTTCTGTACTGGGGCACTGGTTGGATTTAGCTGCACCTAAGTGCGGGTGTGAAGCACCGAAGGCAGGAAGAGAGTGAACAGACAGTGATGCTGCACATTTGGGATACAAAGCTTTCAGCAGCAACACTCATTTATGGCTGTCCTCCCACTGCCATTCATTTTCCCCACCTTGTCTCAGGTGTGTTGGCACAGTGGTTCCACAGCCTGTGCCATGGACCATACTGAAGAATTTATCTAGAGTTCAAAAGTAGATCAGGTTTGGGTTTTTTTTCCTTCTTTTTCTTTTTCTAACTCAGGTAGCAGGGGACAACTGCTAGCAGGAAGCTGGCTCTGCTGCGACCCAGGCTGTAACACAAAGCCACAACTTACAGTGAGAGGCCCAGAGCAAACCAATGGGAGCCTCTTCTTGTCCATTGGTTGATGCATTCTATGTAATTTCTATGCAAATTTAAGAGGTTTCCACTAAAAATATCATATTTTAAATTAAACCATGCCAGGTGAAGGTATCAATGTTGTGAGCAGCCTCCCAATGACCACCAGCCAGGGATTACCTCCCCATCTACTGCCTCAGGGCTTGCGACCACTGCTCACTAGTTTGCTATTATCAAGTGAGCCAAAGTAGCTCCAATAATTTTTATTGGTGAGTTAGAAGTAATCTAACGGATCCTGCCGGAAATAGAGTGGCAAGGTTTTGAGGATCCCTCCTACCACACAGATGCAGTAGTGACCTCTGGCAAAGAGGCAGCGACAAAATACAGGATTTCACAGAGCAGCAACTAAGCATTGGCCACATCACACCCATCTCATAAAAACAGGCAAGTACTTTTTGTGCAAACACACAGAGAAAACCCGCACAAAAGAAAAGACTAGTCCACAAAATGAATGGTTTTGCACCAGCCTTTTTGGGCGCAGATGTCGGAGCTCCTGCTGTTGCAGCAGGAGTGCATGCACACACACACGGCCACAGATGCACCTGCTCTGCCCCCGTTTAAAACCTTGGGCCAAATGGCCAAGATATTATTTACACTGGAAAACACTTGAGAGCACTGTGAGAGGCATGCAGCTTAAGCCTTTTCCCCGCAGCGAGTGTGCAGAGACACTCTACGCTGGACCCCGAGCTTCAGAGGCACGGAGGGGAAGTTGAAGAGTTCAGGAGGCGGCCATGCTTGCCCTCAGCACACTGCCTCTTTGTCCTCCCCCAGCTGCTCGCCCCGCGCCTTTCAGGCAGCTCGAACCCCTCACAACAGACGGGTTATTTCTCTCAATTTTTAAGAAGGGGCTACGTTTACAAAGTCACTTTTAATGTGTCAGTCCCTGCGTGATGATCTGGCCACATGTACTGGAGCGTGCCAGAGCTGCGCTGGGAGTCGCTGGTGGGGCAAGCGTGCTTTGCTATCCTGCTGCAACATCTGGGGTGGCTCCAGATGGGAGGAATTTGTTTGCCCAGCAGGTGACTCGCAGCGGTCTCCCAGCCACTTCTGAGCTACGCCCAAGGAAAACAGCCTCCCAGGGTGTTGCTGAGAGTGCGGCGGCACCTCGGCGTGCCCTTCAGCAGGGCCGCGGGGAAGGCACTGCAGGGACAGCAGAGGCAGCTGTGTGACAACGGGGGGATGCGCCGTGTCCACAGAGCTCTCACGCAGTGGGGTTTGCTGAGCCACCACTGACACCGGAGGATCTGTCAGCTCTGACCACTGGCCATGAAGACATGAAGGGAAACTATCTGAAGCCTGATAAATTCTGTCCTCTGTAAAAAAACACTTTCTGCTCCATCCTTGTCACAGATCTGTTGACCGGCACCTTCCAGAGGTCCAAAGCCTCAGCAGGCTTGTCAGCAGCAATCTCACACAATAAGCCAACTGCTTCTAACTAATGCTGTCTCTCACCTTGTATATACACAAGACAAAAGCATCTCCTTATCTTCTGAGTGGAAGGCATACCTGAAGCTCTTCCTTATGCACACCTGGGTACCTAATGGAGACGTGTGCTAGCAACCCTGCAGATGGCACAAGTTGTTTTAAAACTGCAAACTGACTTCCCCATGAGATCAAACAGCATTTGATTTATGGATAAAGGACCACCCCAGCAGCAATAACAAGTTGCACAGTGGCCTGACAGATAAGCTACACAGGGATGTTTGACACAGCTGTAAAGCCATTGACACAAATAATCTGCTGCCTTTTTATTGCTTTAGCACAGGACAATCACGGGCTCTGAGGTTTTTGGTTTAGGTTAGAAATGTGCACTACCCTACACCCACACATTTGAGTATACTGGACATGGTGATCCAGGCTAACAGAGCATGCTGAATCCCAGCATTCACAACCCACACACACCACTTGCCTTATAAACATGGGTCCTATTTATTCGTTATATGGAAACTCACCCCCTTGACCAACATGGCTAAGACTAACATACACATGCAGAATAGTGCATGTGGCGGGGACTGTTTTCTATCTGGTACCTGTCACCAGAAAATATGAGCAATTAACATCTCAGTGATTGGGCAAAACAATCTGTACTGCTCCTGACCTTCAGCAGGCACAACACATGCGAGGAGTGCAAGAGCAAGCCATCGTGTGAAGCTGCTAATATGCAACTACAAAAAAAAACCCAAACCAACCCAAATCTGTTTGCCAAATCACCAGAGCCAAGCACTAATACAGAGGTGTTCAAACTTCAAAGCAGGAGCACAGTCGGCAAGAGTTTGTTGAAAGAATTACAACCAGGCATGGAAACTGGGACTTCTCAGTAGCATATAATCCCTGCTGTTTCCATTTCCTCTTGCTCATTATCGGCACAGACGGGGGCTGAAGATTAGTAAACAGTGGGTGTTTGGGGTGAATTAGAGCATGTATGATGTAGAGCTAGGTATCCTGGTGGCATCTGTGTGACTTCGGAGAGAGATGTAAATATTTAATGTTGCCCACTACGTTTCTTCAGAACAATGAAATATTTAACACATTCCTTGGGGGTGGGAGGATCATACCACACAGATTCTCTGTTTTATCTTGTCCTTCATCCAGAACGTGAATAAAACCTGATGGTCAAAAATTTTCTGGCAAATCCCCCCCTCTATGGTCACGTGTGTGGAAGATGAAGAGTTCACACACTGCTCCTGTCCTGTCTCAAACCAGGAGAAAAAACCAAACCAAACCAAACAAACTCTGGGATAAACCCCTTTACACAGCTACGTAAGTATGAGACATTACATTCTCAGCTATCACCCTTGGTTTTAGCCACAGGTTACCCTTTCAGGGGACAGCCACGCAAACAAAAGCCATTACTAATGAAGTGTAATATGCCTAGAAACACCTACGTATTTCTTGACTTGAGTGAAAACTGCTAAACTGACAAATCTTGCTCTCGCAAAGTTACTTGTCTTCCCTGCCCCAATAATACAGACATTAACAGACTCCTGAAGAAAAGTTCTGCACTGCACATATATCTTACGATATAAATCATAAGATATATTTCTAAAAGGAAAATTTTATCTTTGTGGAAGTCTCTTCATATCATTATAGGTATTTCCAATAACCTTAACACGTTCTCAGGAACCAAAAAGGAAGTTTTAATAAAAGGAATGGCACTGGTTGTTGCTTACAAAACTTAATTTCACATAAGACCTAATTTCTTAGTTTATAGCTTTTTTTATACAACAAGCTTGAGACAAAGTTTCTCTTTGACCTGATCAAAGAATATGGGATTACTCAACAGGTCCACCAGCAGAAGAAACAGTGTATGCTGTTTCCAAGGAGTATTTTCAATACTTTTTGCCTAGTAAAAACTGCCTAGCTGTTTTTCCTGGAGCAGTGTTTGTTACACTTTGCCAATGGCATGCCTAATCTTCAAGTAATTTTTTCAATATATAAGCATTGCTATGATGGCAATATTAAAAGCTATTTATTATTGAGCAATTTGTCTTTAGCTACTAGCATGAGTCTTAGAAGTTTACAGCATGAGTCTTAAAAGTTTACAAAGTTTCAGATATGAAAAGTTTGATGAACGATTTTCATATACTTGGTTATTTCTACCATTTATTAGTAGAAAACATCAACTGTTTTAGAAGATCACACTTAAACCTGAGTAACACTTCATATTCAAACTTCCCAACAGCATGTGTACATATATACATGCACATATACTACGTACACGCAAACAAAGTTAATAAATCTACACTTCAGAGATCATGACCTACCACAACATCCACACATTTTAAATCCACAAAACCAGTATTAATTGACAAAGGCAATTTTTTTATCTGACACAGGCCATACAGTTCAAAGCTGTTACTTCTGCTTGGTTTATTTTACCTTTACATTCTGAATCATCATACTGGAAGGACTGAAAACTTGTGATTATACAGAAAATAGAAAGGAAGCTAGCTACAAGCAGGACAACGCAGGAGTATATATTGGCATGATTTCACTGATGACAAAAGAGGGAGCTGTGCACTGTTTTATAGTAGGGGTATCCTATCCAAAGCTCATCCCTTTCACTTTTTTCTTTTTTCTTTTTTAAAAGGGAAAGACAGTCCCAATCATTGGCAACTTTAGTCCGTCCATTTCTTCCATTCTTCCCATGGGTGGTATATTCCGCATCAGGAATATCTGGATGCCAAATATAGCCACAGAGCAGAGTCTGTACATACTTACTGGGTGATTATAAAATAGAAGCAGCTTCTCTGCTATATGGGGGTTGAGATCTTTTATTCCTTGCTTAGGTATAAGTGCCAGCAATCCCGCACTGATTGGAACTATGCCCAAGTAAGGCAAGCAAAATCAGATCATGTCTTTTTCTTTCATTAGTATTTATTGAAAACAATATTATCTCGAGAACAAATGGGAGAAAGGAAGGCTCAATATATGAATATGTATATCCACTGCATGCCACATTTTCATTTAATTATTTATGCAATTACTATGAATTAGGAGAGTTTATTACTATGAATTAGGAGAGCAGTGGTTAGAGTAGTAACAGGGAATTGCAGGGTCCATGAAAAGCATCCAGATAACAGCCCTAGAGAATAAAGGTCTCTGTTTCCTTGGACGGTGAAAAATTCAGCCCTGTTGAGAGATCCTACATCTCATTCACACATAAGGGGTAGCTACAGGGACACATCCAAGCAAGACTGCTCACACCACTGTGCCCAGTGTTGGCCCGGGTCTGAAAGGATCACTCATGGAATCAGCGAACAGTTTCAAACCTTGTTCACAATTCCAACCACTTCATGATGGCTTTCAGTGTGGAAGTCATTCAATGCCATTTTGAACACAAACTTCTGTCTTGCAGGCCTGGGATGACCAAATCTTTGCACTTAGGCTTTGCTAAACCTGGTAGAAAGACATGTTTAGTCACAGCTCAACTGGATTAAACTGCCCTATATTGCCAGTCATCAAAACCTGGTTTCATCAACTGCTGAAACAGAGTCAGTTATTAGGAAACCACACTCCAGACGACAAAGCAACACCTCTACCTCAAAAGGGTATGCGAACAGCAGCGTGTCCCTACAGCCTGACAAATAAAAGCAGGTGGGGTTCTGATGCCTTGGCTGTGCAAGTCCCCATAACACACTTGGGAACTGGTGATCAGGACAAGCCCCGCAATGCGCAGGTTGAGATTGAGAGTGGTGGCAATAGTATGGTATTCTGGCTTGAAACAGCTTGGCACCAGGTCTCCCTCATTAGCAGAAGTTCCACACAAGAATATAACCTGTAATAGTCTATACCCCACTCTGTATGAGTTTTGTTTCGTCTTGCCTCTCCCAATAGCACAAGACCAGGTATTCAGTAGAGAACAGCACAATTACAGCTAAGTGTATGGCTTATGGCTCTGAGGGTGTTACCTATGCACAACAGAAAACCCCAGCTTATGAAGTATGTCCTAGCATTTTGAAGAATGTGTCTGAAAAGTTGTTGATGACAGAGCAGAAATGCCTTACAGTCCAATTTCTAAAGTATTCAGCAGAGCTGGCTGGCTCCCCTGCAAGGCTGTGCTGCGGCAGCGACCTAAGAGAAGAGCGCCGAGGAAAGCAGCAGGGGCCTCCTAAAACCCTCCCGCTCAGCCTGGAAAATTACAGCTGCCCCAGAGTAAGGGGGAGGCTATAGCACAGGTCCCTGCGGGGAGGTGAGAAGATTAGTCACGGGCACTTTGGTAGAGCCCAATGCTTCCAGTCGGTCTGTGGGCCACGTCCCAGCAGAGCCAGCACATCCCGGCACGACCCCTCATGGAGGATGAATTGCGAGCCGATACTCCCCGGCTCTCATCGGCAGTGCCTCGAAGCATCCCCACACACTGCGGGGGTCTGAAGGTGTTTCTTCACCCGCTTCCCTGCCACTATGCACTGCCAGCAGGGGCTCAGCTACACCAGCTGTGATACAGGCTGTTTATACCTACTTGAGGTTTCATGATGTTAATAGTTTGGATTTAAGTAAACTTTGTGACATATTTAACTTTGGGCTTTTTGCTGCTAAATGGGACAAGGCCTGTTCTCTCAACTTCTAATGCCAAAGCCAGCGCCCAGCATCGCTCTTGGGAATTCTGGTTCTGAAGACCTTCGATTGTCCACAAGGCTATTTTCGTAAGTATATCCTTCAGAACTATTTTAAAAAAATAATCCCTTATTTTGTACTTGCCCTTATACCAGACAGGATTCCTTAGTGACAGAGTCTGAGATCCTGCACTGATGTGCGCTACAGAAAATGATAGCGATACTAGGGGTCACATGCTCTGTTGAGAAATGAAGAAATCAAGATCTAAATGTGCCAGAGTTAAATACAGAGAAGTGAGACTGCAATTTGTGACAATTTCACTAGACAAAACTGAGGTTTATTGCATCAAACATGCCTGCGGATACTCAGGGTGTTTTCCTCCCCATACAGTCACATCACAGTGATGCTCCAAAACTTTAGAAGAAAGACATCAAGGGCACTGGAGCATTAAAGTAGAAGAGTGACCCTGCCTTCAGGATGCTGATTTCCAAAAATAACCAGCAGTGCCTACCAGAGAATAGAAGGAGCATCTCCAGAAGCATAATGGAAAACATCCCAGAGGAAAGCCTGGGGAAATGCTGTCCTGACCTTGCCTGGAACAACCCTGCTCCACCACTCTCTTCTCAGCACTGATCCCCACAGCAACCTTACATCAAGTGCAGGACCAGGGCTGCACCTACCAGCCATGTGCGTCTCTCTGATGCCTAGGTAAGCAGTGGCAGAGGGACACCTCCTTACCTCTATATAAAGGGAAGAAAATTATATATATATATATATATAAATATATAACTTTCCTTCTTGTAGGGTTTTTCCATGCTATTTTCATTTGCTTCTGTCCATACCTCACAATGGATGGCTTGGAGCAAAGGTCTTGGAAGCTGTAAATGCTGTGGCATTACCTACCATGTGCTATCATTACTATGGTTTAATGCCTCAGTCTCATTCATTAGTGAGCAGACAGTAAACAAACATATCTGTGAGAAGAATAAAAGCTTTCAGTCTAAGCAAAAAAGAGCGTATACCAATCTTACTGTAAACAACTACAAACTCCATTATTCCTCTTAAGAGGAAACTTTCTTGGGGAACTTTAAAAGTAACACAAACCAGAAGACAACAATGACAGTTCTTTCCCTTGGAAGCACAAAACCCCTCAGTGTTCTCATTTAAGTACTGCACATGATGACATCCAACTGGGTTTTACCCTGCAATTCACTCGCATTATCAGGGACATTCTGCTAAACAACTGGCACATTTTAAGATGAATAAAGAAGGAACTTGTCCAGTCATCTCAAGCTGTTTGTCAGTTATGGAACACTTAATTTTCTAGTTCCCTATAGCAGCTCAAGTTAATTTGTCTTCCTCTTGACTCCAGTCAGCATGCACACTTCTTTTAAGGACGCACAAATGAAAAAAAGAAAAAGCTGTAATAAAACTTGGAGACACTCATCCTGCAGAGAGCTGCTAGGAAGAGGATAACCAGTAAATGAGGAAATAAATATTGCTGTGGTTCCACTTATGGGGACAAGTAAGTATAAGTACACAGCAACTCTTCAGAGTAAGATGCTTCAATGCAAAAAACATCATCTCATCTGAAAATGAAACTAAACAAGACAAGAACACGAGTTGTTCATTTGCACCCAAGGGACACTAGTCAATTCAATTAAGAATGATGTATTTAAAGCTGTGCCATGAAGCAAGTTTTATGTCCCTCCCTAAGCCACCTATTCAGATCAAATGCAGAACTTCTATTTGAAGGTACAGTAGGAAGGTCCAAGGGAAAATTATTTCCTTGTGGTTTGTTGCTGCCTAGTATTAAAACAAAGTTTTAGTGCCGTCTGCTGCTATTTGAGACTTTTGGTTCAAGATATCACCAGAACTACTGACTGGAAAATTTGTCTGTTGAAGTAATTATCTTTCTCTTAGTTTCAGAGTGGTATTAGTCTGGGATGGCTTGAAAATGCGACCTGCAGACAGGAACAATTATATACTGGTAAATGTTGCCTCTGTGGCCTCAGATGAATAGCATTCTCTGTAAAACCGGAAGAGACATACTTGCGTATGCTCCCTTACCACCACACAGCTATCATTTCATTTTTCATTTCATCCCACTGGAATAGAAAATGCATTCTACTGGGCATTGGTCAAATGCATTCCCTATCTCAAAGGTCTCAAAATGAAAGACAAGATATACGACCATACGAAAAATGGTCACACGAACCAAATGGTTCATGAAGGAGCATCTGACCAAACAGAGATACATAGACAGATATCGATAGATTGAGTCACGCAAACTCACTTGTTATATGCATGAACATGCAGTTTGTTTACTTACAACACATGCAACACACACCATCCTTTATGGCTTACATTTAATACTTCCTTTAAAAACTCTTTTCAGTAGCTTTGAACATGAAAGTAAGAGTGGAAAATTGTCTGTTTTGCATTTCTGTGCCAGAACCGTGCCCTGCCCTGCTCCCCTCCTTTTGAAAACATATTAGGCAAAGTGGGTCAATGTTGGGTAAATCAGGGTATGAAGAGAACAGTAACTAACATGATGGCCATGGAAAAATGGATGAGTTGGAGAACATTGAAGAGAGGACTGTCAAGCTTAGTACTGCATAGCTGATGCATGTTTACCAAACAGAAATCCAAACTGATCCAAAAGAGCGCCAAAATTGTATCACTGAATTACTAGCCAAGGGACATTTCATCAGGTAGGAGTTGAGGGGAAGAATAAAGTCCTTCCCTGCCTTCCCCCCAGATATTCATTATCACCCACATCTTTCTATTAAAGTGCTACCTAGCTGATGCTAGTTACAAAACCTGTTACCATCCTGTTTAGGCTACTCAGAAAAGGAAGGTTCCTGATTATGCCTCTCTTACAGCTCTGGAGTGCTACATCAGCGGCTGGAGCCTGCAAGCTGCCTCTAAGCATCTCCGTCTTTCCTCAGGGACCAGGGTAATTTGAGGGCTGTGATAAGGTCCCACCATTTTCAGAGCCTGCCGGTGAGGTGAGCTAATGAGGCACAGTCTGCTGTTCCCAGCAGAAATAGCAGAGACACCACTGATCTAGGGCAGCAGCTCTCAAACTTAACTGTTCACATAATTACTTTTTAAAAATAAAAAGGAAGAAAAAAGGAAAGAAAACAGAGTTGGGGTGGGGTGGGGAATTGAAGTTCAGGCAAACTCCTCTTTCACTTCTTGAAAAAGGGGCCAGGGCACAGCTCTAAGCCACTGGGTGCACAGACTGGTCTGAAGGGTCACTGTTACCAGCTGGAAGTCATTTTACCTTCATTCCCAAGAACACATATTTCAAGGATTGTATTTTGCAGATTTGGTAACACTGCATTTACTCCTTCAGTCTCTCTTGCCTATAGGTATCTTTAAACCAGCAGAAGAAAAACAAGACCAAAAAAATATTTGAAAAAGCAGAGTCTGGACCAGAAAATTCATTACATAGATTATGACTGAATACTCAGAACTACAGGAGATTTAAGTTTTATATAACCTCAAGGTTCAGTGGGAAGAAACTCACGTCACCAGCCAAACCCAGCGGTGTGCTGAGCCAGTGTTATGAACCTGGGGGCAGGGTCTGGACCTGCCAGCCTTGGGCTGCCCACACCAACACGCTCTCGTGTGTGCTGCAGGCTACTGCCCTTGCCAAGAAATCCCAAGCTCTCAGCTGTACGCGTGCCCCACTGTAAAGATGCCTTTTTTAATGTTCAAGACAGTTTGTTTCAGCCAGCCAGATCATGGAGCATGGCTGATCTGGGACACATTCACAAGTACTCACACTTGTCTTGCTTCCACTGCAGCCAGGCATAGCACCCATACCTATCTTCCAGGCAAAGCTGCCCAGACAATTCAGCTTTATGTAGCTGGCAGGCTCAGCTGTTACAGGGCATTACTCCAACGTGAGCTCTCTTGCAATGCACATGTGCAATCGGACAACTGGTCATGGTGACAATAAAATAACATCATTCTATCCAATTTCTATGACTTAAAGGATTTCCCAACTTTCCATGCCTGCTGATGCCCTCTTAGTATTTAGATACCCGTGTCAAGTGAGTTACAAAACTGATCTGTTATTGTGGTGAATAAGTGATGGACAGATCTGCTGAATGATGCAAGGCTCCAATGACTTTTAGTTATGCTTATGTAACTCCATAGTTTCACAGCTGCTAATAATTAGCAGATGACCTGCATAAGTGGTAGACAAAAAAAAAGGGAAAGAAGAATCCTGCTTCATCACTTCAAAAACAAGCTACCAAAACAAGAATAATGATTTTTTTTTAATCTGCCATGATTTTCTTTTTCTCCTCTCAACAGAATTCAAACAAACACAGCATAACGAATTCAGCATAACTTATAACTGAAGAGCTGAATGGTGCCTTGTTCGTAGCATTTGGATTTGAAACACAGATGTAGTTAACTCACAGCTTAACTCCTTCCATGGTACTCTTTTAAAATGCTGATCTGTGTTCTTCTCAGCTTCCAGATTTTAAAAAGTTTTCTTCAAGTGATTTTTTTTTCTTTTTTAAACAAAGAGAGATTCAAACTTGGATTCAGTGTAGAGCTTCCTCTGCTCTTTTCCTTGCTTAAAAATAAGCGATTAATTGTTATGCAGCAAACTGGGAATAACATCACTTTCTAAAAATTTCCTTTGCAGCTCTTGTCTATTTCACCAAATTCTTTTCCAGATCTGATGTTCTCAGTTCTTCCTGAAAAAGTCAATGTAATAAACTGGTCTTTAGTACTAAAAACCCTATGAATATGACAGATGAAGCAAAAAAAATGAAAATTATCTTTCAGAAGGTAAAAGCAGTCTCTGTTGCTGAGTGATCTGAAAGTAGTCCAAGTAGGAAGAGGGGATGATTTTACATTTAAAGACAACATCTTTTAACTACTAAGGCACTAGTCTGTCAGTCAGGAGATTTATGATCCTCTGCGGTACTATTACTGACCTGCTGCTGTGAAACTTCAAGGCAAAGCCACTTCCCTACACTATGCTCCTCTCTGTGCTCCAATGTTTGAAGTCTTTATTCAGACTTCTCAAGGCCATTTTGGGATGATTTGAGACCACTGTTATTCCCAGATGTTCTGGGGACAGACAAAAGCAACCATGCTTATCTAGTAATGCAAAAAACACAGCACACAGCCAGCTGGAAGGAACCGCTGGATCTCATCTAGTTCAGAGCAGGGCTAATCTGACTTAAAGCAGGTTGTTTGGGCCTTATTCAGTCCAGTTTTTAGACCATCTGCAAGGACAGAGACTCCACAATCTCGCTGGACAACCAGTTTCAGTGGTTAGGCACCCTCACCACCAAGGGCCTTACCGGCAATTTTCATAGGAAGCAGTGCAAGAAGCTGAGGAATGAGATTTCTTCTTAGGGCTCACTTCTGCTCCTGTTAAGTCAGGGTCCAGGAAAATTCAGAACAAACCCTGCTCTACGCCACCTGGTCTTCATGGCCTGAGGATTTCAGCACTCAAGCACAGCATTCACCAAAAATATTAGAGAGGGAGGAAGAGGGAATCACCCCACTTCCTGAAGTTATCACAAGAGAAACATGCACAAGCTATTTTGGGCTCGCTGAATTGAAGCTGCTAAGAGCATTTACTTTAACCTCTGTATTACTTCCCTTTAAAGAATATGCTGTAGTTTTTTTTCAGCAGGAGATATGTACCCAAGTTTCTCTCAGACAAGAAGGAGAGCCCCCACATGAAAACATGCACTGGATGATAGGAGGGCCCTTCACGTGGACTTTGTCCCGGTTCGGAAATGGCAGGAGCTACACACATACACACACTGAAGAAAATAAAGACGAAGGGTGCCACACGAACAGCTGAAATCTTAAGAACTTTTGCTTCTGCAACGTTAGTAGTTAAAGTTACAGAACTATACATTTTAGCTTCAAAGTGTACTTACGTGTAATTGGAACCAAATGTAGAACACCACCACCGAGGTTACAGCAGAGTTAAGTGTTACAAAACAGACTCTCAAACTACTCCTTGCGCCTCCTGTTTATCTCCTTCCAGGAACAAGGAAAAACTTTCTATTCTGAACTCTTTTGATCTTTCAGATTTAGATGAAACTGCTCCCTCGCCACTTGCATCTCCAGCCTTAGAGACACTCACCACTGATCTTTGTGAACAGAGTTGGACGAGGCCCAAGGACAGCTGCACTTTCAGACTTGTGTGCCTGCAAAGCTGAAGAGTGGCGGCAGTATCTTTCGGAGCCTTAGTATTCAGGGTTATTTCCACTGAAAAAATTATCTTTTCACAATTCAGATTTCACAACTCGGCAGCGGTGGCGTAGTGCCTGCAGTGAATCGCCACAGAGCACTAATGTAGTAAACAGTTCATAGATTTTCTTCCCCTTCAGATACACATACATGTAGCTGGCGTTACATGAGAGCACTACGCTGCCATCACATTGGTCACCACAAGTATCCAAAATATTTTAAACAAAACCTATTAAAGCATGATTCTAGACATCTTTAATACATTTAGGTTTTAGTAATCCCTTTCTGGGCTATTTGCCAACTAACAGTTCAACAGTTGTTATTGAATAACAGGCAGATTTTTCACATACATCTTTGAATTAAGGAGCTAAACAAGTAGGTGTCAACTGCACGCCCAACAGCACGCAGAACAAACAGCTGCCTGGAGGATTTGTGGCCACATCCAGTATTCTCATCTTTGGTACTACCAAGATCTCTTCTACCAACCCAAAACTTAACTACCTCCCCACATAAAGAATGCTCTGACCACCCTTACTCAAGCACAGCTAGCACCATGGATTTTGAATAGAGATACTCAGAGCCCCTTTTTGTAACGGATCCAACAGACCAAGTGTTAGAGTGCACCACATGAAGAAAAGGAGAAAGTGTCCGCATTAGAGCCAAGAATAAGAGAAGTCAGTAGAAAACACAAAAGCATTTAATTAGATTTTCATTTTGATAACACTTCATTGTTGTGAAGAAGCCACAATTAAGACGTGTTCACCTTGGCAAAAGCATAAACTTTAAGGAAATCCTCCCCTCTCCATTGCATCACTGTATCTTAAGGTTTCTACACGCAAGTCCATTATGCAGATGGACATTCAGTATAGTTAAAAGTACAGAACATTTCTAAAGACTGCTGCATAACAACTTTTTACTGAACTGTATATATACACCAAGAATAATATATGTGCCTCCAAAGGAAACCTGTGAATTCCTGCCCTCCTGTCACACTTACCAGACACCACCAACATACACTCTTTTCTCCCTCCAAAAAAGCTTCATGTTTATACAAGCAAGGCAGAACACTAAGAGCTTTTAGAACTTTGTGCACTGTAGGTAATACATCTATACTGCAAAACTGCAGCGTGTTCTCTTCACTCTGGGTTTCTCAAAAAAACACCTCCAAATCCCCACAAAACAAATTCAGAATGGTCTAATAGTCTTGTAGCAATGCAGCCACCAAAGACAGCCTTCCTACCTGATGCCATTCAGAGAGTAAAGTCATGCTTGTAAAGTTTAAAAGTGTAGTTTCAATACTAAGGCAGCAGCAGGAGTTGGGACACAGCTAGAGCTTCAACTGTTTAATTCCCATTTGCTGGGGTGTGTGATCTCAAAGCAGGAGGCAGGGGAGAGGCAGCACAGGGCTTATAGAGGACTTTTGTACAGACCGAGGGAGTAGCTGCTGCTCCTCCTCCTCACTCTCCTTTTCCAGGGATTTTAAACCCAGATTGCTGAACCTTTCAGCAATTCAGTTTACAGCACAATCCCAAGGATAACTGGGAGAGGCTGAACGAGCTGCAGCACAGGGGCAGGAACAGGTGAGCAGCCATAAGAGGGGTGGGAGGGAGAGGGCTGGAAACAGAAACCCCAAAAGCTGCCAAGGGCAATGCGTAGAGTAACCACAGCCCCCACAGCACAGCCCCTGCCCCAAAGAGCTCGCACTCCAGTCAAGGCCAACCACAGGAACTGCCATGCCTCTCATTTCACATTCCTCCGAAATTTAACCAACTATGGCAATAATAATTTCACATACTACAGTGAGAACAACATGTTTGACAGGCAGATGCTAAGGACAATGTCCCGCTCAGCTTGAGGTCAGAGGGTGCTGAAGAGCCTAGAAGAGTGAGGCAGAAAGACACACATAATAGTTGATGAATGAAAAGCAATGCTTTCTGGAAGAACAGTAACAGGGACTCAAGAGATACAATTTCATATTTTTTAGATTTTTGCCCTTGTCCTAGCTAAACAGATCTTTAACAACACTGCTGTGTACATACAAAATGGTTTTCCTCTCCATTTGTAGCCTTCCTCTGTCCCCCTTGATTCTTTCTCATACTCTCTTCCCAAATCTCCCTTTCCATGCCTGTCCTCCCCTCACGTGCTCCGGCTGCACGGCGGGCAGAACTGCTCTCAAACAGCTGCGCTTCCCCCTGGCACGCTCCTTCCCCCCACCCACTCCAGCAGGGGGAACGTACGTGCCAGCTCAGCCCACCTGGTGCCCACAGCACCCTGAAAGGTGCACTGCCAGAGCGGGGCCCTCTGCAGCAGCACTGCCACCCCGCCTGCCTTCACCGAGGGCAGGAGGGCTCCCGAGCGGGGCACACCACAGGTACCCTGCGGAGGCCAGGCAGGCTGAGAGGACCTCTTCTTTTTCACGTGGCCTCTCGGGCCTCTGTGCTGCGCTCCCAGGTTGGGCCTGGAAGAGCTAACAGAGAGCAGAAACAGAGGGAGCGAGACATGCTGCCCATCCTCTGGAGGTCAAGACAACTAAGGACAGCTGCTTGTCACAGCCCCCTCCTTGAGGAAGCATTTCAAAAAATAAAAGAGCAACTTGAAAGTTCCTCATGGTGGGTTCCGGAACAAGCACACCCTAGTGCCATAGACAAGTGCTGTTATCACTTTTGTTTTGCATACGAGGCCAGAGCAGGGCACATGGTAGCAGACGAAGAACACCTACTCTCAGAGAAGGGTTGTGGACCTGCACTGCAGAAAGTGTTTATTAAAAGACAAAGCACAGCCATTGGAGTAGCAGAGGCAAACAAGGGGGAAAATAAGCTAAAACTTTAAGACTGTTTACTCGAGGTTACCAAACTCGACTCCTGCAAAAACCCTGTAAGAGCCAGCTGAGGGGACAGACCTGCTTCGGTTGCCCCCACCACAGAGCCTAACTACAAGGTTCACCTCAACATTTGCTGCAAGTAAAAGCAACTGAGGGAGGAAGGGTGTGACAGACACCTGCGTGAGCAAGCGGCCGCAAGGGCACCCCTCCCGGGTGCCACACGCGTGGGCGGCGGCGTGTGCCACGGCCCCAGCGCGGCCCTCCCCGCCCTGCCACGCCGGCCGGGGTGTCACAGCCGCAGCAGCGACGGGCACGGGTGCCATCAGCCACCTCCTCGGAGGCGCGGGAGAGGCACGGTCGGAGCTGCCAAGAGGGACCGGCGGCGGCGTCCGGAGGCCAGCGCCGTCCTCCGTCCCGGGCACACACCCAGCCCCAGCGAAAGCGAGGGGGAAGCGGGGAGGGATCCCGGCCCCGCCAGCGCGGCTTCGGCAGGCAGGAGGAGCGCGTCCCAGCCCGGGACAGAGCGTCTGGAAGAAAAGACAGAAAGAGAAGAGAGGCGCGAAGCGAGACGGCTCCCGGGGCGGGGGCTGCCGCCGCCCCGCCGCCCGCCCGACCCGTGCCGGCAGGGCGCTCGCCCGCGGGGCCGGGGGTGCCGAGCCGCCCCAGCGCGGCCGCCGGGGCCCTGCCCGGCCCGCACAGCCCCCCCCGCCCCGAGCGGGCAGCTAAGCCCAGTCCGCGCCCCATCCCTCCCGGGCGCCGGAGCCCCGCGCCCCCTTACCGCGCTCCGGGCGGGCTACGCGGCGGGAGGGGACGGCAGCTGCCCCCGGCGCTCCAGCCGCTGCGGCGGCCGGGACATGTTGGGCCGGGCGGCTATTTATAGCGGCAGGAAGCGGCGCGGCGCGGCTCTGGGGCGCCGCTCCCCCGCCGCCCGCGCCGCCGCACATGCCCCGGGCCCGCAGCGCGGGGGGCGGGCGGCCCGGGGGGGTCCCGGTGGGCGTTCGCCCGCCCCGCCGCCGTTGCCTCCGGCTGGCAGGCTTGGCTCGGCCCGAGCGGGGCTTTTCCGCCGGGTGATCCTTCCCGGGCGGCCTGGGCGTGCGGGTGAGGGCCGTGCCCCCCGCCCCGACCTGCGGCCCTTCTGTCCCGGGTGTGCGCTGGCAGCTAAACCCAGCTGGAGTTAGCGGGGTAACTGCGTTACAGGGAAGGGGTTTCAGGTCCCCGAGTGCTAGCACCTGAACCGCCTGAGCTGCCAACGTTGGCAGCGCTTCCAGGGATCCACCCTGCCGAGACCCCACGGGTCGCCCGGCAGTGCCCGTTGCCCGTGCAGCCAGCCCTGCTGTCCGCAGCCTCTCGGCCGCTGTTGCACCCACTGCAGGGAGCGTCGGGGCAGGGAGGTGCCGGGTGCTCCCTGCGCCTGCTGGGCCCTTGCCTCGGCCTTCTGGGGCGGCCGCAGCCCCCACAGGCCATGCAGCAGGGTCCCCTCGCACCCCAGCTCCCGGAGCCCTGCTGGTCCGCAAAGCTCTCGTCGTTTTCCCTACCTGCCTCCCATGGCCTCGATAGCAGCCGGCAGGGGAGGGGTAGTGGAGCTTGGGGAATGGCAAGGCAGCAGGCAGACACACGCGGTAGAGTACAAACGTAATTAAACAGTGGGAAAGAGGTACTTGCTTTTTCCCTTTTAAGGTTTGCAGTATGCCGAGGTGTGGGAAGGTCAATTACCCCTCTCCACATGATGCCCCAAAAGGCATTTGTGCTTCTTACCTCAATTAGCTCACGCAGAGATTGCCTTGCCAGACAAGCAATAGACTCTGCTTCCTTTTCCCTCTCAGCTTGTCTAAGTTTTCTAGAAACTTATGTTAATGTTTTTGGGTCCAGCACTGAGGTCTTGAATGAGAAAATGCCCAAAGCATCACTAATAGAGTAGCTTAGGCAGGTAGGAGCAAAGTGCGGAGGGCGAGAGCCGTGCCCCAAGTGCCCGTTTGAGCCAACACATGGATCCCACACGCTTTTGTCTTTGTAGAATTTCACAAGCTGGAGGTATTTGAATGTTTTTTGTTTAGTCGGTGCAAGAATACAGTCCAGCCCAGCAGCTACATCACACTGTCATTTAAAATATATGAAGGTTAGGGACAGGTGTCCTGAAGAACTTAAATGTATCCTTGATTCACTTGTAGCAACATGTCCCAGCAAGGTTACTCAGTCTTGAGCTAACCTGCTACAACTTAACTTTCATGTTAAGACACAGCATTATGGTGAGACACGCTGTCCTAAGAGCAATGGCATTGCCGATTTGCCTTCAGTGTGAGGTTTCAAACCTTGCCAGGCTTTTATGTAGGTTATTTCTCTGTTTCTGTGTCATTGCATGCTTGGAGCAGTAGAAGATGGACACAAAAACAGGGACAATTTTTTTTCTCTCTCTACCCGCTTCTGACCCACGCACACAACGTAGATTAGCTTGCAAGCAAAAATCATGGAGCTCGCAAATGGAAAAACTGCAGGTACCCTGTGTTTACTGTCTTTACATTCTCAGAGCTCCCTAAAGAGGGTCACAAATCCACATGAGGTTCCTAAGCACGGCATACTGCATTTGGGTCATTGGTTAGCTGAAAAGTCACGTAGAGGGAAACAGCTTCTGCTTGCCTCCGTACTGGGGGAATACCATGTGATGTATTTATTCCAGGCTCCATATGGAATAAATAGCAAACACTGATACAGATCTGCTTGGCTGTTAGAAGTTGGGAAGACATGCTGTGATGGGAGATGTGTGCTGGGATGATGGGAAATGGTGACAGCCCTTGCTAGGAAAGAGTTCTCCCTTTATGGGGAATCCACCAAGTGACCCATGATCACTGTGCTGCGGTAGCCTACAAACTCCTTTGGACTCTTGCCTGCTGGTCAGTCTGGGCTGTCACATGGTAACAAGTGAAGTTGTCCTGCCCTTGTTGTAGATAACCCACCTATAGCCAACAGAACTCAGCAGGGCTCTTGCAATGCGTGTGGAAAAGTTTGCTTGCAGGTAGGCTGTTTTCCATAGCTCTGCCAGTCTTATATACTTCATCAAGGGGCTGAAGTATGGTTGCTTTAGAGAATCTTTTGCAAAGCAGCACGTGGTTACCCCCTCTGCAGTTTGGATCTGATTTCCAGAAAGGGAGAAGGTATTCCAGAGCTTTGTTAGAAGTCAGCGTCTGTGCAACATTCATCTGAGAGAATCTTGGAAGACTGTACTAATTTCAGTTTTTCAGGAAAAGAAAGAGGGAGAGAGGGAGTTTGCACCCAGGATCATGCCTGGGAACCTGGAGGCTGTGCTAGACTTCATCTACCACTAGTAAACATATGAAAACGAGACGCCTTGCAACTGGGTCCAAGCACAGCAACCTTCTAAAAGTATCCAAAGTTAAAAGCATTTCTGATGTGCTAAACTACCGGTGACTTTAAAGGCAACATCTTGCATGCTGCCATACCAGAAAACAAACTTTTCAGGGAGGTAATGTGCTTCCTTTCTCCAACAGCAGCACAGTGTTTATGCACTTTGCGGGTCCTGTGTTACACAGACTCTTTTGCCCCGCTGTCCCTACCCGCTGTGGTCTGCTTCAGCTGTGGAAACAGGAACTGCTGAGTCAGCATGCTGATGAAACTCACACTGCTTTCACACATCTCTGGGGAGTTAGCCGCAGCAAAGAGGTTGGCAGCAACTTTATCCTGGAGAAAAAATGAGTACTTAAATTGTCTTACAATTGCCTGAAGCAATAATCTGATTTCTTAAAAACTCCCAGACTGAAGAACTGAGCTCCCAGGACCTGAGCGTGAATTGCAGGTGAATGATCACACCTGGCATACACAATGTCATGATCAAGCATTTAGAGTTCAGGGAATGTCATTTTTCTGCATGCTCTGTTGATCAGCTCAACTGTTTTACGAAGCTGAGATCCAACTGGCTGAATAGACAGAACAAGGCCATCAAGTTTAGCTCATCTGCCTAGTGAGGATGGAGAGCAGCAGCCTGTTCTGATTACAGACTCATGCAGAGGTGAAATTGCTCCCTTGGAGCTGGTACAAGGTAATGGACTTTAAAAATTCAAATAACCTCCTCAGAAGGGTCAGGTCTCCTGAACAGCACAAGTGCCAAAGGGGAAAGAGATTTTGGGGGTGACTGCATCTCTGAGAGCAAAATATCCGTGGCACAGTGGAAAGTAGCTGAAGGTCAGCTGAAGGGAGGGGAAAGGGAAAGTTCATTGCCAAATTGTTTGAAAACTGGAAAAAGAATCAGACTGAAGAAGATGGAGAAGTTCCAGAGAGCTATTCTATTAAGGACATAAACAGAGTGTTATCAACAAGCTCAAAGTGAACAAATGCAGCTTTAGTAGCAAGAAGATGGCAGTTAAAAGAGGGACAAGGTGACTACTCAGGGTACTATCACTATAAAAGCAATGCCGCCTCACCCAGAAGCCTCTGGTCTGCCTTCATTTAAATGAGGGCTGCTTACTTCAGCACTACAGTATTTGCATTTCATTAGTGTTTACACTTATTTGAGAAGTTTAACAACGACCGTGTGAGGCCTGTTTCTTGTTTTGCTTATCATGAGAGTTGTTAGTCAAAGCTCATTTTCATTTCATGATTGTTAGTCAAATTTGCCTGTTGAAGGCGATGAGGCAGCAGAGACACACTCTGGGTCGCACAAGTATCATCCAGGACCATCTCCCTGGGGCCGCTGGCGCTACTACCCCTGTACAAGAGGAGAGTTTAGTGTTAAGATCGCAGGGAGAGACTACAGTGCTGTAAATGAGAAGTCATTAGACAATATGTACTTATACATTGACAGCAAATTATCTTTGACAGTGACAGCACATTTACAACCTCCAAAGCTACTATTTTAGCAGGTGTACAGATGTACTATATTAAAAGGACAGTAACACATAAGAAAAGTAGTCTGTATGTAGGTAAGGGTACTTTCTTTCAGTAGATGGATACTGGTAACAGAGGATGTTAGTGGTACGCAAGAAAAATGTATCACAAAGGTGAGCTGGGAACAGAGAATAAAGAAGACTGTGACAGTCTGAGTTTTCAAAGCAAACAAAAAAAAAAGATGCAGATGAGCTGTCTTCTAAAGTGTGCTTATTGATGTTTGGAGGACCACTTGTTTGGAGGGTCAGAGTACAGTGCCCGGATTCTGCAGCCTGGGAAGGGAAGTTGTTAGCATTTATTTTTGCCTGGTGTCACATCTTTAGAGATGCGAGTAGTTCATCAAGACTCAGAGCAACAGGAAGGCAGAAGGTTTGCTGTGCCCATAAGACAGATCAAACTACCACAAATAAAAATTTTCAAATAAATAATTCCAAAACTTTTTCTGAGGAAGTGGAAGGAAAACACTGCGATGTGGTGGTTAGCTGTGTATGAGGAGAGCTGGAGCAGCAAGCAGGCAGGCACACGTGTGCACGCATGCACCCTGGCACACAAATAAGTGGAATTTGGAGGCCAAGATCCAGATCTGCCTTGAGGAAGCTGAACAAAGATAGTGTGGATGTTCACCATGAATCTTGTTACTTGATGTTTATTTTTAATGCTAAGATGCAACCACACGCTGCTCTAAGAGGATTGTTCTGTCCATTTCAGTGCCAGTCGCAGTCTCCCAAATTAAGTCCCAGGCACTGTTACACCGCAGCTTAGTTCATCATGAGCCAGGGAGCTGTGTGACTCCCTCCAGGGGCTGAGAGCGGAGAAGTCACACTGGAGATCAACAGAGCTGAGCAAGCACTCCATGTGTCAGCAGAGGTTTCACCCAGCATACATCCTTGGCAATCATTTACAGGGTTAATGATCATCTAGAGAGGCAAAGATTACCATCAACTAAACCCTAAGAGCTGAGCAGAGCATTAGGAGTGATCGATTGCCCCGACAAACTGTTTGCTCTGCTTAGGACTGCAGCTCACCAAAACGTTGTCCAGCAAACACTAGCAATAGTGGAAGTATTGCACAAGTGCCTAATTTTCCCTGCAGAGCGCTTCAAATCCCAGTCATCTGCAGGCATAACACATTCCTGCAGAGCGTTAACATAATACAATTTATTCTATTAAACTCACAGCAAATTATTTACAGCTGTTAGCAAAGTAGTCGTATTGGCTTGGACAACCAGCTGGGAGAGATGAGTGAGTAACTTGTATCAGTTGCCCCACCTCTCCTTATTTTTGAGAAAAAGGCATCACTACTGTGTTATTGAAACACACATAGGCTTGTTGCTTATGCTGAGCGGACTAAAATCCAAAGGTCTTTGGCCAAAAGCAGCACTACTTCGTTTTAGCCACTAGAGCGCGCTGCTGCTCAACATTTGAATAAAGTTTGGGTCATGGGTGTTGCTCGGAGGAGGTGTCCTGGCGTTTTGTCGTACGTAAGTAGCACGGAGATCCACGCATTCCCTAGGAAGGATCTTTGTGATGCTGTCTCCGGCTGTAATGCTCAAGATCTATTTCAGCAGGGCAGGAAACAGTTTTCAGGGAATAGAGAGAATTGTATTTAAGATGTCATACTGAGCATCCCCAAATTTGAAGCTGCCCCCAGATTAGTCATCACTCAAAACGGAGAGTGGAAACCAACCTTCCCGAAGCAGAACAGAATGAGTAGAGAGATTATCCTATGGGTATCGTCCTTTCCCCTCTGGCCTAAACTTTTCCCTTAGGATGCAATTGCAGAACATCTCTGTTGACAACTGAAAATCCTGAGAATTAATACATAATGAGTGTGGGGCTTCATATAATGAGTAATGTACTAAGTAAAGCTAATGCAGGCAAAAATAAGAGGGCAGTGACTGCAACAGTCACTGGGATGCCTGATGGTCACAGAGCAAGGCTCAGTGATAAAACAGGGAAAAAAGATCCTTCTCTACAAGTCCTTTACCATGGAACTAGGTAGCAGAAAATACCCGTGGGTATTTTTTACCCACTGGCTGAGGCTGGATCCTTCCCACAGTAAGGAACAGTCCCTCCTCTTTGCTGCATCAAGAGTTTCTACAGGTAGAGTCGCATATGACAGTCAGTCATTTCAGATTTATACACGAAAATCAAGTGCTTAAGCATGGAGTTTGAGATATTTCTGTCGGTTACATCTAGTGTTACAAGAGGAGTCATTTGTGACTCTGCCAACACAAAAACCACAGAGCAGATATTGAAACCAGCTTGAATGCTAGAGTTGGATACAGATTTACAGCTCAGCTGAAGCTCATTACAGTGCTATTGATTTCACTAGAATTGTATCTGTGGGTTACAAAGTCAGACAGTCTTATTAATACATTAACATTTTTAATAAATGGTGAAATGGATCAAAACCTGGCTGACAGACTTTCAGTCTACCAGCAATGCAAGCATTTCTTTTGGCAATGAAATGCCACTGAGCAGCAGCTCAGAAGTGCTAAGCATGAAGCCTTACGTTTTATTATCCCTATTCTTTCCCAGCAGGGACCAATTCCTGTCCGTGAAACTTTCGGAGGCTGGCCAGGTTTTGATGGTTAAGGTGCTTTCAGATGCTGACCAGGGTAGCAAATAGTTTCCAGTTGATGTTCATCCTTGCTGGTTTAATTCAATAAGGCGACCAGCAAACACAGCTAATGTTCCTATAATACAAACTAGCATAAATATGCCAAGAAGAAGATGATCAACCACCATCGCAACAAACTTCCATTCTTCTGCAGCCTGGGAAAGAAACAAAGGAGATGGTGAAATTTTCAGATCCATGTTTGTTATGGGCATTCTTGTAATTTACTGTCTGGAGCAACAGAAAGGCTCTTCCTTATGTTCCACTATTATTATGCAAAAAATACTAATTTCCTTCTCAAAAGCAGGTCAGTGAGTGGTTCAGCAAGCCTGAGCAACCTAAAAATGCAAGTTTCAAGACTAAACTGCTTAGAAACCTGGCAATTTGGTGAACAATTTCATCCAAAAGAAATGCTGAAAAGCTTAATTTTTACGCAAATCCTTGCTTTTGAAAGAGAGTTTAAAACACTGAAAGTAGAACACTTAGTTTGACACAACTGGCTTTTGTTTTTCCATTGGTTTTTTATTCCTATGGGATACCTAAGCAATTTCCATTAATTTAGCTCTAGTCCCTGCTTTCCATGCCTAGTATACACTCTAAGGTCTGGGAAAACCTTCTTGGTAGCTCCCTCAGTCTTTTTTCCAGTTGTGGGACACCGTGAACCACTTGCTCTACAACTGCCTTTTCACTGGATGCTTTCGGTGGGAACCCAGCACTGTAAAAGTGAGCAGAATGCAAGGTGCTAAGTGCAGCAGGGCTCAGGATTTCCACCCTGTAACTCTGCTGTCCAGGGTGACACGTACTGGCCCAAGGCACCCTCTACTTTTAGCCTTAGTTGCCCCACAAGCAGAGGCTGTTGTAATTTATCTAAAGGACACTGGTATCTGTACTGTTTTGAGGTGGCTCATAAGTGAACACAATGAAGCGGCAGCCTTCAGAAGTCACAGCCTTCAGTTTATTTGGGGAACGTGAATTTTGAACCCTGCTGGAAGTGATATCAACAGTGCCCAGATGACACAAGCAGCTGGGCTCCACTTCCGAAGGGAGGACTTGCCAGCAACCAGACACTCCTTGTAAGTCTAGGAGGAAGTGAAGCCCAGAGATGCTGAAGCCATGCCAGTCCTGCTGAGGGTAACGCTTTATCTGCAGAGAGGCATAGGAGTCACGGGGAACATGACACTACAGTCAGAGCCATTCCACATGCTCCAGGAATTTGGTCACAGGAACAAACACCTCGGTGTAAATCCTGCCCATGGGAAGGAGACACCTCCTTCTCAAGAGCGTGGGCCAAATTATTGTCCCAGAGAACTCTCTCCCTGTCTTCAGGCTAGCCTGCAGCTCAACAGAAAAAGTCTCTGATCATTTAAAGGTGAAGTACCAACACTGATTCACCAGTGCAAAAGCTGTGTGAGCTGTGATAAATGAAATAAAAGAGGGGGTTAATTGCACTGAATGTGCTAGAAGGAGGCAGAGCTAGGTTTTCCTGGGGAACACTGCCATATGGGACTCTACACGCATTTATCCTTCCTTTGGCTTGCAATGTGGAAAAAGTCAGTAATCAGAGCCGTGCATGACGCGTTTCACTTGCAGGGACTACTTGTAGCATTCAGGAATAACCCAAAACCTTATCAAAATTGGAATTATCGTTTGTAAGTTACATTTAACACTTCTGCAATAAAACTACTAGCCTTTTGGAATTCTGCTTGCTTCCCAGCTTTTCAAAAGTGATGAGAACTTGCTTGCTTGCAGGGGGGAGATGCCCAAGTGGGAGGCTGGAGGAATGTGTTTTGGAACTTGCTTACAGATCCTGAAACTGGTTTGCTACTCACAGACACTCCATCTCTATAGCTTTGCATTCTACATTTAGAAAAACATAGCACTGACACTTCCCCCCCCCCTCCCCTGCTTTTTGGGGGGCCAAGATCCAGTTGCCACCTATGACAATTATCTGTTGCTCCTTGTTGACTGCATCAAGGGGAGAAGACTACTCCCTGCTAAGCAAGCTAAACGAGGGCTTGGAGTGGTTTAGTGAGGCAGGGGTATTTTGCAAAAAAAAAAATAAAAAAAAATATGTAGCAATTTGAAAGCAAGAAGCAAATCATGCACAAAAAATGCCTTACATTACTGGCTTCTTGGTCCGATTTCATCGTTTCTGCAATATATTTGATTCCCTCTATAGCATTTCTCACATCTGGATTTTTGGTAAGTGGAGAGTAGAAGTTAACAGGTACAGAACCTGGCTTCCCAGAAATTTCAGAAATATCAATATCTTCTGCAAAAATATTTTTGTCTTGTTTATCCCTGGATGGTCGTTTCATTGTAGAGAAAAACATGATGTTTGGGATTGTGTCAATAAAGATCTGAAAACAAAGAGGGAGAAGACAACAGTTGCTGGTCTGCAGGGCTGTGCTACAGATGCAGCTGTGTACGGAACAAAGGCAAGCCTCTCCCGTCCCAGGCTGCTTCCCGCTGGATCAGCTACAGATTCCCTCTCAGAGTATGTCACAGTCCATGCCTCAGGCACACTGGGGCTTTTGTGAGCCTCGTGTCCTGGGGCAGATGGAGTCACCCACAGGCCTGTCACATGTTTTCTGCAACCCATTTCCCCCTGCCATATAGCCAACATCTACACTTGAAGGGGGGCGCGACGTCCCAGAGCATACCCCAGCTAGCGTGAGCTGATGGAGCTCTATCAGTGTAATTTGGAACATATTGCTTATGAATCTGGCTTGGGGAATGGACTACAAAGGATCTCTTTTGCCTACTTACATTTGACTTTACTATTACAAATGTTTGTTATACATGTGTATAAGGTTTACAGTATTTTCCTTTGGAATAACAGAGGTTTGCTGCCAGAGCAATTTTAGACACTGTTTGCCTGTTGAAATCTCCTTTCTGCAGGGATTGTTCGTGCTGCTGAGCGAATCTGATGTAAGCTGTAGCCTTAAAAGTATAATTAGAAATACACAGAACAATCTCCTATTCATGCCATGGTTTAATATGAACCCAGGCAGGCTTAAAAAAGGAAGAATAACTGAATGGATCCTCTTTGGTACCGTCTCCCTAGCAAAGAACTTTGACGACAGGCATCCTATTTTTTTGTACATTTTGCGGTTACGGTTTAGACCAGGATCTAGCAAGGATCTCCCTGCTTCTGAATGTCTGCAGAACAACTGTATTTCCTGGAAAAGTAGAGAGTTTATAGCTTTTGCTAATCTGCGTTTTGCAAAATGGGGCGCTGAACACGGGTACCCCCAGCGGCCTCGGCGCTCTGCGCTCAGGCAGGCTGGTGAACTCGGCCACTGGCAGGCAGCAGTGCTCTGCGGTCGGGTGGAGAATTAGACCAGGAAATGTAATCTGAGCTGAGCTGGACATTTTCTTCTCCCTGTACCTTGAGCTGCCCGTGTTTTGCCTCATCTGTCCCCTGCAAGACTCTACCCCAGTAGTCAATTTTGTGACTTAAAGGAGCGCTTTAGCAGTCTTGCTGACTTTATGCTTAGCTAAGTAGTAAACACTGGCTCTTGCGGCTAGAGAGATTTAACATGATGCATTTACTTCCTCTATTCCTGTTGACTTTTATTAGAAAACCTGTCAATAAAATATGGAGTGCTCAGTGAAAACCAGGAAACATGCAAAGCCCTAGAGCTTACCTTCCTGACCCAGGGCGGCATGGTGTGAGTGCTTGGGGAGCGGTGGTGGGTGTTGATGACGATGACCGTGATGATGATTGAAGCGATGACAAACACCATTGTAAACAACATGTATTTGCCTATCAGAGGCACTGCACTGGAGGTGGAGGGAATCAGCTCCACAATGACCAGAAGGAACACAGTCAAAGACAGCAGGACAGAGATGCTGAGTGTCATTTTCTCACCTGTCATGCAAAAAAACCCAACCACCAAACCAAACTAAAACTGAACAAAAAAATCATCGTTGCTCTTATCATTCAGTACAGAGCATATTTATTTGAGAAGATAGGATGTGGACAATGACTATACACATAAACATGTGTGTGTGCATCTGGAGTGCTGTCATCTCTCCCTGCATTCATAGCAGTAACTAGGCTGGCCAAACCTGAGCGCCTAACATAGCATCAGCTCCAGCATTAAGGTGGGAATCACCAAGATGTGACTGGGCTGAGGTACGGGTGATGGATACGGAAAGCTCCCTTGCCAGGAGCACTGTATCGGCTGTGCATTTTGAATGATGAAGTACGGGCACCTGGTTAATGATTGCTCCACAGGCTCCTGAGGGTTTGCTCGCCTTACTTTCTGGCCGGCTCATGCTGGGCTGAGTGGGCAGACAGAAATCACATCTGACACCAGAGGTCAGCCGCTATTTGAGATTTTTCTGTATGTAGGATGTCAAAAATGAATGATAAACCATGATTCACACATCTTTTTTCTACCCAGTTCAAATTTATAGAAAGTTTTCCATTGAAAAAAAACAAATACAACATAGAAGGGACTTCATGAAACGAAGCAGTAAAAGAAGCTGACACAGGGTGAAATGAATGAAGCAGGAGAAATGGTTGCAAGGAGCAAGAGCTGCTCAGCAGGGACAAAGGAGGCCAGAGTAGGCCAGGATTACTCTTCGTGTCACACAATGTAATTAATGTGCATTAACAGATAAAAAGCTCTCTGCTCGAACACAGGGCAGAAGGGCCTCAGTCACCCCTGTGTGCTCACTTACTACGTGTTGTACTAACACACTAAATACCTATGGCAAAACTTAAAAATCAGCCAGCTAAATCTTTGTTTTGAAGAAGTTAACTGGATAGTTAATCAGTGATTTCTGTGGCAAATCAGCCCAATTTATTTATATCAATAGTTCCAGCTTTCAGCGCTTTCCCTTTATTTGTGGAATTTTTTGAGCCATTATTTGGAGCTGAAATGTCCAGTTTTAGTAAGCGCTGCCCTTCAGGTTGGCTGGTGGTTTCAAATACTGAGAATTTCTCAGAAACTTGTTAAGAAGCAATTTCTATGGCAGTAGAATGAATAAATTTACATACCTGAATCTGTGGGTAGGTAAAAAACTAACCCAGTTAAAAAGGAGAAGAGCAGGCAGGGAATGATGACATTCACGATGAAGTAGAGAGGCAGGCGCTGCATGAGGAAGTGGTAGGTGATATCCAGGTATGGGGTGTCAGGGCAGCAGGCGTAGTAGACCCAGTGCTTCCAGCCGCGGTAGTCCTTCATCACCCACTCCCCACTCTCCATGAAGTTACTCAGATCTGGCCGATCACTCTCCTGACAGCAAAAAAAAATGCGACTTCTTAATTTGAGATGTTCTGAACAACTTCAAAACTTGGCAGTGGCTCGGGAACAGGATTCAAAATAACTTAGGCACTTCATGTATTTTTGTGAGCAAACCACTCTTGTTTATGTTATTTTGCCTCAGAATCTCATCCTCTACATGGCATTCAACTAAACATTTTATACTATCAGTCAGGGATAGTCAAATAAAGAGGAAGACTGACTAAATATTTACAGACAAAAGACATACCTGAGGGGACAGGGAAAGAGTCCTTGGAAACAGAAAGTCATGAGCAGAGAAAAAGTACACACACACATACAAAAAAAAAAAAAAAAAAAAAAAGCAAACAAAAAAAACCCCAGCCGAAAGCAGAACAGGCAGCACCATAAGGAGTGATGTGAAGCTGTCAGGGGATAGGCAGGTAGGAGGCTGCTAGGGCACAGCAATTACACGTATGTAGAATTTTAGAAGCCAAACCAGGAAATTTTGTGCTAGATCTACAAATAAGGCTTTTATACTTCACAGGTAGGGCCTGCTTGATTTTCAGTCACAACAAGGTTATATTCCACTCTAAATCCGAGATTTCCCTGAAAACATATCCAGGTTTTACTGCTTTTCTCAATTACAAACTCTTTGCTTACCGGGTTAATAACAACCATTGTACCATCATACGTCCAAGTTCCCAACTTCATACTGCAGTTCTGCTGGTCAAAGGGGAAGTGCGTGACTATAATTTCACAGTAACTTTTAAAAATAGCTGGTGGTGTCCAGGTGATCAGGCCCGTGTGCTCCAGAAGGACTTTGGTGTATTTAACAATGGCAAAATCACCATCTGCGCTGCAGAAGGAATGAGGACATTAACAGCAATATGGATTTCTCTGGCTGCGGATCAGCTGGTCCCCCCAGTGCCATCATACCTGCTCCTGGAGAAGCTTGCTCTGAGGCACGCTACCCGCCAGCGTGGTGCCCAGGGCAGAGCCATCCCCCCCTCCCAGGCAACCGGCACCCCTTACTTGTTGTAAAGAACAAGGTCTGGCCGCCAGATATCGTCTGAGGGAATGCGGATTTTTTTCACGCCACCATAGTCATCTGGATTCCACTTGAGGTTGACGTCTGTCCATTGCTAAAGAAGGAGGATTTCAGCCACTGAGAGCCTCTTCCCTTGCTTCTGGGGGTAGTTTTGGTACTTCCTAGAAACATGCACCTCCCTTGCTTTGGGACATACAGGTAAGCGTAAACATACACTAGTGGGACCCCCAGCCAATTTTTTTTACATTGACCTAAACTTTGGTTTAAGAAGATTGTTTAAAAAAAAAAAGAAATATATATAGAAAATAAGTATACCAGAAGTCTACTATCTGAAATACAATGCATAATGCTTTTTCTAAGACTCTTAGAGTTTAGCGCATTTTGTTCTTGAGACTCCAGAAAGAAGAAAGGCTCTGATAGCTGATCTGCCTGTCCAAGCTGCCCCTGAAAGTATGACAGAGTAATTAATTCCTGTGTCCAATGCATGTATTTGACTTGGATGAAACGGTTGGCAATATTTAGAATTACCTGTTTGAGGCGTACGTTGGTTGTCACAATCTGATTTACTTCATCCTTTAAAAAAAAAGAAAAAAGAAAAGGCAGTAGCAGTAAAAATCAGGATTAAAGGAAAAAAATCCTTTCCTTAGAAAAGTGACACCATTTGACATTATCATGTGAGTCAGAGGTTCAACATGTACCACGTGTTCATACCGTACCACACTAATAAGCTGAATGAGCTGCAGCCCGACAGTGACGACGACAGCGTCACGATGGTCCTCCACTGGGCGCACCACCTTGTTGTAGTCCCTGAACAAGTCCTCGACGAGGCGAGTCTCGTGTTCATAGCACAGGGCCAGCCCAGCTGTAGAACAGCAGGGTGGGATCAGTGAGATGGGACAGGGAACAGGCTACAGCACCCTCAGCCCGCGGTGGGCATGAAGGAGATACTGTCAACAGCAGCTGCTGGTGGTGGGCTGACGCAGAGTCCTCTGTGACTCCTCATTTCAGGCGTGCACCCTGTGCATTGCAAACACCGTCAGCGGGGATAACTACCTGTCTGATCTGGAGGTCAGCTTAGGAGTAAGGCAAAACAGCCTCCAACCAGGGGATGAATGAAAAAAAATCACCATGATTGTGGACATCAGTCTGAGCATTAAGAATCTCCTCCAGGCTTTCCTGACCCGCGACTGTGCTTACATGCAATACTTGTGGACAGTTAAGCGCAGAGAATACCCATAATCAGGGATTTCGAATGTCTTCTCCACCTTCAGTTCCATGGACTTGCCTGTAACAGCAACATTAAAGGACAGGGCCAGGCACAACCGTCACTCAGGTGAAGGCACTGTCCAGACTCCTTGCATCTCAAGTCTAAGCAGAGCAAGAGCTCCTTTCCACAACGAGAGTTGCTCAGGTTGTGCTTGTGATGAGAGAGAAAGAAACCATTCACAATGTGGTCTGTCGGGGTGTCACCCCAGCCAGCAACACAGCCGCTTGCTCGCTCACCCTGCCAGTGGGATGGGGAGGAGAATCGAAAAAGGTAAAACCCATGGGTTGAGACAAGAACAGTTTAATAATTGAAGTAAAATATAGTCCTGCTACTATTACTACTGATAATAAATGTAATGAAAAGTGAGACAGCAAAAAGAGAAAGAGAGATAAAACTCAAGGAAAAAACCCTAAAAGAAGTGGTGTACAACACTGTTGCTCACCACCTGCTGACTGATGCCCAGCCAGTACCCGAGCAGTGATCTACCCCACCCTGGCCAACCGCTCCCCCACCCCCCATTTATATACTGAGCATGACGTCCCATGGTGTGGAATATCCCTTTGGCCGGTTCAGGTCAGCTGTCCTGGTTGTGTGTGTCATCGTCGTCGTCCCCCCGCCCCGCCCCCCCCCAATTTCTTGTGCCCCTCCAGCCCTCTCGCTGGCAGGCCCTGAGAAACTGAAAAGTGCTTTGACTTGGTATGAACATCACTTAGCAACAACTAAAACATCAGTGTGTTACCAACATTATTCCCATACTAAATCCAGACCACAGCACTACACTTGCTACTAGGAAGAAAATTAACTCTATCCCAGCTGAAACCAGGACAGGTCTCCTATTTCCCTCTCCTCAGGGAAGGTCTTAACCTGTCCCTGGAGAGCTCTGCCCACAGGCTGCTCAGGGTGACACACCAGTGCTCTGCAGAAGAGCCCCTGTAAGAACAACACGAGTGAAAATGGCAGGTGGCAGCTTTGTTTCGGCGCAGCTTTAGCAGCATGTATGTGTGGCATTGTGCTCCCAAGGGGCGAGGGCTCAGATTCCCATCTCACAGAAAAAACACGTTTCCAGATAGCCTGTTGCAGAATAAGCAGGCACATGTGTGCTCAGACTGTAGCCGCTTCACTGTTACAGGGGAGTAAAGCAAATGGAAGGGGGACTTGCGGATGTTTTTGTACATACCCCCCCTTGAAGGTAATGAAAGGGAACAGAACAGCTGAGCCTCGCTGCAAGCATTTTTGGCAGATCCCATCCTTGCCTTCCCCTCTCTCAATTTGGACCCTGGGCCATTGAAGGCAACAAGAGTTTTGCTGCCGACTCCAACCTCAGCCAGCATTTCCCCTTGTTTCCTAATTGACTTTTCATCAGCTCCTTTTATACAGTTAAGCTTCTCAAGTTGCCAAGGGTTCTGTCTTGGCCTTCTCCTGCCATGAGATGACACTGAAAGACGGGGTTGCCATTGAGGAAAGCTGCCACAGGCAAGCACTACTTACTGCCCCTGCCAGGAGGCTGGGCTGTGGTGGGCAGGAGTTGTCTTTCAATTTTTAGGTTATGATCACAGCATCATGTCTAAGTCAAGCTCTTTGCCATGCTTTATTAATGCAATTAAAATCTTTCACATTGCTGCCTTCTGGAGTGGCTTGGTAGGAATTTAGTATACTGCTTGAATTTTGTGGAAAGTTTTTAGGATCACAGAATACTTATTCTTTTAAGAGACACTTTAAAAAAAAATTATCCTGGTACAACACATACAGTTGCAAATCAATTCTGCTTCCCTGTCAGTAGTACTACAACCTAATGACATTTCTGGTAATGAATTTTGACATTTCAAGTCATCTTCACTAGATTCTTCCACACATTCTGAAATACATGTAGCACTAGAGTAAATGGGACCATAGCAAAACAATGACACAAAGAAAAAACATTTAAACACAAAAACTTCTCGCTTCAGAGTATCTGGTGTCTGAAAATACAAACATCTGAGCTGTTACCAACACACTCCAAAGCTCTCATTTAAATGATGCGTTCATAAAACCTTACCAGTAGGACAGGCTTCTCCCAGAACACACATTCGCACATACCAATGTACACGCAAAGCCCTGGTCCTGCACACTCAGGAAGGAGCCGAAACCCGTTCAAGGCAACAGCTGGAACACCTTTACCTGCGGAGATGAGGAGGAGTACACAATGGACCTTCGTCATCCCGGCTCCCTCTTGCTGCAGTCATACAGACAGAGGCACACGCAAAGCGCCTTTAAGGTCTCTTCAGAGGAGGGCTGTCCTGCCTCCCGCCAGGGTGCTGGCGCAATATAACCTCCGAGGTATTGGCTTACAGCACCTGTTTTTGGGAAGGACAGCTGAGGGCTGCCACACCACCCGCTCGGAAAGAGGAGCACAATGTGTTTCACCAGTCAAGTATCTTCTGCAGTTTACAGAAGGTCATTTTTTCTAAGTGGCAATGTGATCTGTGACTTAATAAACAAATGAATATATAAATAAAGATAAGAAAGAATTATCTGTAGAGTAACAGAATATCTTGGTGATGTCTTAGAAAATTCCTGAGCTGGAGACCCAAAGCTGCACATCACCTTTTGCGATCACAGCAACTTACCAGATCTGGGATTTTGTTTCTCCAAGGGAAAACAGATTGCAGTCATTTATTTCTGATGCACCCTCATCAGCGTACAGGCTGTGTGCTGGGATGAGACCAGTTCCTCTGCTCCACAGAGAGATGACAAATCTTTGAAGAATTGAACAAATACATTCAATTTTCAGAAGGTACTCTGTAGAGTCCCCCCCTTGAAAGCTGTTAACTAACCTAAGTAACCTGAAGTAAGAGGGCAAACCCTCCCATGGATACCTATAGACTTATTGAACTGTGAAAGGCAAATATGACTGGTTTCTATAGTAGGGCAGATCCAGTGGATTCCTTCAGGGCATGCTAGTGCTTGCTCATTATTGTCAGAAATCACCTGGAAGAGGGGTAAGAAGTGAGGTATCTGGTAATAAGTCAGCTCTTCAGGCTAGAAGAATTATATATATATATATATACATATATATATATATAATATATGTATGATGACCTCCTCTGAACTTACCAGTATCACTCAGGAACAAAATCTTGAGATAGTTCCATGAAGCGCTCCACAGCATACGAAAAGCAAGTCCATCAGTTCCTAGGGAAGGAGATGAAGTAAACAGGAAAGATGCCACTATAAATCCACGGTGCCCTGAGTGCTCTTTGCAGTTCTGGTACTCTGGTTTCATAAGGAGACTTGGAAAAGGCCCAGGAGAAAGAGAACAATGACATCCACGGTACAAACTGGCTTCCATACCTGGAACAGATAGATAGTACGAACCTTCAGTCTAGAAGAGAAGCCAGAGAGAGAAAGAGCTTTGGTAGGGTCTGTAAAATCCAAATGGTCTGCAGAAGGTAGATTTGGATTCACTCTCTGTCCCAGTGCAATAAAGGAGAGGGCACTGAGGGAAATCTACAGCTGGCAACCTTAGCCAAGACACTCCTTCCCACAGTATGGCTGCAGTGGAACTCAGTGCCATGGGACTGTCTGGTTGCTCGAAGTTTATGTGTATTCAGAAAAAAATAGTTTGATAAATTAATTTTATGCTGTTAAATACATTTTAAAAAAAACCAAACCAAGAAGTCTGTCATAGAAGTCCCAGAGTCACAAGTCACAGGAGGCTGGGCAGTGTCCTGGGGAAATATTGCCTAATGCTTGAGCTGTTCTTGCACTTTTCCCTAGGCACCTGCTGTGTAGAGACAGGACATTGCATTAGGTGCCACAACCATTCTTACACGCTGTTCCAAATTTCCTTTTCCAGAAAACATTCCCCACAAAAATCTTTCTCAGCTTTGCCTCTGGGTGACACAAGATGTGCTTTCAGTTTCTTCTGGATACCCTTTGTGCTGTCTGCCAGCTGGTTTGGTGTTTCACGCTGGATGCCTTTACTATTATTTTAATTTATTTTTTTATTAAATGACTCCCCCTCACCCAGCCCCCTCCACTAACTCAGCATTCAGGCTCTGCATTTACATTTATCCTCCAGTAAAAACCGTCCACCTACATAGTCCTGGCCTTGTTCCTGACCTGTGCCTGGGCCAGCAGCTCCCATTGTCACAGCTATCTTATTTCAAACAGGCGGCTGGCTGCTTCCAGCCTTCATCCCCGGCTGGGCAGCTGCTGTCACCAGCAGAGATACAATTGCACGGAGGCACTGCAGGAATGCTGGCGATGCCCCTCCGGATCCTCTCGGGGTCTCTCAAAGCATTCCTGCCTACCCAAGGCAGGGCTGCCAGGTCTGCTCCAAAACAGATGGAGGAGAGTGTTACCATGCTCTTTGGCAGATTATAGTTTTTGGCAAACGTATATTTCTGTTCGTCCCCCCCACCCCTCAAAAAAAGGTGTAGCTGCTCGGAATTGGCAGTATGCAGACTCTGTAGGAGCCCCAGCAAGCATGCGGCCTCAGAAACACGTTCCTCCTCCTGCAGCTGAGCTGACCGGAGAACAGCCCCCCGGAGCGGGAGCAGCCCCCCGCGCCGGCTGGAAGCCAGAGCCCACGCCGGAGGAGGCAGCGGCAGGTATTTGGAGAAGGCCTTTGGGAACTGACAGCCTGGCTGCAAGGAATGTTCGCTGGCAGAGACACAAGACTGTTTCCCTTCCCCAAAAATCAAGGCAACCTGAGCTCCTGCGGTTAAAAATGGACAGAGGAGTGAATGCTGCTTGTTGTTAGCAGGGGAACGTGACCTGTCGTGACCGAGGTGAAAAAGCAAGCGGAGGGGACGAGCTATAGCGAGTGCCTGAATTTGATCCCTTGCTAAGAAGGGTTGGCTGGGGTTTTTTTTGCCTTCAGGGTATTCAGAGATTTTTTTGACAAATTTTTTATTCCCACACAGAAAAACCCTTGTCATGTCTTTCTCGACTACAAGCTTTCTGGCTTGGTCTGTGAGGCCCCTCCCAGACCTCAGACAAACTCCCTGCCCACTGTGCTCATGGCAGACCAGTCTCATTCATATGGATTGGGAAGAAGCAGAACTCACTGCCTGCTGAACTTCAGGCATCGTTCCTTCCATTCACGCACGTACTGGGAACGAGCGCTGCGTGGGCTTCTGCCCGCCCCAGCCTGAAAGGAGTCAGCAGTGAACAAGTACTGCTGCAGGTAAGTCTCTTTGGCAGGGTGATATCATACAGACACGTTACAAGCGAGCAGAATACCTAATGCTTTTGGCAGAGTAAGGAATACTAGATTTGCACCGAAATCTTTGTCGCAGAGTTGCATGCATCGATGCCAATGCTCGACTCCAAAAAGCGGGAGGCTCCAGCGGCTGCAGGGGGGAAGCAGAAGTGAAATAAAAAAAAAAAAAAAAAAAAAAGAAGAGGGGAAAGGAAGATTTTTCGTCGGTGAAATTAAGGGCTTAAAAGCTGAAAAGCGGTATCAGCTTTCACGTGGGGTTTTCAGCGGGCGGCTGGCGGCGCGTTGTGTCCGGCCGGCCGACGGGAAGCGCGGGGGCCAGCGCAGCTCCACTCGTCGCCACCAGGTGGCGCCCGGCGGCCACCGGCGCCAGGGCGGAACGGGGCAGTCGGTGCTCCCGAGCACTCCGGGAGCCGGCGGCAGCCTTGAGGGGCGAACGGGCTGCGCCTGCCCTGCGTATTCCCGTGCTCGACGGAACGTGCCGAACATCGACACACACGCTAGCGCGCACTGGCAGGTGGGGTTTAATTCCACAAACCAAGAAATTCAGAGCTGCGGTGTTCCACGCCGAGACACACCTCAGCCATCCTGCAGATGTGTTTTATCCCCATGGATGTTTGTAGCAGATTTATTTGCTGCATATCTTTCCTTTGGTTTCTGTTACACAGGCCAAAGGAATTAAAAATGACAAAACCTCATTCAAAAGCGGTGAGCTTAACCTCTGCGGTTACAGAGCTCACACCGTGGCATAGAGGTGGTGCACATTTATCTAACCAGGAGGATGCTTCCGAAAAAAAGGACCCGAGTCTGGAAAGGAAGAGAAGGGCAATGAAAAAGGCCCACAGTCAAACAAAGAAACCACAAGCCAAAATACACAGATCAGCGGCACACGCTACTGCAGGTGAGGGAAAACATGGCTCCTCTTTAAACCAGCATCAGCCCCCACAGCCACGCTGCTCAGACGAAAATAACACTGGCAAGGGAGACTCATTTACCCAGCTCGAGCAAGGCAGGCACAGCAGTGAGAACAGGGACTGGCAGTAACTGCAGACACAGTCGGGTGCAATGACAGGCACAAGCTGACTGGTCGCAAAGTGTCAGAGGAATTGGTAAGAAAGCTGCAGCTTCACATTGCCTTTCTGTTACAGAAACTCTGGGAAACCGGTCCTGGAGCTGGACAAAGCTGCTAAATAAAGCAGTGGTAAATCCCAGCTATCATCCCTGACAGGGTTGCTCCTAGGGCTCCTATCTGGGTGCTTCGGCGTAGCTCTGGGACCTGGGTGAGTCATGCTGGAGAGCCAAACAAGACGACGAGAGGACAAGTCCATTAGATGTGAGGTTTGCTCTGCCTTGCTCCTGTGTGCTGCTCAGTCAGCACAGCATTTGCGTGAGCCGTGCTAGAGTGGCGAGGACAGCAAAGGAACAGCTCTGCTCATCCACCCTCTCACAAAGACTTTCTTGCACAGCAGGACTCCTCAGATACTCTGCTTCTGTGGTCAGGAAAATCTCACTCATACTCCACAGAAAAACAGAAAGCACAAAAGTCTGGCAGCTGACAGTAAAACTGGGCAGGGAGGGCAGCCCAGGTGTCAAAGCCACATCCTGACAGTGGAGAGACATCCAAGGCAAAGTTTAAACAAGCATTGGGCACCTGAATGCTCTCCTGGAATTGTGTGTCTCTGGAGATGGCATTATACCACCATAATATATTTTGGGTACATATTCTGATGCTGATTTGCTTTTGTAAGTATATAGCCAAGTTACTATCAGTGCAGAAAGTAGAGCCTGGCATTGCCCGACTTCTGGAAATGCACGCATATTGTATCATACCCCTACTCCGTTTCATACAGTGGCTTTCATGAGTAGGACCACAGACAGCATTTAGCCTGAAGCTTATCTCTAGAAGTTCACATTTACATGTTTAGATATACATATCAGTTTTTAAATGCAGATGGTTCTCCATTGGAGTAACTGCAGTGCAGACTATTCAAATTCAGCTTTACAGAAAAGCAAGCTGCTTGTTCAGCTTCTATGAGGTCTGACACATTTTGGCCAGTATTCTGTAATTCAAAGGTTTCCTGAAGACATTTTGAGGGGAGCTCTACTACGTAGCCAGTTGAAAGAAGAACTGGCAATGTGGGAAGTATGTTTTATTGCCTAAAAGCTGCTGCATTGGTTAGCTGCTTCTCTTATCCAGTTCACAGCAGAGGAAAAAAAGATAAAAATCACATTTTAGCTCTTAACTGACACAGGCTCTTCTCCAATTGCTGTCCCATAAGGATACAATTGACTACAACCTTTTTGCAATGTCATCACTCCCAAATACAAAAGCAATTAACTCCTGCAACATCACGGCACATTCCCCATGTAGCCCCGGCTACAGGATGAGAGCACAAGCATCCATCCAGATGTCATCTGCTTCCCCTGCAGCACCCACATCGCGGTGAGAGGCAGGTGCGCCAAAGCATCCCACATCACACCTGTGGCAAGTGCACTTGCGATAAACTTTTGTGATCCTGAGAATACCTCCATAACCCTGTGAGAGCCCCGGCATGCCTAGCTTTGAGATGCAGATTCTTTCATTGCTGGTATTAACTGGATAAACAGGCAGAAACAAGTTCATTTTGTTTTTAATTCTCCAAGTAGGCTGGGTGGCAGAGCACTCTCTCCCTTCGCACACAGTGCTTCCCCTCCCTAAGCCCTTGCTGAACCCAGAAACACCTAACAGATCTCTGCAAAATATCCCTCTCACCTAGCGCTGCAGTGGTTGCCTTTAAAAAGTCAACATTTACCCCACTGTGCTATCTGAGCCATCGCAGCGTTTTAAAGCAGGAAACGCCATCCTCTACCCGTGCTGTCCATTAGCTCCCAGGGACGGGTTTCTGCTCCTGCACATGACACACTTGGATTTGTTGATGTGTGCTTTACCTGGGACTGACCTCATGCCAAAATACACATTTTTATTGCTTGCATTGGGATCTTTGCCAGCACACACACAACATTTTGTTGGTAATTAGTGGAAAATACCGACTTCTGTCATTCCTGGTGTGTAGCTGTCACCTGTCACACAACATTTATTTTGCCTCCTTGGCAGGCTGCAAGATTTTTCCACATTCCTCTTGCTCTGGACAACAGGGAACTTACAAGCTTGTGTTTATAACCGATAAAACAGAAAAACAAAAACTTGCCCTCAAGAAACACCTTCAAAGTGCTAACTGAAGTATTTAACCCCCACTTTTGGGGTACATTTTTCAGTGCGTGGTGGCTCTGGGTTCCCGCAGGAGGGCTGGGGGTCGCAGCAGCAAGGCATGTTTGGGTGGGCCAGAAGTCAGGAGGGGTTTCCCACTCCTCCGACAGCCCACGCCAGCTTCGTACTCGGGGTTGCACATGAAGCCAAATTCCAGATTTCCCTACTCACCAATATTTGGGATTTGACAGGAGTTGAAAACACCAGACTCAAGGCAGTTGGGGGAATATCTTGGTAATCACACAGCACAGCAAGGGGAGCAATGTAAGCATAACACAAGCAGTGCAGGAGCAAAAGCATACCAGTGACAGCCGTGCACCAGAAACCGGCATTGAAACAGAAAGCAGAGCTCCAGCTTAATGATTAGGAAAGGCTAGTTCTCCGATTAGCCTAATTTTGAAATTCATCCTCCTAGCACACAAAGGCCCGTCTACACTAACCTGTCACACAGCCCTTGAGCCTGCATTGTGCTTTCGAGCAAACAGTCTGCGTTCACCTGTAAAAGCTCACCGTTGGCTGAAGTGCAGCATGGCGAGTGGCTCTGTGGTGCCTTTTGTGTCCAGAAGACGTGTGTCATTCTGTACAGCATCCAGCCAACCCATACTGCCTTCGTTAAGAAACAAGAGAATACTCCATGTGACCATTTTCCTTGGTCAGTTTTCCTGGCTACTTTAGGTAATCAATTCTGAAAACGTTAAGATATTTTTCCTTCATTTTTCTGTGCCCCTGTGCACTTGCAGGTCACTGGTGAGGTACTGGAATGGGTGTTAGGAGTGATGCTACACTGACTGTTGGCTCTCCAGGGAAGTTATCACAGCAGCAAGAGCCTCATTTCTCTGACTGCTTCTGGTGTACTCCCATTCAGTGTAATGAGGAAAAAAAAGAAAAAAATAAATAAAAATCAACATGTCACTTTTTGGTACACAGACCATTGATGCCATCCAGTGGAGATCAGCTGAAAGATGATAACATTTGCACTCCTAGGTTCTTAAAATCTCTAATATAAGCAGACTAAAAAGAACCAAAGAAATGAAGAAGGAGGTCTGGGCCATTTAATTCTTTTTATGATGCAGAGGACACAATTTTCGTGTGCACTGCAAACATCCACCAGCAGACAGATTAGCTACCTTCCATCCCATCACAAACTTAACGTACCTGCAAGAAGTGGGCAATAGGGTGGGATGCCCCGCTGAACCACGCTGGCCTCTTTCAGGCCATTAAGGGAGAAGGCAATGAAGATGCCAGTACACCCGCGCCGCTTCTGATCCCCACCTACCAGCAGTGACGGTCACTTGGGCAGCTCTCAGCCAGCGCTGTCGGGTGAAGCAAAGTGTTTGGTTCCTTCTACCTTTGGGAGCACGTTTGCCTCTTCAGCTGTGGAACTGAAAGGAGACTGACTGGAGCCCAGGGAAGCGTTGCGGGGGTGGGATGTTGGTAGGTCAAAGCTCACCGTTTAAGTTACTCATAACAGGAGAGCTGGGTGTAGGTGCCCTGGCAGATGCGTTTTCTGTTCTTATCCGACACTATTAGCAAACTGACATGACAGCTTAGGAGTGAGGCTAACCCTGATGCCAGAGCTGCAGGTGGAAGAGGAAACATTAGTGGGGGTTTTCCTCCCACCAGCGCAAGAGAAGGAGAGTGTCAGATCCCTCCTAAGGCCGGGAGAGATTTCCAGCCCAAGGATGGATGCAGACCATGGAACAAGCCACGCTTCCCAGGCAGTACCTCCAACTCCTTCTTTAGTCTCCTGCACTGCCAATATCCTCACCAGGCAATGCCAAGTCGCTGCTTTGCTGTAACTTCAGACCAGACCTTCCCGACTTATATTACAGAGAGAGAACTTCAAAGCCAGCCATGGGCAGACAACAACTCTTCCTCTAATGAGAGGGCATGAAGGAGCTGTAGAGACTCAGCATTGCACCATATTTGAAATGATTAAGAATGGTGAGCATCTGGGCTGCCACACAGGACTACTGTTTGGGGTTTTTTAACAAGATTGAAAACAAAACGTATCCACTGTATTGTAACGCAATTGGAAATGATGCCTTTTCTCTGAAGGGCAAGATAACGTGTGGGTTGGGGAACTACTTCCAGAACTTCAGTTTTCTGTGAGAATGTGATTTGGCAGTGCAACTCACCTAGGGAACAGCCTGCGACAGATGCTTCGACTCCTCCACATGTACTTGCTTATTGGCCTCTGCCTACTTTTAGTAAAGGTGCTCAGATGGGCTTTGAGCCTCTTTTTTGTGGGGTATCCTGTGCTGCATCACATTGGTGGTGTCTAACCCACCTTGCAGCAATCTCAGTGTACCTGAATTCCAGTAGTTTACTGGAAGATGTCATGTGAGAGTTATTACATGGTGCAAACAACCTATGTCCAGCATCATGATGCTGGAACACATGAAAGCAATTAAAAAATTAAAAAAGCAATTAAAGGAATCTCTCACCTCCCCCTTTTTGAGAACAGAGTAGGTGCTGGAGATGAGCAGTGAGCAACAGCATCGTGTTGTGCCAAGTGCTTCTTGGTTTAGTAAGTGATCTTTCAAATAAGCTTTAGGAAACATCACCTTATAAATATTAACCTATAAAATAAGTACTTTTAACACTTTAGACAATCCTATTTGTATAACTGACACAGTTAGTAATAAGGCATGAAAAAAAAAAAGAGGCAAAGAGAAAAATCTTAGCATTCAAACTCTAGGCTTTATAGCAAGAAACAAAAATTACAGGCAACGTAGTGCTTGAAAATGAATCCTGGTTGGCTGCCAAATGTATTTTTCAAAACAATGCCTAGTTGCCTCAGGAAATACATTAATCAAAGCCTCCCAGAGGCCTAAGAACTGTTTTCTCCAATCCACTGTGGCAAAACAGCGATAAAGACCTGAATAATACAAAGAGCTACATATGTCTTCAAGATGAAATATTTACATGAGAAATAGGAAAGGATACCTAACTAAAAGCCCTTTAAAAAATATCTCAGGCAGCTTATTGACATCACTCTCAGGAGAGATCAAATCAGAAAAAATGGTACTCTGACCATGAAACCAGCAACAGACTTTAGAGAAGTTCATGAATCATGCTGTCCAAACTGAGATACAGAAGGTGGCATCAAGAAGAGTACCTCTGTGGTGTGGCCCAGATCACGCAGAGAGCGAATCAGGCCAGTGTAAAGAAATGATCAGTATATGCAAGGGCTCTGGAGAACAGTACAACCTGAAATGCCCACGACCAGAGGCAGAGCGTGCTGAAGAACTGAAGAAGAGTTGGATCACTTGATGCGTATGTAAGGCTTCCCCCTCTCGGCACATCAGCCCAGGGTGCTCAGACTCTGTTGCAGGCAGAGCTCACAGCGCTAACCAGCCCCGTGCTGCAGAGAGGGGACCTGGGGAGATGTGCTGGAGGTGCAGGAGCGAGCCCCACACTCAGCTTCTCACGCCCTGCCCTCAGGCACACGTCCTCGTCTGCTGCCATTTACTGGCACTCTTGCTAGCATGTGACCAAAGCCAAAGGCACTCCTGCCTTACATGGGTTGCTCAGCAATCGCTTTACTCCACCACGCATTTCCTAACCCTCCTTCTCCTGCACTACATAAGCTTCCCAGGGCTGATGTGCAGTTGCTAAGCAGTAATTTTGCATGACTAAAAAAGAAATCCGTGATTGCTAGGTTCACTAAATGTTTTTTTCCCCGTATTGCAATGTAATTATAACAACGAAAACATTGCAGAACATTCATCAGCATGCAAAAATTAGGTCAGGAACAGAATGAGTATATCATAGATGCCTTTCAGAAGCCTTTACTTCTTCCTTTGCCATTGGAGGGGAAAGGGCAGGAAAAATTTGGTATTGCATAAAATCATAAATAACAGGGTTTTCCATCCTGTCAGCTAGTCTGGCATAAACGGAAGTTGCCTTCGGAGACAAGCATGCAGCTTGCTTCCCTTATCCCAGAGCTCTCCAAAAGCCTGTGTATGGCCTCAACAGGCAGCACTTTTCCCTCTGCCCTGCGCTCCAAAATGGGAACAGCGACACATCCCTCCGGCAGGGAGCTGGAGGCAGACGCGGCCCCCATCCAGGGAAGGAGCCCTGCCACCAGGCGAGGGACATGGGGAGCACGTGCTGCTCTCCCGAGGGGTGTCCCACGTGCCACGCGTAGCAAGTCCAACGCGCCACACAGATGCCAGGCTGCTGCACATCACTGCGGGTCTCCCGGCAAGGGGGCCTGGACCAAGGGGCTCCTTGCCCAGCCTGTCTCCACCCAGGACATCTTTTGCACTGAGCTACAGAGGCTTGGCCTGGCTGATAAGAGGTCAGGTAACCCTGTGCTACACCACTGGGCCAATTCACTGCTGGGACATTCCTGAAATTGCTGCAAGATTTTTTTGCCTTTTTTCCTTTTCATCCTAAAGCTCCTAATTATGCCTCCAAGCACTGTCCTAAATAGTTTTTTTCCCCAAGAGCTGTGATATGTAATTTTTGCTAGACATAAAAATCTGATAGTTTTTCACTGCCTCCATAATTTTTAATAATCTTGCCTTCCTTTATCCTTGTTGAAGACCTCCTTTCCCTCACAATCTGTGCAAGTTCCTTGACTGCCACCAACTCATACTTCTTGCTAGTGCCTCTCATTTCTTTCTTAGAAGCCCGAGGAAGAAGTTTTCCTCAGTTTAAATCCTTTCTTCCCCTCTTTTTGACTGTGGCCAACTGCCTTTCGATAACACATTGCCAGTGAGGCGGCTCCAGTGTCTGCAACCCCAGGCTGCAGCCACGTACCCCTCGGCACTGGAGACGGTAAGGTCAACTCCTGAGCTAGGGGTAACATGCATTTTTCCTGGATATCAGCTCCTTCAGAGATCAACTTAGTGATAGCTTTTACTTCTTACAGACCTAGGTTATTTATTGTATTGTAATTTAACTAATAAAAATACTAAAAATACCAGTTTTCTGCATGTCATTAAAAAAATGAAGCTTAAATCACGTAATTAAATGCAAAGTATCTTCCTGGTCAGCAAAAAGAAGTATAAAATTCACCGCAAAGACAACATTTATTTCTACACTACCTGCTTTAATGGTTACCGCTCAGGAAAGATCAGTTTCATTAAGACAGTAGCAAAACCAAGACTAAAATGGAGACTTTGCCTAGACACTTAATGAAAAATCACAATTAAATTGAAGAGATTTAAAAGAGTAGTCACTGGATACAGATTCCAGGGATTCAAAGTCAAGAGAGTACTTCACTGACCGCTGGGGCCCCCATCCCACCGACCTGTCCCTAACGCAACGCACAGCCTGTGTTGGAACCCCAGAGACACCTGCTCTGTGAGGGGCGGGGGGGGGGGGGGGGGGGCAGTTTGTGCCCCACAGGGTGAGCAGCGCGGTGACCAGACACTGTCAATCTTAATTGTTTGAATATTGCGATTATTTGGCATTAAACATGTTCTGAAGCTTTATCATCACCTGGCATGCAGTTTCCTTCATATCTCATCAGAACGTGAGAATTGGGGGAAAGCAAGTGTGCTTGTGGCGGCAGGGACTGCTGCCCGGCCGCTGAGCGCCACGAGTGGGTCAGACACACGCGTGTGGAACCTCACCAGCACGGTTCAGAAAAAAAACGCTCTCTCCTGACCATGGACACGATGACACAGAAGTGCTGCCACGCCAGGGAGCTGAGAACTGACTGCAGCGACAGGGCCCGAGCCAGGTGCCCTGGAAGGGAAGGCAGGAGCGATGGATGGCCTGGGGACTGGGATACACAGGGCCACTAGGGTCCGAGCGAGGACTGGGATACACAGGGCCGTAAGGGTCTGAGGGGTGAAGAAATACATCGCATGCTGTCGAGGCAGCGGGGGGAAGCATGGTATGTTTAGGAGACGACTTGGAACAAGGCAGCAGCGAACATAGTGGCTGCTGGAGAGTGCAAGGCGGATGTGACCGGGAAGCATATGGGCCATTGCACTTGGGCTGGGGCAGGGGGCAAGGCTGTGGTCAGAGACATAATTTTCCAACTGTGTCGGTTCATTGGGATAAATGAAGTGATAATGTGCACTAATTAATACAGGAATTATAGCAGCAAGCAACTCTTAGTACTACAGAAGGTTAAAAAAAAACCCAAACAAAACCTTAGATTCTTTCAAAACCTTCCCCCAGTTCTGCCCCTCCAGTAGCCTCCCAGCCCCCAGCCGTGCTCCCCAAGTTACCAGCGTGCATCCCCAGTTCCACCCTTTTCTTCGTAGGATCCTTCACTCCCCCCTTCCAGGGGAGCTGTAGCAGAGCTGCCTTCTCCCCTCTCCTGGCCGGGCACCTAAGGGAAGGGGTGGGCACAGGGAGGAACCTTAACGCTGACAGGAAGGGAGCACAGCTGGCTGTGATTGCCAGGGGATTATTCCTCCTCCTCCGGATGGTGTTTGCAGGGCAGGCCCAAGTGCTTGCACCACAGCTGAGTGCTTTAAGTGCAAAGTGAGTGTTCTGTGATGTATTTGCATTTGAAATTCAGTGGTGTATCCATCTGCTTTGGGTAGCTACAACCGCATAATGGTAAACTGCAATTCCAGTTTGTATATATATTGTATAACTATATATATATATATAAAATAAGTAGATGGCTTGATGATAATTTTTTGCTTTGCTTTGCTTAAGAGCTTTAAAGCATTTTTGAGAAGCACCTAATGAAGAAAGACATTTTCAAACTAAAGACGAATTTGTGGGAACCTTAGTAAAGTGTCAGGTTCCAAAGTATTTAGATCAGAATGGCTGTGTCGAAACTGCTAAAGCTCTAACCCAATTTAAGTCAGAGGTTGTTCAGGGTTGAAGCATCAATGTAAAAAAATGAAACAAACAGTATTTTTGAAACATGTTTGTTAAGTAAAAATAAATAGCTTAATGTTAGAGTTCTAAAAGCAAAATTTAATAAATTAATGTATGCATGCCAGATAAAAATACAAAATTACAATCAAAATAGCAATAATAATAAAGGAACACTGTTCAGCATTGCAGATTTCACTGCAACCACCATAAACATCATGGAGAATTACTTAAAGTAACGTTTAAAGTACACATTTTGTTTCTGTTAAAAACAAATTACTATATGATGAAGAAACTGAAAGAAACCCAAGAAGAAATCAGCCCCAAAAAGTGGCAGAGAATGATATGAAATGTCAGTAAACTGCCAGAGGCTCCATTTCACGTCAGCCTTCTTTTTAGTATCAGAAACCAATTACATAGAACATAAAAGCAAATTCACAACAGGTTTACACAGAGAAACATGCTGAATTACAATCACAAACTATCCAGAACAAAGATGCTGCACCAGTTCAGTTGTTTTCTTCATGGAATGAGTCTCACCAGAACAGGGAGAACAGGGAGCAAATCATGCAATAGCTTTAGGCTTTTTGTCTTTTATTTTAACATGATAAACACCCAGGATTACTAGTACTGGAAAGTATGTGTTAACCTTTTTCAACATCAGCTGAATGGCACTACAGAAATGACAAAGAGTTCCTTCATTTTTATCCTGAATACATCGAAAGCTCTAGCAAATATGGAATTCAGCAACAAGAACCATTAAATTACTTTAAAATATTCCTTCATCCATAGAACATGGTTGCTTCCTTTTTTATTACAAAACCCCCAAAATATTCAAAATAAAATGTCTTCATTTTTTATAAGCATCTCCACCACAAGTCTCTGATAACGGATGTCATTCAACGCCGCCATTGCATCCAGCTCTGGTGCTCTCATAAGAGTTGGTCCGAAAACTATGCCCAGATTCTCTGCACTCATCAGATTTTCCTTTTCATGGAGCGTTACTCTGTAAAAAAAGGACAGTGTTTTTCACATTCCTTCCAGGCCAAACCATGCCTGGATATGCTTGAAAACCAAGGAGACTGGAAATACTCGCCTCTTCCCAAAGCCTCAGAGAGGCTGCCATTTCCAGCAGGATACATACAGAAGCACTGGGTGAAATGCTCAGAAGTTAAGAGTGCAAATGCTGTGTGGGCTTAGCGTGACTCAAATACCTCTGTCCTACCACGCACACAGACCATGCTTACTTGCAGGAGGGATCGGTACTCTGGGGCGAGGGAAGGGGCTGAGGGGTGATTTCAGACAAATCAGAACAACTTTGCTTTTGCTCTTTACAGTGGCACCACACGGAAGCCGTCCCTCCGGGGGGCAGGCTGTGCTGGTTATTAGGTTAGCAGCTTTATGGTCACTAGAGACTTTCTACTGTGCCCACCCAGGTGGGATTCTGCCCAGGTCCCCCTGGTGGCATGGCTCCACGTGGACACACCGGTCCTCTCTTGTGACTGGACGGTGATGGGGGTGAAGCACAGCACGTGTGGATTCCCTGCCTTTAGGCACTGTGGGCTAACCGTGCTAAGCTGCACACCTGGTTCCTCTCCGAGACAAATGATGCCCTGTGGCATGTATTAAGAAAACCTAAATCATCACTTTGGGGCAGCTTTGAAACCACCAAGGTCTCACTGTAACCTCATTTGCACCAATAAGCAGGTCATTACACGTGTGCTCCAACAGACCCGCTTCCACCCTTCCCCTTCCCGGGGCCCTCAGCAGCTGAGCCCCCAGCCCAGGGCAGCCTCCCCCGCCCGCCTCCCATCTGCCGGAGAGGAGGAGGTGGGGAGGCTGCGTTCTGCTGCCCCACAGGAATCCGACCTGTTCAAAGCTGCAGGCTGAGGCCCTGCCACGGGCAGGTTTGCAGGCCACCTCCAGAAATGTAATTTACCCAAGACTTACACCTACAGGAGATGCAACCTCTGCCAGGGCTACCGCAGAAACACGTCTGCTCAGCAAATGCCAGAAGGGTCACCGCTGCCCTGCCACGATGGTCCCCAGGGTCACCGGGTGGTATTTCTTAATGTGGGCTCAGAGGGAGCTTGTGCTCTCCTGTGTGCTCAGCGTGGAGCTGAGGGTCGCACGGTGGGGGCGGCAAGGGGACAGCCTGCTGGGGTGCCCTGGCTCTGCCCGCGGCCATCGCGGCTGCCCGCAGCAGGCAGGCACAAACGTGCCTGGAGCCTGAGCTTCTGCCGTGGCTTATCCTGGCGAATTGCCCCGCTCAAGGGAACAGATTTAGATGATGCAAATGTTTTCATACACACGATGGTTTCAAGAACACATAAGGATTCTCAGAAACAACTAAGAACCCAGGGACAGGGACTGAAAGGGTCTGGCTAAATTTTTTCTCTTTCCACCACTCTGGTATCCTGCATTCATGAACAAATCCTTCGGTATTAAAAAAAAATAATAAAAAAAATTCAAGGCTTTTTTTCCTTTTTCCCCCCTCTGCCTTAATTTTTATTTTAAAACAAGTCAGACTGATTTTTCCAGGCTACTGTGCCTTCAGTCTGTAATTATGCCAAATAAAGGAGCTCTGTCTGATTACCTGAATTCAGCAGCAGGACAACAACCTGTCGAGCACCATGTCTCTTTTTAACAAATGTATTAAAAGCAAGTTTAAAAATGAGTGGATTTTGTCACGCTTCTACCTTATCATTCACCTATACAACGTGCAAAAGCAACTTGCTAATTAGAGCAGCAACAGCTACCCCTGAACAGGGTAAGGAAAAATTAACTTCACACTTCACAAGCAGTAAGGTGGGTTTTTTTGTTCCTGTGTCTCTCATCCCTATGTCTGTCCTAAAACATCCATTAGAAACATTGAAATAAATGGACAAATCAGGCAGAAACCCTGTGGCTGAATTTTGCCTGAGGCACTCAGCAGAGTCAACATATTCCTACTTCTAGAAGAACTGCAAAAGGAAAAAAACAGAAGAGAGCTGAAAATAAAGTATTTTTCTAAGGAAAGGGAATGATTCTTATATATTGACAGTAAGTTCATGTTACTTGAGAAACTAAAATGGATACCCTAACACACCACACTGATTTTTCCCCCCCTGCTTTTCTGAAAGAAAGAGAACCTGTGCTGTTGTACTGGATATTCATCTGTCAGTCTCACTCTAACAATTTTTCAGCCTACTGACCAATTTCAATTGTGTCTTGGGGAGCAGGAGAAACCTCAGACAGAATTTATGCTCCTATGGTTTTGAGAAGGCGGCGGGTGGAACAAGGGGCTCCACGCTGACAAGGAACAGCTGGCAGACCTCACCAGACCTGCAGCTGGAGGGCCAATTAACACTGTGCCTAACTGGCAGCAGCTAAAGCCTAGTGTCTGCTGTCTTGTTTAGGGTCTCAGGGACGACCAGGGTAGACGAGTCTTGGCAGAAAAAGACATCAATCTGTAGCCACTAAGCTGTATTAGCTCCTTGCCCAGGGAGTGACTTTATTACTCCCAGAGGTATGAATGGCTTGTTTACCATTAATATTCACTGCAATCTGAAACGCAGAACAATTTCGTTGTTCGACTTTCAAGTTTCAAAACTGCGTTTTTTTACTTATTTCCTTCAAGTGCTTTGCAAGTGCTTGTAAGTGGGATAAACCCCAGTGTTTGTGTATTCACTGTTGCGCAGACTATAATTCCCTGCCACAGTCCATCTCCACGATTTGGTGGGCCTTGCCCAGACTTTTCTGGACTTTGCTAAAAATGAGTTTGGGTTGAGAGTTCTTTCCAGCTAGTCCACCTACCTCTTCAGATGTGCCATGAGATACCGCAAGGTTTCACAGTGCGCAGGTGGCAGCAGTTTCAACGCCTCATGGAGAATTTCCAGCTGTTCATCCGGATCGGTGGTTTCTGAAACACAGATGTTCAACTGTCGCCACATGTACAGCCAGAATTCACACACAGAAAGACAACAATGGTAGCCTGAAGAGAAGACCAGGTCTCACAGCTCTGCTGAATTACTGATTCCCAGAATCTATCAAAACCTCACAGTGGAGGATTTGCCTGTGCAAAGAGGTGCTCAGAGCACTCTCAGGATGTGACTCGTTTTGGACAAAGAAAGCTCCTCAAAGCAAACTGCACTCCACCAAAAGATTCCCTGCAGGCCACTGAAAAAAGTTCCCCTGGCAATCCTTGATGACGGGACTAGTTTTGCACAAATAATCTACAGGTGCAACCCTGGGACAGCAGAAGGTACTGGGAACATTGCCATCAGCATCTTTGGCTGTGTCTGTACAACTTGGAAAAAGCCTTCTCCAGAGGAGCAGTAAGGCCAGCATCTGGCCCTTGTTTTCTACCCATGGCTATCACACCTTTCCAGGTGTGGCTCGTGTGACTGCTACATTGCAGAGATGCTTCAGGCAGCCAGGACGCTTGCGAGAGATGTTCCAGCTGGGCTTATTGCCATGCTGGCAGATTCAGTGTCTACAAGGCCAGCCTCGAAGGTGGCCTTAGGATGTGTGCTTATCAGCTTATGAAAACACTCAAAATGGACACCTCTAGAAACAAAGGACTTCTTATTTCTAAACATTTTCATAAATCACATTCTTTCTGGCATCACAAAACCAACAGACTTAAAATGTCACTGTTAAGTACCAGGGGTTCATGCAAGACATACAAAGGGATGTAATTGGTAACGTGTGATGAAGAGGAAGCATACCTGGTGACAAAGGCAATGAAAAATATAACCATGATCACACAGCACCGTGCAGTCATGTCGTGCACGCAGTACATATTTACTCCTGCAATCCCTACTAAATAGGGCATGCAGGGTAAAAGCTGATGGGACAGCTATTAAATGAACAGGCAAGTACTGCACAAAAAGGAGAAGAAAAGGTTGAAAATGAGAATCAGGAGAAAAAACGTGTGACACTTACTTGCAGACTCCATAAACTTTGGGTAGGCATCATACGTGATGAGTGGAATTGGCAAATCCCTGAAGTACAGTTTAAGTGCACCAGTGATAATATTGATATCTTCATACATATTCACAGAAATATCAGCTTTTTCCCCATCTGTGTGGAAAAGGCACTGACATTAAAGCCTTGGAAATGTAAACAGATGTAAAACAGCACTCGCAAGAAAAATAATAACTCGCTTAAGCAAACATTATTAAAAAGGACACAACTACAGATGTTGGCCTTTATAAGCAAAACAGAGAGTTACTGGCTTGTGAAGTTCATACTTTCAGGATGAAAACCTCAACCATTTTTACAAGGAAACCTATCCTTTCTGCATTTAAAATGATTACAAAAAACTGCAGGTTTTCTTGGGGGGAAAAACCTGCCTACCTGATCTAGCAGTATCTATCTTGCATTAATGTGTGGGAGTTTAGCTATTTCTGAACATAGTGCATTGCCAAACAACACATTTGTCAGCAACGAAGGAGAAATCAGGGGAGTCTGGGATAAAAACCTTAAAGAAAGAAAACCAGCTTAGTCCCCAGCCTCCTTACTTTACAGGATAAACATGTGTTCACCATTTAGCTCCAGCATACTACCTACTCCTGACCACAGTGGACACAGATCCAGAACTTGGCTTCTCCAGTGCATCCCCACCCTGCTAACGCTGCAGAAGAGACAGATGTTGTCTGAGTAGGTCCAGTTCTCCAGAGAAACATGAGGGAGAGTTTCCAGCATGGATTTTGGCCTCGATTCCTACTGCGACAGGGGGACTGCAGCTGGAAAGCCTTTAATTTTCCCATTGCCTTTTCTCAGAGAGAAGGGATTGTTCTCACTGACGTTCTTACAGACTGTAATAATTCAAACTTTGTTTGCACTATTGTATTCATCTTATTATTTTGGAGCTTTCATCCAGAAAGATGGATTTCAGTTGCACAGCCCTCTTAAGATACTTTACCACTTGCCCTCTATCCCTCCCCCACCCCCCTGAGCGTAGTTTTACTTGCAAACTAGGGCAGTAGTTCAGAAAGCTTTGTCCTTTTCCATGCACATCATTACTGAAGCACAGACACTGATAGAAGGAGAAAAGTAGATTTTGGTCATAAAGGCCAAAGTGAAGCTGATAAGCATTTCTGATGGGAAGACTCCTCTTCTGCTAGCACAGCCGCCGGACTCCTTCAGACCCCTGATGCAGTGGAGCATGAGACAGACCAAGGCTGTGTAGAAAAATTGTGTATATTTAATACATCAGCACAAAGTTCCAGCATGCAGGAAAGACCGTACCTCTGTCAAAAGCCATTTTGACATCTTCAATAAGATCACTAAATCCTGAGACTCGGTATAGTCCTTCAGAATTAAGACCTGCAGTGAACATTTTAACGAGACCAAAATTAATCTTGATTTTACAGTTTCCTTCCACCCAGTTCTTCCTTTGCCAAGTTCTTAATTTAAGGCAGAAAAAGAAGACACATTTTAAAAGCCTTATGAGGCTTTTCTTTCAGAATGAAATCTTATCCTGGCCTTTTAACCCTGACCCTTGCATTAGCAGCACCAAATTCTGTTTACGCAAATGATTTCAGACCTGAAGAAACAAATTAAACCTATCACAACCAATTTAAAAATAACATGCTTGACGTTCAGTCATTATTTCAGAATGAAAACAAATACTCTAATTCTAGAAAAGGATACTTGGTGTGGGCTAGGGGAACTAGCAAGAGGGAACACATCAATACTAACTGCCTTTGTTTTAGCACGTTCACTTATTTTTAAAATAAAAATATTAAAGGAAAGGTAGGTGCCAATATATAACTGTAAAGCAGTGATTGTCCATTAAGCAATTTCTAGCAGAACCTATAAAAATTATAAATGGGTATGAACCATGAAATAATGCAAAGTGTAATATTAGCTGTGCAGGGTAATTGGCAGTCATAAAATGTCTTGTGCAAATCTGTTTTGAGCAATCATACATTCCGCAGAAATCCAGATGACCCAGATCAATCTAAACGGATTATCAGTAAAGCAAGGAAAGCCCATTAACTATGCCTTACCTCTAGATTCAATTTCCCTAATGCACATATCTACTACCATTGGTCTCTTAGTGAAGTGTGCTTTTACTAGCGTTGTAAGGTCACAGCTGTACACTTTTTTGACATGCTTCAGGTCTGGCTTGCAGTCATTTGGGACCATCTTGGAACATTGCTTGTGCACATTTAAACCACAATCTGAGAGAAAAATGAAAATATGATTAGGCTGGTGTTTGGTGAAAACGTATCCCAAGGTCAGTACTGCGCAGTACACGTCTCCTGCGGGATCTGACCTGATCTCACAGCTACTGCTTCTGTTGAGACCCCTTACCCATCAGATGTGTGAGGCAGGGACAGACCTGAACTAAGATTTTCTACCCAAGGCATTTCTTCTGTCCCTGGAAGATCTACCACAAAGCAACACACTTTCCATATGTTTTTTTGAATCAGGATCTCAGAGTCAACTACGTTCCCCACCACTATTGCAGATGTTGCTACCATGATCTAAATCTTCCTCCCAAGTTGCTGCAGATCTAACACAGCTTTAATGTAGTCCTGGATTGTGGCACTTCAGACACCTCCTGGGGGAGATGAAGGTCGGGACTGGGTCTCAGAGGCGGCAGCCCCTCCGCAGCATGCACTGGCGAGGCAGCCCCCAGACCTGAACCACTTCGGGGACCCCCACCCTCCTGCCAGGGGTGGCGGCCCATGTTGGTGCTGCTCGTGACAGGGTCTGTTCCCCAGCTCTGAGGCACTGGGGTCACCAAGCTGGTGAGTGGTGACAGCAATTCTGACACCGTTTCACAGGGTGTTTCTGAAACAAAGTGTTGGCAGGCAGCAAAACAATGCTATTGACTTTAAAAAGGTCTCAGGAAAAAACTCTTTTTTTTTTTTAAACATAAACAAACAACCCCACAGCTTTATTGTAAACATACTGAGAACGAGGTTCAGTTTAAGTGAAACTTACTTGAAATCAGATTATAGAAAAATATTTATTCTGCCTAAAAAACACTCAGGGTTTTGGATGGAAAAATCTCAGGAAACAGCACCAATAATAGGATGAAGACTGTGATCAACACGAGCAGGCAGCAGGCCAGTGTCAGGAGCAGCCTCCGCCACTGCCCCCAGTAATTCTGCTGTCACTGCCACTTCTGCCTTCCACCAGACTCACAGGTGCTTGCGAGGAAAGAGCAACCGGCAGGAGAGGCAGCACCTCGCAGCCAGGGTGTTTGCCATGCAGTACGCACGGAGACTCCAGTTCTGCAAGCATTTCTGTACCTCACTGCATTGCCATTTGCGAGTCCCCTGGATTTCTGCAGAATTAAGGGATGCAGGAGCTTGAAGGATCAATGCCTTGACGAAAATTTGTAATTTCCTCTCCCACTGCAGTACTGAGTATCTGTCTATACAGATCCCTTTCGTATTTCATTCCTGATGATTTTGCCAATACTTGCATTTTCATTAATGCCCCATAGATTATTTGACTTTGCTCTTTCCAAAACAGTAAACCTCAGAACTCATCGCTAAGTTTAATTTCCACTAAGTCAGCCGCAGCCTGCTGCTAAAAGCACTTTGTTTACTTAACAGGCCTGTAAAGCAACCAGCTTTGTCACTTAGGATCCTCTGTAAAACTTCCAATCTCTGATTGCAATTAAAGTTCGGCACGTCACCTTCAATCAGTCAAAACTTGCACAGACCCTGATCCAGATGAAATGGCTGATTAAAATTCTCTTTAGCTATTTCTGTGCAGGAGCGACTCCCTGCCCTGCCAGGAGCAGTTAATGCACAAGACTGAGAGCTGCGAATGCCCAATTTCCCACCTGCTTGCGATTTCGTGCTGCGAACCCCCCTGGGGCAGAGCAGTGCCACGCGGCACCCAGCGCCCTGCCCACGGGCTGCACCACGAGGCCACCCCAGCGGCTGGCTCTGTCCCACAGCCCTCTCCTGGGCTCACCCCAGGAGCTGCACGTCACCCTGGGCTGTTCTGGAGCCCCAGGCACCTGCTGTCCCTCCAAGCGTGAAGTTCTTTTTGGTCACTTGGGTTCCTCCAGTGTTCGCTTAGTTGCCTCATTTGTGACAGAGAGGAACTAGTAACAGCCAAAGCACTTGCTTTCACCAGAACACTGATTTATACTCCGCATTTAATCAGGGGTTTTAAGACCCCAAATCAGAAGGTGCATGACTACGTGATCTCTTTGATGCACAGCATCTGCCACACCTGTGGGTGTGGAACAAAGCAGCTCTGAGCACGCCAGCCAGCGCAGGCCAGGGGAGCTCTCCACCTACACTTCAAATGTCTGTGCCCAGTGCTGCATTTTGCCTGAACTTTGAAAAACCAGGTCCCTCTGTGCTTTAAATAGGGAATCCAAATTCACTGGAAACGTGTGACCTGAACCCTTCAGTGCCTCACGCTTCAGCTGTAACACGGGAAGGAGAAGCTGTTCTTGCCTCCCCTGGGTCTTGCAGAAACAAGTCATTAAATGTTTGTGGAAACGCACGGGGAACAAACCTTACATCTCCAGTGTAAGGTCTGAATTCTGCACCTTTAATAAGACCAGCACTTTTAACGACAAGAAGACAAAACACCGGATAGGTGCTATTAAGCAAGCTCTGCTTTCAGAATAAAGACAAAGTTGTGGAGTCAAAATCATACATAGTCAAATTAATTGGAGGCAATATCTTAACAAACACACAGAAGGGAAGCAAATTAACACTACATGGGAAATCTTAATTCTTGATTTATTTTGAAACGTCAACTTTGCAATAATAGTATTTACAAATTCAAATATAATTATTATACACAGAATTCCTAGAACTCCTGCATGAAGCACCTATTCCAACATGTGTGAAATGCTCTAGTATGTCTGTCAAAAGTGATGCCTAGAAGACTGGAATAGTAGTGTCTCGCTCATGAGGCCTCATAAGCGATTTTGTGAGTGCAAATTAGCTGCTTCACACAAACAGCAATATAGCCCAGAGTCATGTTTCTGGGAATCCAAGGATAATTAAGACTAAAATATATTTAAAAAAAAAAAAAAAGGAAAAATGTGCTTCCAAGTATCTTACACTTGACTTCAAACAATTATCGCATTCACTGAGATCATCCTAACTATATTTATATACAAGAAAGTTTCATTTCATTAAAGTATCTAACTTACAGAGATGTTTTTAATGTGAAAACCTTGCTTCTGAAAATAATTGTTATTGCTAATCCCACAGATTCAAATGGGCTTTGGATCTGACCTCATTAATATCAGAAAAATAATTACAAATGCAAAAGTCAACGTTTCTTCTCTCTCATTTGTTTAGATTTTATGTACCAGTTCACTGCTTAAGGGCTTACAAACACTCCTGAGAAACATTTAAAACCTAGAAATACTTCAGATACCTAATGCTCAGGAAATGCATGAGCACTACATTCAATATTATTGGGCCTTGCAGTGTTCTCCTAACAATCAAGGCTCTTTGCCTCTTTTGTAAGCGTAGGAAATGACCTTACTTTAGCAATTCCGCATCAATAAATACTTCTAGGAGACTTCAGCGAATTTGGAACAGAAAACCTGTATTTTTTCCAATAAAGAAGCTGAAACTCACCAACGCTTTGCTTCCTACCAGGTGGGCCCCTCCCCCCAGCTAACAATACTTCACGGAAGCAGAACAGCCACATCTTAGTCACTGGTCTCTGGTTCAGTTGGTAACTTAGGATGAAGGATGATGCCTTGCTACCTCCAACAAGGTAAAAAGCACAATGGCAGGAGGTCAGTCTTCCTCTCCACAGAGCACTGGGAATGTGCCAGCCTTTAACTATACTCTGCTTACTTGCTAGTACTAAAAGACAGGAATTATGCTGCAAATTGCATATCATTAAATAAAAATGCCCTCTGTTCTCATTGCAGATGCTTCATGAAAGCTTCAAACCCCATCATTTTAGAATCAGCTAGGAAGGAATGAGAAAGCTGAGTCCTGAATCTCTCCACGTGGTGAAATCTTAGGACTGCCTGCCTTGTTTGCACATGAGCTTCACTATTTCGCTGGGTTTGTTAAGACCAAGGGGATTCTCTTGATTCCAGATTTAGGGTCTATTTAATTTTGGTTATATCAAAATAAATCCAGAACAGCTAAGTTGGCATTAGCAGCTTTACCTCGGTTCTAAAGTAACCAGGAACCTTATCCATTTCTTACAGAAGTTCATCAGAGCTTACCTGCTGGCTGGCTATACAAACTGGTGAGGAGCTGAAGAAAAATCCCCCTAAAGCACTCTATCTGCTGATAACTCCTATAATAATACAGGGCAGATTTAAAAGATGCAGTCATGAACCCCTGCAGCTCAATAGGAAAACTTCTCCTGACTTCAGTTAATCAGAATTTCACCTTATACAGGGATGATTGCTCAGGACTAGAATTGTAAGTCATGCTTACCACTCCTTTTTACAGTGCTATCAAACTGTGGCCACCTTTCAAATACACCAAATGTGAAATTCAAGGCTTTATAGGAAGTTTAGAAATTTAGAAAAAAAAGTAATTGTAGATGACAGGTTTAAAAAAGTCTGCAATAAGCTGCCCTGACTCTAATGGCATATTGATCTAAGAGTTCAGGTAGGCTGTGACATTACTTCTGTGAGAGGTATTAAATTTAAAACCAGCCTGACAACAGTTTCCTATGATGCCTAGGAAAAATGCTTGGTAACGTTTTAGAAACAGCTAATACTGATGCTAGTCCACTGGGCTGAAAGAACAAATAACATGTTCATATTAATGCCTGAGCAGAGCCAAAGATACATGTACATTAATACCGCCCCACGAGCACACATTATAAATATTTGCACAGACTAAAATATACTTAGCTGTTGCTTTTTGTTATGCTGATTTGACTTTAGCCAGTTTTAGATTTCCTTTCGTTTATGATTTACTGGCTAATATGGCTGCTGATCACGCACCATTAGAACAATACTGTATGCTACATACATCACTCTAATTATATTTTTGAATTATCACAAAGAAAAGGTATGCATTTTGTCACTCTGAGGAGCTAAAAGGTAGATTTACATTACCTGCAAAGAGTTCTGAAAGGCTCTTCAGAGGTTTATGGTAAGCGTGGGAGGGTGGGAAGCGCAGGTCTGCTGTGGTACGTGCCAGGTGGGATAACACCCCCACCTTCGGCATGCCGACATGCAAAGACAACAGGTTCTATGCAGGCACAAAATACTGGCATTGTTACTTTTGCAAGGGTGAAAAGGTTAGAAAGGCATTTGCTCTCATACATCAATCATGAGCTAGTAGCTTTCCTTTAATAATTTAATGCTTTTTTCTGTAGCAGAGGAAGCAATGTTTTCTGTTCCCTCAGATGCAGTGTGTGAACAAGAGTGTGAACGCAGCAACCCCGCTGGCCCTGCGTGCTGCACTTTTTGCTTCCAAGCACAGGGCAGGGGGGTGCTGTGAACGTCTGCCCTCCCCCTCCTCGGCAGAGCTGTTCCAGCCCGGGTGGCCATGCTGATGCTGCTACACTGCCTTACGTGCATGCCATTTGTTAACGTGCAATGCACATCTGGAAGCAACCTTGGTTCCGCCAGAGCCGTAAGCCACTTTATTAAGCAGTGCTGCGGCAAAAAATTGCTTCCAAACACACATGTATGCTCCCCCAAGCCTGCTTTCATCCATACTACCACATCATGCACTATAGGGTACATTATTCTTTAGGAAAGAATTTTTAGAGGGCAGCTAGTTACTTGGCAACAAAATTGCCTAATACTACAGAAAAATCAGGGCTTATGAAATTAAAAAAAAGCCCATCGAGCAAGCCAATCTCCCCTTATCCCAAATCAAAAGGATATATATAGAGATATATATCCGGGCCTCCAAAAGCTGGACACGTTTGATGATGACGGTTTGATTTTATGGAAGTCTTGAAAGATCAAAGTCAGTTTGTTCAAAAACTTCCCTGGCTTCTGGCCACGACACCTGCCTACCTTCTCAACAGCTCCCCTGACGGGCCGCTGGCTTGCTCAAGGCTTCCAGGTCTGTGTGGGCTTGGAGATAAAGCTGCTTTTAGGACTTACAGTTTCAAGAACATATAGCTCCAGAATAGCTTCCCCATGGGAACAGCTCTGAAGCAAGGCTCTGTTGCCTGATTAGCATTTCAAAATTTTGGAGCTCATTCCTCGCAGGAACACCATCAGATCCTGAGCTGGTGGAACAGCCTGTCAGGCAGTGCGCATCTCTCCTCCAGCAGCATCACCACCTGCCCGGGGTGGGCAGGGACTGTTCTCCAACCAGTCCTCTTCTCACGGCCCTGACCTCTGTGGCTTTGCTTTGCTCTAGTTCCCTTTTTGGGCTGCCTGTCCGTGTCCTGCATAGTCGGGGAAACTAGCAGATCCTGGGTGCACATCTCAGAAGAAACTTGGATGCATTTTTAAGGTACAAGTGTGAGCAGAATGGGAGCTTATCATGACCGAGGCATGCCAGATACCTCAAGAGCAGACAACACAATGAGCACATCTTGCCTTCCCCTTTGCTGAGCCACATCACTAGACCATCAGCCATTCTTCCAGGCACTAAAAGCATGAGCCCTGTACCTGCAGAACTAATGCCTAAGGATGGGCAGTCCGCTTTGTGTTCTCCTTCATCCTTGACACACCAGTGGAGCAACACAGGGCTGTCCAACGCCAGGGATTCAATAGCAAGGCAAAACAAAAAAGCAAACGAAATGGGGCAGTTGTATGTTTTTTCAATTGCTGGAGAAAGAAACAGATGAAATGGGGAAATTAAACACTTCAGTGGTAATTCACAAAACAATCCTGCTTTGAGACTGTACTTCAACTTTTCTGAAAACGTACTCCTGGGGCTTACTGTGGTTAGGGCTGGCAGCAATACAGCTTGGCCTCAGCCAGTGGCAGCTGGTTGCCCCCACACTGATAGTTCAGCTGCAACTTTATTTCTACCAGTTCTTTAGAGCAAAGTTATCTACTCCAAGGAAAGCAAAAATAACCGCTACATGGGTGGGAGGCTGAGATAGTTCAGAGCAAATCTATCAAGGCAGCAGAGATGTTGCTTCATGTACAGCCTCAGACAGCGGTGCTGCCTGGTGTTAAAAGGAGCAGCCCAAAATGCTATCAAAAGCATCCAGTGAAATACGGTCCAAAAAATTGCCTTTCCTTTAAGACAAGCTAACTGATGCTCTTAAACCAGACTGTTCCAAAAAAAAAAAAAAAATCTTCTGATTAAATCACTTAAGGACTATAAGCGAAAGGGTACAGAGGAAGGATGAGATTATACAGTAACTTGAACAGTTCTGATGGGCTGGGAAAGGGGACAGGACATACACAGCAGCTTGATGAGTTTAATAGTCTGCTTGTCTACAAGTCTACTTGGGTAGTACACTAACAGCACCATTAATGCCATCCTTTAGTCTCTGAGAACACACACTGTTCTCTGTTAATGCTACTGAGTATTACGTGTTTGCATAATTCATAAAATTAACTTCCTGCTTCATATCTGCAAGTTTTCTTTGGATATTGTTATAGTTTCTCTCCTGAAAACATTCTGGGCAATGGGATGAGCCCTGTGAGCATGGAGGAGCCTTATACAGGAGCAATGTAATTAGGAATACATTTTTTTTTAAGTTCATGCATTGGATTTTGAGCCGGGGTAAACTCTTATGTCTTCATTAGCTTCTGCTCAGTTTCAGTGTTTACACAAGCTGGTGGCATTATAATTTCAAACACTTCTTCAGTCATTTCTACTTATGGCAAAAGCCTGCAGGAAAGCATGTTGGAGATGGAGCACGCTGTCAGAAAAGGCAGATTCCTTGCATACAGATAATCTTCATCTCACAAAAATTTTAAGGGTCTGTGGCTAGGATGCAAAAACTGGAAGCATGACCCTCTGAGGCAGTAGGGCAGATGCCTATTATAAGGACTGATTCTAAGGGAGCAAATCTGTCTTTAAAGAAATTGATGAAATAAAGATCAAATTTGAGAGAATAACATTTAAGGAAAAAGAAATTATTCCTGTTTTGCTGGATATACCTCCAGCGGAAGTCAGACTACAAAGTAAGTCCACCAATTCATTTCCTACATGATCTAAATCTTGGACATCACCCTAAGTCTCCATGCTGAAAGACAAAGTCTTGTCATGTGTGGCAGCTTGCATTAATGCAAAAACCTTTGTAGTCAAGACGACAGCTAGCATCTTACTTCAACCAATAACCACCCTTCAGGTGGCAAACATGGTGCCTACATTTACCCCTTATCTTTACGGAAGACCACATACTCCTTCTTCTTTGCCTGCCCCAAAACCCGAACAAGGGTAAGCTAGGGAGAATCATCTTCTAGGAGTTAATCATACAGGACTGTACCTGATAAGATACTGAACACACTCAAGGCTGTATTTTGGCAGAGAGGGACACATTCAGTCATGCTGGACTGCAACAAAGCATGAGTCAAGGCAGTTCAAGTTGCTAAGGCATCCTTGCCGGTTGCTATGGCATGTGTACTGTTATGAATGGTTAGTTCTGGTTTATTATTTTTCAAAGGATTGCCTTAGTTTCTGTAACAAACTAATCTATCAGCCATTAGAAACATGGCTTTTTCCATTAGATGTTTCCATTTCCATTAGAAACATCCACATTTTCCTCCGGCTCCTCCTCCTTTCTGAAATGGGTGACATTTATCTTTGTTGTCCAGTCTTGGACTGTCCCACACTTATCTTCTTGGATGTGCTTTTTGTGCTTCTGCAAAGAAGAGGATTTTAAATGGTTGAGAATAGCCCATGCAGTAATCCATTTGTATCTGTTAAACTTATCACTTTGGTACAGCAAATAGAGTCCAGACTCCCCTTGAGATGTGCAACTGTTTGCTATAAAAAGCAAATGCTTTAAAAAGTATAAAATTGCATATGATCAGTGCCGTTTCGCTTATAGGTATTTTCAATAAAATGATTATACAGACCACCAAACAGATTTTGTGCGCTTCCCTGGAGTGGCATCAAACCCCATTTGAATGCAAGTGGGCTGCCTCCTGCTAAAAGCTGTAATTTTTTTGAAGTACAAACCCACTCTGAAAAGCAATGGCCTCATGTGGCTCCTTGTTTACTGTGCCTCATTGTTTCCATATTAAAATGGCTCAGTTCAGAAGCAAAATGATTACTTTTTTTTTTTTTCTCCTGGAAAGACACCCCCACTCTGAGACCCGCACAAACGCAGCCAAATTCACAGCACTCAAATCTGAGCTCTTCCGCACTAGTACATTAACACTGGTTACACAGGTCCTCGCTATGTGTCTGCACGCCTCTGACTTGCCCAAATTTGTGCAGCCTCTGGCTCTGATGGCTTGCGCAGCCACAGGTGATAGAAGCAGACAGCCACTGCTGAAAGTGAGGCACAGGCAAGGCAGACTGGGGACCGCCTGAGCCTGTCCTGCCGTCTCCATGTCCACACGGCTCTGCCTGGAGTCCCTCTCCTCTACCCACCTGCTGATGTATATGAAATTTATGTGAACAAAGTCACCTGGGAAGGCCCTAGTTCTCTGTCAGCTACAGCTGAGATGGCTAAAAGCTAGCCTTGCGGTGAGGGCAGGGCAAGTGCAGTGGGTTGGCTGCAACGTGTGCCCCCTTGGGAAAGCCCAACAGTCCTGCTCCTCAACCCCAAGCAAGCCACGCAGGACACACTGCAGCAACCAGATCCACCAGGCTGCAGAAGCGCCGCTCGGCAGCCTCGCCACCACACGGCTCCTCGCCTGCCCCTCCTCACACCCTGGCTGATGCTGCTGCACATCAGCAGCTTGCTTGGCTGTGCCCAATGACCCCGAGCCTGAAAAACCTCAGCATCCCCCTGCCCCAACACCTTGCTGACACTTCAGCAAGCAAGTGCATGTATTTTATATTTTAAAATAGAAGTAAGATCACAGAAATTACTAGAAGCTACCAACAGCGATATGAAACCTTACACAAGACAGAAAGCCCTAATTATAGTTTCTAAACCTATGAAGTCATCTAATACACATATGTTCCTCTACACTGCAAGGAGCAAAAAGGAGACATACAGTACTTACTACCATCCTCATAAGGAGGAAAGAAAACCAGACTTTGGAAGCCTTTAGAAATTAATAATTTACAAAATTCTGCACAAACCCAGAAAATCAGCTCCACTTCAGTTAAAAAAAAAGGAGGGGGCGGGGCACAGTACAAAGTCATAAGCACTTCAGGTTTAATTACAAAAGCGATATTATTTGTTCATTCCACAGTGCCACGCAGCATTGCAAGCCTCCACTTGCTTCACAAACTCACTGTTTGTTTTTATTGATTTTCTGGATTAAAGTTACTTAACATAAATCTGAAAAGTAATTTGTATTTCTCCTACATGCCAAAACTGAGGAATCTACCTTAGGTGAGGAAGGAAGATGGCACACTCACTGGCCCATGTGTCATCAAAAAATGACTACTTAAATCAGAAAACGATTCAAGAAGAAAATAAGGCTTCCTCTTTCTCTTCTAGCACTGTACACACTGTGGAAAATCACCAGCAGTAAAAAGTACTAAAAATCTTCATTCATAAGTGAAGGACACGGCTGCAACCCCAAATACTTGGTAGGGGCAAAATACTGCGAAAGGAAACACCATTTTAACATAAACATTTCTTAAAACAGAGCTGTACTCTCCAACACATCCTGGACAGTGCAGAGGCTATAGATAACAACAGAATATTGCATTCAAATAATTATGGGGGAAGCATTTTAAAATATTTCAATCCTATTTGGCTATAAATTAAGTTTTACATTATTTTACAGGTCTGTGATAGAAAGCCCTCTTATTTGCTTGAGACAAGACTTCGGAAAGCTTCAGACAGAGCAGATTTTCTTAAATTAGCTTGAAAATACAGTTTCCAGGGCAACATACGCAGGTCTTCATACATCAACATTTCTTTTCATCATTTTTATAAACATGGTTGCTTGCTAGAATGTCATAAAATACTTTTAAATACAGTAAACTATTTTGATCACTTTGATCCTTTTCTTTTTTTCCTTGGAAAAAGCTGACTGCCCTTTCTTTTCAGAAGAACGATATCAATAAAACCGTCAAACTGTTTTACTTCAGAGGCTTTATCCCAGAAATGCCTGCAGTGACACCCATGCGTAATACATTTCTACCAGCACCCGACTGCTTATGTAACATTTCAGTACGCATCCCTTATTCATCATTCCTTTTCTTCCTTATCAGTTTGCAAGTTGGGGAGACGACTTGGGTCTACAGCATGCTGGGAGTCTGCGGGCTTATACATAAAATTAACCTGAATGCCTGTTTCTCCGCAACAATGTGAAATTTGCTGATGCCCACCTTGCATATCAAGAACCTCTGCGAGTTTCTCGCACCTACCAACCATACAAGTGGTATAAAAGAAATAAAGCTAACAACGCACCTACCTATTTCCTCCTCCATTCCAAAAAGGGGGAAAAAATAAACCCCTCAATGATGGTTATCATTCCCCCCCCCGTGAAGGCTCAAGAGGTACTCTGCATCACTGCAGTGACATTGCTGAAACAAGTACCTGAAACCACGAGCAGCAGAGCGGGTATGTTTCCTTCTTTGATTTTAACAGGGGCCAGATGGGACCCTCGCCACACGGCGTTACGGTGGAGCAGGCAGCACATTAAACAGTTGCAACATTAGGACTGTCTTAGGAAAAGAATACTGAACGACTGTTACCTGCACATTTTACTCCCTGAGCAATGAGGCCCCACATAAAGTTGGCGCAGTATTCACACCAGTGCGGGCCCCTGAACGTGTGCACCTGGAAGACAGTAGCAGAAAGGCAAGTTACAGAAAGCGACCCAACTGTTTCACAGACAGCAATAGCAATGTGTCTAAACAAGGCAGCATTCGTCTTCTTCGAAGGCACCACATGCAGCCACTGGAAGCGTCCCTTTGTCACCACAGGAGGGGAAGAAGGAAACCTAAGAAAGATTTAACTGCCAAGATTTTTGCAGACCTATGGGATAACAGGAGCTCTCCGTTCCAAGCCAACCAGAGCAGCAGAACCGGGTCTGTGGGGGTCTGCCCCCAGACCCTGTGGGGCAGAGGAGCAATGGCAGGTTGCAGCCCTTCTCCTGCCTCTCGGCATCCCTCCATCTGGGCAGGATTTTAGCTACGAGGTGAAGTTTTTGCAGCGACCGTGCAAGAGCTCACCTCTCAATTTAAAACAGCTTCTCCTTTGCCCTTCCCTCCATAAGGTGCTGTGTGAAACGCGTGGGGGGCTGCAAGATTTCGCCTTCAGCAGAAGGAGTCCTGCCAGGCAAAAATACCAGTGCTTCACAGAAATACTCCACGCTCGCTTAGGGACCTTCCAGTTTAGAATAACTCTAAAAGGAAATTAATTCTCTTCAAACTAATGCTTCATATTGAAAATCCAAACGATTCTAGTAAATGGAAAAAAGAATCCACTGAACCAGGAAAAAATTCAAAGCTAAAGAAGAAAATAACCCAATGCTGCTTTCAATCCCGTCTCACACGCTTGTTACAAATCCTGCAGCCACCATTAGCTGCTTCGGATTTTATTCTGGTAAAGTTCCTGCTGTAGGAAACCACAGGATTCTTTACAGAGAAAACCACTGCCTCCTCAGCCAGCACAGCAGGCTTCCAGCCTCTCCTCAGAACAGACAGGCTGACCAAAAACCCAGGAACCGAAGATCATGAAGAAATGAAATTTGCAGTGAAATGCAGTAGCAGTGCTTTAGGCTGAAGTGTCTTGGTCCCCCAGCACGGCTGTGTGGCTATCGGAGCGGGCAGCACCCGCAGGCCCGCGCTGCCCGGCGCCCACGCAGGGCTCGGCTCAACACCAGCAGCACGCCATGCGGGCTGGCCGAGGCGGCGGGCACTCCCTGCCCCACCAGTGTCAGCTGGATTCCAGTGACAAGTGACAACCCAGAGCAGCGCTGAGCAGTTCAGACCACATTTGGCTACGGGGAGGTCTGGGGCCTCCCGGGCACCTGCTGCCCACGAGGCAGCAGTAAGGTGGATCGCTGTGTTGGTCGGGAAAGTTACTGCTGAAGTCACCAAGGAATTCATGTGTGTGTCCGTGCTAAACTCGGCTTATCATCACCTCCAGCCCTGCACTGCTGAGCACCTCTGAGGGAAGCGTAATGGCGCACAGTGCCACGCTCCCCGGTGCCGGCACAGGCTGCCGCCCGCCCGCCACACCAGCTGCCATCCTTTGGAAGGTGTGATGTGCTTCCCAAGGCCCCTTCTCCCCCCAGCTCCAGCTGACTTCTCTACAAAGCAAACTGACACGACTGTCAGCAGCTGTGATCTCCATTTTCTTTTTTCCTCTCACCACAAAGAGATTTTTCACACCTTCTTCTCTGTTACCCACCTGCACTACCCACATCCTCCTGGCTTTCTTCCACAGCCTGGTGTTTTTTTCCCAGGTCTTTGGCAGTGTTCCCTTCCCAGAATAAGCACATTCGAATATCCTCAAGCAAGACACTGTGCTTTAATGCCTGCAGGACTAACAGAACTTTTTCAGGTGGAAAATAAAAGCTTCCTTTCAGTCACCATCTTTTGCCTTTGGTCAAAGGAACGTTCCCCTCAAACAACACTTATTTAAAATATTTCCCAAAATTCCTGTTGAGGAAAATTGAAACAAAAGTGACAGGTCAAAAGTTTGCGCAATAAATAATCTTTTTTTTTTTTTTCAGAATTCTTTTCAGTTTTTTAAGAGGGTTGGGTTTTTTTTTGGTTTGGGTTTTTTTTTTTGGTGGGTTGGTTTGTTTGTTTCTTAGTATTTCTGATTGTACAGGAGGGGGGAATTTTGTCTTGTTCCTTGAAATGCTGGCATTTTAACTTCTTTCTTTAGGCAGAACAAGAACAAATTCTGACACATTCATATTTCTTGCTAAATAAAAAGAACAATACTATCCTGTGCCTCTCTGCTTGCTGATTTCAATGCATCAAATTCGCTGAACATGCCATTTGCTGAAGCATGTCTAATTCTTTCCCTGGGTGCTGGGGTCCTATCCTGCCCTCTCCAGAGGCACCTCCAGCGCTGACACTCACCAAACCTCAGCTGCTCAATCTCTAACTGGCTGTTGTTTCAGCGGTGAACATCCCTCCTTCTTAGTATCTTGCCCCGCATGTTTCCACCTCCTCCTGACTCTCCCTAGGAACTATTCTGCAGGGTCTGCCACATCCCATATCTGCCATTCCAACCTTTTGCCTCCCTTCATTTTTATTTTTATCTTATTACGATGATTTTTTTTTAATGACCCCAGTTTCTCTTATGTTTCCAATAACTATTATTCATCTAGACACAAGAAAACCCCCAACCTTTCCACTACAGCCAGTTCTCCTGACGTTATCCTGGCTCTCAGCTCGCTCATCAGAGAAGTTTACATGACTCATCATCAACTTAAAAATGACAAGGACAGAATAGATTTTCCTCTTCCCTAGCAACACTGCATGTATTGGTCACCCTTCACAAGGCCAAGACTGACTTTGCCCTTCAGGATCATTGTCTCAGCATCATTAGCATCATTCTCTCATCCCATGCATCCAGGCTTCATCCGAATACTGAAATGCCTTTCTGTATCATCAACTAAGAAATTAAGTGCTCCGTTAGAAGATTTATCCAGAGTTTGCTCAGCTTTACACTGCTGCATCCAAATTACTCTTTCTTACCCGCTATTCTGATTGCAAACTCAAAACAAACTACAAGGTGAGGAGAGGTTTTTCTATGTTCCATAATGCTCTACCTTGCTCTGCCCATTATCGGACATGCCATCGGGAGGTTAATATTGCCACAGAACTAGGAGGCTCAAAGGCCGTAACGTCTTTCCGTCCCCGGTGTACCCAACCCTGCAGGATCAGCTCTGAAGCCTCCTGTGGGGTTTCCAAACGGTGCTGTCTTCTCCCAGAGCTCAGTGGTGCTGGAGCGTTAATCTTGCCACTACCACGGAGCGGAACTGGACGTCTAACCCTGTGCTGGTCTGAATACACACCATCTCTGGAAATTAAATCAGACACAGTAAGTGATGCCAGAAAATAGCAGAAAATTGGTCTTCTGAGGTCGGAACAGCCTCTAATCCTGTTTCATCCTGCAGAGTGGGGCCTGGCAGCATGCTAAAAAGAAACACGTTTGCATCCCTTTGCTAGTTCAAGAGCCAACACCTGCAAATACTGCATTTATTACATGACATTGTTTAATACAGCATTCTGATTTTTATATTTAATTCCCCATTCTAAAAATCTGCCAAGCGACCTGCTTGTTTTCAGAACTGCAGCAAGCTTTCCAGAAAAATTTCTAAAAACACACCCAGCAGAGTCCCAGAGATCCTGACTTAAATTACAAGGGGATTCTTTCCCCTTATAAAAAGAGCATCTGCCATATGCAGATTTTACTGTCTTATAAAATGTGAAAGAGCAGGATTGCCAACTGTGGCTTTATATCTCCCAATCCTTCCATTCTCACTCCCGCCCAAAACATCTTTTTCTCTCTCTTTCCATAAGGCTTCAACTGCGAGTGATTTTGTAAGAATGTGGAAAATGGGTGAGTGGGAGAGCAAGAGAAACTGGCTTTAATCTCAGTTTGTAAAATTCCAGGGGAAATAATAAATTTAAAAGAAAAATCTAGGTGATCTTAAAGGAAAATATCTGCCTCAAAACCTAGATAAAATCTTAGGATTTTATCCTAAGGTAAAATCCTAAAAATTACTAAGCTGTCCTGCAAGTCTGAGGTAAGAGGAGAGCCTGATGTTGAGCTTACAACTAGACATTTCTATTTCGAACTCTCCTGCAACATCAGCAAGGTACAATAAACATTTAATTACTGTGACCTTACATAGGAGGACAGTTTTTTTGCTTAGGCTTGAAGGCATTTTCTTATCCACAGGGCAAAATAGCTTAACTTCTGAGGTTAATAGGTGTTTTAGAATTTAATTTATTTTTGGTTTGCATTTAATTAAATTATTTCTTAGAAAAAGAGACAAAGTTTTAGGAGAAGCAAATAAAAAACAACCCGGAGGCTCTGACAACAGATTATACCACAAGCTGTGAAATTCTTCAAGCAGATCTCTCACCATTATTTCTCAGGCTCTATAAAGGTCACTGTTGAAGTTAGTTACCCATGTACCTTCAAACCACACTTATTTTTTTACACTTTTGGTATTTTTTCCTAGGTAGTTGTTCAGCTAGCCTTGATTGCTATCTGAAAACCAAGAATGAGACAGCAGATAATTAGTATTCTTAACTGGGAGCTTACAACATATCCCTTGTCAAGGCAGGGAGGAAGGGAATGAGGAAATACCAGCAAAGTGCTGTGCAAACGCAGTATGAGAGAACACGATGATCAGAAGAGCTTTAGCAAAGCTGCTGCTGGGCAGAAAGCAGGGCTGGATCTGACAAACTATGGTTATGCAAAATCAACACCAAACACAGAAAGCTGAAGTCCTTGTGACAGTATACAAAATACCCTTCCTTTGTTGAGAGGCTGCTGCCATGCTCCTTCTGAATGCCCGCTCCATCAGGACCCTGCTGCACACAGAGTACCTCTTCCACAGCCCTCCCCACTGAACTGCCGGTGAGAATAACAGGTTTTGGAAAATCCAGGCATTACTCTCTGTGTTGGGATGAAATGCATCAACTTGAAAAAGGGTGAAAAACAACATTGTTGACCTACCCTCTCGGGCTCCCAGAGTCCTACACTCTGAGTAAAAAGCTGTGTTGGCACTCGGAGAGGAGACCAAGCTGACCAAGGACTGAATAAATGGCAAACACCCAAGCATTTGTCCCACACGATGCTCTGAAGGTACAGTTCTGCTGGCTACACTGTCTTTCAGACAAATTTCCAAGGACGATGGGACACTGCTGATGAAGGCTGTCAGCTCAGTGGTCCTAGCTGATGTGCAATTTCGTCAACTGAATTCTGCCTGTTGGGACTCCACCAAGCTTTTAATTGGATATGGGAGGCATCATAAGTCCCAATTAAAACAATGAACTCAGCCTGTATTATTAATGTCTGTCTTCCCTGTCGCAGCTGATTTTTATCAGTCACTGAACGTACCCGTGTTTGCACCCAACAGGCATGCCCTTTTCATCCATTCCTGGCCCGGGCACAGATTGCCTGGCTGTGCAAGGTACAAGAGAGATATCAGCGAGAAGGTCAATCGACTCAACTATCTGTTTGGGCAATGCTTCAATTTAATCCTTGCATATATTATGAAGATTAGACAGCGCCTCTAAAACAAGGGTCTCCAGCGCTCCCAGTATGCCAGCACATGATACTCCTCCTGTGAGGCAAATATTGCTGCTGCTGAGTAATCTGAGAAGTGAAAAGACTGCCATGACAACCCACACAGCAGATCTATATCTGCACGATAATTGCTTTCATCCAAAGATGTAACAGAAATGAAAGTAACTGAGACCATTGGAACATACCTTCTCCAAAACCAGAGCTGATTTTGCCTGGAGCAGAGGGGTATTAACTGTGGGGACCCAGCCCGGGATCGTGCAGCCACTCTGCCCAGCAGTGCCGGAGAGGAGGGATGCTGGCTGAACGCTGCAGCATTCAGAGCCTGGAGTATGAACAGCATCGTTATCGCCAGCGGGTACACCGACACGCACGTTGAGTGGGCAAACCTCCCTCCAGGTCCTCACCCACTTGGAGCCTGAAGCACTGACATGTCTTGTTTATTCTCTGGTTTGCACTGATCATGTCAGCAGAGATGGGAACAACTGGGAACTGTGGTTAGGTCATGCTCTATAAGAGCCAAAGCGAAAAACTGGAAAATAGCATGTTGGTGTCTTTTTCTGCTTGAAAATTCAATGAAAATGGCCACCCTTCTTTCAGGGTGGAATAGTAGATTCTCTTTAAATTGGTATCTGGAAACTGGAACATAGCTCATTTTATTCCAGGCCCAAGTTAGATACCTGTGTCTATGCAAAAAATTGTGGAACTAGAGGTGAAACTTGAATAAAATCCTTAGAATTAAAACTGTATATATATGCATACCATATGCACTATATGTGATGATGTAAATAGAATACAAAACCCTAAGAGATTACTAAAGAAATGTTTTTGCAGTGATGCGAAGGCTAATTTGGAGGAAGAGTTGTTGATGATGAGAGAGCATGCACTATGTGCTTCTTGAGGCAAGCTCCCAGTCCTCCCCAGCAGAGCACTTCACCACAGACATGAACTGGTCTGCTCCTGGGGCTGTGCCCATGGACAACTCACAGGATCCACATCTGCGGACTAATAAAACTACTAGTGTGGTGGGAAGGAATTACAGCTTAAATAAATGAAGGATTTAGGAAAAAAAAAAAAAAAAAAAGGTTGCTTGTTTGGTTGGTTTTGTTTTCAACAGAGGCAAAACTTGAATGCAGGGACTAGCACCAAGAGACCAGAAAGGGTTAAATAATATTGTGCTATTTGGAATCTGCTTTGGCAGAGCCCTGGCTTTCCCAAAAAAGTAAAAGTTACATTAAATAAATACCTTAGGAGACTAAAATCCATCAACACCTAAAAGCTTTTCTGGCTAGAACTGTTTCTTATAATACATTATGAGTTTCAGGAGCAACAACATTGAGCTGATGAGGTCTTCTCAGAAGTTTTGTCTAAGTTTTTCCTCCAGTTTTGTTCTCCAGCTATTCTCCCTGCCTTTGAACAGTTTTTTCCCTCAAGTACTAGGATTCCAGAAGAAACATCACATTTCCTGAGGTTTTCTTATCTGTGAAAACGTGCAGAGACTCTCTCCAGGGACTGTGCTAGAGGTACCCAGCTCTTTCTGAATATTCATTTGAGTGCAGTGACTCACTTAAAGATGTTTTGAAAATATGTTCAGTGCCAGGTCCATACCTAACAAAAAAGAAAAATATAAAAAAATCAGCATCCTCTTCTCAGTGGAGCTAGACCAATTTACCCTAAATCGGCTTCTGCCCCAGTTTTCAGAAGATCAGAAATAGAAATGAGTTCATGTTAGAAGTCACAGTAAAATGGCTCTGCTTAATATAGTAAGAGTTTGTTATGGTTTCTGGTCTTTTCTTCTTCTGCAGCATTTCTTCTGCACTTTCCATCTCCCTGTTTCTCAGTGTTTAGGCATGGCTTTGCTGAGCAGCTTGTTAGAATAGTAAGATTTGGCATGGAAGTGATTTGCTATGACTTTTTACACTACCAAAGCACCTAGCACAGATGCAATTACACCAGTGAAATCTGGGCCAGGGCCAGGTTAGCTTACTTGTTTCAAAGAAGCAGTACAGATTTTGCCGGCAGAGTAACCCTTGTTAAAATCAGCAGTCTCTCCATTAAAGTGATGCTTGAGTCTGTCTGTAACAGCAAAGCCTTTCCAGTAGAGACTGGTCCTCACTTGAGACCTCACTTTTTGCACACGTTGAAAGCTATATTCTACCCCCAGTTACTTCTGTCCCTGCTCCGGAACTACCCACCCAGCCTTTCAAATGGGTCACCCTCAAAGGGAAAGCCAGGACGCTGCTTCAGTTGAGGAGGGAGATGAGGAATCTCAACAAACAAGAGTCGTCAGCATCTCTGCTGACTCTGCTTAAGTAACCATGGAAAAACATCTCTCCTCTCTGGCAGAAATGTTGGCTTGAAAGGGAATTACGTTCTGAATGTTCACAGATTCACCAAGCAGCCTTGCAACTGTTACTTATTACAATTAATTGACTATGCCGTCTCAGGCATTAGTAAGATAGTGACTAAGAAACAGCACGACAATACCAAATACTACACAGCAAGATGGTGAAAACAAAAATAGTCTTCTGGAGACATACCTATTTTGTGAAGAGCAAGTGAGAAATGAGACAATATCCTTGGGAAAATGATGCACAGAAACACAGATTTCAGTCCAGCTCTGATAGGCACGGACACCTTCTTGCTTCAGTGAAGCACCACAGCACTAATCTAGGCAGAAGAGTGGTTTTATGCCTCGGACTATTGCAGTTACAAAACACCTGCAGAGCACTCCGCTGGCTCAAGGCATCAGGAGCCAGAGGTGTCTGAAGGAATACCTATAACCAGCCAAGGGAACTAAGCATTCCCCCCAGGGCCCATGAGTCACAAAAGCTGGAGGGGAGTGAAGACCTTTGAGGTGTTTTTCCAGGCTTATTTTAAATTTGCCAAGTGATGAGGAGGTTATTGCACTGACTAACACGTTTCACTACCCAGGAGATTTCTTGCTGTTAATCTCAGATTTTCCCTTTCCTCCTCCTTTTAAGATAACATCCCATAACTCCCAGCTAACACTCCTCTTCCGTGACTGCCCTCCTTGCCACTAACATTTTTCAAGCATAGTTCTAATGGTTTTTCCATCCCCACACAACAGCAGGCAAAGGAGTGAGTGCCCAAAGCACAGCACCAGGTGGGGAGGAGGTGCAGATGATGTTCCATGTCAGCTGGGGATGGACTCAGGGCAGAAGGTACCTCATTAGGTGTATTTAAGAGCAATCTATGGAATGAAAGGGGTGAGACAGAGAGGTGGGAGATGCAGAAAGGGAAAGTCCAGAAGACTGAGCCAGGGGCATCCTGTATATTCAGTACCCTAATAAAAACTGCCTCACCAGAGAGAGACGATGGGGTAACCTTAAACCCAACTTGGACTCCCCTGCTGTGCAAGTCCTTTGGCCTAAAGCCCACCTCACACGTCCCAACCCAAAGCTCCCCCCGCCCCCTGTCTTCCTTTCCATAACCAACCCGGAACGTTTCAATTCACAGGCACCTTGACACAGGCCACTCTCCGCCTCAAATGTGAGGTTCCTGCTGTTGCCTGAAGCTCCTCCTTCACCTGCCTGCCCAGGAGATGCTTCCTCCCCTTAAAATTATTGAATGGATCAGGTATCAGCAAGGTAGGACATCATATTTTAAGTTATAACCTGTCACAGTTACTGCATTTTGGGGACCAGATAAGCAAATGGGATATTTATAAGGGCCAGAAAAAAAGCATTCTTATTGGTAGAGTCCACCTGGAGAATACATTTATGGGAACGATTCTGTATAAATCTACTCTGTCTACTTCTATGAAATGTTACAGAACTTTCCCCTATGATAAAGCTTCTTTTTGTAAAAAAATAAAACCAATAGCTTCAGCTACGCTCCTTGTCAGCACTTCAGAGCACCCCACAGATCTCTCACAGCTTCCAAATAGAAGATGCTATTGTTCATCTACACTGGGTGGAAGAATGAACTTGATATCCACCAAGCACATGTGTCCCCACAGATACGTGTGTACCCGGGAGCATGGGGAGATTTATTCCCCCAAATGGGTAAGAAACTAAAAGAGAGGAAAAGCATTTCTGTGAAGAAAGGTAGGACTAAAATTTTGAGGATGGTGAAGTGAATACCCTGATTTGGACTGATGATTCATTTTACAAGAGACGTCATTCAGTGTGCTGGATTTCAGAAAAGCAGAGTATACAGAGGGAAAGGAAAAGAAATCAAATATGCAAATAGACAGATCCAATCAAGTCACACTCTCGCTCCTAGCTCACCTTCAAATCCCATTAGTCAATTAGAGCCAAATAAAATGGTGCCAAACAATGCAGATCTCTTTTAGTTGATACGTTTGAATTAATAAAAAATTAATCTTTTATATAGATTTATAGTCAACACAGAAATATTAGTTGAAAACTTTTTCTAAATAAGAAAAAGCCCAAATACACTTAAAAAAATAAAGTATTTTTAATACCTAGCTTTCACCCTGAGGAACATGCATTAAAAACTCAGTCTGATCCGACATTTATAAATCATCATCCCTTTCTTTGCTTGTGAAAATTAATTTAAGAGAATTCAGCCACTCTGTATTTGCACTTCAGATGTGCTCACAAGAGACCAGACCTCCCCCGTTATGGACCCATAGAACATTATGGGCCAGCTCTGCCTGCACAGCTCCCCATCACCCCAGCTAGCCAGCCTTCTCATGTCAGGCAGGAGACAACTCACATTCCAGCAGATTTAAGTAAGATTAAAACCTTTCAAAAACCCAGCCGTGTCAGCACTCCTAGCAGAACTGTCTTTATGCTCTTCTTTCAAATAACCCTCAGAACAAAACACAGGTTAACACATTTATTCAGGAAACCTCTTGATGATTTCAGAGTTAAAAGCAGCGTTGGTGTTCACCCCATCCCTAGGCACCTGCACTCCTGTGAGGACCACCGCTACACTGCTCCTCTGCCCTGTGTTCCTCTACCTGAGCTTTGCTGGAGGCAACAGTCAGAGGGTTCAAACTCCATCTGCATCCTCACCCACCCATCCCACAGGGCCAGGAGGTGCAGGGCCAGATGAAGAATTGATGTCTCCCAACCTGTGGCCAAGCCTCTCAGGCATCTGCTAACCCCAGCCTGCCTCTGGAGCGGCTGCTGTTGTCTCTTCCCTTCTCCAAGACAACGGTGCTAGTTGCTGTGCATTAATGATTCTCCACTTCTCCTCCCTCTGCTGGGACGTTACAGCATTTCCAGTATAAAAGGATTTCTGAAACCCCTTCACTTCTACGACTAGCGATGTGACTGATCAAAGGGTTAGGGCCCCTGTCTGTTGCCTCATGCCTGCATAACGAAGACAAGATTAGCTGCAGAAGTACAAAGCAGTGTGTGTCCTCCTTTTTGCTGGTGGAGCCTCTGGGGCCAGCAGTCACTGTTGGTTGGCTGAACCATATAAATTTATTTCATTTCTGGGTTATTTTTTCTCGTTTTGTTTCAAAAGTCTAGGTTCAAGACTCTGGGCCTGACATTTCCTTCCTTCCCACACGGGTGGCACATTTGCTGCTTGGCAGGCAACCTAGAAGACTTTTGCAGTCATTTTAAATGATGATGTTTATACATCTGACAAGAAAAATTTGACAGATGCAAGGAATGATAAAGGAGAGAAGTGCACAAGCTAACGATGCCCAATCATTTCAGATCCAATACACAATAATTACGAAAGGCTTATGGTTATTTTTTTTACAAATGGGACAGTGGCCACATTTAGAGCTCATCAACGCCAGCAGCATTCCTTCAGCGGGTAGGCTGGCTGCTGCACACCCTGTAAGGGGTAAGGGGTTTGTTCCCTTCTTTTTTGTAGCAAAAAAAATCTGTATAAGGTGACTCCCTTTCACTGACTTGAGAAAAGCATTACTTCTCAAGGTAGATTCTTCTGGTAACTGCATGTATACAGGAACTACAGTACAACTGTTATAAAGAAAACAATCTGTGTGGAAAGTTTGTGCTGTAGCTATGACCTTGGATCAGACACACAGTTTGGTTTTGAAAAAAGACTGTTAAATCCACAGCTTCCAAACTTTCCAGAAACGGTTTCTGGAACAAAACCAAATAAACTAACCCAAACAAATGAAAATTAGATTATCAGATTATTTTCAAAACAGATGTGTCTCACGCGGTTAAAAGAAAGCAACTAAGGAATACAGATGTGCACAAAGTTAAATATGTATTATCCTACATACACTGTAATACATGAAAAAATTGGCATATGCAAGAATTCTCTTCGAACCCTAAGGAACAAATTAAAGTTGCAAGATATTTCAGATCTCTACGACACCTCAAGAGCCTGTGAAAAAATGCTCTATGTTTAGCCGATAGCTGGTAGGACTGTTTTATGCCAAGCGCTCATATTAAACACTTTTTAATGTAACATTTTGTACATGATTTTCAAATTTGTGCTTTATTGAAGAACTCAAGTCAAACAAAACATCCTGACAATAGAAAGTTCCCAATTTTAGTGATTATCTGAACTCAAAAGCCAGAAGTTGGTTTAAATAAGATCCAGTGGACGACAGGTGAATATACATATCTGCATGTGTGTATCACATCACACATGCACACAAATGTGATGGAAATCAAAACTGAAAATAAGAGGCAATTAACAGATGCTTGTCACCACATGACTGTATTGTATTAACAATTACCCCTTCTCCTAAAATAAATAAAAGCAAAATCTATATGGGGGAAAAGAACACGTATTAAAGATAAAATCTGGGCTTTGGGTACTATACGTGAAGTCTGTACCGTCATCTACAGGAGTTCAGTATCACGTCAACTCACTTAGTCCTACAGATGATGACTGCCTATTATGCACTGCATTTGACTGCCAGAAGGTTAAATTACTAAATCCTTACTGGACACTTATGACAGACACAGGCACAAAACATGCTTATGCTATACTGACATATGTCTCTGTTACCAAAGAGCATTGTTTATTTTAAATAATGAAACGAATAATTAGAAGCTATAGAGAAGTACATTTTATTAAAACACCAGTTGGTTGCTAATGCCAGCAGCTCCAACAGCCCCACTGTATAAGCCATGCTGCTTTCAACACACTCGATTCATTAACACAGGAGAAAAGCCAGAAACGAAAGGAAATGCAGACCATCTGCTCCATCCAGATGCAGGAGAACATGCCTCTTACCTCCAAAGCTATTCATCAGCGACCAACCGAGATAAGATCAATTTAATCCTCTAACCACAGATCTAAAAGATTTTCCAGCATCATGTCATCATAAGTAAGACGGAACTACATTCATTTGGATGGAAAGAAAACTTTGCCAGTTTTTCCCACCTTTAGCATCCCTCTCCTATAAAGCAACACTGAATAAAAGAGAGAATCTTGATGCGGCAGATACTACTGGAACAAACACATGCACACATGCAGCCACCAACAAAATCCTTGTTCTTCTGCTGATACGTTCTAAAGATGTCCAACTGCTTTAACTGGCAGTGAGATTTAGGCAAGTGTTTAAGTTCCCAGAAAGTCACAGCCGGCATATATATTCCCTCCTTGCACTACTGGACCATTTTGAAATAAAACCTCCAGCCCCCGTGCCTGCAAGAGAAAGCAGCAGCACAATTTCTTACCTTGAAGTTATGAATCTTCTCGTATTTTGGAATGTGTTCATTTTCTTTCAGCGTTGCTCTTCTGACAAGCGATGTCAACTGTGAATAAGCAAAGAGTTTAAGAGGTTGCCAGATCGTCACAGGTGACTTCCGAGTACCCAGTTTCATCCCCAAGGCTGCTATCAACAGATCTTGCTGGCGGCTCTCCCGCTTGGCGCCGCGCACCGCCGCCCTGCTCGCTCTGTGCCCCGAGCAGGACTCCTTGGACGGCATGCTGGAGCTGACGGGGAGGAGGAGCAGCGGCCCCCCGGCCCGACCCGCGCCCTGCCTAGATCACACCCGCTTCCAGACACCCAGAAGGACCATTTCGGGCACTAAGCGGCCGGGGCGGCCGGCGCGGCCATGGCGGGGCACTGGCGCTCGGCGCGGCTGGCCCGGCGGGGCGGGCCGCCCTCGGTGCGGGGCGCGGGGGCTCGGGCCTGCCGGCGGGCGCGAACGGCAGCCAGCGGCGGGAGGGGGCAGCCCGCAGCCGCTCCCTCCATCGGCGGCCGGCGGCGGCGACCGGCGCCCTCTTCCCTCCCCTGCCCGCCTCGGGGGGCGAGGCTGCGCGGCGCGGGGCGAGGCGGCACCGCCCCCGGGGCGGGGGCCGGGCGGGGGCCGGGCGGGGGCCGGGCGGGGGCGGCCGCGGCCAGCGCAGCCCCGGCGGGGCGGGCAGCGCGGCTGGGCCCGGGGGAGGCGGCCGCGGGAGGGCTGCGGGCGGGGGCGGCTCAGGCGCCGGCACGAAATGGCACCTCGGCGCCCTTTGGGGGTGCGGGGCGAGCCGGGGCATCCGCGGGTGGGCGCGGTGAGCGGCAGCCTCAGGGGCCGCGGCAGAAAGCGGCGCTCCCGGCCCCCCGCCCCGTCTGGCACGAGTCGGGCACCGGGGGGTACGGCTGGGAGCCGCTCGGGTCGGGCACCGGCGGGTACGGCAAGGCTGGGAGCAGTTAACGCGACTGAGTTGGTGCTCATCGCTCTGCCCTGAAGGTGACATTTTTCAATGCCTGTCGTGTAAAAGGGGGCTCGTCAAACTCACATCACGTAACAGCCTCTTCCAGTAGGGATGCGAACACACATGCCGCCCGCCGTTCGTTGCACCACCCCGACCTCAACACCGATCGCTGTGGTGCCTCTCTTTAGGAACTCACCAAGGTTAACAGAAGGTGAATGACCCGTGGCCTCAAATAGCGCTGAAAGCCCCAGTTTGGATGGGTGCCAGCGACGACGAAGTGGTCCTCGCTAGCCACCCCCCAAACCAGGCGAAGCACTACTTCACACAACCATTACCGCCTTGAACCCACTGCCACAACAGGCTCCCAACTGCCGGGGCAGCCCATGCCACATCCACCCGGATGGAGCCGCGCAGCGGGGCAGCCCCACTCTGGGAGGCTCTCCTTCAGCTGCACACTGACAGCCGGGAGGGGACACCACCATGGCCGCTCAACTCCTGCCCTTTTTGTTGCAGTGCTCTCCAGGCATCAATGAACAGCCTTTGTCAGAGACAGCAAAATCAGACCTTTGCTCTGACTAGCTATGGCAGTGATTTACACCATGGGGCTGACCCCCAGCCCGACACCCAGGGTGCAAGAGGACCCTTCCTCCTGCCTGTGCTGCTAGCCACAGCGCAGCTCCCCCTTCCCTTGCCACAAGCTGCAACACCACAACTGCTCTCGCCTTCTGCAGCAAAGGTATTTTTATCTCTCATGACTCAGTAACAACCAAAGACAAGCACAGTTTGTCACACAGGCTTCTGGGTGGAATCGGTATGTGTTTTGCAGTGGATCCCAGCATTACAGTTTAGCTCAATCCTGCCGATGTAGCTGAGGGTAATGCTCTCCGTGAGCCCCTCCTCTGTTTGCTTGCATGGCCACCAGGATCTTCTCTACCAGTTTTAGAAATCTGCTGAGTTTCAGCATAGGGTCAGGTTGCAGAGATTAAGGATCAACTTATGTGTCTCACCAACCGCTAATCTGAAATGCAAGTTAATAGCTAATAACCGAAACACTGGCTAAAGATCACACAGGATGAAGCTGTCAGGCTTTAGCGGCTCATCCAGGGGTCTTAGGAGTAGCTGGCTCAGTTCCCACTTTCAATACAAACAGGAGGCTGGTTGATCCTATTGAGAAATAACTTTTCCAATGGCTACCTCAGCCTGCCTGTCTTGCTTTTAACCATTCATTTCTGCTGCAGGTGAATAAATGCCCCTTGTGTTTTTCTGCACATCCTCCTAAGTGTAACGCTGCACCACTATAGGAGTTGAAGAAAAATGAGGTGAGGAGTAAGAGTGGCAAAATCTGACCACCTCATCTATGTGAAGTGTGAGAAAAAGTAGGGACTTGGGAGGAGGAAGTGGACAGGCCTTTGAGCTCATTCTCTCCTTTCTTTCTAGCTAAAGCCACTTCACGGTTTCATTCCCAAGAACTACATCAGGTAAAAGTCCTCATGGAACAAGGTGGACTTAAACCTGCCCCAGAGGAGTCACCCTCTCCCAACAGCTTTGAATGACAATTGGCTCGGGAAGCAAATTGCGGAGATCTGGAAACACGGTTTTGTTACAGCTTCCTTGGAAACCAAGATCCTTCTTATTAAAGGGAAAAAATAAATCGCCAAAACTTCATATTAGAAAATAAAATATTTGAACATTGAATCTGTTGGAAATAAATAACCCAGTGATTTTCAAGACTACATTTACTATCAGACTCAACCTTTATAATTTTGTATAATTCCACTTAAGAGGCAAGATAAAGCATTCTGACTTTTCCTTTCAATCGTTGGTAGAGCACCTATTTGGTTTTTGACATACTTATCCCTTAATTGCTAGCTTCTCTTTTTCCTAATTCTGAAGAACTGATTTATTTTCAATGGCACTTTAGAGTCACATTAGTAGAAACGGATCTCTGGATCCCAGAAAATTAAATCTTAAAAATGCCAATGAAAAGGTAAGCAAAACTACCCAACAGGGAAAGGTCCTATCTCATCGCTGTAATTATGAAAAAGCATTATAATCTGTAAAGCAGTTATAAGATTATGAATTTTAATTCTAACGTTATTTTGTTACAGTAATCTCAGACCGCTTGTTGGTTTTACATAAATCAGCTTCCCATTGTTCAGTGTAAAGCATTTTCTGCTGTTTACAAATATAGGAATACAGCAGGCTCACCTACACTTACAGCCCTTCACACATGCTATATGCACAATGGTTGTGCACACCAGAAACCTAGAGTGAAAGCAAGCCATAAGGCTAGCAACTGAAAAATTATGAAAAATAGATAACAAGTATCTATTTCTTAATATATTGCCCCAACATAAAGTAGTGTTGTAATTAAACCTCATACAACTGCATTCAGATGACATTCTACAATATAGATGCTCATTCTCCTGCCACTGCCTATTTGGTAATCTGGTGTTGCAAGCTAGTGCTCTTAACACGGCCCATTTCTTTTCATTTGACAATCAATATGAAGAATGAAATTTCTGTTGTACACACCTTCCTGACCACGGTGTGGGACATTGGGCAGCACGTGAGATAATGAAGTAAGAGAGAGCGAGCTGCTGTCCTTGGGTAGCCCTAGTCATGGCAGGGGTGAGCCAACATCCCTGAGAGCAAACAAAGTCACGGACCTGGGGGTTCAACTCAAATCCTGCAGGAAGCTGTTCTCTCCCGAGGATGGGCTCTCCTGCTCCAGGTGCTCTGTGCTTTCTCTATTCCCAGCCTGCAAGCCTGCAGGTCCTGTGTGTCTTTTTACACCCTTGGCTGGCTCTTGATTCAATACCTGCTTTCCACCAGTGGCTCCTGCGCTCCTACCGGCCAGCAAAGTCTCCTCTCCATAGCCCTTTCATTTTCCAACAGTTATCTTTATAACTTGCTCTGTCTGAAGTCTGCCTGTGTTTTTATAACTTACTCTGTCTAATGGGGACAATTATTAGATACTGTCTGCTACATACTGGATGAAAAAGAGGTAGAAATCTGGGGAGGAAGGTCAGAAGACCTTCCATTTTTCCAAGTATAATCTTTATTTTATTTTTTTATTAATTGTTTGTGACAGACATTTGCAATCATTGCACTTATAGGGAGCAATATGCTGCACAGACTCCAGAAGGAAGGAAACTGCAGGGCTGTCTTTTAAAATTTAATTTAAGGATGTAATTTCACAGGATTGAGGTGAACTGAAAATGGAACGACTGGAAGTAACAGCTGAGCAACATCTGAGCAGAGCATGCAACCAGAGCATTCTCTCAGTCCTGTACATTTTAGTGACTTAAACACTTAAAAACCAAACCCAGCAACACAACAACCTTTAAACCAAGACATCTGTTTAGAGATTCTACATTGTATGTGGACTAAAGGGAGAGGGGAAAGGAATATAAAGACTGTAACCTGCTATTTCAAATGTTCTTCTTTGTCCTAAAACCTCAGCCATGAAAGTGGCTCAGTCTAGGTCCTACTGGGACTCCGCTTTCCTTACTCCATCATGGAGTAGTCCTTCAGGGTGCAGGAGAAACAGCTGTTTTCTTAAGAACTATCTGTTCTCAGCATTAGCTGGATAATGTATGCGTATTTGCTGGTACTAATCTCACAATCAGTAAGTCTTATTATGAAGACTCCACAGAACTGATTTTAAAGTCATCCATGGCTTGCAGTAAATTCCATTTAGTCATTCTCTGGAAGACACATTACGTACGTTTCATCCAGTCAACATTGGACAAATTATCTTTCTAAAAAAGCAGATAAATGAATTCCCATTTGTTGAGTAATAAACTAAAACTGCTCCAGAAAAAAACAGAAAAATTGAAGTCACGTTAAGCTCACAAGTCCTAAAATGCCCAGGTTTGACTTGATCAGACCTCCTGAAGCCCACATGCATTTCCAATACAACAGAGTGTTTAGTTTCATGACCACCTGGCTCCTCTCTCAAACACAGTATCGTGTTTTCTTCAGTCTCAGGAATGCATGTGTAGTACACTGCAGGTTTTTCATTCTCATATGGTATTTTCATGTTGTTATGGCTAAATATGCAATTATTGTTTCAGACTTTATATATAATACGATCCCTTCCCTCTAAGGAACGTATTTTAATAATAATATTAACCAACAGTTATATTGCATGCATTTTTCTAAAAATCAAAGATGATGGCCCACTGTAACTATCTCAAGAAACAAGATATTTGGTTTGTTATGCAGTTAGCTGCTGTATATTTTGTTGTGTTCTGTTTCACTGTATAGCTAACATAGCCAAATGTGTATGCTTAGAAAATCCTTCCTTGCCTGAACACTTTATAAGCATATTTTATGGGCTCAGTACACAATTTTCAAAAGCTAATCAGTCAGATTGTGAAACTGAGCCCAATTTCCTCAACGCTGTTCCTGGTGGAGGCTTGTTCCATGCTAAATATAATTTTCCCAGTCGTATCTTTCACAAAATTGTTCCAGAGGGGGAAGGGGAGCCCAAAATTTTACTTTTTATTTAAAAGTGGTGAAAAGCTGTTTTCATTTTCTTCACTTGCAGAAATGCTAATGCCAGGCATAGCCTCTGCCCACAGATACATGGTGTGAGTGGAGGGTAGGAATGCTATTAAAAGTTCAACCTGAAAGCTGACATCTCAGAAGCTGGAGGGGAAGGAGGGGAAGGACTATCACGCAGTCTCAGCCACCAGAGCAAGACTTCTCTTGCTGCCATTCCAACACAGCCACACTTAACGGGCACACAGACAGCAGTGCCCAAAGTATACTGGGATCCTCAGGCAACAACACACAACTCTGCTTTGAGTCCACAGTTTCCTACAGGGGAGTTGGGGTTTAAGACGTGGTTGAATGATGAAAACTTACTGCTGAGAAAGTTCTGGGTTTTATAACAAAACTTTCCAAATGGGCTGAGTTCTAATTAAATCAAATCACCTCCCCCAGTGAAATACTTGTGGAAAAATCTAAAGAAATGGCTATTTAAATGTTTAAATTTTTATTTCTGATAAAAGTGTATGCCATTTCCACAGCAAGTAATGAACATTTTTATATCTAGAATTTTAGAAGGTTTTTTTAAATGTTCTAATTAAAACTTTAATTAAACAAATTCAGCCAAAGTGTTGGCTTGGTTTCAAGTACGATTGTTAAATTTAAAAAATAATCTAAACCAAAGTTTATATTATGGAAAAAATATTGCCCAATATTGCTGCTAGAAATTACTGCACAAAAAGAGAGTTTATTTGGTACTGTATTGTGCAATACAATTAGAGTCCATTAGCATTATTTGGGAAGATTTTATGTTTGCACTGATGTGCTTACCTGAAGTACCCAGGTTTTCACACCAAGGGAGCATACTCACAAAAAAGCAGAGACACCTTAGGGGAAGCCAACAGAAAAGCTGTTTATCTGTAGCTTTACTCATATAACCTACCGTCACTGCAGCTGATTTGGATCTAGGTCAGCCAGCGTATTTTGCTCCTAGTGGCATGATGGGTTGCAGATTTGCTCCCGGCAGTTACCAACGTGGGCCTTTGGAAATGACAATTTGAAACCACACACTGGCAAAAAACATCCACTGTGACTATTCCTCTCTTTCAATAGCTGACGAGACAAAAACGATCAACATTTGCTGTTCTGGATAGCGGCACAAAACCAGGGCACTTTTCTAGTGGCAAACACAACACATTTCTTTCCTTCTGGAGGGCACTATTTTGGTATATAGCCATGGATCTAGCCATGGCAAAAATAAAATAAAAATTTCACAGTACCTCTAGTAACAAGTTCAGCTTATGGTGTGGTTCTGGAGGACTTTGCTAACATCCAGTGACTCAGCTTTTAGCGAGGTCAGCAGCTGGCCTGCTGTGCCCGCTGAAGAAGGGGGCTCATTCTGGGGATGCCTGCACACTCCATAGGTACAAATGCCACTACAGGGGTGTATGTGGGCACTTGTGAATGCACGGAGGCAGGGATGCGGAGGTTGCAATCAACAATGGTGCTAAGCTGGGTGTTACAAGCAATGGCTATGACTTCATTTGTACTGTGTAAATAATAATATGCTTCATCACAGGGTTATATTCTGGGCGAGACAGCACAGTCCTGTACCGCTCCCAGGGCACCGGCCTTGTCTTCCTCTGTTCCTGAGCCAGTCAGCACCCCAGGGCTCTTCCCTACAGACACCCATGAAGAGCATCCCCACAGGCCCAGCTGCCTCTGTTACAATAACCCACTGCTCCAGTCCTTTCCTTAAAGACAGGGGTCTACCACCTTGCTCACAAGGGGCAAGATATGACTGCTTGACAAAAGCAGAGCTGCTGCCAAGCTGTGTGATGCTGAGGCAGGATATGCCAATCAAACACCATGAAAATAGCTACCCAGAAAGCTAAGAAACAAGGTCTTTTCACTCCTGAGTCTGTGGTGAGGAAAGCAGTTCCCCATGACAGTGAGTTCAAGCTGGTGTATCAGCCTCAGCAATTCTCTCTGCTGCTTCACAGCAGCTCGTTACCACAACCCCATTCTCTCTTTGGGAAAACAAGCTGCATTAAAAAGGGGCCAGCTCCAGCCAAACTTGTTAAGTACAGGAGGGGACTGAGAGCTGGCAGAGCACAGAAGATATGCCTCCCCACCTCGGAGGGCTGGCAGCCTCACTGTTCCCCAGGCAAAGCAGGCAGGACAGTTCATGAGCAAGGAGAGAAGCATTACAAAACACCAAAATCTGCCTCCAGTAAATCCTTCAGACAAAGCCTATCCTTTACAGTTCTGCTTTCAGTTCTTTCCATCCACCCTTCCATCCTTCATAGCTTTGGTTTTGGTCCACCCTATCTTCCTCTCCTCCTGCCAGGAGCCTGGGCCATGGAGGTGGTAAGCTAAGCAGCCAGTTAAAGCAGCCGCCTGTGCCAGGCGCCCCTCTCCCCGGGAAAGGCAGAAGCAGAGAGACTGCAAGGACTACTCACATAGTTTAAGTCAACTATTACACTGTCACACATTGCTAAATTGGGGCTAGAGAGGTCTGTCTTGAAGCTATGAGACCTACGGAAGGATGAGTTGATGGAGCAAGGAGCTCTGCCTAAGGAAGCAACCCTCCAGAGGCTGCTCCTCAACAGCTTCTCCATCTCGCTCCCATTTAGTCAGCATTTTCTGTTTCAGGTAATAGCATTGCATTTTCTTTCCTTCCCTTTGTCCATGGCATGTCGCCTTGCTGGCCTGCAGGAAGCTGTGCTGTTGTGACCAAGGCACGACTGACGTTCATTGCAGGGAGGGGCCACTCCAGCAAAAGCCTCTTGACTTGTGACGTGTCAAAGCAGACTGTATTCCAAAAAGACCTTCAAAGTAATTTAAAAGTGCCACAAGACTAAATGCTGTCTAGGAGTGATAACGGTCAAAGTGTAATGTGAAGTGGCAGCTTCATGAATACTACCCTTTTGGCAAATGCTTTTTGTTACTAAAATACTAAATTTAAGTATCATAAGAGAAAATAGGCTGTTAGACTAATCTTCTGAAACCAAAAGAGACTGGTGATGGTTTATTTCTCATCTGACCCACACTGTTATAAGGATTTCCTCAAATAAAAATAAAATAAAATACATAAAAGAAAAGGCACATCAAAAAGCTTAACCATACCCTTTGATGAGGAACCTCACCTGCCTTCTAGCAAGGAAATGTTGACAGTGGCCAAACTTCATGAAATAAATAATTTACAACACTTCCTTTAAGATATCCATTTAAGAATCATATTGATAAAAGCAGTTTTTACAATAGACCTCTTTATCTTTTTTGTAACTCAAAATGTATACACTTAGGGATAATGATAATCATGTAATCCACAAGGTCTTTCTATTAATACATATATTAGGGTTTTTTTTCATCTATTCTTCATGGAATAGGAGCTTTGGCTACTGGTATAACATGGGCAGGTGGTATGGAAATTGCTTTTTATGTCTCATTAATATTTTCTTACCTGACGTATAATACTCATTTCACATTAGCCTTTTTTGTTAGTCTAATGCATCTAGTATTAGCCTTTTTTGTTCTACACAGTAATTCAATTTAGAGTAATTCAATGTATATTATAATTGAGAACTGCAGCTCATTAATTTCTAAACACTATTTGTATTTCAGACTACACCTGCTCCTTTGGCACATCCTCTATTTTGAATCCATCCACTTCTTCCTGAATAAGCGATGTTGCTATGATACATGTGCTGTCACAGTTTCTTTCTTCAACATACTTTCAGTCCATAATCATACTTAATTAGCATACATAAGACTAAGAGTGCAAAGTCTCCTAATCCTTCCTTAATTATCACTTGATTCAACCCCATGCATCAAAGTGAACACAATTTTTAACCTGAAGGAATACTAGAGTTGTGATATGGACATACAACATTATTGCAAAATTTATAATGGTGAAAATCTGCTTAATGACCACCTCACTGCAGAAAAATTACAAGACGGGATAACCCTCAGTGTCCATCAGCACTCCTTGCAGACCCTGATTACCAGTCTTCTAGGTGCATGCGTGTCCATGGGCATAGCTGCAACAGCGCAGTGGGCCAGGGTCTACATTCATTTTATACAATGCAATTAGGCAGATTCAGAAAATGAGGTAGGCTGATCATCCTTCAAATGAGTCCCTCATGTGGGCTCCCACTATCCTTGCATAAATCTCTATTTAAATCAAGACTGATTTGAAACCTGCAATGAATGAAACCAGAGTGGAATTGGCAGTGGAATTACACTCTGCTCCCCAAGTGAAATTATCAGTTATTATCAAATTATCAGTTTATTGCCACCCATAAAATCTTCCAATCCCTGATCACATTCTTAGAAAAGACTCGTTTTACATTGTTGACTAGCATTCCAATTTTCTCATTCCTCCTTTTCCACATATGGTTCATCTTTCCTATTTATTCCCTCTCAGTTTCCTAATTAACATTTTAAAATGCCTGTGTCATGAAAATTTTCATATAAGGGCAGGAAGCATTGCATTTCCCTAGAGGAAGCTATAACTATGAAAAATCCTTACTTGACAAAGCACTCAAGAAACCATCATCTCAAATGGTCAACCCCAGCATCTTCGAAATAAATTTAAATAATGTCTTGACTTGAAAACAGAGTAAGTTTGAATGATTCCAAACAGGGCTGGCAATGCAACTCCCCATCACAAATTGGGCTACAAAAATTATTTACCTTTTGGGGGAGAAGCAGGCATCGGCATGCGGACAGGTTATACAACTTCTGTCATGTAGGAAGGACTTTGGGATTTTTTTTATGTTGGGTTGGGTTTTGTTGGGTTTTTTTTTTGTTTGGGTTGGTTTTGGTTTGGTGGTGGTTTTTTTTTTGTTTTTTTTTGTTTTTTTTCCATGGTTTCCCAGTGGTTTCTTGCTGTTTAGTTGATGCCTATTTTCAGTGGAAATCCACTAGTCCCAATCAGCAACTCAAAGTTCTGACATTTGGGATTTCAGAGGCACATAATCTCTGGACAGAAGATCTTATTTTGAGTATAGGGCACATCGAAAGTAAAAGACTAAGTCTGGGGTATAGTTCCATTTCTTAAATTCATTGTCAATGAACAGAATTATTGACAATGAACAAAATGTTTATAGCACAACTGCTTTCTTAGTCATGTTTTTCATCCCATCTTACAGGGCAATTTTTCATTTGTACTGCCACCATCAACTAGCACTGCTCATAAGATTTTTGTTTGATTTTTCAACAATAAAAATAGCTCAAGAGAATTAACCCATAAGGCCCATAAAAAAAAACCCCAATCCAGTAAGCTCTCAGCATTATCAACTTGCTGAACAGTGAGTCTGCCCTGAGAACTTCAGTGTGTGACATAGGTGATGGGCATTTTTCAGGCACCAGGCTGCAGCACTGGGACAAATGCTAGCAAGGATTTGCAGGCTGGAGTGAATGAGAAGCTGTCACTTAAAGAGATGGACCACTTCAAATCTGTGAAAGATAGCAACGCATGATACTTTTTGCAATTTTTGTACATTTATATTAAACACATCGTTACTTTCATCATCAGCTAATTCACCAAAATGCCTGAATGCAAATGTAATTCACTATCATACTAACTGGAAAATGCTTCAAGACTTCTCCAACAAATTATCTGAAACATGATATAAAGCATGCAGCTTTTAAAATATTTCACCATCACATGCAAAATGTAATACATTCATATTTCCACAATATTCCTCCACTCTTCTCTCAGGAAGGGGAAAAGCTGCTTGCCAATAAGTGCTACTAATCTAATTCACAAATTGGAAATAAAATTTACTAAATCATAGATATTTTAATATATAAAATTTACTAAATCATACGTACACACATGACTAAGGTTTAATAGAGAACATTATACTTTGTGATACTAGCTCTAATACTCCTTAGGCAAACAATTTCAGACTGCTTTAGCTCTAACCAAATGTAATAATAATTCCCACTAAAAAGCAATATAGTCCAAGTGCATTATAATATGAACATCACTATTAGAAACACATAATCCTGTGGTTATCTTGGAAGTTGTATGGATAGGAAGGAATATCAGTACTAAGATGATAAGAATTAGAGCAACATTCTCAGTTCATCAACTGAGAATCAGATTTTTCAGTGTGATGATTTTTAACTTGCATAAACATTAGGACTGTAGGAACAGTGAATACCAGAAGCAACACTGTTTCTAACTGCTGATGCCATGCAGAAAAAAGGTTAAATATGGAAAAGTTTCATGTTCTCAAAGTTAATGAACAAAGGAGGACTTTGAAAAACTGGCAAGAGTTGCTGTCTTCACTGATGATGAGGAGTGTGACAAGTTTGAAGTAATAAGAGCAAGCAGTTTATTGAGCTTAGTAATAAAACTGCTCTCCTTACTTTGTTCACATTCTGAAAAGAAAAACATTGATCTAGAGACTAAAACCAAGCATGAGAAGTTTATCTGAAAACATCTTTTTTCTTGTGAAAGATCAAAAGGAAAGAAACAAGAGCAGATCAGCTTCTGAGGCATTAACCGTAGGGTAAATGGTTGTTCTTTTTTTCTTTCACAGTCTAATACTTCATTTAAGCACCTCTAACTACTTCTCTTTCTGCTACCACTTCTAAAATGCTTCATTTCATTCTTCCTAGGTCTTAAGGGTTTGGTAACCACTTATGAATGGGCAATTATTGGTGGAGCAGATGTGCCCTAGTTGAATGGGAGGCAACACAACAGCCACAGCTCCATGTCCTTTCCATCTTTGTACAGAAGGCAAGTGACACGTATATGTACTTGTGAGCATGTAAACAGTGACCGATGTAAAATGCTTTCTCCCCTTCCAAATAAATAAAACACACACTCCCCTGCAAACCCTAAGAGGGAAAAAGGAGCTTATCTGAGGTAAGTGGAGAAAATGCCTGGTAGTCAGACTCAGCACAGATTCAACGCAGGCTACAGAGAATTGCAGAGGGCACAAAACACAAGGCACACTGGATATTAGTTCACAGCCAAAGGTGCTACCAGCCCAAATTCCTGCAGCCTCGGCTCTTCCTTTGGCCTCTCATGTTCAAATAGTGACCAGACCTGACCCTGCCTAGTTTATGAGATTAGACACGATCGTAGCCCAAGGTGATTATCACCAGCTATACAGTGTCACGTTATAAAGTCTAAGTGAGGTAAGAACCTTGTAAATAACAAAATTATCCTTTTATAGGGCTCTTAATTCAACAGTCCAGTCTGTTTCCTGTAGAAGTGATTAGTAATAGAAAATAATTAGGAGATGCCAGATGGGAGGAAGAGTTAAAAAAAAAAAAAAAAAAAAAAGAGACGACTCAAAACTCACATAGCTAAGAAAGGAGAACAACAAACGAGGGAGCTGCCAGCAAGCGGCCCACGGCAGTCCCTCACCATCCAGGAAGCTCTTTGCATAAGCAATAAATGACAACCACATGCCTGCTTTAGAGGCTGCTCTGAAAGAGACTCACCTTCTCCTTTCTGCGGCCACTGCACAGATTATTCAGTTGTGAGAAGGCATAAAAAGTCAAGGGAAACCACAAGGGGTTTTTTGTTGTTTTTTTTTAAAAAAAGATTATTCTAATTTCCTTATACATGCCTATGAGGCTTCCCCATTACACATCTAGGCAGCCTTTTTGGAAACCTCAAGCGTAAGGCCCATAGGGAAGGTAAGCAGCAGACTCCTACAGCATGTTAGGGCTGAAGCCATGACAGCTCTCCATTGCTCACCAGGAATTGAGCTGGACCTCTGTATTTCTGTGTTCTGTCTACTAAGGCCAGGATGGGAAAACTCTCTCACCCTGAAGAGCACCCAAAGAAAGTTATCCTCTTTGGCTCTTCGAGAGCTAAGGGAGATTCCTTCCTCCCTCCCTGTGATCCTTCTTGTGCTAGCCTATCCCAGTTAAGGGATAACAAAACTTCAGCCAGTACACATAAGAGAAGCTAAAGCTACATGGTCCTTTTTGAAGGGTCTTAAAAACGTAACCAGACCCAAACCACCATGCATTAGACACCCTGGAAAAAACTGCTGGTGAGGGCTTCACACTGACTTACCTCACAACACTGGAAACACAGGAAAAGAATAATAGCTTACTCATTGCTAATGGTTTCATTTTATCAGGAAGAACACAACCAGTATTCTTCACATTTAATGGCACAGCAACTGTACCGACTTACAGCCTTTTTAACAGTTATGTACACTACTCATTTTACAAAGGCTAGATCAGGCTCAGGGCATACACTGAGGGCAGGTACTCCCCAAACTTTTGCTGAGGGTCTGGTCTGTGAGCCTGAGAGGCCAGACCCCCTGTATTCACACGGCAGCTGCCTGTCTCAGTGCAACCAGCCACTGGACTTTCTGAAGACTCCATCTTTGTGCACACATCTCACATGCCAGATCATAAAGGGCCACAATAATGTGAAAAATCAGAAAGTAATGTGAAAAGTCATCTCAGCAAGCAGTCAAGTGACTTGTACCCATGACAAAAGGCTGAAGTGGGATGCTGATCCTCAGCTGTGCTTACCTACAAAACAGAGGAAACCTCCCTGCAGGAGCAGCATCACGACGGGAGGCGTGCTGTGCGTTTGAAATGCAGCCTTACCTAAGCCGCTTCTTCACTGCCTGAGGTTTGTGGAGCATTATTTGTTTTGAACCTTGTAATACTAGACCAGCAACACACAAGCAGGCTACCAACACAAGCACAGAACTTTCACTTCACATTAATCCCACACATTAATGTGCTTTGGAGGCACAGGCAGGCAAGGTCCTGCGAGGCTAACTGGAATCAGCTGGGATGCCATTTGTAACCTGCAGGATCTATTAGAGCACAGCTGAGCACTGACCAGAGCTGGCAAGGAAAGAAGAAAGAATTTGCCCCGGGGAAAACAGGAGAGCTATAGGACCATGTTTAGCACTGGAACTGAGCTACAGGTCCAGTTAGAGAGCCCTAAAAAACAATTCTGGCTTGCTAATTTATGCCTTATAAGCATGAGATACTGACAAGAGAAAGACTAGATATTTTGTGACCTGGGGATTAAATTAGCAAAGCTTATGTTTCATTTGGAAGCTCTGAATCTTAAAACAAGATCAGTTTATATAATCTTTTTAGTGTATCAATTTTACTGTCACACTGAACATATATAAGGGCTTAGGTTACTCTTGGTGATTACGAGTAAAAAAAGTACCCTGCAGTTTAGAGAAAAGAATTGTCTGTGTCTGGACAGCGTGTGCTATTAGCTCTCCTTTCTCAGGTCTTAATAAACATATAGTTAAGTTAAAAACATATATGCTTATAAAAAGACATCACAACTGTTTGCAGTTTTAGTTCGAACTGTATGTGCCATATATAATTGCATATATGGCACTAGATCCTTACCGCCATAAATGCTAATGCACAGAAAGGGACGATGAGGAAGACTGATGCTGGGGCAATCTCTGCAAAGTACAATGCTGCCGATATGCTGGAGCAGCTACCTAAAAAGTAGTCCTGTCCTTTATCCTGCTAAGAACTTTCTTGGTATTGACAATATCGTATGTGCTTTCAAGTCTCTGCTGAAAGATGGGCTAAACCTAGAAGAAATAAATAGAAGTTTTTGCCTTCCACAGTGTTATGTTTTATTTATAAATTACATTAAACTTACAGAGTGATTGTCATGGACACCCGCGCAGGGATGGGAAAGGAACGTTTGTGAGAAAACAGTTGACAATCTTCTCAAGTTAACCCATGGGATTCTTCAGTGCTCAGTCTCCTGCATCTTTAAATGTACTTTAAGGTAAACATTCATTAGTTGTACTTTTAAAAAAATTATTGCTTTGTCACTATCCTTGTTACAGCTATGGCTTGTCTAGAGTTTTATACATTACACCCCCATTTTTTCTCATAAAATTAAGTTAATTCAAGTAATTCAAGAAATATTTCAAACAACTTCCAGCAGTGAGATTGTTTCACTCTCGAAGCCACTTTCCTCCCTGATTATTAAGCCCACACCTTCTTTTTAGTTCCTACCAGTCCCAGCACTGGCATTCCTGGGCACCAGTGTTGTTCAAAGCTGTCCTCCTCCCTCACAGACCTTGCTAAGGGGGTTTATGCTTCTATGACAGCCTAGTATAACTTCCTTGGCTACGTTTTCTGATGTCCTTTCACTGAAGACAAAACTTGGTGAAGGAAGCTTTTAAGCTGATCTTACTAACAGATTTGACTGACAGCAAAAGTAGAAAAGCAGAATCACAGAAGAATCATTTTGGTTGGAAAAGATCTTTAAAATCATCGAGACGAACTGTAATGAAATGCCACTTAAATATTTTTCTCAGTACCAGATTTCTGGTTTCCACCTTTCAGCTTTTCCTTGGTTTCTCCTACAACAAAAATATTAAATCACAGACTGTGAGCCACTTGAACCCCAAACTGCAAGTCAGGGGTGGAGTAGGAGTCATCATGAAATCGGTTCCTCAGTAGCAATACAGAAGTAAGAGGTTTTGCTTTCTGCTTTGCTTTTTTTGAATGCTATATTTTATTCTCATTTTACCTTTGCCTTGTTTTCCCAAAAAGCGCTTCCACAAACAAAACTAGAACAGTGAGCATTTTTAGGATCTCTCGAATTCTCAAAATTTTTAATTACACTAAAACTTTTTTTTTTGTTTGTTTTAAATTTTTGTTTTAAATTAAGCTCAGGTCCCTTCTCTGTGAGATATACTGAAACAAGTAGTAGTGTCATTAATGAAAATGTCAGTCTCTGTTCAAGGTTGGAAAGTGAAACTGGTCCCTCTGCAAACACCTATAAGTAAGATTCTTCATTTTGTATGTGGAGGCCGTTATGAATCCATTAGAAATGTACACAGAGACTGCAATTAACTTTGTGATCTGGATTATCTTTGGAGGCAGGCTTAAAAGCATGTTTCCTACTAAAATTACACAGATTTACATTTCCAGATCTCCTTGCACAGGGTTGCAGGCAATCAGCCTTCATCACTGTGGAAGACTAAATGACCATTAAGGTCATTAAAAACAGAACAAAAAGGTGCTTTTGTTGGGTGACTGCTGCCACAAACCTTTTCTCAATTCTTTCCACCTGTCAAAACTGAACTGAATGTAGTACTGTCTAGAAAGGTATCTTTGCTAGAAAGCAAATGCTTTGCTGGAAGGCAAATCTTTAACTGATTTGCAGCCACTAAGTTTCTTGATGAAATGGCACTTATCACCAAAGTAAACATGAATAAATGTAATTCAGTTGCTATCCTAATGTTAACCTCAGCGTTTTGGTGTGAAAGATAGGATAACTCGTAACTAATTATTTGTTTTCGCGTAAAAAAATACTAAATCTTGAATAAATCACTAGTACAACTTCTTACATTAATATCTCAAAAGCATGTCAAAATGGAAAAAAAATCATGTTTTGCAGGGCTTTCAAGAAGGACTGTAATATATGTATCTAGGTACTTACTAATATCTGAGAGCTACCTTTTTTATAAGGTATTTAACAGAATCAAGTCATCTGCTCCAAGGTCATAATGACCTTTGAGAGTGGGAAATGTTCAGAGATCCATCAGTATTCAAGGCACTGGAGGAATAATAAATCTTGTGATAGTGGGTATTATTTCCACTTCCACGCTAGGCCATACAAACTGAATCCACATGGGAAGCCCTCTTTCAAATGAATCTTAGTCCTCTCTTAACACACAGACCACGACGGCTGCACAATTGAGTTCTGAACAATCCACAGACTGTTTTGGGAACCAGCTTCACCTTTTCTAGTAGGGCAGCTAAAATATCTATTCAGGGCATTCAGGCATGACAAGCACTCTCCTGTTTTCAATCTCCACTCCTCCAGTTATCCCTATTTATTAATTCTGTCATAGGTTATGAAAACTATAAATCATTAACCAGAAATTTTAATTTCTAATATATACTTGTACACAGTAAGCAGTCATATTCCTTCTCATAATCAGTGAAGCACATGCTGCGCAGTGGATTATATTCTCATGCTTTTCCTATTAGACACTGCATCTTAAATCACACCACAATATGGTCTCTTGCAGGACTCAGTACTTAGGAGTATTGTGATTTGTGTCCTACAATCCTCATCTAATGACTGCATGATTTTTGTCTTTTCTTCTTCTATGGTCTTTAAATCCTTCTCCTTTACTAAGGCTCATTTTTAATGTATTGCATATGTCAAGTCACTCAACACATGCTGAATTCTTCTACTATAATAGCTGAAAAGAGTGGGAAACAAACAGAGTACTATTAGTGCACGCTGCAAGGCATCTTAACACAAATCTGTGGCATTCCCCGCTACTGCCACACATCAAATTCAAGGCTAGGTGAAGTGCTCTTTCATACTTCACTCTGAAGTTTGGGGTGTGTTCTCTGGCTGCCCAGTTTCCTCCACCTGATTTTACAGCAGAAAGCAAAACTACATTCCCCCCAGCTGTCCCCCCATCAAAGCCTGCGTGCTGCTCCTTGCCTTCTTTCGAATGGTTCGTCTTTCATACACCACCCACACAGGACTGGGCAACAGCCGCAGGCACAAAGTTTAGATTCCTACCTGAACAGCCTCAGTCTGCAAATCTGGGAACGTGTTTTGGCTCAGGATGACCAACGCTCAGGACCCAGATTTCTTCCTCTCTTTATGGAGAAGGAAGTGTACAGTGTAGGATTAAGCTGTGTGGCCACAGTATAAAACAGGTAAAGACTCGTTAATTGCCAAATACTGTACCCTGCAGAATTTTCATCCTTACCGTGAGGCTTATGGGCTAATGTTGTAGCACACGGATTTTACTGTTTGCATCATAAGACAATGGTTTTTTCTCATTGGATTTTGAAGAGATTTGTGTTCTTTGTTAGAATTGTCAGTATCAATTCAGTGATATTCTCTTTATATCGGACAACAGGAATCACTCTGCCATCCCTCCCACCAAAGAGAAAGACTACTTGACCTATTTATAAATGTCCTATAAGAAAGCTTCCTTATATCATGGTTAAATGAGTCATAATAAGGTAAATACTTAATCGAAGTTTTCAAGTAAATAGCAATAAGAAGCAGAAGCCTGCACAAAAAGGGTAAAATTACTTTCTGAGTAATTTAGTAGAGGATATGTATATTCTTCTTATGTCATTATTATTATTTTAATAAAGCTTATAAACTAGCAGAGATTGAGTATTTTGTTTAAGTGGAGATGTAATCTCTCCTGCATTCCTCACTGCTAGCATGTTAACATTTTACAGTAGGTAGGCTAGAGAAATATTTCCTGTCATCCACTACTTGTGCTTTAAATGCAAATTATTTATCAAACAAGTATATATGTCATTATTTCAATTTTTAATATAAAATTAACCACCAGATGTGATTCAGTCACCTGCCTGTACAGTCCTCCAGTTGGTTATATTCACCCCATGGAACCTGAGTTCTTCCAGGCTGTCAAGGTGACAGCTTTAGTGGGCATGCAAGTAGTCAAGTCCCCCAGACAGTGACGGAAGACACTTGGGAAAGCCCTCTGAGGCCTCCCCTCCCCACCACTCCCACCCTGCACATAGCCACCACTCCCCATGAGACATTCGGTGAGGCCACCACTGTACCCCTCCCCTTCCCATGCTCCCCACATCCTGTGGCTTACAGAGGAGAGAGAAAGGATTTGGCAAGCCTTAGCTGGATGCTGGGGCTTGTTCCAAATGCTGAGGTTGCTACCAGGATCGGGCGCTGGCCATGGGGTTGAATGCCTTATTCTCATTGGAGATTTGCTGGGTGAAGCGACACTTGGTACTGTGTCATCTTCCAGCAACGACCCTGAGAAGTATAAAAGCAGCAAAGATGTCACCTAGGCACCACTCCACAGTAAAAAGGATCACACTGTGCCTTCCCTGTGCAGCCACGGGTAGTAATCCCAACTGGATAATGACTTGAAAATTAAACTGAAATTTCCACATTTAACTATACTGCAATGTCTGTGTGCCTCCTTGTGTTCACAACAACATGGTTCCAAGACAAGTAAAGAGAAAAGGCTCAAAAGCTGGGCTTCAGGCCAGGAAACACCACTGCTGTTGAAGTGCGTTGCAGATGAAGCCGCTTTAGTTGCCTATAACTTCCAGACACACAGGTGCGATGTTGCAATTACATGACTAACCAGTCTAAAGGTTTTTCACCTAAAATTTAAATCCATGAGAAATATTTAATAGTTCTTGAGCTATTTCATTCAAATGTTTCAAAACAATATGTATAATTGTTGATGAGTCTGACAAAATGCCATGTGATTATGGAAAAAACAACATTCTTCAATAATAATCATTGAAATTCCTTTACTATGAAAACTTTCTCATCAGTCTAAAAATGTTGTGACAGCATAGAGTTCTGTTGTCACTTGAAAGTTGCTAAATGCAGGAAGAGTTAATTTTACCACAGAAACCCAAAGCGGTGACTTGTAGAACTCTTACAGAAGATTTTTACACAGGCTTTGCATTATAATGAACTCTCTATGATAACATGCAAAAAAATTCTTTTGAAACAGCATGCTGCAAGTCAGTGGCTGTCAGGAACTGTAACTGATAACTCACCTTTCTACTACTGGTACCTAACAAGCAAGAAATTGGATATTTAACATGGTCAGCTAGCTTCAATATCTGCACCACTATTTCTTTTGCAAAATGATACGGCAACAGTGAAGATTCATACTTTAAGCTAAGTTGGGTGCTTCATCTCTCAGCAGATTCAGTGCAGGGTGACAGACTCTGCTGGAGAAGGATTTGAAGGACCAAAGCTATGAGCCTCCTCTCTCTCTGTGGACTCTGTATGGAGCTTAGTTTCGCAGTAATAGTCATGTATGCTGGAAATTGTCAGTAAGACCTTTCCTCCACCTCAAGAAAAACTGAAATCGCAGACATATTTCTGATTGGAAAGACAAACAGATGATCCTAAGTAAGGCTAGCATTTCTTCTAAGCACTATAAGCATTTTAGGTATTCCTAACATCATTCTGAAGTTTGTGAAATGAGGGAGCATATCAGACTATTATACATACATTAACACCTACACATATGTAAAAATACACTTTAAAAAGACTTTCATATGTCAGCTTTTCAAAAAACAAAGTATTTAGTTTAACATGATGAAACTTACATTATATTTTCTTTTTAAGCTTAGTCTCTGTCACAAGACAGGAATGTCTGCCTGATACATTCCCAACCTCCTTTAATATTTCTGTGTTCACCGGTTCTAAGATTTCTTTGTTGTTCGTTTTTTCTTTTATAATCCAGGACACAGTTCTCAGCTGATACTGCAACTCTCTGAAGAGAGCAATCGTTCTTCATAAGTCTTACTGAGGCCAAAAATAGCTTTGTCAGCTTCTGACAGGCTGAACTTAGCCAAGTGAAATGTTTTAACATTTTATCAACTTAATGAACAGGCTTATTTATAATGTGGACAACTTTACTGTCATTGGATGCAGACTGCTGAATAGATTATGGAATGCATTTGTTTGGGGAATACTAAATATATTAAGAATATAGTTTTTGACCGAAGGACAGTTGTCTTATACACTGTAAACGATGTTAAGATTAAATATTCTTAGCCTGTTTGAAATAAAGAAGTGCCTTAATGGAACATCTATAGCATGAAAATACCTGAAGAAAGGAACCTCACAATGATAAATAACTAACCTCCAAATCATAGAAATTTGCAATATGCAAAAATTACCATTAAAACCCCCTATAACCAGTTTAAATATTACTATTAATGCAATACTGGAAATAAATGTGGACTAAATATCTTCAGATACCTTTAGCACTTTATAGTAGAGGGGGAGGGTTAAAAGTACACAACAAAAAGTCTAACAGAAAAATGAGTGTGGGTTAACAATTGCTTACCCTCTTTTCTGCTACCTTATCCTGTCCTGTAGACTCTTTGCCATCATGTTCATCTCTCAGGGCTGGCATATGTTTTTTGTGTGCTGGCTCTCTGTTTAAAGTTGTATATCCTATGTGTTCATAAATTGGATTTATTGTCATCTTGGCAATGTATTCAGCTGCCTTCGTTTCAATATAAAGAGTAATCAATCCATCTGTCACCAGGTCATGGATGGACTCAAAACGTTTCTCCCCAACAAAGTGCTTTCCATCGTAGTAGAGTCTGAAGTTTCTGGTTTGACTTCCAAATCTGCCTCAATGAAATGGGAAAGTTTTTTTTTTAAAGAACAGTAAGCAGAATAAAGAAGAGTAAGCAAGCCTTTGCAAACAATAAAAAACACTTTATCACTTAAAGCTGTGACTATGCTCTGTGTCTGGTCCAGACGAGAATGAAAAACTCAACTACTACTTAGCACAGATAGGAAAGAGAGATGAACAACAACTGCAAATAGACAGCCAAAACAGCGACAGTCCCAGAAGGAGCTGTTTGTTCTCTTATTCTTTTAGCCCCTCCATTATCCCATGGAAAAACTGAAAATTACTTCACACTCTTTCTGGCCTTTTTTTTTTTTTTTTTTTTTAAGTACTTTACTACTGCATCGCTGCAGTCAATTTGCTTGGTTCTGATATGAAGAGTTCTCATAATAGAGTCCTCTATTACAGTTGATCAATACGGAGTTTTGATGCTGTCTCACACCTCTGCACCCCTGCTTGCTTGCAGGAAGAGGCCATTCAGGGTTCAGCTGAGCTTCAGTGCCAACAATTACACTGAAGCAGAACCGCTGCCAGAACTGGAGCAGCACAGGACAAAATGGCACAAGGGCAAGCATTCTTTATTCCTGGCCAAAGGCCAAGGACTAACTCTTCGAGCTTTGTACAAAAGTCCTTCTGTGTTATGCTTGTTAAGTCCTGAGCTTCAAGCAAATCTTTGTAATATACAGGATATATAACGCGAAAGCTATCTGACACTAGCCATTCTGCAGTTGGGGTGGAATAGGATTTCGATACAGGCTCTCAGCAACCATGAGAATGCCAATTTTACCTGAATATTCACATATTTTCAGAAACTGTACTTAGAATCTGCAACAATGTTCTGCCTAAAAGCGATCTAAATGTCTGAAAACACACCAGTGTTTGCACTTGGCAACAGGCAACGCATTTCCTGCGGAGAAGATGAAGGCAAGAAGCTGCTTTCACAGCTCACTCCAGTGTTATTCCTTGGTCAGACAGCAGCAAGTGTGGCCGTACTGGGCCCCCTTGTGAGGTCAGATCAGCCAAATAAGTATTAAAAACTAAATTTGAAAGGATGAATTGCTTTCATTTTACAATACAATGCTTCATAGGAGATGTTAAAGGACAAAGTAAACACTGGTGCTTTGCTGAAGTGGCTCCTTTTCAGTGGGGCCTTGCCAAACAGGGGAAACCATGATTTTAGACCTTGCCCCTGGTGAAATATTGTACTCTTGCAAATATGGGCAAAAACACTTATTCTGTGACATGCATTTTTTTCTTGTGTTCTGAATCAAAATGCCAAACCTTCCCTTCTCCCTATCAACAATCTGACAGTGACTGTGACTTCAGGAGCTGCTGTTTTTACCTAACGCTCAAAGGCGAGGGGGCCCTCTAGAATCTGCATCCTGCTCAGTAAGAAAAGAGGCCAAGATGCATAGGAACTACCTGGGCTTTTTACTGGAAATGAATCGGTACTTCTATGCACGTTTTTATGCCACACAAACTAAAAGCAGAAAATCACAAAATGACAGAAAGAAACACATTTTTACCCAATGCTAGTTTTGTCACAAGATGCAATTCTGAGTGAATACAAGTAATTCATAAAGTTGAAAGATAACATCCTAAGTTACAGCAGAAGGGGCAGGAACATGTTCAGGCTTATCCTTCAGAGCATCTTTCTATTCAACATAGTGTGTGGCAAGCAAGCTTTGACGACGAGACATACTCCTTGCATACCCTCCACTGTCAGAGAAGTCAATGTGAGCCAAGAGTGCTCAGCACTTTGCCGTGCCAAAGCGAACAACCTTCACCGTCTTCTGCTCAAGTCAGTGGGAATAACGCACATGGAGCACACACAAACATTGTGATGTTAAAATTTGACAGGAGAATGGAGTAAGTTTGAAGGTGAAGAATAATGACAATATGCAACAGAATTCTTTTAATTAAGAGATGTAGCATGTGAACTGCTGCTCTGATCAGTAACATATGCTCTGACAGTACTTATAGCAGAGTTTTAAATAAGCCAAAGGTCATTTACTTCTCTTAGCTTTCCAGAAGAAAAAGAATTGCACTAATCTTATCAAGAGAAGATAAGGCATAGGGAAGCTTCTCGGGGCCTGTTACTAAGTTCACACGGTGCCTTGATTTTATTAATATCCTTCAGAGTCTAAAACAAAGTTCTGAAGAACAAAACGGCCAAATACAGAGAACATTCTTAAAGGATTAGTCCTCTTCCTGACAGGGTCAGCAGGTGCGTGGTTCTACCTCAGCCATGCTTTACTGAGCAGCCCCTGCGCTGTACATCTGTTCAGATTGCTGCACATAAAGCGTGTCTGAGAGATACTACAAGGAACAGGATTTCCAAAAGTACGTTATCCCACTGCTCCTCACCTGCATTTCAGCAAACGAGTATCTCATAGACAACGTTCCACTGTTTTAATTCTTTAACAGCATCCCGTGACTAAACTCATCTCTCTTGTAAGCCTCACAGACTGAAACACTTCCTCCTGTATGGATCTGGGGAACTGCACACCAATTTCTTTTAGCACGTGTGGCCTTCCAAAGGTACATTCAACTTTCTTGTTTTAAAATTAATTGAGATAATTTAACTATTACCACTTCAAGAAAGGTAGTTAAGGTAGTTAGACAAACAAATTACTCTGCATCAGTGTCATAAACATTTGGAAAAGGTGCTTGCATGCATATTGCTGCAAAAGGTGAACATGAAAATGGCTTGCCTTCAACTGATTTCCCATTTGTTCCAAATCAAACTTTTTTCTGTTCATTTATTTTTGGATATGTTATAGGAAAATGTATTGTTTTTCAAATAGAATCTAATTAGCAACAAGGAGGAAAAAAACCCCAACCAAACCCCCCAAAATCAATGAAACACCAATCTTTTACAAAAAGACTGTACCATCAAAAACGTCTCCTGTTTTCTTTCTTTCAGACTCATTTAAATTGCTTTCTGACAACACAATGATACTATTTTGATCAAAATACAATATTGATACAAACATACATGTCCAGTTGCAAATGATCCATTAAAATTTAATCTTCAGTCCCTTCCTTCTTACTTAAAACTATGGTTTAAATTTTTCCATTAGCAAAAATATTTCCTTATGTTTACTTTCTATAACATTACTGCAGCCTAGTTAATTATACATTGCTGTGGCAACTAAAAAGAGCCAAGACCTGATATTTCAACTTCCTCATGATCTCTTCCTAAAGGCAAGCACTAGTACCAGCTGTTTTTTTGTTTAAGAAATAGAAAGCAGGACACAGATAATGTATGTTCTCTTTTGGTTTAAACAGGGGAACATTAGATGTTTTTCCAAGAAAAAGAAATAGACCTCTGAAATGTCAAACAGTCTCATTGTGTCCACTGTGCATTTGTTTGCAAGCAGCAGGACTACAGATAAAAGACTTTTTTTATTCTAAGTTGTCTGAAAAGCAATCACTCTGTCTAGTCCCTTTGGTTGCCAGTGGGGCAGAGTGGATAACAACGTGGGAAAATGTATTAAATGGTAGAGCAAATGTGGCTAGTAATAAAGGACTGCAGAGTTGAATTAGGTATCATAGCATGAGAGAGACAGGCTTCAGACTCAGCCACCTACTCTGTATGCAGCATTCACTGATGAAACAAAAGGAAAAAGTGAAGGACCGAGAGCCCATCCACACTTTCTTACCATCTAAGAAGATGGATTTTACAGTTCACATACAGAATTGTACAGTAGCTATTCACCTCTTTCACAGGCTGTTTTATGATGAGAAGAGTATCTGAACAAAGGCATTATTTAAAATGTGTAGCTGCAACCAGACCACAAAGTTAATGCCCCTTGGGGCTACTCGTGTCCTCATTAGTTTCAAGCAACTTCATACACTGAGCTGGGAAATCTTAAGTTCTGTATATGTGCCTGAAGGTCACTTGGACTTAATCTTCCCTTGGAGAAAAAGTGTCTTAACATGCTTTGCGGCCAGAAGGTAGAAAAGTCTCATTTAAAATTAGATGCCAGAATTTCAGCTCCAACTTCTGAAAACTCAAATGACACTTGAGACTACAGTCTTGACACTCCATAAAAACCCACAGAAATGTAAGAAATCTTGCAATTAGGAATGTCTCCTAATCATGCTGTGTTCATGTGAAAGAAAACAAGGTTATTCCACAGATGCCCTTTTGGCCCATTTCCTTATCAAAGAAACACAAGTCTTGCATGCAGTCAAAACCTCTTCTACGCAGTTATCCCCAAAGGTCTCCAACTCCTGAGAACAGCTCATTTTTGTGATTTTTTAAAAAAATTATTTATTAGCAACATTTCTGAGGATGGCCAAGGACTTGTAGAACTTGCGTGACATCTCCAAAACCTTAGCATTAGTTTACAAGAACACAATAGGCATAAATGAAATCAAATACATTAGGGATTGAAAGTAAAGGTGCATTTTATACAAGTGGAGACAATCCCCATTGTCTGATATGGCTAGGAAAGGTGGCAAAGTACACTTACTATAGATAGTTTTCCTGCGCCATTTGGAAAGTCAGAATTGCCTGGCTGGCTGACTGTTGCTTGATGAATGTTAATTAGGTATAAAGTTATCTCTAAAACCCAATCAGACCTGTGCACTGGCTGAATGCATGGTAGTTTAGTTTGACATGAAAAAAACAGGGCATCCTTCAGAACAGAAGCCAAATCCCAGAGCTGGAACTGCAACGTGTCTACCCCACGCCAGTGTAGATACAACCTTCAATCACTCTGTCTAGTCAGGATCAAGTAAAAAATTTCAGAGCTGGTGCTGTATCATTAACAACAGCTTCCCAGTGGTCTCCCTCAACTGAGACTGAAGACTGTTTACCTGCATCACTGCCCAAACTTCCTTGTCCAAAAGGGAAACAATATTGCGCAAACAGCATGCTGCAAACAGCAGGCAGTGAGGACCAGAGCAACGCACCTTCCTGCGGCTCATGAGCACTGTCAGGGACAGCACAAGTGAGAGACAGACAATTGCTTTAGAGTAGGGGTCCTCAAACTTTTTAAACAGGGGGCTGGCACGCGGATGCAGTGGCAGGGAGTCATCTGTGGCTGCTTGGTTTTCCCCCCCCAACCCCCGGTGGGGGGGGCGTGGGGGTTCTGTAAATACCGGGGGCCAGATTGAGGACCCTGGGGGGCTGTATCCAGCCCGCGGGCCGTAGTTTGAGGACCCCTGCTCTAGGGCATTGGCAGTAGGTAACAGCTGCTGAAAACAATAAAGACAGAAAGTGGTATCAACCCTTGGTACCTGTAATGGTGTGTTTCACAACTAAATCTAACAAAATAATAAAAAAACCTCTTCTCTTGTCTCAATGTCTTACTTTACTTTAAAGAGCTTTTAACAGCTAATTTTCACCATCTCAAACTCTGAACAAATGTCAGCTGATCAAGGACCATGCATGCTATTAATATGCAGTAGTTTTTTATAGTGTAATAGTACTATAGTAGTAAATTAATGTTCTTGATCAGTGCTAGATCATTTGAAAATAATGTCTGGTATTCAAAAGAAGCTCTTTTACAGATGTATTACCTCTTCTTAGTACTGTGTTTTCATGCCCTATTCCATTTAAACTTGATATAAGTCCCTGGAATGGATTTGATGATTGAATCAGAATCAATACCAATGTTTTGGGCAATGTTTTACTGCTTTTTCTACCTGATGAAACCTCCATGATTCCTGGGAAAAGACTCACTGTGGTTAGTGATTAAGACACATTTGAAATCTATATGCACATGGGAAAGTAGTAAAAGCCTGATACCTTCTCTTTAAATGAAAGCAGTATTTGCAAAACCTATGCCAACATGCCTGGAATAAACACTTACTGGAAATGTTACTAGCAGGAATGCTAGTAATTTTCACAGTTTCGTATTAAGCAAATAGTTATGTTTCTTTACCAAAAATTCTGAAGAACTGTTCTCTGAGAGTTAATTTTACAGTATGACTTCATGCTACTGAGAGCTTTCATTTTACCTTAAAGCAGAACTGTGTCTTAATTCTTCCAAGCTGTCAACCCTTACCAGTGTCTGCTCAGCAAACCTCAAAACAGGTAGAGTAAAATTTAAATGCACATGTATAACATTTTCATTTCAGGTCATACATGACATTGTTTTTCTGGTCAATTTAGAAGTAGAACAACATCAGATCTGTAATGGCAACTCCACTACAATCAGACGTAGTATGGAGAGACAGCTGCCATAGCATAATGCTCAAACATGTTAACTTTTGTTTCACCTACAGCAGCTTTCCCTACAAGGGTTTAAGTTCATAGAATAGTTTGGGTTGGAAGGAATCTTTGAAGGTGATCTAGTCCAAACCCCCTGCAACGAGCAGGGACATCCTCAGCTAGATCAGGTTGCTCAGAGCCCCGTCCAACCTGACCTTCAATGTTTCTGGGGATGGGGAATATATCACCCCTCTGGGCAACCTGTTCCAGTGTTTCACCATCTTCATTGTAAAAAAATTCTTCCTTACATCTAGTCTAAATCTACCCTGTTTATTTTAAAAGTTCCTCATGACTGTCACACTTCTTTTTTGCTTCTACAGGTTTTCTCACACTAAAAGCAACTTGCTCTTAACTTACCTTAAGACAATATGCATATTTTATTTCAGTATATCAAGGAAACCTGAGCAGAAGACATCAAGTGAAAACCCCCCAAAAATGTCATTATCACAAAATAACTTTGCAAATGCACGAACGGTTTTTGGAAAGCAGAGTGGAGAAGTGTTGGTTTTGTTCCTGTTTTGGTTTCTTTTTTTAATATACACTCTATAGGCTATTGTTCAAGGTCTCAAAGTTTATATTAAAAAAAATATTCTATTTCCCTTAGATTAAAAATAACTACAGTAAGATTTCTGTTCAAATTTTGCCTTAAGCCACTATTAATCCCAACCTTACAATGCATGTTTACTTACTTAAAGCTATTACACAATTTGCTACTTAAGTTGTTTTCTCAGTGTATTCTACCTCTAATCTTCTAGTAATCATGTTTTTGTGAACAGGCATATTGACCAACATAATCATCCTGCCCTCTGAAATGTTTTTTCCTCAAGGCTGCATTCCTTAACAATAAACAAAAGCATAATAACGCAAAATGCAATGGTTCCTGCATATACAATGTACACTGTTAGAATTTTTGGGGCTACTAACAGCTCATCAATAAAGATTGATAGCTTTTATATTATTATATTCTGCTTTTCTAAATACAGTTTCTTTCTTAGTGCAAGCACAGCAGTAGGTGGGGCAGACATCAATTTATTACTGAAACTGTTACGAGTTCATTTATTCATCTCAAGTTATAAAAGAAAAAAAAGTAGCCTGATTCTCTTCCTAGCACCTATCAAATGAGGAGGAACTTACACTTAACTCAGCTGATCGATTTCAAATATAAAAGAAGGAAAGGAAGAGGAAAACTAGGCCAGGTAACATTTATTGCTGTCAGAGGTTTTAGCGTTTGAATAATTCATAAATGTTTTGATGAAAACAATTATAAGATTAAACAATGATACGAGGCTATTGTGTGTTACTTTAAAAACATATTTATAAAGCATCCATAGTATCTACAGCTGAAGGACCTTTTGCTTATTGGTGAAGCACAGGAAAAAAGTTGTATCTCCAAACACAAAAATTCATAAATATGTATTGCAAAAGCATGCAAAAGAAGAGGCCGACCAAAAGGACTAACTCGAAGATGTATTTCTAAGTGGCATTTTCTAAAAGCAAGAGAGCAAAAAAGGCATTCCAGTAGAAACTGCATAGGACAGAAAATGTATGTATCTTTTTCACAGGGGAAGGAGCAGGGTAGAATAGGAGAACATATACACACAATTTAGTTATCATCTGATTGCATCATAATTTGACTTGTTACTGCTTCAACTCTAACAGTGTCTAGAAGCTTAAAACCAGGCAGATATTAAACACCATAAAAACAGCACAGTACAGCACAGATTCCTGCTGTGAGGAGCTGTGACTGGGGGCAGTCTGGGAGATGGGGTACAACTTTGTCTGGGCCATTTTTAAGAGATCCTAGACTTATGTACTGAAAAGGCATGTGAGACAGTATGGGAAAGAAAAAATCTTCTCTAATGAAGAAATGAGGCAGGGGAAACTTAAAAGCCTCAAGCCAAGTCAGATGTGAAGCCAAGAAGTGAGCCCAGGTCTTCTGAGCTCGCCACAGCGCCTCAGCACAAGCCCAATGCCTCCACCGCACACCAGCTTACAGTAGATCTCTGTGGTGCAGCAGGAGCTACAGGCAGAGGTGAAGGACATAGCACAAAATGAACGAGCTACACACATTGAGCAGACAGCTCTTGGACAAGTTACCAAAAAGTTCACAACAGCACCAAAGCATAGAATGTTCCTCTGAGAAGCGCTGAACTTACACGAGCAGGAGAAAGACTGCAGCAAACTGAATTGCCAAAGATAAATTAGACACTCTAGCCAAAAGAAAACAGAGCTGACAACAACAACAGATGGGAAGAGGAGGGAAGGAGAACAGGAACACAGCAAGAAGACATGAACCATAAGGAAAAAAGCATTCTAGTCTGTGGGAGGACCTAGGTAGCCAGTTAATTACTCATTAAGGTTAGTAGCTATTATTATTCTACATACTTAAGCGAAGCCACCTCAGTAGTGCCCAGGTGCGCTTACATAAGGCAGATGACATTCAGGACACCTATTGTTGTTTACTGGTGGCTGAACCTTCCACGTCATTGACAAAGTAACAGTGTATTATTTAGTATGAAATTTTATATAGGAATAGAAACTTCTTTTACATGGAAGATTATTTAATTAGAGGTCCAATTGTTTTACTTCAGAGCAGAAAAGCAAGCTCCAAAATTTAGCAGCACACCTTCCTCTGGGGCTAGCACTAGCTTGTATGATTTACTCAGCCAACAGAATGACAGCTTTAGTTACAGCAAAAATTTAAGCTTTCATGAAATATTTGGCTCTTCACAAGGGGGGTGGGGGGGAAGCAGCCCATCATATTAGCTGGCATACCTGTTGTGTTAGCCTAATGAAACAGCTTCACCATGAACTGTTTCTTTCATCTAAAAGAAGCCACAGATACCAGAGTGGCCAACTTTTGAAACGTGCCTGAATTCTGCACCTATGGAAGTGTGACAGGCTAAGCCTGGGGGAGAAGGAACAGTCCCTCCCCAAGAGCTTCAGCTGGCCACAGAGGAAGGAGCACTCTTTTGCCATTTCATGCAGAATAAAGAAAACTGGTCAAAGTGGGTCAGGCTGAAACATATTTATCCCACAGATAGAATTGCTCCAAAATATGATCAAACCTATTTATCCCAGCTAAGCTTTAAAGTTGGTGTGTGCATGTATATCTGTACACACCTATGTGTATATAGTTTCCCAGGTATTTCAGCTAGTAACTAAAGGAATATTGTATGAATATTTTAGAAAGGTTTTTAGACACTGAATTCAGTCCTTGCTACTGCCAATCACTGCATTTACAAATCAGGTAAAAAAAAATACACATAAAGATATGCAAAGTATAGTCTTTAAAATGGTCTTTATAATTTTTTCCTACCAACTACTATAATGTCAGAATACTGTTACCACGGTGAAGTGAGGGGATGGAGTCAGCTAGTATTTTGCGGGGCTCCTTCTGATTACTTATAGATCAGCTGTGGATTCAGGATAAACTATGACCAAATTTTGATACATTCATAATTTTAAAGACCATAATTTAGTTATTAACACATTGAAAGTTTTTTCCAATGATTTTTCTTTCCCCAATTCTTCCATGTCTCAGTCTGTACAATGAGGCTTTCCAGAAGAATGCAGATGCACAATTTTAACCTCTGAATTCAAGAAGCCTCTTGCAGTTGTTGAATTTTACACATGTAAGTAATCCCATGGCAATCAACACATGTTCTGGAAGAGCACTACACGTGTGTCCTGAAAGAGCCCGCTGAAAATGAACAGCATTTGGCTACCGAAGCAATTGTCCTGAAATTAAAAAGGTTCATTTGCAGTGTTATGCTTCAATAACCTACTAAAATAGCCTTTTAAAATATCTGTGGCTAGTTTCTTAATGCAATTTCATAATTTAGGGAGGCAGAACATGTGTATCAATTTCTTGCACAGTACGTGTAGTAGGTTGACTAAACTAAGGATTACTAATTCTTGACATTTATTTTGCCTCAAGAATTCTCTCCTGATGCCACATAATCTTCAACGTGCCCTAACCCTCAAACATAAAGCAAACTACTCATAATCACAGCTAACATCATTACCTTTTTTTTTTTAAATCATGCTGCAAAACCTTATTTCCATTCATTTTCAGTATCACAACAATAGAAATTGCAGGAAGGGAAACCATGGTAACCAACTGAACGTGCTACAGCAGATATCTGCTCAAAAGAACATGCAGTACCATCACACTTCAACGCCTACCACTAGTACAATCTCTACCCATTTCCTCCTTATCTTCATCCTAATTATTAAACAAGCTCTCAACCACAAAAGGCTACATTGTCTTATTGTTACTGTCATTTGCTATAGGTCCTGGCATTAAGCACTGTACTACACTTTTGCCAAATTTAAAAGCAGATCTAATACCTCCAGGAGCTAATTAGGAATTTTCAGTTCTTTTAATCAGTTTGGAACATCTAATTAATGTTACAATGTATTTTATATATTTTTATTGTCAAAGAGACTTGCTGATATGTATGGACACACATATATACCTACAATAATTTTCTCATGTTAGTAATTTTTTTTAAACCTCAGGGTTGCAAAAAATTTTCAGTGGCATTCTCTGGTTAATTAATTAGTAAACATCAGTGAATTCTGCTATGATTTTTCTTTTTTTTTTTTTTTAAATAAGCTATGAGAAGCCACATTCATGATTAAGTACAGGCATTAAATATAGTAGGGTGCTGCTTTCTACTCTTATTTGTGTTTATGCTTCATTCTCTTGCATCTGATGTCTGAACTGATAGAATTTCCCAGGCTTTCTTAGGCTCTGAACATCAGTTTTCTTTGCAGGACAGGTCTGAATATTTAGCCAAACACACACTTAACCCAAAATTTAAATTATCATTTTCTTTTTCCCTAAGAACGTACTTCTACCTCAGTTACAAATTCTGGGAAATTTGTTTTCTGAAAAAAAACCCGTCTTTTTTTGAATTTAGATTTAAAAGGTAGTCTCTTAAAAACAACAAAAAAAGAAATTATGCAAATTAATTGCACAATAATGGATGAAGGTAGACAAAAACAGCTCATCAGAAGGTGATCAAAATGCAGCTTCTCATATAAGTGGAAAGCAGATTTTACAGTAATTCACCAGCAACTTTAATAACTGAAAAGGTATTTTGTGTAAGAATCACTTTTTCTACCTTATTAAAGAAGAAGAAATACTCAAAATCTTCACTTTGAACTCAGTTAACTATTCCACAGCATTGCACTAAGAATATTTGACTGCCTCGGTTAAGCCTGAAAAATCTATTATTTGCCCTGTCCTATATTTGGTCATTTAATCGGTGCTAGGCTATGTCTGTAGCTATTGCAGCTCAGGAACAAGATCTTTAGATCTGCTAAAGCTTGTTCTATAAAAGCATCAGAGCCTAATGCTCCACAGCGGTCAAAAACTCATTTAAAAAGATTTAGAGAACAAAGAAAGAAAACTCCATGGCCCACTTCATCTTGAACAGGATGTGCAGTCCTGGTCCCCTCACCTCCAAAAGATCATCACAGAGTAAGAGAAAGGCGCAGAGAAAGATGACAGAGATGATGAGGGGTATGGAACAGCTTCACTACAAAACCTGAATGTATAGTTTAGGACTCCTTGACCTGTAAAGAGAACAATAAGGGGTATGTGAGTGGCATCGAAAAGGTAAATGGAGATCAGTTGTTCACTGTTTCTCATAATACAGAAACTAGGGAGCATCCAATAAAATTGCAAGGTGGAATCTTCAAAAAAGGGATGCTGCTTCCCATAACACCTGGTTAAGGCATGGAACTCATGCTACAGTTGCAGACAGCAAAGTCTACCAAGGTTAAAAAATGGGCTCAGAAAGCCACTAGACAAAAATCTCTCCATCAAAGGCCTGAAGAAATAGCGAAGATAACAATTTGGCTCAGAAGTCCCTGAACAGCAAATTTTCAGAGGCTGGGAGAGCACATCAGAACTACTACTACATGTTCATCTTGTTCTGACACTTTTCTTTCAACGTTTGCTATTAATAGCTAGCAAAGAGTGGATACTGGATTGGACTATGAACTGGTCCTTTGATCTGACCCAGTCAGGGAACTTGCTAATACGTAACAGATATATAACTCAGGAGAAACTCTTTGCAAACTATTACCCAGATCTCTCCCCAACTCTATCCATTTTATGATGGCTTAAAGCATCCCTTAGAGTAACTTAAGAAGAAGTGAGATGCGGAAGAACCACGTTAGGAGTAGAATGGTCCATAAAAGAACCTTCATGCACCAACTGCATTTGCATTCTGTGCATTTTGGATGTAGCTAAAGGCTGTAGCTTAGTGTGATTAGCCAATCTGTTCCAGATTTCACAAAAACATGTTTTTATAACTGTGAATTCTGTCTGACTACAAAGTAGTTATGATTTGTGGTGTTAACAGTTTGTTCTTTATCTTGTAGAAAGATTAAGTTGTGTAACAGTGGAAATCTTCAGTGCAGAGCAAAGACAATCTAAGCATCTCTGGAAGAAGCCCGCTATAAGTACAGTCTAGAATGGAATGAGCAATGAGGATAGAGACAGAAGAGAATATCATTGTTTTTCCCCTATAATACAGCCCCCTGTAAGGTGATCTTTAATAATTTTAGAAAAAGATACTTACTTAACAAAGTTGAGCTAGGTTTCATTAATCTCTATCAGAGTTGCAGCATTGAGGATGATGTATTCAGAAATACATTTAGGCAGTCATAATAAGGATTCTTAATTCTACCCTTATGTCTCAGCTAGCTTGCTTTGTGGCCAAAGGAGTTTTGTTAGTGTTTTTTCTAACTTTCAATTTAACTAGGTTAGAAACTTTACAAATGCAGGAGATAACTGATGTTAAAGTTGATAAAACAAACTGTAATATAAACTAAATCTATCAAACAACAAACACCAGGATATCTTCCTTTTTGAATTCTGAGGATGCAGAGGACACAGTGCCTTCATTTAATTTAGTAACACAAAGGAAAACATTAGACAACACGGAACTACAACTGGAACTAAATTAAAAACAACTTCACCAATGACTTGTGTGAGGATACCATCAAGATTGTAGACATCAGCTACAACAGTTGGCGGAATTAAATGTAGAATTCAAATTTTTCCATGATGATTTGAGGAGTTGCCTGGTTTGGGTCCCCAGGACAAAGCATGAGAAGCTTGGGTTTTTGCACTGCAGAAATGAAGAGTGGATATATTTCATTGCAGAGACAGCATACCTTGCCACAGAAGGGGTTATGATCCTGTTTCACTAAACTGCTCTTCACGACTGGATGCACTGGGTTTTTCAGGATTCCCAGGCATGCTGGCACAAACACAGGAAGAAGACATCTGCCAGATCTAGGTGTGCTGAGCTGTCTGAAGTGCCTGCCCCTCAGCCAGGGAACAACCCTATCTCAGTTTCAACAGCAGCTGATCCTACCCAATGCCTCCACAAGACTTTTAGGTCTCAAAGAACTGGGATCTTATGATGCAATTGCACTTCATAGCTAGTTTTCAATTTGTCCTATTCACAACCGATAGACTGTCAAAGACAGACAAGTCAGGCAACAAACATACACGGAGACAAATGTTCTCAAACGTCTAAATGGGGTCACATCTGTAATGTAGTGGGAAAAGGGCAAAATGAAGCACTACCAGCAAAAATGTAATTGCTATTATCCTGATGGTGCAAGTAATAAGGAATGTTAGCACTTCAGAAAGGGTTAGGAAAGGTTAAAGATACCAAATCTGTAACTGAAGTAAAAGTACCACCACGATTTTTAAAACAATAAAATTAAGAAAATCACAAGGAAGTTCAAGCACTAAGGTCAACAACACAGTACAATCTTTTGAATATTTTATAAATTTAAAAATGAAGTATTAATTACGAACCTTAATGCCAAAGTGTAGGTTCCAGGTTGCCGTTGGCTTTCACGAATGAGGTAGCTTCCCTCTGCAACGCTTAATAATTGGTCAGCTTCCTCCCTTGAGATCATCCCATGGAATCTAAGGAAAAAAACCACTTCTGAAACACACGTTTTCACTTTTAAATCACCTGTTCTTCTTTTAAAAACCACCAACCACAGTAATTAAAAAAAGACACAAACATAAAAGTGACTGATTTTTAGGAATCTACATCTTAAACTAATCTCCCTTTCTGCCTGCATTTGAAGTCACTTTAAATGGTTTAGAAAGGCTTCTATGAAACAGTATCTATGAAATTAGTATATTGCTTTTAAAATCTGCATCTATCAATTTAATATGTAGAAATAAATCCATTTTCTCCTGCTGGCTTCACATGTTTTGTGCCAGTGGCATGCAATACAACATTTTGCAGCATTCAGGGACTTAATGGCAATTTGCTAAAAACTTGGGGATGACATATAATCTCAGTAATTACTGGTGTAATATCCCAGCAATACTACACATCTTTTACCAAAAAAAAACCCAAGTAAGATCTACTTTGTTTCCCCACACTAAAATCTAACCATCTTTGCCTTAGCAGTCTGAAACAGAAGACACACATATACTGTACACTTGTATTGCATTTGTGATCCAAATCTCTTATTTTCCTGCACACAAACGCCTTCTGCAAAAGCCAATTGGAGGTGGGGGTAGAAAGAGACAACCCTCTGAAAGTACAGAAACATGTTTTTCTGACTTAAGGTAGCACTCAATGATATCCATATCCATCAGGAAACGCAGCTGTATATTTTAGGCAGACAAAAGTGATGGTACTGCAATAATAATGTAATGGTGAACAGGACACACTGCTGTAAAACACACAGCAGCAGCAAAGGCCTCAGAACAAACACTTGCAACCTTTTCTGTAATAATATCAACCAACACAGTCAAGATAAACCACTTTCAGAGATGTATGTTACTTACTCTCTTCCATAATATTTGGGTCTGTTCTCTACCTAGAAGAAACAACAGAAATTGTAATGTTTCATAACAAGTGAACCTATACAGTAAGCATACTGTCCATAATATAGTATTAAAAACAGAAAGGGATATAAAGTGAAAGTACAGACAAAAGTCATCTGCTATCCCAGGATCTTCCCTGTGAGTGGAATATAGGGAAACCAAAGGTAGACCTCTGGGAAACATCGCACTCTGAACGGCTTAGAACTGACTGAGCAAGAATGAGCCACTTGGATCACATCATCCTCAGCGCTCCACTGATACAAACTGATGGCATTAAGTATTGCTTGTACACACGGCCAAAAAGGGGAAACAAAAGATTCATTTCAGGGGTGTAAGTGCACTATATTGTTAAATGCACTAATACAGTGTAACATCTATAAAACTCTTAAGTTTAGAAGTTATCATCCATCATAGAGCTGTCGGTGCCACTGCTGTGAGAAATTAAGCCTCAGAGTGAGGGCGAGTGGTAGATTCAACAAGCAAGTGCCTAAGTCTTGCACTTCTTGACTTCATTAAACTGTGCAATCAGCAGTATCACCTAAAAGACCTCAACAACAGGTATGCATGTGTTATGCTGTGTAACACTAGCTCTTCCATGCTCTAGAGAGCATACAGTGTAAATGCAGAAAACACGCAAGGGTGTCAGAACACAATTTGCCTGCCAAGTATTTCAGATGAAGTAACTAATCTGCAGTTGTCCAGGAAGTTGAGAGACAAGTGAGGAGAGGAACTGCAGACCTCCCAGAAATCAGCTTAATAAATATCCCTCCTTGCTACATTTAAAGGAAGAAACGCTTTGGAGAGTAAACTTCAACATTTATACAACTGGAACTACAGGAGTACAAAATGATCCAGCTATAATAAACCACAAAATACTCACAGTACACTTTAGTTTCTTTTTTCCCATCTTTTCAGGAAAAAGCCTACTAAAACTGGCACTTCTCTCCAGTTACCTTAGCGGAGTATAAATAAAGATTTCAGATGTCCAAAACAACAACAAAAAATACATCCTGGTGTACAGCCTAATAACAACTCTTCCACATTCCCACCAAATAAAAAGCTATTGTGATAGTTCACCACTTTTAAAAATCATTTAATCACTGGAAAGATGTAAAATGTTCTAAAAGATTTCCTTTTCCTACATAACAGCAAACAAGAGTTGACCAGTGTGATAACTGGGCCTGAAGAGATTGGATCATTTCAGAAAAGAAGAAGTCTTACATATTTTTTGTTAAATGTAGGCTATTTCTTCAATAGGAAGACAGCAACATGAATGGCAAAAAAATGCAAACATTTTATTGTTGTTATTACAGAAACTTGCAACAATTCGTTAACTAAAACCCCCAAGATAAGACATTAGTCTCAGGCAGTTGTTAAAAAAAGAATCCTGTTATGGTAAGATTTTGTTGCCTGTCTATTGAGATTTTATATTTATCTCTGTGAATACAGTGAATTTACATGACAGAACTGGAAAACTTATATAGGCAAAAGGATTCCATTTCAGAAATGGATTAGTAAAGTGACAGGACATCTTCAGAGTACTTGCAAAAACTAAGACAAATTATAATATTATACTCTGTGTGCAAACATTTGAAAATGTAAACTGGTGGATGACCGGACAAAAACTGCTGGACTTCAGACAGTTGTAGCTGGGTTTGCAGTTCATCTTGGTGGATGATGAGTTAAAAAGGAAAATAAGCACCTCTGTGAACACTGAGTCTCTACTGATCAGTTTTACCAACTCACAAACTCGGTATAAATGTTGATGTGTAACACTGTTTGCTTGTGTAAGACTCAGTGCAACTGGAACACCAATTCACTGAGTTTTATTGCCCGTTTTTTGGTGTTTTGTTTTTTTAAATAACTTTTAAAATTTATGATATTTGGGGCTTTTGACATCTAGATTGAATGCATACATTTAGACTCTAAGGCAACTCCAACAGAACTCAGCAGGGGCATTCTAATTCACTCAGAATTAGCTGGGCTACACACACACTTAGTGCAGTCCACGTGAACTTACAAAAACACAGATTTCTTGTAAGCCAAATCTACCATTTAAGACAGTAAATACTGTTCTCCAGCTTCCTATAATGCTTCCTACAAGTATCGTTACACCAGCTTTACTCATAACAACTTAGGCGTAAGAGGCAGTGTGACATTTGTTCTTACTTCAGGTATCCCTAACTGCACCAGAACTAGAAGCAACATGCAGCTTTCTTGGTCTTTTGAGTCTGCCTGGACTTCAAAAAGTTCCTGCCAGACTGTATTTCTACGAATTACAGTTGCAGGCACCCACATATCTTCCAGCTGCATTTCAGCGCTGAAAGCCAAAACACTTCAGCTTAGAAGCCTCAGTAGCCTAACTTTCACGCTTGGTCAGCCTTAAATCATGGAGACAAAACCAAAACATCCATCCAGATTGGAACTAAAACCCACCTAAGAAAGGAAATACGTTTTTAGATAAAATGAAAGCAGTAGCAAGAAAATGGTCATTTTAACTAAAGCTGTTAGCTGAAAATACAGTGCAGTTGTCCTCTGCAGACTTTCTTTCTAATTTGGCAGTATTTTTGGACCAAAGTAGCGTTGAACATGAGTGAAGGCAGCCTTAGCTACTTCATTTTCTCTGTATCCAGCAAAGATCAACTGACTGCTAAGCCTTTTGACTTCTCAGGGCTTTTTATTTATGAGAAAAATTTCCTACTGCTGTTTGTTTGGCCTGTGTCTGGCACAGTTCTAAAAAAAGGCTTCTAACTTAAGGGGGAAAAAACCCAACAAACTGTGAGATGGTTGATTTCAATGTGCTTATTTGTATAGCACTGATGCAGAGGCCACAGAAAAGATTCAGGTCTCACTATAATACTTGCAAAAACCATAAAGGTCAATGAGATATCCACTACTGTTTCATTCTGATTTTTTCAAACCGAGGTATGAAGCAAATGAATCCAAGTTTACGAACAAATAAAAGGGACAGATTTGGCAAGTGCCTTACAGTAGCCAGTCCTTTGGAAAAGAGCTTAGTTACCGTCAAAGCTGGGAAGTCATTCTGGTTGAGTGTCATACAGATAAAGCAATCTTTGAGAACAGGTCTAACAAGGGTGTGCATTATATATGCTCATCTATGCTATGTTTCTTGACTGCCCGTAGAGGCCATTTTCACAAGACTACACAGAGATGCTGTTCAACAGGCTTGTTAACTACTAGCTCTGAATTAGGATGAAGTCTCATAATAGGATGGAAAAGGCCAGTGATTTTAATTATCTTCATCATTTGTCTGTTTGATATTTTCTCATACATAGTTATTTAAAATTTATCATGGAGTCCATTCATACAGCAGTCAAGGATGCCCTAAATATGCTTGCACATGCACATGTGTGTATATAAAAGATTATATGTACAAAAAATACAAATTCCATGAAGGTAATACAATATTAATTGGACAAATTATAATTCAGATGTAAGCATCATGTAGAAGTCAAGCATCCTTAGAATGTTAAGGAATCACCAACTTTACAAATTAACCTCACACAGTGTTAAAAGCTTTGGCTCTGCCGCATCTTCACAATAAAAAATCCCAAATGAATGCTTTTTACGTCAGCGTAACTTCACTGATCTGTGTGTTGCTCTGATATGAAACTGATGTAACAGAATAGAAACTCTAATTCTCTGTATTTGAAAAGCATTTCATTTTAAGTAGGTCATTCTGTTGAATACACCTCTCAGTATCAGCACTTGTACAACATGTGCTTTTGTACCTTAAATAAAAGGTTGCAGTTTTTATAGTGTGATTTCCAATTATTCTTTAACAAGTGCTTTTTCCCTAATCATCACTCTTGCTTATGTCATCAAGTGGAATACCATAAGGCAAGAGGAGCAATTTACACGCTAATACCTTACCAAATTACATGTTGTTCCCTCCCACTGACCTCTTTGATGTTCTCTGGACCAAAATTATTTTCCTAATATTTATGAATTTGTTTATACAGCTGAATAATTCAACCACTTAGGAGAAGATTCTGCTTCCCACTGACTCATGCATGGCTGCTAATAGAAACCCAGCTGAGAAAGAGCAGATCACAAAGCTCAACACTAGCAGAAGAGGCTGAGACCAGAGAGAAAGGTTAAATATGTTACTGCTTGCTGAATATATTTTCACTTCAAATCTGGCTCAGCTGCATAAATTGCGCAATACTTATAACAAAAAAACAATTATCTGCATTATAACAAATTAATGCAGAAGTAGGAAAATGCACACGGATAATGTACTATTTCAATTTTACCTTTTTTAGGTAAAAATAAGCTTCAAATAGGTGGGTTGTTTTAATATAAATGAATTCTTTAATGAGACATGTATTTAATATGCTCTGTTCTGCAGCTAAATACCTGCCACTGACTGATTCTTTTGTAGCTCTCTTTTATTTAGCTCAATTCTCACTAATTTCTAAAACTTGCAGCTTTTATTTCTCAGTTTCTACAGTAATGCTCATGGTGCAGACAAAGGTTTAGTCTGCAGAATTCAAGAAACTATTTTAAAAACACAGAATATATCTTCTTTTTTTTTTCCATTCACTCTAGCACAGGGAAAGTTTTACACTTATTCAGCGTTTGTCATATATTATAATCCTGTTTTGGAATAAATTCATAGAAATACAACATTATAGACACTAATGTAGTGCATTTCTTTCTTCAGTTGCAGAGTGTTTTGATTGCTTGTGGTATTTTTGCCAATCCCCCATTGACTCTAAGAGACTACCTGTTTGTAGAATTAGACAAGGAGGACCTCTATGTAGGGACGCTCTCCAAAGAGCTTGGATGAAAGGTTCATGCAGGACACCACTCATCCACAGCAAATTTTCCTCCCTATAACAATCCAACATTTCAATTTGCCACCCGTATAATAACTAACAAAATTTATAATTAACAGAATTAAAATTCAGTGATAACATGGATGAGAAAATTACAGTGGTCAGTGTAATTCATATTTGAAGAAGCTTTACACAGATGCTTTTATATTTGTCTGGCAAGAGCATGTCTCTTGTTTGATTCTGAAAAGGCAGCAATCTGGACCTCATCAATAGTTGAAGGATTTCCAGCACTCCAGAGGCAGAACACATTTTTTATTTTCAGATACTGAATACACATTAAATTTATATCTCTGCTTATTTGACTGGATAGGCTAATAGTATTCTAAGAAATACTATGAAGGAGAACTTGGTATAAAATTTGCTTGTGGCTTCTAATCACCTAGGGCAAAAAGACCCCAAAGCTCTTCTTTGCTGTCAAAGTAGCATGGGATATAATGCCAACAGATTTTACTGAATTTACCAGACCCCTTTATCAGTTTATAGTTTCTCCCTGACTACAGGGTATGTATGCACTGTGCAGTTCACAAAAAACCCAATTACAATTGTTATCTGCTGTAAGATTTCCTTAACTGCTACTACTTTCCTACTACTTACATTTCTAATTTTTTTTTGGTTGGTTGGTTGCTGTTTGTTTTTTTAAAGAAGCCAAAAGGCATATAGATAAATGAAGATTCTAATTCTCTAAGAATTAAAACATTCACACCTGAGGCTCTCAAAGTATCTAATTAAAGAAACTGAAGAATTGTCACTGATCACAAGAGCTATGCAACTTTATGAGCAACACTGTAAGTCTGTCACTATATGAGTAAACAATAGCAGGGCTCTGAGATAAGACTCAGCAAACAAAACCTACAATGATTTTACAGGCATAATGTCAGCACCTCAATGAACAGTGTCAGAAGCCTACCAAATATCCCTCATACGCTTTACAGTATGTATATGTATAATATATTTACACACATACTAGCACTTCTTCCACCAGTGAAATATTTTTGAGGAGAGTAAGGAAAAAGCAACTATTCAACAGTACTTAACAACAATAAACACAACCCATTGGAAGCAGGGAGTAAAATACTTCATCCTACCCAGGTGAGCACTCTGTACAATCACAAACCTGTATTATAAGACTAAGATCCTACAAGACTTCAGATATTTTGTATATTAATATAATGAAAACCCCTATCATAGAAAATTCACAAAATAGAAGAGAACCTTCCTAATAATGTTGCAATGGGAACAAAAACCTGGAAAACCTCCCATTCTTTCACAGCTTAGATCTTCTATAGATCTTCCCTCCAGATGTCCACCCTAACTTACCTGATGCACAGAAGATATCTGCACAGCAACCTTAACAAGAATACTCCAGCCTGGACCCTCATTAACAGTAGAAACACTGGTTAAAACAAAACTTTTTGCTACAATGCTTCTTGTAAAATTAATGTATTGGTCTTTCCTATAATGATGTCTTGCTTAAGTGCGATCAGCCATAGCTATACCTTTTATAAAAATACAAATCTATCAAATTAACAGAGGAAAACAAGAGTTCTTCCACTAAATGCAGTATTTCACTTCTGTTAAATCTCTACTTTTTATTTTAAAACCTGAGACTACTTCATAGAATCACAATTGGGCATTTGACATGATGACAGGGAAACGGCTGTTTAATTCTGTAAGTAATACGGCTTGTGGTCTAGGCTGTAAGCTAGCAATGTTCCTGACAGTGCTATGTCCCTCTGTATCCAATACTACGCCAAAGTGACTAACATATTTCAAAGATTAATTTTCTTTCTCTTGGCACATGATAAAAATGCTTAAGTTTTATTGCAGCAATGTAACAACTTTCAGTGGTTATTCAGTAAAAGCTGTGTTTTGTAATACTGCTTAACAAGTCAAGCCTAACATTTTAGCATTTTTGAAACTGAAATTAATGTTTTCCAGGTTCCTAACTGAAGCTGCAAGGGAGATGCAGTTGTAAGTGAAATCTTGCTGACATGGATGTTTGGTATCAGTTAAACCCTCCAGCAACACAGCTCCAGAGAGGTGCTGCTCTGCTGGATGGCAGCTAAGGGCACACTAACAATTTGGGGTCTGCCTCAACTACCCATCAGCAGGTGTTTCTGTATCACTGCATATCAATGGGATCCCATTGATACTGTTTGGATCCTTAAAATCTGTGGCTCTGCATAGCTTAGCTACTAGTATTAATGAGTCTTAAAGTACTACAGCTCAAATAATAGCACCAGGGGACATTTCAGTCTTCCCTCCCTTGATTTATTGCACACATTTAGCAGCGATGCATGTACAAATGGGTGCATAGCTCCACTGTTCAGCTCTGCTCTTGCTTCTGTGGATTTCTGACCCTAAAAGGGGGAGAAAAGGCATGTTTCCATATATCTAAGAATCAAACCCCAGTAAACTATTCTCATGTATACACACCATACTCAAAATTCTTTTTAACTCAATTTTTAGATCAAATAGATTTCCAGATACCAGTGCCCCCAAGGCTACTTACTCTAATCACAGCATGAAATGCTTGGGTTGGACACCACACAGTATAGACTTGGAATTACTGGACTCTATAGAACTGAATCTTTACAATACCCACCTCACGAGTGCAGGTTATCCTTCTAGGATGGGGAGCTTCCTGTTGCAATTGATACACTGGGAGAAGGCAGAAGTTAAATTCTGATTAATACAGAAGCATTGTATAAGTCAGGCATTTTAACATTAACATTGCTGTTCAAATAAAGAAGGCTTTCTGCAAGATTTAGTTCAAGTATACATATATCAAGGTCTCAAAAATTACTTACAAGTGGTCAGAAAAAAGAATGTTGCTACCCAAATTAGGATTATTTATTGTCTTTACAATTAATTGATCATGTACTATGGAGTAACTAGGTGAGACCAGTCAAGTTTCTATCAAGCAGATCAGAAAAGGAATCATAATAAATGCAAATTAAATGTTATTATATGTCAAATCAGGCTGCTGACACACTTTCTTCAGTAAGCAGATAGAGTCCCATCCTATTATGCTGGATCCACACTCAGTCACCTGAAATATGCCAAGACTTTACAAGAACCATTCAGAAACTTTGCAGAATCAAACCCTCTGTTTTTGACACTGCTCAGTGATGACCCTTCTGAACAAAGAGCAAAATGTCCTTTGCATTTGCAGATCTAAAGACATCAGGGAGTTGAGTAGCAGAGTAAAACAGTTAAAGCCCAAATAATGATATACACTTACTAGTATCTTCCCTCCCCCTTTTTTTCTTTTTTTTAAAAATAAGCCTCATCAAGCCAGAATAAATCTTAGGAGCCAGTTGTAAATTTAATGGTACTAATGCACAGGCTTTCTAATATAATACCAAAGGAGTGACTTTCGACTTCTATCCCAGTAAGAGTTTGGTTTGGCAAGTCACCTTCAAAATGAGGCTGTCAACGCTAAGTTAGCACTTGAACAGTACTCTAGAGCTGATCAAACAGACATTTGGAATGGTAATCTTTTAAAATTCAATTATGTTTCAATCATTAGTACTAACACCAAGGTCTAATAACATGTGCTGTCACCTTCTTAGGCAATAAGACCATGCATTGATTTAACCAATAGGATTTGACTTCATTACACTTCTCATTTGATTGTGAGTCTTTTCCACTGACAAATGCTGTACTTATGTGTGAAGTTACATGGGAATGGAGAAAATGGCAAGATGCCCAATGATACAGCAATCATAAGATAAACTGGAAAAATGCACTCCCTTTGTTCCAAATGAAAAAAACCAATGTTTTTTCATGACATTACTAAAATCAGTCCTTACCATCCTGTATTGTAAAAACCCCAACTTTTGCAAGTAATGAAGAACAGCACACTAGTATATAAAACACTAATTTTCATTTCAAGCATAGCATGGCCATTTATTTTTCTAGCACACAGGTTTCCTAGCTTCTGTTGTAAAAGTCATATTTGATGGCACTGGGCCTTGACCATATCTAATTCGGAGAACTGTAGAGTGAAGTTTAAAGGAAAAAAAATAAAACTCACAGAGCAAATAAGGATTTCTCTGAATTTCACAGAAAAGCAGTGGAGACTCACAGTCAGTATGCTCTGCAGAAATCAGCTAAAAACCGAGAACTGTTTCCCACCTTACTTCAAGCCAGGCTGAAAAGATTTTCTGGAAGGAAATTCTTCTTCTCAAAAGGCAGTACCTTTCTCCACTTCCAGTCAGAAACACAGCAGGTAGACCAGTTAACTTATAACAGAATGCCTATTCCTCCTCCTCCTCTAACTGATGTATGCAATTCAAACTGTTCAATACCAGTTTACATGCTGTAATTATTGCCAGGGAAGTCAAACAAGACATTCTTTTTCATCCATCATGAGACAGAAACATAATCAAACCCCTTGACTCTGCACTTAGTTCTGAACCATGGGAAGAATTCACCATGGCAAACCATGATGGTGTAGGAGAGTGCATACACATTCCGACTTGCCCAAACCTTCACCTCCTGGCAAGCTGCCAAAAGATTTGGTATTAGAGGAGTGGAACTCCCTGTTATAAATTATGGCATGGAATAAACCAAAGAGGCAGAGTTCCCCAAGTTCTCAGAAGGTACAGAGCTGTGATTCATTGTTAATGCTTACAACAGGAAGCAAAATACACAGATCTCAGTAACGAAAATGTATTGCAGTGATGACTACTGATGTTAACACCAAGGAGCAAACTGTCTCAGTTTTATCTTTCAGCCCTCTGCTGCAAGAAAAACACTTGTTCAAATCATCCTGTTTGCAAATTCTCTAATATTAAGCGGCTGACTTGGCATATGACAAACTACTGGTATAACAAATGATGATTCAAAAGACCCTGACAGGCTTTGCCACCAGATTCACAAACAGACCAAGGTCTCAGCTGTCTCAATTACAGGACAGCAATTGCATATGTTGGCAATTATTAAAAACTGTTCAAAGTCATCTGATGAAAACACTCAAGCTGGACAGATTACAAATCTTCAGTCTTTTTTTAGACATTGTCTTTCTATTTTCTTTAATTAACATAAATGTATTTTAAGAGACCCTGACATTCCTAGACTGTTAAGGCGTACACAGTTTTGCCAACACCTGTAATTTTTACTACGATTTTCACAGTATCTTACTATTTTCTTTCAGCCTAAGCAGTTTGAAATGTCTGATGAGACATGTTCTCATTTACAGAAGTCACCTGATGTTCATTTGGACAGAAGATCTGATCACTTTAACAACTCAAAAGCTGGAAACCAAACCCAAACAAGAAGGCTGATTTATGAGTTTTAAGGCCTAACTGTGATTTTTGAATGCATCAGGTTGGCAATGGCAGGGACAGAACAGAAACAACTGACCTCTGTGAGCCATTAACAGAAGACTGGCCCAGGTGACAGAAGAGGTGGTTTTGTAATGCTTGTTTAATTCTACTACATATATTTTAGCTGACAAAAATACTTTGTTCTGTTTTCTTAAATTTACTCTCTTTCTAACCCTGCTTTTCACTAAGCCTTTAAGACCAACTCAAAATCTCCCAAAAGACTGAAAAGAATCTCCCACTGCAGGATTTAAACCTTTTTGAAATAACTACATTTTCTCAGGTGCTACATCTTCCCAATCTTTAGCGAACAACATTTTCATCATGTGATATGTTGCTTGAGCAAATCCCTTTAGCCAGCCTGAAGACACCAAGTTTGGGAATATATACAAAAGAAAATGCAAATATTAAGTCTGATGTCTCTAAACTGTTAAGTGTGTTAAACACACAAACATTCTTGCTTTCAAAATCTGCTTTTAAGAGAAGACTCTTCTTTCTTGCTGTGCCTCCTCAAGTCTCAAAATATCTTGCACCTTAACCTTTCTGTCTACAAAGAACGAGAATTTAGAGGTGAGACACTGTGGGAGCTATAATGCTTTGCTACAGTGCCATTTGCCTTGTGTTCTCTTCAATTTCCCTGAACCTCCAGCAGCACTACCAAACAACAGGCCATCCCTTTACATGGATTTGTTTTGTTTTGTTAATTAGGAATGAAAACCAGCAAGCTGCAAAGTTCCCAAGGGAGTGGCACTCTAATCTGTGGGCAACACATCCAGCCTACTGCCCTGTGCACCTGACTAAGGCAGCCTGCAAGGCCGGCTTCCTCTCAGCTAGGGCACACATGTGGAAGAGCTGCAGAGCCCAGGCGAGCAGCTGGTAGGAAACTGGGCCCTTCTAGTCAGGGCTCCAAAAATTTGTTACGCCAGGCCAAACTAATGTTCTCATTTTACTACATCAGCAAATTCTGGGGGAAAAACTATTTATTTTGAGTTTTTCAAACCATCTCATGTCTCAGCTCTAGTGATACAAGGTACTAGAGCAGAGGACCCCTAAAAGTTTGTAAGGATACCAACTTTAAGGTATGAATGGGGTTTATATAAGCCCTGGTCTAGGCAGGCAAAGCAATATAAGCCAGACCCACACAGAAGCGGGACCACTTATGTTAGTAAGGTGCAGAAATGTACTCCTCCAAATAATCAGCATCCACTTGTCCTTTAAGATAAACAATTGCACCTATGTCTAAAAAAACCCTTGATGCTTCTTAAACTCACATTTTCATCAAAAAAAACCCGAGTCTCTTAAAGCACCCAGCTGAAACTTTTTCAGCTCTGACTTGGAAAAAAACCCCAAACAAATCCATTGAGATACTTACAGTAAGATTTCCAAACAGGTGGTCTGTATTCATCAGTATCTGAAAGAAAAATGACAAATCTTAATGTTGTGTAGGAATGTTTTAATGTAGATATTACCCTGCAGAAGCACTTGCAGATTTATTGAGATAAATATTGCATGTAGATATAACCCTGCAGAAGCACTTGCAGATTTATTGAGATAAATATTGCACCTAGGTTCTAAAATTATTTTTTACTCTCAGAGTACAGAATATATAGAAGAACCTGTTAAAAGTTCCCCCTTTTTACTTAAACTGAAAATATGAAAAGGTATTGTCTTTATCTAGCTAGAATAAAAACTATAGAAATACATTTGCAAAATGGCAAACATGCAGATCAGAAGCTGAAATACTGGTGGGGGCGTGCATATTATTTACTATGGATATATCCATAAGTAACCTTTTAAATTCTACCAGAAATACTTTTTTAATCTCAATTTGTATTCCCATAAATCAGTTTTTATCCAATTTATTCCTGCCATTAGCTTTTTCCTCTTCTGAAGGGAAATTAACAACTCCTAAAATAAAATCAGAGCATGTAAGTACTATGAAATATTTTGAAAAAAAGGAGGTTTTCTTTCATACTGAGTCAAGCTCTACTTGGAAGCTGTCAGTATGTATTAAAAGTACCAGCATACTTCCAATTCCAACTTTTAATTCTCAAATAACACTAAAAAGAAAAAAAGCCCAATGTTTTCTAAGTTCTGTCACCCTTATGATTTGCTGACAACTGACCTGACAACCTGAGCTCAGGGCTCTGTTGCAAACTTCGTCTCTGATCCACTGTTTTTACCACTCTGACCAGCTTTAGCATTGGTGCTACAGGTTACTGAGGTTTTCTGCAAGATGCTGTGCTTATCTGCCTTGGAGCTGGTGGGAGTTGCTCAGTGCTCATTACACCACAGGGTCACAAATTGAGACAACCATTCAGCCAGGCAGCCAGCCTTACTGTTTGAAGCCTCTTCTCACTGCAGCATTCATTTCTGAGCTCCGTTTGCAATTGTCTGCTCAGTGGAACTACCTGCTGCGTCCAACAAACCCTTAATTTCTAGGTTTTATTATAGGTTACGTAAAGATCAAGCAACCTGGGAACTTGTTGCTTGAATTTTGGCCTGAGTGGTATCTCCACCTGAGAGTCCTTAAGGCCTCCAAAACTGCGCCTGAAGCTGGGAAAGGATTTTGCTTTGCCTCCCCTTAGGAAAATTTGCTATAGTTCATCTCTCCCACCTACAGTCATGTCAAAATATCTCTAAATTAGAGCTTAGTGGAGTAAGATATTTTCCAGTTTAATTGGCCCAGACTGGCCCAGACCCTCCCCAGACCCACCCAGCATACTCTCTGCCCTGCCTGAGCTATCATTTTGCTCAATTTTTAACCCTGCACTTTAGTGCTACACAGGAAGAGGGTGCAGTCCTTACAGACTACCTTGGTGGCAGTGGGGTTTATACATACAATTTATTATGACTTTATTATTAAGGCGGCACTTGGTCAAACTGCCATCCCCCAGAATATGATGGATTTCGATCTTTGCAAGGTCCTGCAGATGTGCTACCACATCCTAGGGATCAGCCAGAGCACCTCGAACCTACACAGAGACCTTCAGTGGCCCGCACTGTACTACAGCAGGGAAAGAAAATCAGCAGCAACAGATGCAGCCATAGTTATTTGTTCCTACTTTGATACATTTAATTAAGGCAGTGCAAGTCAATTCATTCCAGAAGCATTGTAACATGATCCCTTTGCACTGCAACGTCGCATGGAAAAGGGGCAAAACTTGCAAGTAAAAATAATGGGGTTAGTCCCAGAAGGCAACTCTTAGCCCACTAGCGGAATTTTCTTTTGCTATAGTCTGTTTGTTGGCAATATATCCACCAGTTGAATTTACAAATAAATAATTTAAGTAAAGGACAACACACTATATTTGTAAAATACGAGCTGACTGTTATGAAAATACAAGTATCTTGGCAGTCTAAGCTATACTTGCTCACACTCAAGCCATATAATTGTTACAACTAAGGGCAGCATGATTATAAAACTGAAAAGCAACAATACTTGTGCCAAACAAAAAACCCCAAACCTTGTTAAAGTCAGGCAAGAACAGCAGTAACTTTCATACAACAAACATTTAACATTCAGAAATTGGAAGGAATGATTTATGTTATGCAGCTGTGCACAAGGATTTTGTTAGAAAACCTGTCGGTGAGCTTTATTGCCTTTACAGTGTGAGAACACCCTCCGGCCATCCCACATGCGGTAATGAAAAAACAAAAGGTCATTTCTATTGTAATTTTTTTTTAAAAAAAGTTATCTGATATAAAATATTGTAGCAGCAAGTACAGCACAGTAACAATGAAGCAGAAGGTCTACAGTGTTTGTTTCTGTGCAAGAATGTTTCTATTATTAAACCACCCCACTGAACAAAGGAAAAAACCAGAATCAACACAGACATCAGGCCGGTCTGTAAGTTACCTGTTTTTAAAGATTAATTGATGTGGTCCCATTTAACACATCGTCAGTTTTTTGAAATGTGTTATTAGGAAAAAGGCTTGATTTTCAGATAGTGCAAGCTTTCATGAACAGCATCTCCAATTAGGCATCCAAAGCACCCGAAAAGCACTTTAAGGCATGATAAAAAAACCCAGAGAAAATGCATACATTTTCTCACTAACGCTGCACCACTTTCTAATTAACGCCATAAACTCTACGCTGTCAGTTCTCAGATTTTTCTATAGCTCCCATCAGCACAGTATCTCAGCTCTGCTAAATGTTTCCATGATAAAATAAAATCGTTTTCTACAAGCTGTGCATCGTGTTTTATCTTAACTGTATTTTCTGCCTTAAGTGAGATGCAATTCAGCTTAAAGCTGCTCCTCTCCAAAGGTCTACAGCAGAAAACATGAATGCATAAACTGATGCTACCAGCTCTGCCCAGATGTGATCCTGCCAGCACTAGTAAGACTTTTGTCAGCATGAGGGCACATTCATCAGCAAGGACATTTTAGATCAGACACACTGTCCACATACATAAATTGCAATTTCAAACTGAGACCAGTTTCAAGCTGACAGATACTGGTGCCGAATAGTCTTCCTAACCTTTAAAAGTGAAAACATTTGATCATTTCCCATTATCCCAAGTAATGACAGGTGGTGGGTTTTTTAATTCTTCAGAGTTTTGTTCCGATTAGAAGGATATATGTATAAGATTTTGTTTTTACATAATATAATGGGACGACTTAAAATTCTCTACCCTGAATCCCTACCGATATCTAATAATTTTCCAGCCTGGAATAGGTCAGAAAAGAAACGGCTGTCTGCCCAAAATCTGTACTTTCAAGCTTCTAAATAGACCTGTCATAGTATAAATATGTATGTGTAAAGAAAAGAGTAAGAATATCTTAAAGTGATACATCACTTGAAATCCCACTGGGACTCAAAGCTATATGCAAGGTTAGGGGATGGGGGAAACAATGCTGCAGGACACATGAAAATACACATTAACAGTCCTTTACCCCATAGAATCAGTTTTTGCTCTTGAACCCATAGCAAAATCAAACTTGTCTTTGAAGCAAGCATCTTATCACAGACCTGTATCAGCTAGCACCTCTAGTTCAGGCATGGACCTACATATCTTTACATACCCTATGTGACAGGTTTGCCAGCCCATGTCCCTCTCTCTCCCCAATGGACAAGGACAGGGATGATCCCTAACTATTAAAGAATTCTCAGCACTTTCCTGCCACTATCTTCTTTCCTCCCAAACACACTCTGCTCCTCTCTTTTCCAGGACTTTGCCTTCCCCCAGCCTTAGCAATCTTCATCTGCACACAAGACCTCCCCCCTCATCTTGAGCAATACTTCGGTTTGCTCCCCACTGCTGTCCTGCTAGGACCCACCTACCCAGCCCACTCTATCTGCTCAGCTTCTTATTCTCAAGCCATCTCATCTCTACTCAAGGCTTCCTTGAAATCTGCCTAAACACAGAGAAAACAGAGGCAGCAATGCCCAGAACAGCACAACAGGCAACTTCTGGCAACAGCCCCTTTACAGGCAGAAATGTCACAGTGGGGCAGGAGCGCTGCTTTCTTGGCTCGGTGTGCCCTCCTTTAAGCACACTAATGGGGGGGGGGGGGGGGGCGGAGAAAGGAAACTATGCATCTTGGGCATGAAACATGTGCAATTAAGAAGTGAAAAGCACTGAGTGATTGTCAGAAATACACCCTTGCACAGAAAAGAGCTTCTGCCAATAGACAATCACACAGCCATTTAGAAGTTCATATACAGACACAAATGCTGGGACAGCATCTCAGATTTTTCCATAAACACAAATGTGACTAATTATGACAATACAATGTAGCATTTTACTTGGTTATTTTCCTTCTTTCTTACCCACTTCCATTTTATCCCTCATATAAATCTGGACAACTGTAGTACTTTCAGAGCGTACATTTTAACTGCAGATTTAAACTGTTACTATTGCCTCAAACTGTTTAGACTGCTTGGCTCCGCGTATTCCTTTTACAGAAAGAATAGAAATATTTACCTCTGCTTGGAATGGTTCTTTCTTTCTCCCCACTGAAGATCAGCCAGCTCTATGGTACAGCAGCAGCAGCGTAACTACGTATGGTAACCCCATAGAGCAAATTAGGGCATACTGTGAGGTTTCCTGTAGAGAATTCAGTTTTATTTTTCTTTTACTGTACGTCATTCCCTGCAGCACGGTGATCTGTAACATCATGCTGGAGATTAGTTTAACACTGTCTGGGAGGAAATAATGGAGTGGACACAGCACATCTTGCCCCAGACTTTGATTTGATTTGGCAATATCCCTGTTGAATACAGGTGAGGCCTCAGGTAGTGAACCTTGTGGAAGTGGCCAGTTCTTAACCATGTGGACCAAACATCAACATAATCAGGAGAAGAAAATCTAATTTCATGGGTTTTGAACGGATCTAGGACCAAAAAATGGTGTGTGTCATAAATATGAAAAGATGCAATAAAGTATAAAACATTCTTCTGTAAGCCACGGCCTAGGCACTAACCAGTAAGCATTAGCATGTGGTTTAAGAGACTAATCTTGCTTTGTTTGGCAGCAGCATGTGTCAAAATTTAACTCATGGAGAGATACATGACAAGCAGACGTGGCCGTTTGTTGACCCATACAACAGACTCCTTTTTGTGCCTAAAAAACAACCGCCAGAAAATTCCTCCTCAGCCTCAGAATCTCTCTTATTAGCACCTTCTCTAAGCCCAAAGGATGCATATAAAAAAATCTTTCAACTTACAGAAACAAAGCTATAATTTATTTGCTGGTGAGATTCTCAAACCACAAAACCATCACAACAGAAAATGACATTTCATCTCTGTTTTTCAGAGTACAAGCGCCATCAGCATTTCAGTAACTAAGCTCAAGCTAGCACAAAATGTTTTAAGTAGCAGCCAAGCAGGCCCTAGCAGTTAGGGCTTTTATGCACTCCAACCAAAATAAAACTCAAACAGCATTAAGGTAATTAAAGGATGAATGCAGCCACTGCCCTAGGCAGCAGCAGTAAAGCAGATGGGCTACAACACCATGGTTTCAAGGTAAATATGAGAAGCTGATCGCCGGCTGTGGCAGCACCCAGCAGCACTGGAAGCGTTTTGCAGAAGCCCGTGCACAGCCAGCAGCAAGAGCTGGGGAAGGCGATAGCAGGCACCTTCTGGAGAGGGAGCAGCAGGGCCGAGAGTGCAGAGAACAGACAGAATATCCCTGTATATTCTGTGTGTACTCAAGAAGGAAAGGCACACACCAAAGGTCCTTTAGCATTCCTAGATGAGACCTTGGGATCCACCTTTTTTCCCCACAAAGCCTCTTTCAATCCCTCTGCTACACCTGCCCTCACATGGGGTTCTGTGGAAACCAACCCATCCCTACCCTGGCAAGCAGGGTACCACCAACACTGCTGCCAAAGCCTGCAGAGAAGTTCATCTCAGACGTGCTCGGTAAACAAGAGGGAAAGCTGCGGTCAACCTTTATTGCCTTGCATGAAATGTTTTCTTAGGAACAAACACTTCTTCAGTATTCGGGTCCTGCACATGAATATAAAAATGGAAATGATTCTCTTTGCCCTTCCATAGCACAGGGGTAACAAATTATTTCTCACACGGGCTTACAGCACACTTCTAAGAGATGTTAGGCAACTTTTTGGTATGGTCCCTTTCTCTTAAATAAAAACTATTATTAATTTGCAGAAAATGTTGAGGTTTAAAAATGACTGAATAAATAATCCAAAAGTAATGTTGCTCTACTAGTCCCTAAAACCAAAGAAATTAATGACAAGAACTTGATGCACACATGTCCTGGGCCCATACGGAAAACGTGTAGGTTTCACAACTGGGGCATCACAAAACTTCCCTTGTTTATGGGAAGATCTCCGCAGGGCTAAGAACACTCCAGGCAGTGAGCACCACATTTTCTCCCAATTCCTGAATATAAAATATACTGTATGACACTCAGCAACAATGACTGATATTTCTAGACTGTTATTCCATCTTTGATGCTACTTTAATGTTATCCTTGGCATGTGATTTCCTTTGAATTAAGACAAGAAAGTAAACTTTTAGACATGTTAAGGCTCTTCCTCAGGCAGGCAGACACCATTACTGTAAAGAGCTTCAGTGCAAAAGCTTCCAGATAAACCACCATCTATTTTCTCCACCTTCTCCAGGTGGAGAAAAGATGCCAGACAGGCACCTGCTTTAGCATGCAGGCAGATGTAAGAGCTTGGCACGTGTCCTGGCTGCGTGTGGACAGCTAACCCTCCCCACGGAGGATCCCCTGCTCTGAGCCCACTGTGCTGCCAACACAGCCCACCCTGGTGGGGATCTGGAGTGGGGGAGCTGTTAAGTGTTAAACTAAAGCCCAGTCTGATCACAGAAACAAATGGCCTCTAGGTTCAGAAAGGAGCTATCACCAGCTTACATGGTTTGCCTCCTGCCAGGGGATGGCAACTTGCAGGCACCCTGCTCAACCACACCCAAGTGTTTTCAGGTTAGCCCTGGTGAAGCTGGCACAGGAGGAAGTCGTTTCACCACTGAAGCCATCCATCCACAGGGATGTCCCCAGGCCCATGGGCAGAAGGGACAGTCACCAGTGACAACTCTCCTTATGCAAAGTTTTATTCCTTTGCCTTGACCTTTGGCACAAGTAGCTATACTCTTAAAGCCCATAAAATCCCATGCACGTGGTCAGCTTTGGACTTTTAAAATTAAACTGTTTGCGTTATTTAAGGAAGACCACAGCTGAGTGTATTTTCTTCATATTTTCAAAAGTCATTCCCACCTGGGAGGAGAACAAGAGTACAATACAATCTAAGGGAAAGAGACAAATGGGTGAAAACAGGCATCAATAACAAAAGCATCCCTTTGGCTGCAAGATGGCACTACATCACACACACCGTGCCCCAGGAACTTTTTAATGGGACAAAACTTACTTTTCTCTGCTCTTTCATCCTCACGTGTTTTTGCCTTTACCACTCCAGACAAGTACAATTAGGTTTCTAATTAATACCGGAGTAAAAATGATTAAGAGAAAGCTAGTGTGAATGATGCTACAGAAAGCTACAAGGGCTACTGCCATTTCTGTGACATGACCAAGTGAGAGACACAGAAGCACTCTCAGCAAAAGTGAAGGGGTTTAAAGAAGGGCATGCTCTGAATAATTGCATCTTGAGGGGGGAAAAAAGATCACACTACCGTCCTGGTTTCTATAAATGTCTGACCTGGCAGCAATAAATTCTGTGGGAATGCTTCTAATGGGGTTGAATGAGACACCCACTGAAACCAGCTAGAGTTCAATGCCTTTTATTAGCAGGTCTGTTATTACTGCCTCTTTATGAATGATGGGAAAATCTTAATGAGTAATATTTTGCCTATCACAGGCACTGCTGCCTTTACATGAACTCATCTTGTAAGTGATTAGACCAGTTTGCAAATGTTCTGTTTCTAGATTTTCCTTTAACCAATGCAAGGGAAGAAAGCACTCATTTTTCCTCCTCTTCGCCAGATAAGCAGTGGCATATGACTATATGAGTGATGACAAATAAATATTTTTTAAATCCTCCATAACAAAAAAATTAAAATGCATTTTTCATTTTAAGCTGGAATTTTCATATATGCAATGATAACAAGCAAAACACAGCTGTTGTCCTTTTTCTCTTGCCTGCAGTTTAATGGAGGGGTAGGAAATACCCCTCCCATGAAAGCACAGTTAGCTCACTGTTCAAGAAAAGTTTCAAAACCTCTAAAATTATTTCTTACTGTTGCTACAAGCATAAAAATTTAGACCTCAGAGAGGTAAAAAGATGACAAGTGCCACCTTGTGGGCATTGAACAAAGACAGAATTTAATGCTACTTCCCATTTCCAGCAGGGTACCTCAGCCTCCAGACAACAGGCTGCAGCCAATTTTCAGCATTTCTAGGGACACCATCTCTTCATCTTGAGAAAAGACAGACACGATGGGAACTGCTACCTGACATGGCTCTGCAGGCTAGCTGTAGGTACAACAGAGTCAGGCCACCAGCTATTTGTAGCCCTCTGATTTACATTGCTACAGGAGTTATGGTAGCTCTACAGACTTAGAGGTATCCTGGAATGTCTGGTTTACACAGTAAACAACTTCCAACTGAAAATGTCAAAAATCAAAAATGCCTCTTTAATTTATCTATTTCAAAGAAAACCAGCCTGTCAATTATTTTTTTTTTAAACTCACTGTGGCAAAACTGACTGCCTGGCTGAGGCCCCAAAGTGCTAGATCAATGAGTTAGGCAGTATTGTATTCTCCCCCTAAGGGCTATTTGAAAGGTCTTCTGCAAACTAATTTTGCAAGTTCAAAACTGATAGAAATATGCCTTTATTGGATGAATCACATCTTTTATATTTGACAGATAATTTGTCCAAGTATCTTCTATCAGTACAGTAAAGCCTTGGAGGAATTCAGAATAACATCAGGCAACACAAGCCTGAACACTGTAATCAAACTTCCCTGATTTAAATGCAGACCGGTTTTTATTGGAGAAAATATTTTGATCACGGTCAGTGAAATCTGCTTGGCAGCCAGGAGAAATACCTGCCAAGGCTATTGCTCTTACACTGCTCTCATTTCAACCATGGCGAGGGATAATATAGGAGCAAACATTTACCCCTCGATGTTTCCTTTCCTATTTTTTCTTTCCACAAATCCTTCTTTGTCTTCTGTTTTAAAAGTCTGCCTGCACAAAGACTGAGCTCATTTCCCATCACTTGTTTTACTTCTTCCAAATTAATAATACCAACAAGGGCACATCAGTTTTAATGTAACTTTAAGCCAGTGACAACTGTTATAGCCACAGCCGCAAGGCATTCACAAAAATACATTTTTGTCTTGACTCCTCTAATGTATCCAACAGGGAATATTGATTGGAACTGGATTACACAAATGTTCTGAGCAGTCACCCTAATAACAAAAAAGAACAGTATCATATGGCATAAAGGTGTCTTCTAGCTGTAAATTAATCCCTTTCCCTGAATAAGAAGTCTGTCTAGTCAAGGTTGAGCAGAAGAGACCCTAAATAAAGGATGAGTTTTCAGGCATGTTTGAAATGCAACCTCTCTATCCATTGCATAGTGCCCTAAATTGCTGAACGGGGAGGCGTGTTTTATCACCATTCACTTGGTTGCTTTTAATTTTTTTTTCCACACACAGCACTGAGATAATGAACTTATGTTCACTTTCTGTCATTAAAATCCACTTTTAAATAGAGCATTGTGGTTTTACCAAAAGCTGAACCACAAAAGAGCACAACATTTACCCTTCCACCTTATACATCGGTAAAAATCTGCTGAGAACTTGTCCTCCCTTGCATTTTAGACCAAGATAGCTGCTGTGCACTCATTAGCCTTCTGAAGGAAAAACAAAACAAAACAAACCCACCCATGAGCAGCTCAGGCAAAAAACAGAGTCACCTGGAGAAAATTAAGAGCAGATCTGATTTCTGACTGCTGTTATAACTGGCCTCAAGATGGACTCACATGTTCCAAAGCACATCTCCCTCTCTGTCAGATGGTCTAATAGAAGCTGTTGCCTTTCCTTCCCCCAAACTTGACCAATTTAAATTCTCAGACCATCAGAGTTATAACAAACCTATTACGATACTTATTACAAACAGATTTTTCATTTTCTTAAACAGTCGTCAATAATACACACCATTGCTCATGCAAAAATATGGCTTGTATTTACGTCCATATTTCCAGAACAGATGCAATATACATCAACACTCATGGCTGGAAGGAGGACAGACTACCAAGTACCCTTGCCAGGAACCATGATCGTTGTACAGTGTCATGAAGGAAACTCCTAAAAACATTATTGGCAGTGTCAGGGAAAGGGAAATGAACACAACATGGTGGGATGCCTTTTCTTGAATTGGAATTAAGATTTTACACCAAAAGTAATTTTGCAGTTGCTGCGAGCTTTTCCCCAGTCTGAAAGCTGCAAGTGTCATTCCTTACCTCTTCCTGTTCTCCTACAAAACATCCAAGAGGCCTCCAACGGCACAAGGTAGGATGTTCCAGGTAGAAAAGCGGAAAACTTCACATTCCTTTTTGGCAATTCCATGGCTCAATATTACAAGTGCAGTCAGATAACTACAGCAAAAGGTATTTACCAATCAGCCTCACCCAGTTTACAGCATTCAATCCATCTTTTTCATAACTCTCTTCCTCCTCAGCAAGTTCACCTGCTGCACTAGGCAGGAACAAGGAAAAGGAGAATGAGCAGGTGTGAGGTCCAGTCCGTGGAGAAGTTGTGCTCTGGGTCCTCTTTTGCGCCACCCAATGCAAAGTGGGGCTGGAACAGCAGCCAAACAATCATCTTGAATGTAGTTTAGCAGCTCTGCAAGCACAGGTTTTCTGCATGGGCCCCCAGTTTGTCCTGTTTCCTCTGCGTTTGGGTGGATGAAAGCAGAGCAGTGGAGCTGGGAACAGGCTGCTGAAAGGAGAGCTGAGCTCAAAGGTTTATCGCCGCCCAGAGGGAACAGGAGAGCTGTCTGGAAAGCTCAATATGATCAATGCTCAGAGATAACCTCCAAGTCCTTTTCTGGGCAACTCCATACGTTTCTTTCCCCCTCAAGAAAATTAATTCAGATGGTTTTCTTGTCTCTGTTTTGAAGTTCTTCCTCCTTCTTTCCACTAATTAGAAGAAAGACAAATAGCTCTGCAAATAATGGAAATGTGGGTTTATTACCTCTCACTTTATCGTGGCACCATGTTAAACAGGAGGTTTTCAACAATTATCAGCTGCATTTCTGGAGATGCATCCTTACTGAAACTGAGATCCCATGGGACTGTCCACAAGTGAAAAACAGACTTTGTCCTAAAGAACAAGATGCCTCAACAGAAAATAGGAACAGTTGCTGGTGAAAGAAGCAGAAGTCCACGTAGATGAGATCACCCTACAGCTCAAAGATCAGTATCTCTATTCCCAAGTCTCCCTAACTCAATAAACCCCCAGCCAGCATTGCCTCTCTAGGTAACAGCTCTTTTGGTGTCTTTAGCTCCACTTTGGCTTTATAAAAAGAACCCTATCATGGCAATTGGCAGCATGGGAAAACAAATACAGACACTCCCAGAATGCTGCTAGCAATTGTCAGAGACAATTGAGAAATACAAAGGATTTCTGTACAGAAATAAGGGCAAATGCTAATACAGCTCTGAGACACAGCAAACCCTGTCTGTGTCTTCCATGGCTGCTCTTGCGCAGCAACGGGAGAAGAAAGATGCCTTCCAAAAAAGGCAGAGTCTTTATATTTAAGAGTCATGACTAACAGAAGAGCTACCCCATCAACAAAGCATTTAAGAAGCAGAAAAAAGCTCTTCCTGCTTCTCACAGACCTTTCTACGAAGTGGAAAAAAATGCCAACAAGCTTAGCAGCTGAGTTAGCCAGTGTGAGCTCTCCCTTAGACTCACTAATCTCAGAGGCTTTTTAGAGGCATCCCTGCGAGTTACCAACCCAGGAGCACAGCATAACCTGTCCCACCCCAGGGCTCACCATGCTTCAGGACAGCAGCGACACAGGGGCTACATTTCACCTCCTGCAAACTCTGAACCTGCAGAAGAGCTAGTTAGGACAAAATTATCATCTTGCTTTGGTCTGACATGGTTGGAGGTGCATCTGAGAGTCAAGGATATCTTCTTAACACAGTGCACTTTCAATAAAAGCTAAGGAGTAAGAGATGCTCCACTCAGTTACTGATGAACCTGCTGGTCTGCCATTGAGGAGGGGCAGACAGGGATGCTGTGACCACAGCTTGGTTTGACATGATGTGGAATGGGCAGATATGCAGTGCAGCCAGAAGCTCCCCAAAAACCACAATAAAGCAAATAGCACAGCCATACGCATATGAACTCACCGTTGGAAACACTCTGTGATGTTACCTCCTCCTCTTCTGTTTTTAGGATGGTAATTTTCCTTCACATACTTGCAAATATTTACTTTGTTATGTACAAACTCAATAAAAAAGTACCTGACGTAATACCTTTACCACGTAAACTCTGGTATTGAAATAATATGCAAAAGTTTCTGAACGTTTTCTCACCAGAAGAATCACTATTTTATTTTGAAATACTTCTCTGCTTCTATTAAACCAGTGAAGATTTTTTCAACACTGTCAAGTCCCACTTATAAATATACTGTTTGAAAAAACCTGAAAAGGAAATCAGTACAATTAACTGCTGTGTCAAAATCATGCTTTCTTTATTGGAAGATACACCTGTGTGTGCATGTTTAGCCAGTAAGGCAGAGGTGAGAAAGAACTATATCCTGTTTGGGGGTTTTCTGGGGTTTGTTATTGGTTTTGGTTTGGGTTTTTTTTGGGGGGGTGGCGTGTGTGTTTCTGTTGGTTTGGGTTTTTTGTTGTTTTGTGTTTTAATGAAAAATGATCCAAGACTGCACTGAAGCATTGTGTCAGATTCATATGGAAACCATAAAGTGCAAATAAAAAAGTATCGAAGACTCGCCCTACCAAATAATTATCAGCAACTTTTATAGTCTGCTCTGGATTGTATATGTATCAGATACTAATTCAGTATTGAGGAGACTGACTTGTACCCAGCCAATGTGACAGCAAGGTACTACACTAAAGCACTGGGTTTGCTTTTCAGAACTGTACTATTACTCCATTTTTCAGTGTCCCCCATTTATTCTGCATGAGGAATAATTCGATACCTTCTTCTCTACTGCTGCAGCAGTACTCAAAGGCTTTAGTACATGCTGCTCTATCATGCTTGCTATATAATTTAAATGGTTGCAGTTGTGGCTCTGCTAGCCATGGTAGCAGACCACCATGCAGTGGGCAACAAAATTCCAGTATTTAGGAAATATTGTTTTACCTTTACTTCTGGAGTAGGAATTTCCCACAAGCAAGCTGTTCCAGGACATTCAGTTTCTGATCAAGGTCAGAAACAATGTTTTTATTTCAGCTTCTTAAATGGCAAGGCTGCCTATAAGCAGCTGCTCTTGCAACAAAGGAAGCAGGAAGGAGATGGAGAGGAGGAGTGCAGCAGAGAGGGAACTACCACTTCCCATCAGCATCAGGAACATCCAGCCCTAACCACGTGATGTATTCAACAGTGTCAGATCCTGTCATCTGCACCAAAAATGGATGTGACTGGGCTTCTTCACAGAGATGACCAAGACCAAAAGTGCAGCAAGGTCCAGCTTGTAACTACAACAGTGGTCCGCAACCTGGGGATACAGTTTTCCTAATACATTCTTCCAGGAGACTAAGATTTAGTCATGTGAAAAAACAGACCACATTCTATCAGCAATAAACAAAATTTTTAACCAAAAGCCAACCACCCCTGACAGTTTCTCTATGATGCTTATCACAGAACTGCTAACAAAGTCACAAAAAAAAAAAAAAAAAAATCTGGGGACAAATGTATCAAAATATACCATGGAAATCAGACTCCCACAAGAATAAACAGGATTTTATGAACACATTTTCCAGTAACTGAAATCACTTCAGGAACATCACGTTTTTCATTCAGACAGAAGATGAATATTTTGAGTGCTGGAAATGTCATATGTCAATCAGCTTTCTCACATTCACAGGGCTGTTGCACACGCAGTAGATACTGCTGGCTTCCCAGCTGGGTGTGATCAATGCCTTTCCCCCTGACTAGAACCAGGACATTGACCCACTAACCCACTGTACAGCTAAACCCGTGAAGAACTGCAGGAACTCTTCTCAGCATCTTCTTGGGTCTGGCTAGCGAGGGTGCTTGAGGCCCAGATGCCATGAAATTATGAAGTCCTAGCTGTATTGTTAAATGCTTCAGAAGACCAAATAGCTCAGTGATTTTAAATTACACTTTTCCTTGTTTCAAGACTGAATCAAAAAAAAGCAAAATCTAGAGGGTTTTTTATTTTCTGCCATCATTTATGAAGACATACAAGGCAGATACAATCCACCCCACTGAAATGACAACTAGGACACTTCATGTTTTTACAAGGAAGCAGGAAGCATCTCATATTCTGTTAATAACTACAAAAGAGCCCCTGAGGCAGGTCCTGGCTCTGTTTTATTCCATTCTGTCTGAAGACACGTTAGTGCAGAACCGAACGATCTCTGTCCACAAGGTGGAGCAGCTAAATAGCCTGAGATGCAGCTCCTAAGACCCAGTTTCAGAAAAAGGAGAAAGCCTTGTCTAACAATGCATTGCTGGCTGACTGTTACACTGCGAGAGAAGTCACCTATGCCTGCCTGCACCCTTGGAGCATCCCGATTAACGTGCTTTCATTTGGCAAAAATAACACAGTCTTCCAAAAGGCTTGTACTAGGTTTATGCCTTGAGTTTACTGATTAAAGTAGTATCTAACTCATAACTACAGTGCTGCCACTGTATGTAAACACATTCTTGACACTAAGACATGCTTTCTATCACATGGAAATCTTCTAGTACATCTAAAAAAACAGTTAAGAACTCTTGGAGAGAGTTAGTAACAGAATAAAGTCCCCAAACCCAACAAGGCAGAAAGGATCAGATGAGTCAAAAACAAATAGAAGAAAACCCAGATTTAGGCCTGAAACATCAGTCCTTAGCTGATGTGAAACGTGCATCACCAAAGCTTGAGAACGCTTCCTGGATCCTCAGATCCAGAGTGTATTTCACTTCACATTCCATTGGATGAGGGATGAGATTCTGTACTATGCAGACTGACTCTACTTCATAGTGGGTCACTCGATGCCAAGGAGGAAAGGGATGCATTTTTTCAATGGTGTGCCTGAGCTGACGATCTCGCGAGAGGAACTTCTTGGCGAAAATTCCAAAACCTCATCTTAATTCATTACTTGTACAAACAATTGGACCTGGCCTTTCCATCTTCAGCAACAATTGTCAAACCTCAGATTTCTTAAGACTCTTATACAATATACAAAATTAATAGAAAACACAATTTTATGCCAGCCACTGCATGAAGCAGACTTCTAAATGCTAAGCTGAGAAGCCATGGCTGAAGTTATTTCATCCTCATTTCTAAGTTTTCAAATCACTTCCCTGGTGTTGTGATCAGTTAACAGCAATTGACTAGTTAATAGATGCATCTCCTTTTCCCAGATCCTATGCAGGTTTTCCTTCTGGGTTTTTTTTTTTTCTTTCTTTTTCTTGAGATTGGACTGCCAGCAAAACCTTTTCACAGTTGCTCTCTTTATTTGCTTCATTAGGTTCTATAAATTAGGTAAGGTTAGCATAGCACCTGGAAGAAAATAATCTTATCATTCTCAGCACCTGGACACTTTGCCTCCCAGACACATGAATGGAAGACGGAAGATCTAGTTTCTCTCTCACATGGCTTCCATTTTTAAGAAATCACCTTCATTTTTACATCTTGCTAAAAAAAACCTCAAACATTGTACTAATGTCCCTAAATTATTTTGTGTAATTAGACTATTTGAAGTTCCTATTGTGGGTAGATGTTGAATGCTTAAATCTTCTTGAAAATTAGCCTGTATCACTCAGTACTGAATGAAACCCAAGTATTTTAAGGAAGGGCTAAGCACTTCAAGAATACCTACTGCAACTGGGTTGGAAAAGATCACTCTGAATTCACTGCTTTACTGTTGAAAAAGATCTAGCATAGGCAGTGCAATGTGGGGTATGTATTCACTATTAAAATAGCTTCAAGAGCGTAAGATGAGCAATTAAATTCTTTACGCTTTTTTTTTTTATTTTTGGCCTAGAAGCATCAGCGGTGGGTACCATTCCTACAGCACTCCACATTTATGTTCCCTGTAGCAACAAAAGCCCTACTATAAATGCTCCAATTCCATGAACACTTCCATTACCTACTTCAGTTAAGGAATAGATTCAAAGAACACCCTTCTGGCACAGACTGACTCTTACAGGGTTACAAGGGCTCTGCCAGTAAACTTTTACTGTCACAGCTAGCCACAAGTTTTAAGCATAGTTCAGGGCCACATATAAAGACACACAGAACAACTTGAATTGTAGGCGATCTGCTTACTCCGTCTTCTTAGGAGGCTCTGCACATCACACAAGAAATAAGCTGAATAATTTCTAAGTATTTCCTATCTTGCAGAGAATCCACGGGCATTACCTGTTGAAAGCCATTTTTAAAGGAACATTTACTTTCTATATACCTGTGACTAAGCTAACCAAGCACTCAAAAAATTTAAAAGCCTTCCCTAAGCAAGCAAAACATTTATTTAGAGAACAATTAATTAATTTAATTTCTTTCTAAGGCTGTCACATTAGAAAATATGTGCTTGTACCAACATAAGCATATCCTACCTTTCAAAGCAGCCATGAGACAGTAAGTACAGTTTGCATGGAGCACAGTAATCACAGATGCATAGGACTTAAAATAGTAATTTGTTAATTAGCATTTCAAGTATGGAAGAACTTACTTCAAAAGGTTTGCTTCATACTGATAGTAGTAAATAGATTCATAGAAAATTACTTCTGTACAGTATGACACCAGAGCTCACAGCTGTGGAAATGAATTCTGTTAAGTGGGCAAATTAATATTTGCATGCACTTTCAATATATGGACACCTGAAATGGAAGTATAATTGGTTTCTTTGTCCCTACCCTTCCTGCCTGTATTGCTTGTTTCTTTCCATCTGATATTTTCCCTATAAATTTCTTTTAAAACTGCCCTTGTTCATCATCTCCTTAAATAACCCTATCTGTCATGCTGACTACAGCTCTGTCTCTAATCCCATTCATCTGTACCCACTCATCAGAGTGCAAGCACTTCAAAGATTAAAAGAGAATTGCTTCACTTCTCATCCCTTAACCAATATTCAGGAGGGTGAGTTCTTATCCATTGGCAGGCTCTAGGCAAGAAAGCAAGAGCATGAATAACTAATGACAAATATGTCCGTGAAGATCTCTCCTGGCCGTTTTGAAAAGTCTTCCTTTGTTCACACCAGAGAGTTGATAAGCAAACAAATGAACAGAAAGGGAATTCATAAAACTTAAAGACAACTCACAGGCACTAAAATGTAACATAAAACTATTTTTTCTTTCAAAGTATAAAGCTGACTTTCTTTAAACATGTCTCAGGACATTCAAAGACACAAGCAAACAGCAGTAGCGATGGGATAACTTAACACTTCCTTTTTCCTCTGCATTGTTTGTTATCTTTCCCATACTTGAGTCATCCAAGTGGAATTACAGCACACACCTCAGCCATGTCACCGCAAGATCTCACAGCTTAGGGTATTAACAGATGGGTTCTAGGAAGTCTAGCCATAGAAACGTTATGATTGCTCTTCCTGTCTCTCTGAAGCTGCTACGCCTCACAGGGATTCAGCGGAGCAGAACCTGTGGGTATCCTTCAGCTCCTTCCCTGCTAAAAGGCAAGTGGTGTCAGCCCAGTTCCACAAAGGCTGGGTATGAAGCCACTGGACTTTGTGCTGAAATGGCAGAGGACAGTGGTTAATATGCCATTCCAGCTGCTGCAGAAAGCAGGAAGAAATGGTTAGAAAGAAAAAGGAGGCTACATCTGTAATCACCATAAGCTTTTGTAAGGGAATGTGAATCTGCTGTAGGACAAAAAACAGCACTAGAATTGGATGTCTGCTCAAGTTCCAGACATTTACACACACTGGGTGTGAAAGTTGGCACTGTTTTGTGAACAAAGACACTTTCAAAATCCCCATCAACTCTTGGTAGGCAATTCACCAATATAAAATTTATCACATCTATTATTTGCAACAAACAACAGGATCACAACAGGATCAGGCAGCTTCCCCCCACATGCACACTTCTCGGATCACTTTTTCAATACTAACTGTCTTTCAGCCTTCTGCTGATGCAGTCCTAGTACAAGATCGAAGTGCTTGGCCACTAGAACACAAACTCAACATACTGCCGAAACCCTACTTCTACGGGTACCACAAAAATCTGTGTCACATGTGGGTGACCACCTATGGTCACAACAGGCCATTTCTGCCACCGTAACTTTGTTATGAACCCTGTTGGGGCAACACTTCTGCCTGAAGTAGCCAACATGGTCGATAGGTAACAGCTAAAACTTCCATGCTTTCCCATCTCTGATTGCTTCCAACAGGGGCAGCTCCCCCTCTCCATCTCTGTGGAGCCGATCACCTCCTCTCCCCCATAACCCACACCACACACAGACTCATCAGATGTACAACTGTGTTGTGGGAATATGGGCAGCTCCCTGTCACCTTCCATACAACCAACAGTCAGCATAGGATACTTTGGAACGTCCTGATTAGGAGCATATGACAAGATGAAGAGAAAAATTTTGAAATAACTAAGGCTGAGAAAGTGAAGAGTGTTAACATTTCCCTCCTTTGTGCTTTGATGTTGCATCATAATCTGAACAATAAGATGTAACTGAAAATGAGTAAGAAGTCAGGAGACACATATAGTCCAAGGGTAACAGCCTTTTTTTTTGCATAAAAATGATGCTGATACACCAGAAGTTTGTTGGGTTTTTTTTCCCAACCAACTTTCCAAAGAGTCTCAAGGTGCCCCCTCAAAGGTGCAAACTGCATTTAGTGCTCCAGCAGCTACATGGTGCTGCTCTGAGGACAGCAGCAAAGCGCAACTTCCAACAGGAACAGGAAAATCCCAACCACTCTTCTGCCAAGTAGAAAAAATAAGGCATCCTTGACCTCTCAACTACCTGATAACTACAAGTCCATTTTATTCCAGAATCCACAACGTCACTCCACCCCCTTTCAGTACAATCTTTGGACTATGCACCAAAATAGCCATAAAACAGTATCAAGAGCATGGAGAAAGCATGTTATGACACTTCCCATCCCTCTCCTCTCTCTTGCTGTGCTCACATCCATACACACATTAATTGAAAAGGACCCAGCAAACTTGGCAGATTTCCCCCCTCAAGCTGAAATGGCAATTTATCTCAAGTTTTATACACTTTGTAGCACATCCTATTAGAAGCAGCCCTAAAATGTGTGATATTTGGTTCACTGTGATATACCATTATGGGTTAGGAAAAAAAAAAATGCAATATTCAGCCTAGAAATTATGTGAATGAGCAGAAGCAAAGCAAACACCTCCCTCAGGATCAGTTTGCTCAGAACAGTTTTACTGGTACAAGATAAGTGTAAATTTAAATTAGTACAATTATAGGTGCTTAATCCCTCAAAGCAGATACATTAATTCAGACAGACTAATTCTGCCTTTCTCCAGATTTGCTGGTGTTGCTTTGGTAGGGGCTTACATTGAAACAAATTTAAAAATGCTCTTTTGTGAGTTATATTTTTAATGAGTTACTATGGGTCAGCTTTGGTGCAGTAACTCAATATGCGACTATCCAAAGGCAGCCAAAATTCAGGATAAAGCCTGAACACTCCTCAGGTTTAAACCAAGCATATTGTAGTCTGTCTTTGTTATATACTAAGAGACAAAGTGCGGCAAGCTACCTCAGCTCAGAGGACACATGGCAATACAGTAAGCTGTGCTAACTCAACCGTACGTTAATCACAATCTTATCTACAAACATATTGCACATTTTCTGCATTTACACAACTCCCACTTACACTCTTGCATTCGTAGTTTAAGACATACTGTAAAGATTTTATATTTATGAAAGGCACCACATTCATTTGTTGACACAGGTTAGCCTTATATGTTGCATTGTTTTATTGTCACTTTGTGCTTTCTTAAAAGGATGAAATCTTGAGGTTTTACCCTTGGCAAGATACTGTTTAAAACCTATGCACAGCAGGGTACCGCACTCTATCATCTCTGCTCATTATCTTTTACATGTATCAATGTCATTTCCTCTAACAACAGGTGTGATTGCACACAAAACCACCTAATTCAATTTACTTCGTAATGCAGATTTATATTAACAGAAAATGTCATTAAGTAGATAAAATACATGTGAATGAAAGAAGAATCACATAAGCTTAAAAAAACCCCAGGTTCCTGACTTTGGAGTACCACTTTATTTAAAAGCTGAAATTAAAACATTCTTAATTTTTGGAGCCAAAGATTGTAATGACACATTAACTACTCACCATGAGAAAAGTGTGTATTTTTAATAGCTTAAAACTTTGATTTTTGGTTAAGTGGTCCTTGAGCACCTGGGTAACCACCTATGCCTTTTCCTAACAAGCTGAAGTTACAAAGATATACAATGTAATATGCACAGGAGGCTATTTCACAAAGACAATCTGCCATTTGAGCACCCCATGTTGACTTGCAGGTCTAAGGTGAAGAGCTGGATGCCAGCCCTGCCACCGTCAACGTGCAGGGCCCCCCTACCTGCACCGGCTCCTCCAGAAGTCTGGGGGCTCACATGAACTCAATAACAAGATCAGGCCTATAATGACTGAGACAGTTTACTGCAATGTGAATTACAATTTACTACCTTTCGCATCCTGAAAAACTCAGTCAGGAAATACAAATTCAAGTGACAGCACCGTAGCTAAATCAAATACCGCATAGACGTTATCGACGGAGAACTATCTTGCAACACGTGCTAAACTTGTTTTTAGATGGGGCTTAATATGCCATAATAATATAGCAGGTGTCAAATTTTAAGAAAAGCCGTAAAACCATGTTTATTCTTTTAAGAAATTGTACCAGCCCAAGAATCACGAGATGAATGAAAGAGAGCAATTTGTTTACATGGGAAGTAAAATCCACAGTCTGAACACTATGAAAAGACTCCAAATCATCACTTAAACCTATTCGCTAGAAACCACTTCTGGTGCACAAGCCTCCTACCAGAAGGAACACCCCTGCTATCCTGTTTATTCTGTACCGATGTTAGCCATGCTAATTTCTGCTTTCTTTCGAGTTGTTGCATTTACCTACCTTTACTAGAAGCAGTCTGTTGCTTCCCCCCCTCCTCGCCCCCCACTGTAAAATTAAGCATATTAAGCATAAGCAAGCTTAACCCTCACTTAAGAGGCCCCGCATGTTCAACAGTTAAAACTCGAGTTTCCACACACCGGCTCCCCGCGCTGTCTCAGGCCGGGCACAGCCCGCTCCCGACCTCCCAAGCCGTCCTTCCACCAGCCCGTGCCGTTAAACACCGCCGCGGGAACGCGACAGACGGTCGCGGCCAACGCAGCCGGCACCCGGCGCACCCAGGGGCGCGGGGTCCCCGTCCGCCCGCCCGCGCCTCGGCCGCGCAGCTCCTCGGGCGACCGCGGGGCTGACTGAGGCGCCGCAACTTTTGTCGGCCCCCGCCCGCCGCGGCCGGCCGGCAGCCGGCTCCGCTCCGCGCCCGGCACCGGGGGCTGCCCGCGGGGCGCCCTGCGCTCCTCAGCCGCCCGGGGCGCGGGGCGGCGGGCCCCGGCCTGCGGCAGCCCTCCGGGCCGGCGCCCACGCCCAGGCGCTGCCGTGCGCAGACAATGGGGGCCGGCAGCCCCGCGCCCGCCGGGCTGAGGCGGCGGTTACTCACCGAACAAGGTCAGAGCCATCGCGGCGGCGGCGGGGCGGGCCCGGGGGGCGGCGGGGGCTGGCCGGGCGGCGCGGGGCTGGCATTGGCGCGGCAGCTCTCGCATCAGCGGCGGGGCGCGCCTGCAACACAAGTTGGGCGCGGGGCTGTCAGGGCGCCCCGCGGCACCGGCGGCCGCTGCCACTTGCTGCCGCGGGGCGGAGCGGGGCGGCCGCGGCCCGGGGCGGAGGGGAGGGGAGGGCAGGGCGCGGGGGGGGGACAGAGGACGGCGGACGGGGACGCGCGGCAGCGGCGGGGAGCTCCCCCCTCCCGCCCCCTCCGCCCGCGCTCACGCTGCGGCCCGCCGCCTCGGGGAGCCATCTTGCGCCGCCACACGACCCGCCTTCCTCCCGCCGCAGCCGCCGGGACGGTTCCCATGGCAACGCGGCCGGCCCGCCGCCCGCCGGGGCACAAAGGGAAGCGCCGTCCCCTCAGGCGGGGCGGCCGGCGGCGCCCCCTCGGCCGCGGCCCTGGTCCCCTCCCTCACACGGCTCGTCCCTCGGTCACCCGCCGGGGCCGTCCCGCACGACAGCCCTCCGCTGAGGAGACCCTGTGGGGAAAGCGGCCCCGGGGGGTACCGGGCTGCCCCGGCCCCGAGCGGGCTGTGCCCGGGGAGGGCCCAGCAGGGCCGGCCTGCGCCTCCTCAGCCTCGGCGGGGCTGTGCCTACCTGCTGCGCGGGAAGAACCAACGGTCTTGTGAGAAACATCGGCTTTTTTAAAGCAAGATGAAAATTTCCGCTAAAACGCCAGCGAGCGTGAAGAGAGCAAAACTGTGGAATTCTCAAGATGTTCTGGTGCGAGAAATGTCAGCCAGCCCGGCTGCCGGCATTTTTGCTGTCCAGGACTGTACATTTAGATCAAAAAGCATTTAATTGAAAAGTCAGCATCGTGCCTTTATAGTTTGCATTTTTAACCTGAAACCAGATATTTAAAACGGACGTTAACTGGTGCACGGCAGACCTTCCCCAGGATGCGCAAGACAACCAGACCTTTCTCATTTAGTGAAACAGTAGTTTCTCACTTTCAAGTATTACTTCGTCTCTCAGTTGCAAGCTGTGTGTGCTGAGAATTCAAATCCAGCCTGAGCACATTTCACACAAATTATTTACTCAAATTTAATCCATTGCAGCTGTGCAAATCCACAATCTTCAGCAGAGGCTTCAGAGATGTCAGCCAGGGCAGGCAGATTGTGCAGGTGCTTTGATGAACATCATACAGCCTGTCCCGCCCTTGCCTGGGGTCCTGTGGTGGCTCCCACAGCGGGTGTGCTCTGGGAGGCAAGCATCAAGGTTTTTGCCATAGGACAGTCTGAAGGAGCAAGGGCATGTGTGGAGGCTGCATCTACAGCCACTGCAATTAGTGGTTCCAGTTGTGGGAATGAGACTCAGGGTCACAGAGTACATAAAATATGTTTTCTTTTAACAAGGCAGCTAAAACATAAAGGTCTGTCTGAAAAATGGGTGGTTTATGTAGTTGGCGGCACATGGGTTTTCATACTCTGAATTCAGCCTAATGTTTTTGTAGAGAACAAAAGGGAGAGATTGTGTGAGAGAGTTTTTAATATCTTTAAATCTTACTTAATACAACAGGAAAAACATGGGGTTTTGTTATGACTGTCAAATATTTCAAAACATGGGGTTTTGTGTTGATATATTTTGCTTAGTGTGCAAAGTTGAAAAAAATAAACATTTTATCCTAGAGTGATTGTTTCCTTCATTTTGTTCCTTCCCAAATGAATGCTAGCATGATGGGCCTGATTTCACAAAACATTTTCATTTTGCATGTATAAAGTGCAAAAGTCTATTGAGCGGCTGGCTACTGAGAAATAATATTTTAATTGCACAGCTAAAGAAGTTGAAAACAGATGAAAAAGGGTTTTGAAAAAAGCAACACAAAAAATATTTGCCATTCTGCCTACATGATTTGACCTTTGTGTGCACAGAGTGTTTTGCTTTGCTTTTTGGTCATAAGTTGGATCTTCATACAGATGGGGTTTTTTGCCTCCTACATTTCCTGGAATTAAATTCCAAGCTTTTACTCCAACTTCCTTCAATTAAACAGCAGCTTTTACTTTTCCACTGCTCCAAAACCTTTATTGCTATCTACTGAATTGCATATTTACATTAGAAATGTTTTTCTGTTTAGAGAGACTAATGCTGTTTTTCATAATAGGCCTTATCAATACTAGAATTGTTAAGATCAGTCTGAGTAATTAGTTTAGTCACTCCAATTGTCTAAGAGTGCCTTTGCTATTAATGCAGTTATGGCTAAAACCTAGGGAAGCGCGTTGGTCGTTTTGCAGCTAGTTACTAGAGTCATATTTTACTGTGCCAGGAAGAGTTCTGCAGCTGACCTGAGTTTTCAAAACAAATTTTGCTCAATCATTATTTCTGATTAGATGATTTGCTTGGTTTGGGAGGTTGTTTTGGCCTCGGCTCCAGCAGCCTGCAGAGAACAGCAGCAGCTTTTGGAATGGTCTCGCTAGTAGGCTCACACCCAGAGCTCTCTACCAGCCCTCCCGGGTGCTGGCACAAGAAAGGTGCTGGGGGTAGCAAGGAGAGTGGCCGTACGTGTTACATAGCATTTTACCTGATGGTGACTCTGGCTTTTACAAAGGCTGATAGCCTTAACACAGCAGGAAGAAATCAAAGGTGCAAATCAGAAAACAAATTAGCCTGAAGTTCACTAGGCAAAGGTCCCTTCCCCCACACCCTGCTTATTGAATGGACCTGAAATCCTCATGGAAATTTCTGTTTAACAACAACATTATCTTAAAACTACATAATGCCTTATCAAGCCAGAACATCTCAGTGCACCAGCAATAACAATGATTTAACTGCAACTCTGGGAATTTCATTAGAAGAGAGCTGAAGCTTACCAAGCAAAGCCCCAGCCTGGCCCTCTTCAGCCAGAGCAGCTGTTCATTCAGAGAGACCCCAGCTCACACATTGGCTCTTTTGCAGGAGAGAGCACAAAAGAGGACATTGTTTTGCAAGACCTTGATTTAAATGTCAGCGAGGATGAGCTTGGTGTCTTGTTCCTCTGGATCTTAAGCCCTTGAAAAGCCCTTTTCAAAATGGGTTTGCTAGCATTACATTCTACAGGAAAAGCACCATTATACTTGCCACCTGGTAGGAATATTTGGGGGTGTATTTACAGTGTACCTCAAGAATGAAGTCTCCAGAAAAGAAATATACACATAACGTGCTATTTTCTGGCCTGCACATTGTCCCTCAGTAGGTTTCTTGCCTTGTCTCCCAAGCCTCAAGGCTCTTTAAATACTGTAGTCAGTTACTGCTGCTTCATTCTTCATGTAAAATTTCATTACTGGGATTTGGTTTGGTTTCCAGTGGTTGAGGTTTTTTTTTATTTTGGGCCTTTCCTTTTGCCCCCTCACCCTGGGTGCTGAGCACCGCAGCAGCAGTGGCTCATTTTCCTCAGTGGCCTGTTTTCCACAGTGGCCTTTCCACCTTGTGTGAGGGTCTGGTACAAAATTGCTTCTAATTACCTGACGTTTATTCTTCAAACCTAAACTAATTCACTAATCATATAGTGATAAATGAGATTTTAAAATTAATCACTGACATTTTTAAAGATTTATACACAACTGTAAAGAAAGCTTCCCAGCTGGTAAATAAAATGTTGTGTGAAGAAAAAAAAACCCATAAATTAAGGCTGTCCTGTACTAATGGGAAACAGTAAAGTTGAAGACACAGTGAGATGTTACCTGATGAATAGGGGTAGCATCTTATGACAGTGTCTTCCTGCGACAGATCCCCTTGACAGCAGGAAAACAGCACCATGGAAGCCTTGTCACGTGCAGAATTTAATTTAGCTTCTAATGTGTAACTGCTGGGAGTTTGTGGGTCAGGTGGGGAGGCGGCCAAGGGCTGCTTTACTGGGCAGGTTCAGAGTTCACAGTATTTGCAACAAAACTCCTTGGAAAACGTCAAGGCGGATTTTTACCACTTGTTCAGTAAGATAAATTCAATTATTCTAGCTAATTTAAAAGTCATCAATAAAAAGTTTGAAGACTGGCTACCAAAGCTTGCTAGTTAAAATTAATGTTTATATAGATGACAGTTATTTGAAAATGACATCAAGCCTATCACCAAACCCAGAATTGTCATTGCACATTACCAGTCTTCTGGATAATCTTTCTCCCTTTGATGAGAGAACTGGCATTTGAGCTTATCTTTTGGATGCTGTTGATCTTCATTATTAATGGCAATGTCATTTAAACACAATATTACCCAAAACTGTACAAACATAGAGGGAGACAGAATCCCTGCACCAAGTACAGCTGCTACGAGCGACCTTTGCAAACCAGACACAATCAGTGTTTTACTGGGATCTATGCTAGTCTGTAGGCTTTGGTGTAATTAATTTTTTTCCCCTTCTATCGACAGGGTACAGAGTGGCAAAGTAACAGTTACTAGGAGGAACTTGTGTGTTGAATTTTATAATCATTGCCAAAGAAAGTGAGATATGTGTAACATATCCACCATAGCTTCTGTTTTAAATCACAGCTACCACATTAGACACTCACATTTGGCATCCTACCCTGATTAATAGGAATCACACTATATCCCATAACCACTTGGAGCAATTAGGTACACAGTAGGTGATGTACATCAGTGAAATGAAAAATGGGCTTAACATGCCTGCTTTGGCTCTCTGGGTCATGAAAAGTGTTTAACAGACATAGGTGACAACCTTAAAAGCTAGATTTTTTTTTCTGGGTCCTCTAGAAGTGAACGCCACAAGGTCTACGAGGAAGCAACACAGGAGCACAATCTTAATTTTAAAACTAAACTCAAGCTATATGCTTAATGTCTAAACAGTTTGCTGTGTTTAGACTGATGTTACGAGATTATGCCATTTTTAAATGAAACTGCATCAAAGGAAAAAAGCCCTCAATCGCCTATGTTTGCAGAGCAAAGTCCTTTCTAAAATACTTCTTAAGGACTTCTTTTACATTATGATTCCCGCTTAATTGGATTTCTGAGACGTGCATAAATGTGATGAGAATTACATGAACAGGTGCTATGGGTAGGATGTAGTAGATGCTATCTATGTATCTTGGCAAAATCGTACGATCTTAATCTTTGATGTAATTTCCATTAAAAAGAAAACCTCCACCTAAATTGCTCTTCATAGCCAGCTTTCCCCATTCAACAGATAAAACCAGCAGCATTTTCCGAGAACATCCACCTTTGCCCCCCTCATAAACATCTCTGCTCTGACACTGCTGACCTAAGCAGGCTGGAGAATGGAAAATGCTGGGCTAGGTACTGCTGAAGTAGACCTTCTTTTCCTCTGAATTAGGTGGCTTAGGTTCTCTAACAGGTATCCTGCCCTGCCTTTCATGACAAGAACCACCTCATTCCTATTTTCTTCCAAACTTTCACCTTTACCTTATTATTAATTTAATAAACATTGACAAACTCTAATACTTTCAAACACAAATTTACAGGGACTTGCAACATTACAGCTGTACGGAGGAAGGACTGGTCTTCCTGTCTCCCGCATGTCTGAGGACAGAGGCTGGGAAAGGATTAGAAAATGAAGTGTGCTATGTGGAAAGGGAAACCCCACAGCTACCCAAATTTCTTTTATAATCACTGTCATATAGATTATTAGGTTTGGCCAAACTGAGACTTACCTTCCGTTAGGGTGTGAGCTTCCTCAAAGAAGGTGCTGGTCACCCTCATGCTCACTGTGAATTGTGGCTCCTCAGCCTGTTGGGGTTTACGTTGACACTTGGAGCTTTCCTCTTGCAACAAGTTCCAGGTGATGTTTAGAGTGAGCAGTATCAAAACAGGCAAGTGACTAAACTATAACTGCAAAAAGGTGTTTTTATTTGCAGCTGGTCTGAATATACCTTAACACCCACCTTTTTATGAGCTTTCTTATTGCTTGTGTGCATACTTACTAGCATATCCCATCAGCATAGACTTCTAATGCAAATCAGTTATTAATAATATTATTAAAATACTAGGACATTTCAAACTTGCTTGCACTTCTGCGCAGATGTAAAAGCTATGTACTCTAAGTTACATTTTTAAGAGCCCTGTGTATGAAACACAGTATGGTTTTGATTGCTTGTTTTATTAAGTGAAATGAACAGGCTAATTACAGAAATTCCAGGAAGTTTCTGCTTTCTGTCTCCTAGGGACAAGCCTCAAGTGTCAAAGGAGATAATATGAATGGCTATAAAACACCCAAGTGTGTTTATAATGGCTGTAAAATGCAGCTTATAGCTTCTATTTAACTTTCATAATATTTCCTTTTTATACCATGCTTAGAAATACATATCAAGGCATTAGTTGAAGTAGTGCTTGTATGTATTTGAAAAAAATTGATAATTGCAAGTTAAAAAGCAGAAGGCAAGCCATTGGCAAAATAGTCTTAGAAATAAACTGTTATGAGTAAAATTTCATCTATAAACACTAAAAAATAAGAACAAGCTAGCCATCAAAAAAAAAAAAAAAAAGTAAAAATATCTGCAAGATACTTCTAGTCCTGACTTTCAAAATGTCTTTAACCCCGAGAAGATGAGCTCCTACCTGAAGCCATAAGCTATGCCACAGAACTGGCAATGGTTTTCATGCAATCATTTGAGCCTTTAGATCTACTGAATCCACTTCCAGATCCACTGGATGGCTTTGAAGAATTGCTAAAGAAATTAAACCTTCTCATAAGCAACCCAAACCTGCAGTTCTGAAGTGCTATATAGAACCTGCATGCTCCTAGTGCAATTATTTGACTTTCTAGTACTTTCTAGTACCAGAGCCCTCACAGCGATTTCTACATTCTTAGAGAAGCCAATGTATGTGTTACTGAAGCCAGTCAAAAATAACGTTTTTAATAAGGGTATTACTTATCCCATGCAACTTACTTCTCAGAGTTGCATCTTGTAGGATACCTAGGGTTCTTTGAAAGAATGTCTAAGTTTTAGAGCACATTAAATGCGTAAGGGTATTTTAAAGCTCAGTAATGTGCTTTATATGAACAAGGGTGCCCATAGGAACTATGGGCCCTAGTAAGGCAAATTGCAACAGATTTGAAGCTGCATTTCATGTGATAGTTTAGAAAATGGACTGTATGAATAAGAAGTGAACTTTGGAAATGTTCTGAGAATTTCCTGCTGTACAGACATATGCAATCCAGTTATTAAGTACCTTTGTAGAATTAACTTTAATGACCTGAAGATGCTTTTAAGTCCAAGTCTCAAAGTGTTGAGGTAGCCGAAGCATTAGCTAACTAACTTGTAGTTCAATAAATCTCTAAGAGAGGTGTGTTTTCTTCCACCAGGAAGACTTTTGAAGGGGAATACGAACGCCTCCAAATCAAGCAAGCAAGCACATGCACTAGTGGTACCTTTCTCCTTCACAACAGCTAACTCTGCAAGTATGCAGGTAACAGCAGCAGGGTGCAAAAAGCAGCGCAGAATAACACTGGAAGTATCTTTCAAGACCAGCATTAGCTCTTTAGGGTCACAGACAGATGACATTAACCAAAGCAATTTCAAAAGCTGAAGAAGATTAAAGTTCTTCTTCTTAATGATTCTAAAGTGTTATTGAAGAGATCAATAGCTTTTCCTGTTAAACAAGCTATTCAGACCAAGTATTTCTGGAGAGGAGATAAACCAATCCTGGAAGTGACAGTGAGATTTAATTAGGATTTGAGATTTTCACTATTCATTAATTGATCTGCCAGCCTCACAATAATTTTAGTCAACTGCAAGTTTACAACAGTAAGATTCCTTATGAAAGGACAAAATTACCTGATTCCTTCTGAGCCTTTTATCTGTGCCAAAAAACATAATTTATTACGTGTCCCACAGAGAGAAAATTCTCTTTTCTGTACCTGATGTCACTGTTTTTTCTGAGGGAGGAGGGGAGGGGGGGAAAGGAGAAAAAGCTATTATTTCCCCTTTCTTTATTAATAAAACAATTACATCCCCTGGTTCTGCACATTTTGCTTATTGTTAACCAAGACACGCGGAAAGCCCCTCAACAGAGCAAAACTAAATTAGCAGATATCCCGGTCCTAAATTGGCAATGCCAGAGACAATTACTAAGACTGGGTGACTTTCCAGCTGTGCACGCAGCAGCTTTATTTTAAACAAAAGCAGAGATCACACAGCTGATCTTGCAATCTGACTTGCACATCACCGCACCAACCTCAGGTCTGGAATTCAGCCTCACAAGTTCAATTGTAAACCCCAATCAAATAGATATATATGAAACTAATTCCTGGTTTAATCCTTCCAAAATTCAGTTCCTAGTAGTTTTCTACATGCAGTAGAGATATGATACCAATGCTTTCAGCCTGTGCAAATACAATGACTTCAGAATTCAGTTTATCTGCAGCAGCAAGTCACCGATAAGGGAAGCAGTTTCCAAAGAGCTGCTTTTTTTTTTTTTGGCTTTTTTTTTTTTTTTTTCTTAAACTCCAGTAAGTCAAGGAAATATGTGTTGAAAAGATGCAACTAAGCAAAGCTCTTGGGCAAACACCTTACAGTACTGCAGGAGCAGGGGGAGCCAGGCCCTCACCATTTCACTGTGGGTTGCAGCAAAGTTTCAGCTGACAATTTGCTGCTTGTTCTTAGAAAACAGCTTCTTTGGTCCACCAAGGGAAAACTGCTCTCCTTTCTGCTCCCAGATGGACATATTTTTAATAATGTGCTTTAAGGGAACATGGGACAAAGAAATGCAGTTGGTTTATTCTCCGAGAGTGTCAAAATCAAAAGCAACCAGATTATCATGTTATACAACATTAAAATTAATTTCCTCTATAGCATATAATCATTACTCATACAAAGATTAAAAAAAAAACCCAACCCAAACATTAGAAGTAACATTGCCTGTGTTCTGTCCAGTTCTTTGAAGGAATGAAAAACATTCTGTAGGCACTATATACCCATTCACTTACATTTGTATTTAGCTTGATAGTTTCAGAAAATGTGGATGCAAAGTTCAGATGGATTATTACTAATTAGATTATTTTCACTATTCTTTCCCCTTTATTTCAAGGTTAGATTGCATGGCCATTTGCTCTAAAGACTTCCTTTATTTCCTGCGCGCACAACAGAACACCTTCTTTCTGCCTGTGGAGAATTGTATCCTCTACAAAGCATCCTGCTGCTCTGAAAACTTGAGAGTGAAGGGCAGATGCAGCCACAACACCTGCAAGACCGCAGCTGTTACTCAGAGAAGCCACTATTCTGGCTTTAAGCAGTTGTCCCAGATCTAGGGTTTTCCTCATGTATTTTTAGCTAGGACAAACAAGACAGATTTGAAGATTTTTTAGACTGCATTTGCCAACGCTCCCCAAACTCCTCCCCTTCTGCTTACCTAAACGTGCTTCCACAACAATTCACTCCCACCTAAACCCGTGCTGCTCTAGTCCTGTTTCTGCTTTCTCCTCTTTCTTTGCAGCTGCACTGGCCGTTGCCTGATGCCGTGGCCTAGGGAGATAAGCAGCATCATCCCAGAGGGCCCGATGAGTGCACAAGTGCCAGTGCTGGCATCACAGCAGGGGCAGCGAGCCTGCAGCAGCACCAACTCTCAAATTACCCTCTTGGTGAGCTGTGCTGTGAGTGCCCTTGTTAATCAGACTCTTGGTCTGCTGCAGTTTACTCCAAGTAGCATACAGAACAAGAATCAAAATGAAGGATTTCTTTATCCATCCGCAAACTCCTTCACAGCCCATCAAACCGTCTTCACCGATTTCTATAATAATGTCAGCAGGACAAATTAGATTTCTGCACCAGCCTGCAGGATACGTCTCAGAGACCCTCAGTCTAATTACAGCTTCAGTCTAATTACAGCTGTGGTGAGTGCTGCTGCGGGCATCTTGCAATGGAACAGGGTAACAGACTGGTAGATGGAGAAATGCAAATAGTGCACAGAAAAAGCAGACCCGTAAACACCACCAACACCACCCCCATCACAATGAAGTGCAAAACTGTTGAAAGATGAGAGGCTGCAGAGCTCTCCTCAGTCAGCTCTGTTTATAAAGCCGGAGTATCTCCACCAGTAGGCCCAAATCACATGCAGGGTGTTACTGCTGACTCCTATCCCCAGTTTACGCTGATGAATAGATTCAAATAAAATTATGGGGGTTTTATTATTTGTTCTTGCTGTACAAGCAAAGTCTATTATTCAACTCCAGAACACAGGTCATGGCAGTTACTTTTTCAGGAGTCTATTCTAAAGGCCAAATTTTAGTTTTGATATTTTTTTTTCTCTAAGGAGTCAAGTAGGCAAATTATGCTGTGAAGAGGCTTATACCATTCCCTGGTAGCTCATTAGAAGAGCAGAGGGACTGGCTTCCCCTGAGCAACTTGGAGAATGATGACCCAGAGGGAAAAGCCCCCCACCAGAAGAGGGAGAGATGAACAGCCAGTGAAGCAGAGGTGGCTTTCAGCTCTTTCCATACAGCACTGGATCAAATCAACATTTTTGTATTTTATTATCAAGTAACAGCAAGGCGCAGCCTGCCAACTATGTATGGAAGTTTATTGAACCCTTAACAGGGGAAAGCTCCACCACGAAGACTGGCAGCAGAGGAAGGGAGGGAGTTCCCCAGGCGCAGGCTTGGGGATGCTGTACTTCTCCGCAGCCTCTCTATCTCGTTCTCTCAAGAGCTTAATGTGCTGTAAAATGTAGACTATCAGGAAGAAATATATGAAAACTTTATGTCAATATAAAAAGTATTTCCTCAAAATATTCAGCAGTTACCACTAGATGGCATTTTGTTCCTGAGAAATTAGAAATTCCCAGGTTTCGAATTACTTGTTACAGACAGCAGGAAACAGTAGGAAATGGAATTACCTCATTCGGTTAATAATTTATTATCCATTGTCTTGTATAAGCAAGACATCACTAACACAGGACACTTTTACTTGCAAATTTATAGATATCCTTTGTTTAACTGTAGCTTGTGACTCTTCAGCCCTCTGCTCAGTAGGTAGGGCTTTGAGCTTTTGTAGCCAGCACTTACCAAGAATCTTTTCCACATTTTTAAATGAAAGACAAATGTAGGCCAGTTCACAGACTTTGAGCATGCCATGGAAATCTGCCAGAAATGCCTTGCTCTAATAACTGTACGCAGTATTTCCTGTGTTATTTTTGGATAAACCCTTAATACAGATTGCAGTACAAAAAAATAACTCCCGTTCAGGAACAGAGCTGTTGCACTTTGATTATGATGAAATAATAATTTCAAAATATTTGCTTATGAATATTATACTTTGCACCGGTTCATTTTAATTTCAGCTTGTACAAGCTGTGTTGTAAAAGGTGACATTTCTACTCTGAATCTTTTCAGGGTATAGTGTACCTTACCCAGAGGTGCAGTGAAGTTCTACTGGGCACATCCAGGGGTGATATATAGGTAGCTTGTTGAACATCTGCAAGCCTCTCCATGTCAGACTAAAACCAAGCAAGAGGATTTTCCCTTAATTTGCAGCAAAACAGGAGACTGAGAAGTGAACTATTAACTTTTTTCTTAAAAGAGACTGGAGTACAGCTAACTCTTACTTACAGAAAGTCAAAACACCTTCAATAAATGTAATTGAATTTAATTTGGCCTGTATGCAAATACACACAATGTTAGGAGGGTGTTTTTTCGTTAGAATGTCATAAATACTGCTGCTATGAGCATATAGCAGCCTGTTCAACAGTTCATCACAGCAAAATTCAGCAATCAGAATATTGACATAACTTCATTTCCCACTGAAGTTCTAAAAGAAAAAAACAATCAAAAAACTCCAGAACAGAACCTCAAAGTTCCAAGCATGCTCTTTGAAAAACAATCAAGTTTTTTGTGTAATATAAAACTGCATACCAACATGCTTCAGAAACACTTCACTTGCAAGTGTTTTTTAATATATATTCAATGTATCTAAAGTATAGGTCTCGTACCAAGGTCTCTTGCTCTTACGGGTCTTCAGCTCCAATGGCAGCAGCAGCGGTAACTGCAGACAAGGGGCTCAATGGCTGCTGGTAGACAGATGAACTGTCAGTGTCTTTCAGGGTGGAGGCTTATGGCAGCATTCAAATAATCTGTAAACACTAATATCATGGATTTCTGAGCACTTGAGGAGTAAAACTGAGAAAATATTGAGGAAAAAACTTCCCTGCTTAGACTAAGCTACCGTAAAGCTCTAGGTACGATGGTGACTTCTGAGGAGTAACTTTGGGCCTCAGAAAGAAATGCAATTTTGACTTAGAAGGGAAACAGAGAGATAATTGCTGGATCGTGATGCACAGAAGGTCTGTGCACCACTCAAAGTTTCTTTGACTAAATTATGTTTACTGAAAGAGCATTGATGGTGATTAGCAGCTAGCTAAATCCGGCCCTGCTCTCATACTTGCTTGGGAAAACCTCATTGTAGAAGGAATCTAACTTCACTAGAGTAAAATTAATCTTCAACTCTTCATCAAACAGGTACAAGTTCCTTTGAAGTTGTCATTGTAGAAAACATGCTTTGCTTGAAGTAAAATATTTTAAGAAATGGTATATGGCAAAATTTTAAGTGGCTTTGTATTGGTTTACAAAGTATACACATGCACTTTTTTAAAAATTTATGTAGCTTAATACTATTCTCCAGCAATATGAGGTGGACTGCAATAAATCAACAGACATGTCAAAACAAATATTTACAATCTCTAGAAGTTTGTGTTTATAACAATCTAACTCTGGCAAAGTGGTGACATTTTCTTAGGTAGACAAGACCTACCTAGACGGGATTTTATGCACCCTTACAAACATGTCTGGGTGCGCAGGATGTTATAAAGGGCAGTTACATTAAGGGGAGGGGGGTGTGCCCTTATCCGATAGGTGAAAACAACAACTAAATCTAAACTAGACGTGAAATTACAAGAGCAGGTAAAGATCATGCATTTCTTTCCTGAAACAAAATGACTTTGCCAGACCTTTGGAAGAAGGAAAAGGCCAGAGTTTATGTAAGAAACTGGTACTTACGATTTAGAGACCATAGAAGGGAAGCATCCAAGTCAGTATAACATGTTTCCATCCCAAGGAAGCCGATGCTGTATCCTATGAGAGGCACAAGTGACACATAACAGCTATGCTGACGACTCAGAAACAGCATTCTAGTTGTATGGTGACTGGGAACAGCTCAAAGATCTATGGCTAGCAATCTTCTTACACAGCATTCAAGAGAGTGCTGCATAATTTATAGAAGAAAAACAAGAGTGAAGTTCTATTAGAATCAGAGCTCTAAAAAGTTTGGGTAAACTGTTAGAGACAGCATAAAGAAATCTTTTCTATATTGACACATATGTGAAAATCATAAATTGTAAATTCAATAGCTTAAGGTTCATTAAATATTCAAGAAAATGATCAAGTTTTCAAAATGTTCCTATCATCCAGTGAAATATACAGCATCTGTCCAGTATTTACAAGGATTATCTCTTTTTTTTTCAGCAAAAATCATTAGCTCTTTAAAACAATTCTGCTGAGAGGGAGGACAGAAAACAAGAAAACTGAACTATTAGCCTTCTGCTTGTTTTGAAATCGTAACCATGCTGGCTATAAAGTTTGCTGGCATTTTATAGGCAACTGGAATGGCTGTACTATACATTATATCACCTTTAAGAGTATCTTTCTCAACACAGAGTTATGAGTAACAGGATGTTTATACTGCTTACCTCACACGAGATCAAAACATTCCTAACATCACTGTAAACGTTTTTAAGAAATAGATCATCACACAATGCATCTTTGTGTCAGAGGGAGTGTCAGAGAAAAGGGCTGGTATAATTGAGCAGCGAAACACAGCACCTTGCTCAGAGGCAATAGGGGGCAAACAGTTTGTGCTTTTTTCCCTCCATTTCATTTTCTCAGTTTATGCAGAAAGGCAATTTATTTTGTTTGCTGCTAATGCAAAGATCTTGTTCTTTCTTTGTTTGTCTCCCTTTTCTCCGGATTAGAATCCTAGATACAGGATGTGGATGTAATTTCCCATTTTATATTTAAACATAAATTAGTAGGCTTTTTAAAATCATTCAGTTTCTAAAATCCATCAGTCCAGCAATTTATCAAAGACAGTATTTTTGCATTCTGTAATGGTCTAAAACAAGTGATGCAGCTAAAAGGAGGGAAATACTATTTACGTACCATGCCAATCCTAGCTTGCAGCGAGACAAGAACAGAAACTTTTTAGGCAATGGGGAAAAAAAACATAGACCTTAACTTCTGTCTTACAGGTAGCTGAGCACGCCCGTCAGACTTGCATTCATTACATGCAATCCACCGGTGGTATTAAATGGAATTGTAATAGCTCACGTTTGTACTTTGATGTATTAAGGTAGCCATAGGCAAGAATTAGATGAGGAAAACCTGGTTACCTGCGGTTCTGTTCCTCTGAAGTTATCGATGCGGCAGCGCACGCGTTCCTGAAGCTCGTCCCAGCCCAGCGCGGGCAGACCTCCCTAAGCTAGGGAGTACTATCCTTTAAGCTCATTAATTGTAAGCTGGGGTATCACCAGGCCCTGCTGTCCAAAGTGGTTACAAATACTGCCCGCTCCCTGCTCTATTCTGTTTCCGCTATTAAAAGCAAAGTTCCTGGAAGCATGACTCCTTTTCCTTGCTTCAAGTAGTTTTGTACCTTTTGTACTTGTTACCATTTCCAATCAGCCTGCGCAGCTTCAGCTACAGTCTCTTTACCTCTGGATTAAAAATAATAAATATATTTGCATAAAGATTGCACAACACTCTTCTGATTAAGTATTCATTCCCAGATTAAGTTGTTACAGGTGGTTTATTTAAGAACCTTTTCTCCCCTCCCACTTCTTCACCAGAAATGCATAGGAAAAGTGTGCTTGAAACTACATTGGCGTCATAAAAATGGTAATCGAAGAGGGATAGAGACTTTGAGCAAGGCTTAAAACAGTTACACAAATTGGATCAAGTTTATGTGTCTCATTATTCTATTGATAGCCATGTAATTAGATGATAACTAACCCCACATCTAGGACGTCAGAAACTTTTTTTGAAGATGGTTGCATTTTGCAGAATTATGAAGCCATCAGCATACAACCTGCATTCATTAGTTGTGCAGAGTACCTGTAATAAGGTATTTTGCAACAATAAAAATCCCATACTGCAGATTCAGGACAATCTTCCAGATCTAAATATGCATTTTGCAATGTATCTTGTTCTAGGAGGATGTAAATGTCAAGATTTCATAAGCTTCTCCTATCTATTTTAGCTAAAGAAGCCAAGATACACACTGTGTAGAAATTCCCTTCCCGACTACTAAGTTCCTGAAAGTTTGCTATAGAGAGTTAACACAACCAAGGAGGAAGCTATATGCAGAAAGAAGGTCCACACTAATCTCTAAGCACTTTCAGGGGCTGATCAAACAAACAAAAATATTTTCAAGAAGAAGAAAGTGAAGAACAAGAAAGGTAATGATCTTAATTCCATGAAGAAAAAAATAAAAGTCAACCTAAAATTAAAAGGAAGCTTACTATTAAAGGATATAAAACCTTGAAAATCCCAATTATTTCATGATACTGCCATCTGGACCCACCCTTACACACTGTTACACAAGACAGGGGTTAAATAAATCATTCCTATGTTACTGCTGATAATGATGGTTAAAAATAAAGGCTACTGTAACCCAGCCTTACACTCACTGCTCTGCAATGTAAATGAGTGCAGTTCAAATTATTTCTCTACTGAGAGAAGCAACAGGCAGCATATAAATGCAAACAACCTTCATTAGACACATTGTCATGAGTATATTAATCATGTCAAGAAGCATTGCTGAAATTTCCTTCAGTGCAATTTAACATACCTTACTTTATTAGGATGCACTTAATTTCACTATGTTTTCTCCTCATTATCATTTATGATGACCAATTAAAATGTTTGTGTCTGTCTCTAAGCAAATTACTTCTGTAATTCAGGTAGCTGAAATCACTGCTCATCCAACACTTGTGTCATCTCGTTCCATCAATGAAGTATCTTTCTTTGCCCAGCCTCCATTAGCATTTTAAAGAGGAAAAAGCTTACTTGGATTGCATAGTTAGGTATAAACCCAGGTGTTTTTACAGCACATACAAACATTAAAAGTGGGTTGGTCCCCCCCCAGCCCCGTTGCCATGTTACACAGCCTTTGTGTTTTTTTCCTAGGCACGACAAGTGTAACTCATAGTCAGAAAAAGAACATAATGAAGTGCCAGAGGCCTTGGCCATTATTCCCATCTTGGATTCGAAGTTGGGTGCTGTTTTGCTTCAACTTCCTTTGGTCAACACGCAATAAATGCAAGTACACAGCAACTCTACCTCCTTTGTTTCCTCCAAAGCCCCTCTATCAGGGTTCTGTCAAAAGCTTTTCAAATGATGACAAACACAGAATGTGCCACTCCACATATGCTTCCAACATTCATAAATAAGCCCAAACCATTTTTAATATTCCGAAAATCAAGCACGAAGGCATGAGTTTTTCTCAACCTTTCACAACACAACTGTGAGCAGTCCACCTGACTATAGCTGTTTCTTTCCCGACTTCATGCCTATTAAGATACGGATACCTGGAAGTTAGCTGGAAATTCTGATTACACACACAGCACTTTTGCTGTGGAACTCGGGGCAACCAGAAGTGCCCGAGCAGCATCTGGGATCACCAAGCTATGTTTATGAACTCCTTTATCTGCAGATTACCTTGGGCTCCTGGAAGTAACGATACAAGGCTTGTTCCTCAGAAGCTGCTGGAGCTCAACTGCAGAGCAATGGAATTTGCCTTATTTTCTAAAGAAACATATGCGTTCTCGTTTCCGTAACATTACTTTGACATTATAGTAATGACTTCCAGAAAAGTGCTGATCATTGCAAGGTGAAGAAATAAGTCTGAAGACAGTGCTGCCTTTTAGAACAATTATAATTTCATTAAAATAGGAACATAACTTAAAGATAGATTTTATTCTCTTTGATGATTTACTCATGCAAACTGCACATAAAAGGAAACAGTACAGTTTGTGAAACATGTCAAATGTAAAGACCCAAAATGCTAAGTACAGAAGTAGTGTGACATACGTCTCAAAATGGAATCCATGGTAGTACGACTAATAACTTTTCTCTATTTGCTGAACACAGATTTTAATGGTTCTTTTTCCAGCCCCACTGTTAAAATTCATTAACTGTTTACACGTCTCCTATACACTTATGTAGACTTATTTTACAAGCGCAACAGTTTTGTTATAAAAAAACTCCACTTATATAAATATGATTTAAAAGCCTTTGTGTTTAGGAGGGCAAATTATAGTATAATCAATGAGGCCTTATCTAGTCCACCAAAACCACAATGAAAAGTGACCATATAGCTTTCTTGCAGAATTCACATTTTGTGCCTTTGCAATTAATTTCCTTCTCACAAGAGGTCCATTGTATTTCACCACCCTGGAAACATTCAATAGCTGTTACAGCTTTTTATCTTGAAATTGGGAAAGTAAGACTTTTAAACACATGAGGTTATCAACTCAGCTTTCTTAGTTTTAAAATACAAAATATGTAGAATCCCTATTATTTTCATGCTTAAAGCCCTGCAATGATACATATATGACTTAGATACTTCTTTGTCCAGTTTTCATTATAGTATGGTTGTATATATATTGTAGAAATTATGATTTTCCTGTGGATCAATTACATTTTTTTGATTTAAAACTGAATCAAATAGAAACTTGATGGCACTGACACTTAAAAACACATAGTATAGTGTGGAGAAGGAAGAGCAAATGAACTACACAACCCATTATAAATGCATTAAATCTTTGTTATATACATAATGGAATCCTGCTTTACTGCCAGTTGCTACTATGCATCTGTTTTTGCTATTATACAAAGTTTTCCGACCTGAAAGCACACATCTACTTTTTTTAAACAACTTAATCTATTGTAAAATATTGTACTGTATTTTGAACATGAGTACAGAATCAAAATAGATAATGGCACATTTAAAAAACTCAATATCCTACAGATGATTGGATAATGAGAAAAAGTGTACCTACAATCATCTCATCAGAAACAAACTACATCATGGAATGTTAGTTATCCAAGTTCGCACAGTAAATAACATTTTAAAACTGCAATCACCTATCAGCCAGCATCACATTGAAGGCATCTTTAAACATTCAAGCAAAAGACTGCTGGCATTAACTACTGAACCATTCTCACGCACACACCACACACACCACATTATAATTACATTGTTTCCAAGATACGGTAGATACTGATTTTTTTTTTTTTTCCACAAGAAAGGTATCAAAATTTTTGCTACTAAAAGATGACAGTGCTTACACAAGAATTAAGTACAAGTTAGCTTGCAAATACAAGACAATGACAAAAAAAAGTCTTGAGTTGTCTGAAGAAGGATTTTAGGCTTTTCTGGCATCCAAAACCATGAGTAACCTCCTTAGTCTGCGACTCAAAAATCCACAAAATATCGACCTACTTTGGAATACCAAGTATTCCATATTTGATAACCCTGTATTTTACAATATGCTTACTGGTTTCAGCCTAGCAATAAAGGGTAGTTATAGATATCTATTCTGACTGGAGAAATAAAGCTCTCCTCCCCCCAGAATGAAAGTGTTGGAGGGGAAAAAAACCCACCTGACATCAATTTAAAACTAAAAAAAAAAAAAAAAAAAAAATCAAATTATTTAGTAATGATCCTCACCTACGATAGGTATGTGCATAAGAGTACTGTATCTCATATACTGTACTGGCCCTATTAAACAAATTAAAAACCCCAACAGTTAAAAAGCCAACCAAAATGTTATACATAACAACAACCCAAACTTTTTTCTCCCAATGTTCTTCCTCTCATAATGTGCAAAACAACAAAAAGGCAAAAAGACTAAAAGCAAATTTACTGTTACTGTCTTTCTCTTGCCTAGTGCTTTATGACCTTGCTAACATTACAAAGTCAATAGGGACTATGCAGAACTTTGGTATAAAAATGTCACATAGTATTACTATCACAGTCTTGGGGATGACCTTTAGTAATTCACCCCAATGTTTGCTGAAATAATACCAAATTAAAAATGAAATAAACCACATTGTACTGTACACACACTTTACACATTAAGCACAAAAAATAACTAATGTAACTAATACTTAAAAAAAAAAAATAAAGTCTTTTGCAAAGAGACTAGAACTGGTGTTCTGTCTCATCTTCACCTGCCAATCGTTAAAGCCAAATTTAAGTTGGATTTTTAAAAATGAGTAATTTTAAGCTACAATTTCTCCTAGATGGAGACTGGTCTTTTGTTGATTTCCCTTTAAAGTCACAAATGTATATCTAGAGAAACTGATGCAATGCAAGTTTTTAATCAACTTCCTGAAGGCTGTGACTGGGAGGGAGGTGCCACGACGATCTGGGAAAGCACCGGCTCTGTGCTCTGGTCCGCCATCTGGGTGAGAACGGAGGTGGCCACCGCTTCTGCCTTGGAAGTTGAGCTTACACCGTTGGACGTGCTGACAGAACTGTGCTGAATAGCTTCCGTGTGTGGACTGCTTGGCACTGATATGTCTTCTGAACTGTCATCTTTATCTGCAGCTGAAGAAAAAAAAATTCATTTATTTGCTTCCTTGGCATGCACATCACCATGTCCCAGGTAACAGCAATCATCCCGTAAATAATTAGAAATCATGGTGTAATGCAGCACAAATTGCAAAACAATCTTATTTTCATTTTTAGAAGAAAATACTACTCGGTAAGTGAAAAATACGGATGGCAGTATGGAATACGCAGGAAATGAACATTTTCAGATCTTCAAAGTTGTCATTAAAATTGTCCCATATCCTGCCTAGTAAAACAGATGGTGGGCGCCACGCATAACTCTAATGATGAATGCTTCTGTCAATAAGCAATATTTATAAATTAAAAATGCTACCAGATCTATTGGTGCTATATGACTTGGCTTCAGATTTTTAACATACGCCATTTACTGTGATTGCTTAGTAATCAAATGAAAATAATTCTGCATTCAGTAATTAATATTTGTGATCACGAATATGATCTGAAAAAATATTCTGAACACCACTATATTAATTGGGCAATACTTCCAGAAGTTTTCAACCCAAACTCTTTTAACAGAGTGAAGTTCAGTAACTTCTTTAGTATACAAATGCCTCTCAGTAAGGTTTAAAATTATTAAATCTGATTTTAAAAATATCTTCAAGAATACTTCAGGTGTTCTCCACAAATCTGAGGCAAATTAGCCACACAATTGCATCATTTTTTCTCATGACAGCGCAAACAGATTAGAAAATAATTCTCATTGCGCAAAACTAGAATTTACAAAATGAGCATGATTTAAAATGTCTTTTTGCACAGACATCCTAGTGATGCTAAAATAATCCTTTTTTTCCAGAGTTGCAAAAGTTAGCCAAAGCATTATGCAAACGCTGTCAAGCTAAAAGCTGAGTTAAAGACTAAAAAAAAACTAAGAAAAGAAAATAAGCCTACTGTTTTTCACTCAACACTAAAACTACGAAATCAACTTTAATTATAACTTGTTTGTATCACTTTGTGCTACTTAGTGTTTTCAAGCATTTTTCACACTAGTTTTATACCCCGACTTAAACCCAGTATACAGGCAGGATACTGGAAGTCCCTTTTAAAACACTCCTGGCTATTGTGTAACATAACAGTATAGAAAGACACACACAAACAGCCAGAAGCAGCATGAACTACAGCAATGGAAGAAAGCTTGATTTCCTCTAGACTCGTCCTTGCAATCCCTTTCAAATTTGCTTGAGATCGGCCTACAAATTCCAAAGTTACCCAGGTGAGGGAGGAGAAGGGATGGGAAAGGATGACACCAACACCAAAAGATGAACACCACTGGTAACGTAGCCTTGTTTCCATAGAAAACCAGGCCAACAGTAGCAACTAAAAGGAACACTAAGCATGAACAAACAATGACAAAATGAAGTTTATGAAGTACTGAGTTTTATAAGACATACGAGCTATGGGGTAAGAAAATTCAGTAAATTAGCAAGTCAAGACCCCAGTACCAAGATCTTTGAGCAACCCCATGCATACTAATAACACACTCCTCTTAAAAGCCTAAAACCAACAGTTCTGTTATTGACCACTTCTGGAAAAGAACGGTAAGGTCAAAAAGGATGGACAAGCAAGCAGAACTGCTGCATTTCTTTCTAAGAAATACTGCCCACATGAACTAGGCAGCAATTTCTCTTATACCTGTACTACAAGAGATGGACATAATTGTTTGAAAGTATCATGATGTTCTTATCCACGAGGTCAACTATTTTACAGATACTGCATTTTTTTCAAAAACAGATCTTTCAAGCATTAAAGAAGACATAGACAGGTGATGTTGAGCAAGGTCTGCTGACAATTACCACATATCCTAAGGTTACGCGGTAACTGTATACAGCAAGGAGAAGAAAATGAAAATACTTCTGGAAAGACATTCGTGATCCTTAATAGGATTTGCCCATTCAAGAACAGAAAGAACACGGATAAGTGCCAATTCAGTTAACACTATTCAACAGGATTTCATCTTTGCTACAGCTCTATCAAGACCTACAAGATCTCATATAAAAACAAGTAAGAAGGAACACATGCAAACTTTGTCAAAACCAGAAACTCTAGTGCTACTTCCTGAAAAATACGGCGCTACTAATTATGAGTGTACATATTCTTCCCCTCAGACAGAATGAAATGGCAGCAAGTGGGACAACACGTATCAAACACAGTCTCCCCGCTGTAGCACCTGCTCCTTCTCTTCAGAGATGCTGTTACTCTCCTATGAATCTCAGCCTTCCTGTTTTGCTTCTTTTGCTGGTCCCTGATTTCCTGTTTGCCAAATCCTCCTTATTCTCAAGAAAAAGGGTTAGTTTTGAATGCTACAAGATAAGAGAGCATTTTGAATGCTACAAGATAAGCAGAGGTAATAGAGGAAGTAAGGTAGATCATTATCTTTCAGCCAGAGAAGGAAGGTCTTTCATTGTTCTCTATCCCTTAACTTAATGTTGATAACACTGCTCAAAAGAAATGTCTGTAATAGTATCACAGTGGTAAAGAATGTGAGAAAGGCTTGATTTTCTGAATGTGATGGGCTCAGGAAGACCACATATGCAATGGAAGCAACAGTTATGAGAATACTTACGATCACCAATGTAAATTAGAAGTTTTTGTATCACTGAGCAGATAAACATACTGTGCCGAAGAGACAAAAGCATTCAGGTATTTCCAGATGCCAGGGGCGCCAGTGGGGCAGCTTACAGCAGAAAAGTGTTTGTATAAGATACAGACTTAACACTAGTTTATAGTAACAAATTTGGCTGGAAGAGTAAATCCTTGCAGTAACTATGACGTAGTATTTAGAAATGAGGTGCCACCTTAAAGAGTAGCTATGTAGATTTCCTTCAATATCCTTCCTTATGTAGCCCTAACTTTACAGGAATAGTGACCAAAACCTGAACACAGAACTCCATTTGAAGAATTAAAACCAAACAAGAAAGTCTACTCAATGAATACAGAAGATACTTATAAGCCTGAAGAGTGGGAACAGAGTACAAAGGCTTTTAGAAGAACACAGGAAAGCAATGTTTAAATTCCAACAGATTTTTTTCTTAGTTGACCAGAGAATTGCCAGGCACAGGCCTGTGGTTTCAATAGTGCAGCTGATACATACCAGAATCATGGTGTAGCTAAAAATGTAGAAAAAAGCCTAGGCATTTTAGCTTTTTAATGGCTCCCTCAGCTTTGCCTGAAACCAAGGAAAATGCAGCCCAAATTAGAAATGAGTCTACAAAAGTAACATGTGCTGTTACATTAGAAGGCTGAAAATTTACAGACCTAAATCACATGAATTTTCCTGTAGGCTACATAGTTTCTAGACAGGCTGCATCATGAGGAGGAGTGAGCCATTTTGGTAATGAAATGCAACATGGGCTAGACTGAGCTATAGAAAAGATTTGAAAAACACCAAGCAAAGCACAGAGGCGGCTTTTGAGGATGCACTAAAAAGTATTCTTTTAGAATAGTGAAACATTGCTGCTACTTGCTTCTTAGCATTGCTTACCAATAGCTTTCAGCAAGGTTAGGAAACAGAGTGATTTCGGTCTTCAGAAGAAAAAAACCCAGCAAAACCAAAATGGGAACAAGTATGCAAGATTGGTGACAGGTGATCCAGAACTCCTTTTAGTCTCGGTAATCACTAGAAAGGAAGCCTCATGGTAATTATCATCAGGCCATTCATTCATGGGCTACAGAAGGACTCAAGTCTAGAAATGCTCCTCCTTTCCAGTGAGCTGGCCTTTGTGAATCTCCCCTGCAGTTGCTGAAGGACTGTCACCTGTCCTGAACAGGCTGTAGGAACACAGTGGTTTGAGCGGTTCAAATGATTCGAGGTCTGAAACTGGTTAGTCACTTTCTACCACTTATTTAAATCTAACTAGAGAAAGAACACAAACCCCACCATTTAACACCACCTAGACTGCAGACTCTATTTCTATTCAGTTTTGTACAGATGTTCCTGAATATTATGATGTCCTTTTGAAAAATATGAAAAAATACCTAAACCACACTTTTCAATTTTTAGGTTTTTTTATCACTCAACACATCTTCATCTCTTAAGTTTTCACCTTTTTCCTGCTCCAAGTCCAGAAAAAGCCTGAGAAAATATAGGAGTATTGCAGAAGACTTTTAGAAATAATTTGATAGAAAGAGCTAAAATGAAAACTAAATGAACAGCACTTGGATTTCTCTCATACACAGTACTTCCCCACCCCACCTAATGTTTAAAGACACATTCAGAACCAATAGCATCCTTTCTTGGGAAATAAAAAAAGTTTAAGCTGTCTGAAAACTCAAACATTGCAAGAAAATTCATCCATCCTTCCTCAAAGCGCAATAACCATATTTCTGCTTTCTCCATGTCCTGACGACACCCTCTTTTGAAGCAGGCATGAGACTTTTTAAATAAGGAAAATATGATCCCAAGAACAATCTTAGAAGAAAGGGTTATCTGTCATGCTTTTCATTTGGCCCGAGATAAGAGATGTGCCTGGGAAAGATACGTGAAAGTAAGTGCCAAAAAAACCCTGAAAAGAAATAGATTATTTGTGCCTATTTAAGTGCATAATACATGAAACCCCATTAAACTGTGGATGTAGCTGTTAAAACACAGTCTGCATGGTCTAAACTAGCACTGTCTCAGCAGTGCACAATATTCAGCACTGCAGGAGCTCTGTAAGCTGGTGTCTTCAATTTCTTCCACAGAGACAGACTGTTAAACCACTCGATACATTTTTGAAGCAATTCAACTTAAGATTACTTGATGAACATAATATGTTTATTTAAAAATACTTTTTATGAACACCATTTTCATGAACATATTAACTGAAACCATTTTTTCCTCTCATAAATTGTACTGTGGGTATGTCACTTAGTCAACATGCCTTCCTAACAATGTTCGCATGGAGATAATGTGACAAAATCCTTTCAGAGGGATGGCATTACAGCCATCACTCATTTTAAGTTTTACTTTGAAGAGACTTTTCAAAAAACTAGGTGAGCTATGCTTCCAGTCTCCTTGCTTATTCTTATTTTTTTCTAAAATGTAGGCTTTCTCCACTGATTAGTATTTTAGTTCTCATTTATTTTGCATAGTAATTTAAGAACACATTATAGTCCTTGTCTGAGGGCAGAAAATAAGCATTACTAAACAGACCATTTGTTAATTCTTCAAAGAAGAAATTCTTAGCATGTAATTAGTTTGCCTGTTTAAAACATGTTTAAATATTTTTCATACCAATGCAGGAACACGCATCCTCAAAACATCAAAATTCAAGAAACCTACAGTTTTTTGTTTTTTTTTTTGAAAAACCTTGCATGCATAATGTTATCCCCTAGTAGCTTCCGTATGAAATTATGTTTTTCTGTCAGATGGGAGCCATAATGGCCTCATCCCTGCAGCAATCATTGTTAATATAAATCCCAAACATATTTCTATACTGTTCCAATTTACTCCAAGATGCTATTTTCCGTCTTGTCAAAATGACTGGAGATCAAAGGACCAAGATTTATAAGCTCAAAACTGACAAAATCAGTATTCTAAATATATATGGCAATAGAGAGTTGCTAAATCTCCTGAATCTTTTAAATTAAAAAATATTGCCCATTCTGATGAAATTGCTTACAATGACTACAAGTAAAGATGGTGGCCATTAAGTTTTATCGCAAGCACCTGAGGATCTGTTTGCATGCAATACAAAATGTTCCTTTATTCTCCTGAATTACTGACACTGGCAAATTAAAATGAAGTGGCTACATATGGCAGAAACAATCTTCACATTTACAAATATCCTGAAATATCACTAAATCATAAAAACGAAAGCTGTGGGTTATATATTATGAATGTTGCCTAATGCATTCCCAGCTCAGTTATTTGTAACAAATTTGTGTACAATGGACAAAATTGGCCATTTATTCTACAGCAGCAGCAGCTGGTTCTGGCACTGTGTATCATATCCAAAAAGGAAGTTACAAGTCAGGAAAGCGTAATTAACCTTTAAAATGCTGGAAGGATGAAAGATCAAATAAGCAACTGTAAGTAAAAATATGTACTAGAAAAAAATTCTACTGAAACTCAGTATTTTCTTCAGTATTAGAACTGAATTAAAATACCCTCTTTACAGAAAAGTAGTTGCTTAACGTGGAAACCAAAACAATCTAGAAGACGTACAGTAGGAGCTGTGAACCTGCATCTGATTATTTTAACGGCTTGACTGATCCTGGTTGTTATGGTAAATGAGGACAGCTGTTATATTACCTCTACTGAAACTCATTATGAGGAAGAAAAAAAACCCACAAGGACCTTTCACTGTACTAGGCCAAGCTAAAAGTATAAAAAATGGTTTATCATATGCTCCTAATACTTTAATTATATTTTCCAAAGCAGGTGTAGTAACCGATAAGTCTTTAAATGCTAATTATCATATGCATTTATTAAACCAACATAGAACCTTCAATGTTATGCAACACTCCAACTGAAAGGACGTAAAAATATATTTCTAAATATTACATATTCATTCCTGCCTTCCAATAACCTTCCGAGTTTTTTTTTTTTTTATTAAAATCTTTAATGTAATATTAGAACTGCACTACTCAATTTTAATGTTCATTCAGTTCACTCTGGCAGTATTTCACCGATGCAGCCTAAGGCTATAGGTAATGGAACATTACTCACTATGATAGCCAGATTTCTTCTGCATGGCGGTTACAGGGCAATCTTTATGAGCCAGAAGAAGCTGTTTCAGCTGTGCCACTTCATTTCTCAGCAGGGTGACTTCATTCTAAAGGAGAAGAAAGTTATATACTTTACCAGGCTCAAACTACACACGTTTTGAAGGTAAGTATTAAGTTTTATAGGATTTTCAGTTGTTCATTTAGGGTTAGATAAAATACAAGAAGTTTCCATTTGGTATATAATGCAAAAATGTATACATTACTTTAACCTCACCGTACATAAGTATTAGCTGAAACCTGCCTCACTTTATTTTATGATTTTCTTCAACTAAGAAATCCTTTTTTTGAAAATACAACATGTTTTCCTGTTTGCAGATGCAAAGTCTACGTATAGTCTCATACTCACGATCCAGCTCCTGTATGACTCTTCTGCAAGGTTTTGTGATTAATTCTGATCAAAGAAAACCTACATTTACCTACCCACATTTTAACAGATGTCACAGCCAACATTAAAAAAAAACAAACACCAAAAAACAAGCAACCCCCTCCCAAGTCAATGCAGAATGATTTTTGGTGACTATATTTGTACTTGTACTTATACTTTGAAAATCTCATGTACTAGAAAATAATTTAGTAAGTGTTTGTTGATTTCCATATTAATTTTCTCCTTGGCAACCATACATAAACGTGTTGTATGAAGGAATCATTGATAATAATGACAAGATCCCGAAACGTCAGCTTATGTCACTAAAGCAGAGTGTAATCTAGGAGACAGCACCCGCAGAATCTAGTGACTAGGTTAATTTCCAGGCTGTGCCTTTCCACTATTGGGTGACCTTGAGCAAGGTCATTTTACTTCTTTGTGCTTCAGTTTCCCCATTTGTAAAATGGAGGACAGCGATACTTACCTTCCCTGTGAAGCAGTTTGATGTCTGTAGATGAGAAGCACTACATAATCACATTATATGTGACAATCCAAATTAAGAATGGTATGGCATTTTGATAGACCCATTTTCACTTTAAACAGTAGAAAAATGTTTATATATCTACAGAATCAAGTCCTCTGTAATGCTTTGTGACCCCCATATCTTGTCACACGATGTATTTTTCATGGGTTATTTTATTTTAAATATAAATCCTTTCCATTGATACTTGAAGTTACTTAAACTATAAGAACCTTTGCACAATAGCATAATATACCACACACGACACAACTGTTTGGTAAATGCGTATTTTTAGGCATTCGGGAGCAAGTTAAAGAAAAAACAAACACAGGAAAATTGGATTGCAACTAAAATTATTTGGGAAAAAAAACCCACGAGAAAGTCAAGCTATGTACTTGCAAGCTAGAAATGAGGCAATACAGTCAGAGACGAGATTACTTATAACTAAAAGGATTCCAAAGTAAAGAAAACAATTTTTTAAGAACAGAATTTATTAGGTTTCATTTCCCTAGGTAACGCAGTTTATAAACACCATAAATAAAATACCAGATTTTTAAAAGAAAAGCTCATCTTTATGTCCTCTCCATTTAGAAAACAAAAAAATGTAAGCCTTTATACTTGCAAAATCCTCTTAAACTATTAAGGGCTACTTTTCTATTCAGTTATTTTATTGTGTCAAATGTCTCTTTTAGAAAAACAAAGGCAAGAGCTGAAAGACAGCCAAAGTTCTGACTTCACAGCCGTTTCTAATGAAAGAAAAATGTAGCTGCAAACAAAAAAGGTTGCAACAAAAAAACCCCAACCAAAATCCCCACAAATTCTCTACCAGCTGGCGTTACATGTCCTGAAATCTTGGGCTGTTAAGAAAGCACACTACTTCTGCCTCCAGCTCTCAGCCTGCTCTTAGTTCACCATGTTATTTACAGAGGAGCCACAAATCCGGATGCCAAGCAGGCAGCTGCACAGAACTGACATAGCTGGGGAAAAAAAACCCTGAAGCGCTGATGCAGTTCTGAGACTTCTTGATAATCTACAGAAGCAGCAATGTCCAAGAATATGAAACATACTTCTGGTAGTTTAAAGGAATGTTGACAAAATAAGTGATCGAATCAGGAAAAGGTTTTCAGAGATTCTCTACCGTCATCTCTCACATTTTAAGGAAGAATTTTATACTCAAACAGCACATACAAGTATGAAGTCACTGTTTATCAGTGTAAGTAAAACTAACGTTTATGGAAAATATTTGAAAAGGCAAGTTTATAGATTAATGTCAGCTGTATTATAAATAGTAAGAATTGTGCTAACAGAAATAGAAAAAGGAAATGTATTATCTTACATTAAAGCGGATTTGAAAAACAAATGGAACAGCATTCCTATACTAAAAAAAACAGTTGAGGTATTCTCACTGAACACATAACTACCGTTGTTAATGGCATGAACACTGTGTGCCAACAGTGCTACATGCAATGCACAAATCATTCCCCAAAGTAGAACAGAGTATGTCTTCTAGACACATGGTAAGTGGAAAGTCACGGAAAAGCAATCCATGGTTATCATTTACTTATCACCAGTAAGAACCACTTCTAACTGGTAATAAAGGGGGGTTGTTAGAACCAGCTCCTATATACATTGTAGTTTCTTATGTATATGACAATAGCAAGTCTTTCCATCTCATTCAAGACATGTTAACGTGTGGGCAGTCATTTAACATGTGGTTAACATGCTGAAAACAGGTTAACAAGAAACACATGGAGTAAACACTTCAACAGTTGGCATAAAAAAAATAATTTCATGTTTTCCCACTGGAAAGGTCCTCCTCATTAATATGATCTCAAGTCAAGTGTATTTCATTAAATAAGCATGAAATACACCTCACATGCTGTCTAGAAGAATTTTTATGTTCCCACATTTCAGAACACACTAACATTAGAAAGCAGGTTTCTGGAGAAAGGTGTATCTATTTTTACTTGCACTCCATTCTTCAAAAGATACTTTCCCTTCTGTGTTCTTACGAAGGCATACTACGCAGCATACATTATGTTCTGCACCTGCCTATTTCTCCCTGGATCCAAAATGGGTATGTAATAGTGGACCAGACTAACCCCTACTCAGCAAGGTGTGGGACAGTATTTTTGAGGTATATTTACCAAAACTATCATCAGAGACAGGTAGATGTGACTTATGGGGAATAGGAGATTGTCTGTGGCTGAGTTAAACACTGCTCTTCCCATTTCTTTTTGGACAACTTCAACAAGATACCCCTATATGGGAAAGGACCTTTACTTATGGGCGTTTCTTTCGTAATTTAGCTTCCGCAGCATTTGTACAAACTACCACTTAATTGCTGATCCTTTAAAACCTAAAATGACCTTGTGAGGAAGGCAGGCTCTTCTACTAATACTTTGCCCTCTAAGGTTATTAAAGCAACAGGGACCACATACCTACCCTATAATGAACTCTGGCATCTGATCCTGCCATATGAGGGAGCTGCCAGTGGGGACACACTGTCAATACTTCCTTAACACGCTATATAGCACACTGTACCCTGCAGGACTGTGCAAGGCACAGAGGCAACACAACGTGGTATATAAAATTTAAGATCAATAAACAAGTCAACACATTAGTAGAAAACACAGTCCACAAAACCAAAACTGTAAATAAACTTTAAAAGGTTGGAAGCATGAAAAAATACCGTACATAGCAGAGCCTACAATAAAGACAGCCAAACTAACCTAAATATGTTACTGGCATGATGTAACAGATGGCAATTCTCCCTTAAGCAAAAATTTGAGAAGTATTGCTTAAAAGGGAAATCACATTCAAACATTTAAAAGAAAAAAGTAGGAAGAACTTAATCTACAGAAAGCTGAAAACTACAGAACAAAATACATGTATCAACCAACTAAACCTCTTTAAAATCTGTATGTATTGTCAGAGAGCTTCGAGTCCTAAACCCCATGACACTGACACTAGAAGCTTTGACAAACATTACAAGAAAGCTACTAACGGTGTTGAAAGAAGTCAGAATTATTACGTGAAGCAATCCAATGTAGACATTTTGGTATTAACCTGCTTTTGGAAATGTGACATCTTGGTAAATTCAGCTGAGCAGGTCATTTAGATATTAAAACAAAATATGAACTACTAAACCCTAACACTCAGTCTATAAAACTGTACTAAGGCAAAACTCCAATCTTATTAAATTTACTATTAAATATAAAATAAGTAATCATGGGTCATTACTGCCCACTATGCTGATCAGCTGTGTTAGCCTGTCAAGTGAAGAATTATTATGGAAATACAGGATTGATTAATGTTTTCACATAAAGTACAGTTTAATTATTTCTCTGACATTCAATTTTCTTTACAAGTCATTCTGTTCTTCACAGTTAACGGTTTTGCTTTTGGCAGCCCCTAAGAAAATTTTTCTTGAATTCACTATTACTGAGTTAACTCTTCGAAATCTGGAAATCTTTTGGTTATGGTACTTACATAGTTTTTGGTTCTAAACATTAGTATGTATAAGTTAAAGGCAGCTCACATAATACCAAAATTTACTTCAACTAAAAAAGCTGAAATACAGCCAATTTTTTTGGTTGTTCTTCTCCCTGTAGATCTACCTTCACTTGTTTATTAGATTACTTAAGCTATAGCGCTACATACCATTTTGTAATTAATGGATTTACAGTGAGGACTGTGACTGCATTAAAGGAAGGCATCTAAAGACTGTGAACAGGTATGAGAAGACTATATATTTGCAAGAAATTTAACTAATGCTACTGCACAGTGTCATGATTCTTAGAAGACAGGAAACTATTCTGCATTGTGCTCTTAGGTGGGAATTTCTTATATTCCTGGATATTCCTGGATATATTCCTGGATATAGCATCCTGCCTGGGATGCTGAGTATTTTTAAACATATGAAGACAACTTATATGCACTGTAATTTCGATTACATGACAAAAAGTAACCTCAACATGTCCTACTTTCCTGCTGGTCAAACTGGGACATTTTCTTTATCAAACAGCATGAAAGAGGAGTTTTAAATAGGAAGGATAAGATCTGTGAATTTGACTCAGTGAACACCTCTGATGAAAGAACAAGAAGCGAAACTTCAACATATCAAAATACTTTCCATTGCATTTTCTAAATGAATGCTTCATTTAGGAAACCGCATCATTTTTCCTTTCTGTAGTTTTCAAAACAAAGCTTTTAGACTTTTTATTTTGAAACAGTACTTTGTGCCAATTCTCATATGCTGCTGGAAAACATTAAGAAAGTACGCTTTAACATTTAATAGTAGTTTAAACAAAAGGGTCACAGATTCTTTTACAGGGGAAAAGTGTGTCCACATGACAACTTTGCAAGATTGACAACCTCAGATGAGGTGGAAAACCAACTTGCACCATCCACTAGATTACCCTCTTACAGTATGCTTCCCTCACTATGGGATTTATGCACACTGGGAGGGCAGCGTGGTGAAATTTGCACTGTCACTGCCTGTGCTGTACCTGTTCTGTGGACAAAAGAGGCCTTCAGTTTCCAGTGATGTCAATCTGGCACCTTTCACGAGCACTACATTCACTTTAAAGGAAAAAAAGTGAAGTTAAAAAGAACCAAAGAAAATCAAACCAAACCTTATTTAAATAACTCAGGCTGTGATACAAATTATTAAGAGCAAAATGTTTTTAAGGTAAGGCTATTACTTTACTAATAAGCCTTTACTCCAGCACATCTTGTCATCCTTGTTCAGTATCACAGTCTAAAAGTTATTTAAAATGGAACAAAGGACAATAGGGTATGATCCTAAAGCTTACACATCTTGAAATCCCGAGTATTCTCTTATATTCTTATTTTACTGCTATATGCAGTTAGTGCTGAATTCTCAATTCTGACCTGAACCACCTGTTACAAAACCATTTATATTTCAGATTTCATGCAAAGTTTAAGTTCCATTGCTCCAGGATCACTGTCTAAGAATGGAAAAACTTACTCATTTTTACTTGAAATAAAAAGTATACCTGTAACTGGCCATTTAGCGAGCTCAGGTCCTCAGCCTTCTTCTCCAGTGACTGCACCCAGACTTTCCGTTTCTGTCGGCATCTGGAAGCAGCAGCTCGGTTTCGCTCCAGAAACTTTCTTCTTTTCTCATCAGGGTCTTCATTGGCAGCTCTTCTTCGCCGACCACCTGTATTTGGTGTTTGCGGAGTAGGCTGAGCTGGTGATGCCTGAGAACAGTAAAAAGTATTAGAGAAGTTACCAGTGTAATACTATTCATGACTTAACCTACAGCACCAGTGTAAATACACGTCACATCTTTTGTGGAAAGCTACGTCATTTAACTCTACAGCTATTACAGATACGTTTTTAAAACTTTTACTATATTTACACACTTACCATGTTACATTAACATGTAACAATTTAATCATGCCTCTAGCTTTGGTTTAAAATGGCACTAAAAGAAGCCACTCACTTTACAGAGTTAAATTTGTATTTACATTTAAATTTGGCAACTGAATAAAGCCTGGAAGCAATACTTCTCTAGATGGACTCTCAGACATTCCTTTACTTATTCTGTTGACACAAGTATTCACAAAAGTTAAACTTGAAAACCCAAAATAGCTTTTCAATTTTCTGGTTTTGACCCTTTCCAAATACTCTTCCTGCAAACCCAGTCACAACTGAAATACTACACAATTTTTTACACCCAATATATAGAAGCTGTTTGACAAATGCTGTCAGTGCCGATACTCACTGATCCCTAGATCTCTAGATAGCAATTTCCTACTTGTTGATGTGTTCTCCACCGCTGCATACCAATTTCCCTTATACCCACCCACATATTATGACAGTATCAAAATCTTTCAATATTTTAAATTATACATTATAGTCCTTTCACAGCTGTATACAAATCCTAGGCAAACATTTAATGAATTATGATTAACGATATAATCGATCTTAAAATCCTTTAAAGTGATAGGATAGAGAGAACGTAACTGTCTACAGGACATATTTACAGATGCACCTGCACATTTAGTCTAGCACAGTAAGTTAGTTTTATTTTTAAATTAAAAACCCCCAAACACATCTCAGTTGTCATATTGATTTGGCATAAAATCTAGATAGCTAATAATAAAAAACCCCCTGGGAACTAGAATCAGCCCTTTAGAAATGAAACACTTGCAATTTCTTTGGTTTTTTTAAATACTAATTAGAAAGTAGGCACAAAATAACCAAACAGCAAGCTTTTAATCCTGAAAATTCTGCTATGTGATATTATGAAAATATTCTTTTAAAAAACTTAAGGTAGTATGGGAGAACAGCAGTCTTAAGGAGATCATTTCATGATGGGTAACCCTTCTCCTCTTTTTGTTCTAAACATATTTAGTTTAATACATTATTTGATTTCACTGGCTAGTCTAAGAATCTGTGTGCTTTCACTGCAGATGCAGGTCCTTCCAGTTCTGGGCCAAGTATGTAGCTTTTATAAAATTGGTGTTATGCTATGAATTCTGAAAATAACTCTAAAGAGACTTTTTAAAGCATTTTCAAAACACATTCCAAAAAGTTTTTTAGAAGCAGAACAGCAGCAATCCTCCAGGATTTGCCAGGGAAGTATGTCTTTCCTCCAGCAGCACTCCCACTTCCAGTCTGACTCAAAGGTCTTGCCCTTTATTTCCCCGTTCCCACCTATCATCCCAAAGGGACACCACACCATTCCGAAACTCGGCGGCCCCCAGTAAGTACCCAGGATGACACAATCACACAGCTGAAACTCTTCTGCCCAGAAAAGATCCTTCAAGCAAATTAACGTAAGTGTGATACCCGATGCAGTTAAAAATCTGAAGTGTTTACAATATAAAGTATTAAACAGATACAATATAAATACAAAATAAAAGACTTCAGTTTTTTTAATGTGTATTAACCAGTTGTACAATTTTCACTTACCACAGAATTTCATGTTAACGAACTCCAGAAATCAGGAGGACTTAGTTCTAAATTTGAGCAGTCAGATAACACCTATTTCGAAATCATCATCTTGGGTAATAAATTTTAGAAGGATCTAAGAACCTGTAAGAACTATAAACATTTTACTGCTACAGAACTATTGATTCAAGAGGTATCTATAGCAAAAATTAACCTCTATTTTACAAATTAAAAGTAAAGAAAAAAGTTCGGGTTTTTGATTTGGATGGGGTTTTTTTTTGGTCTCTTTTTGCATAACAAGGGGGTAGGAAGTACATGCTCACTCTGCTGTCATACCGGTGTTTCAGTCGTTGAAGTTGCAGGTTGTTGTAGTGACTGCGGTCGTGGTTCCTCTGACTGAGTCCTAACCAACCCGCTTGGATGTCCCTTGGCAGTATCTCCATTTGTTACCTGAGGGTGCTGCTGGGTCAAGGCTGCTTTCAATCTCTGAAAGCAGAAAAAAAAGAAGGAGAAAAAAAAAAAAAGATGAAATATTCCATCATGCTAACTTGAGGAGTTATTATTTATATTAGTAGTTCCGTTTTGGAAACAGGAGCTCCAACTCTAAAATAGCTACTTCTTTTTATCTAGGCATATACCTACTAATAGGTGACAATTTCTTGCAAGCATGACAAAAGGAATGAGGCTTTACATAAGATCCCAGAGAGAGAAGTATGGTAAGCTGTATGGAGAAGTAAACAGAAAGCTTCCTTCGTGATGAACTGTGCCCACAGAGATGACTGGAAGGCCACGAACAAACAGTCGCCAAGGCTGGTGTTATACAAGGTGCAGATCAGAAAGGTAACAACCACACATGAGGGGAAATGGGTAAAAAACAGAAAAAAACCCTTTCTTTCCATTTTAGAAATTCTGGTGTTGTCTGTCCATTTTAAAACAGTTTGTTAATGACTCCACTTTTTCAGGGTATTTACAAATACTCACCTCTACAATTCTTCCTATAAGTAATTATTAAATAAAAGCCAAAGTCTTTGCTGAAACATCTCAGCAATGCAAAAAATAATAACAAGCTTCAGGTTATATGTAAAGATTAGCATTTATTTATATAGAAATATGCAAGGTAACTGTTACGGCATGCTATTTTACACTTAAAAATTGCCAAAAGGTTTGAAGATCTTCCTTTATTGTACGCAGCCACTATGAAGAACTGTAACATCCAGCTGTATATAATACATTCAAGAGTTACTGACGACTTAATAGAATATTTTAAAGCATTTTATTGACTACCTTTTCAGAATTATTTCACTTAACTTCTGGTGAAATCTATTAGAACTATAACAGATAATATAGTCTATTTACAATGAATTCTTAATCTTAAGTGATATAGGGTCATACTAAATTTCAGCAGATGCAACTGCTCGTAATTCCAGATTATTTCTTAAAATTTCATTAATACTGTATAATTTATCATGACATTTTCAGTTTTGCTGAAGATTTTACCTTACCAGACAAATGCAACAATGATTTTCTACTGAGCAGTAGATTTTTAAAGAATCCAATACAAGTTTAATAAAAGATTAATGACTCAATACACGACAGTTTAAGAAAACTGATAACTTGTACGATCTTATTTTGAAATACGAACCAAGTATTGCCAAAGTACTAATAGCAACAGAATGTCTTAAAAATGCTGGCACAAGGCTGCATTTGGACAGCTCAAAATAAGCGGAAGGCTTCGCAACTATTTATGTAGATATCCTCTATAAACTGCAGTATCCAACGCCTCTCGACAATTAAGTCATTGGAATATAGTGACAGCTCTCTCCTACCTTGCACGATGACAGGCTTTCCTGGATCCTATTCTACAATTAGAACAACAGATTGCAGATTACCTCTGTCAGAACTGCAAAAAATCTTCAGGTCTGCAATAAGGTACGTTACATCAGCTATCAAATCCATACAGTTGACTGTTGCATCTAGCCACCACCAGCAGGTATCCTATTTGAGGACTACAAAGAGAACTGAGGAACTCCAACATTCCTCTGCTGGGTTACTATTATGTAACCAGTGACTTCTGTAGTAAATCTTTTCTGCAGCAACTGCTCTAGATTAAATTAACAGCACAAATTCCCCAGACAGGGACTGATCAAGTGCACATAAAAATTTGGTGTTAATGAAGTTCTGCTCCCCACCTCATTTTTGTATCCACTTTGTAAGTTTCCCAGAATGAATAAAGTGCTTTCAGAAAAGTACACAGAACAAATTTACAGTAATTTCCCCAGTGCTCAACTCTAACAACAAAAATTTTTGATAGCTGCAGGCATCAGGGCAGAATGACAGAAATTTTTAAGACAACATGCTCATCATAACAAGTACATGTACAGCACCCTGAAAATCCTAAGCTCTTTGCCAGTTGTTCCAACACTTTCTTTACAGTATTAAAACAAACTCATGAATTAACTTGCACCTTCCTAATTCACCTTGGAAAAACAAGCCAACTAAAAAATTTCAGTCCCGTCTCCAGCTAAACAAGCGCAGAAAGGCCCTAAGTGTTTTTTGTCTAATTAAAATTACTAAAGCCAAAGTCTATGATCTAAATACAACAATTGAAAGGTTCACAAGATGATTTCCCCCCTACTCTTCAAATTTCTAGCTAATCCTGGTCATTAAATGGTAAAATTTTCTAAGCTAACACCAGGACTACCAGGGAAACATATCACTTCCAAATCACTTTAAAAAAAGTATTTTTAAAGGAACTAGTAAATATTTAATGTTAATATGACAACTTTATCCCACATACTTTTTGATAAGTTATTAACATCCAATTTTTCAAAACGTATTTTCATTTATTATCTGAATCACTTTAGAAGTGTTTCTTGTAACTTGCTCTTCAGCAGGAGGTGAAAACTTTCAGGAGTCAAAATCAAGACAGTCATGACAGTACAAATTAGTGGTAACAAATCACTTACAATGTGTTTGTTTTAACTCCTGCTGAGGTTTTAAGGGTATGCTCTCTTTTATTTCAAGCCATCATCACATGAGATTTTTAAAAGCTACTGTCTCAAAAATTACTTGTATTGGGTTTGCATGGCAAGGTTTTGTTAGCAGAGGTGGCTTCTGTGAGAAGCTGCAAGAAGCTGTCCCCATGTCTGATGGATCCAGCGCCAGCCGGCCCCAAGACGGACCTGCCGCTGGCCAAGGCTGAGCCCATCAGTGATGACAGCAGCACCTCTGGGACAGTGTATTTGAGAAGGGGGGAAAAAAAGTTGCTGCACAACAGCAATTGCAGCAAGAGAGAGAAGTGAGACTGTGTGAGAGCAACAACTCTGCAGCCCCCCAGGTCAGTGCAGAAGGAGGGGCAGGAGTGGCTCCAAGTACCAGAGCAGAGGTTCTCCCACAGCCCCTGGTGAAGACCATGGTGAGACTGGCTGTGCCCCTGCACCCATGGAGGTCCACAGTGGAGCAAGATAACAACCTGCAGCCCATGAGGGACCCCACACCAGAGCAGGTGGATGCCTGAAGGAAGCTGTGACCCTGTGGGAAGCCCACGCTGCAGCTGGCTTGCTGGCAGGACTTGCGACCCCATGGGGGACTCACGCTGGAGCAGTTAGTGAAGGACTGTCTCCTGTGGGAGGGAGCTCATGTTGGAGCAGGGGAAGACTGTGAGGAGCCTCCCCCTGAGGAGGAGGGAGCAGCAGAAACAACCTGTGATTAACTGACTGCAAGCCCCGTTCCCTGTCCCCCTGCATCGCTGTGGGGGAGGAGGTAGAGAAACCGGGAGTGAAGTTGAGCCTGGGAAGAAGGGAGGGGTGAGGGGAAGGTGTTTTAAGATTTGGTTTTATTTCTCATTATCCTACTCTGATTTGATTGGCAACAAATTAAACTAATCTCCCCAAAGCGAGTCTGTTTTGCCTGTGATGGTACTTGCTGAGTGACCTCCCTGTCCTCATCTCAACCCAGAAGCCTCTTGTTGTACAGCCTCTCCCCTGTCTGCCTGAGGAGTGACAGTGCTGCTCTGGTGGGCACCCAGCACCCAGCCAGGGTCTACCCACCGCATGACTCAACCGAGACACAGCAACCTGCCATACATACACACTCCTCCTCCACTGCCACGAGAAATAAAAATTATTAGATTTCATCCAACTCAAGTGCCTGAATATGTAAGTTCAGTGATAACAAGCTAACTTCTGGTTTTCATGGCAGTGGAGCATAAACATTTATATAGTTAGTATATGTGTGGCCAGACTGGTCTACTCTGCTCGTGACTGCATGAGCAAATCTTGATGTAAGCATCCTCCACAAAAATAACCTAAAACAATAGTCTGTGAATCCCTAGAAATGCTTTGTAGTATTTGCTTCAAGTTGGATACTTAAAGTTTCACTGGGATATCCATTTTCTTAGCAAAAGAAATGCCAAGGTTCAGAAGATTTAGGAGATGAAACAAAACTAATTAGGGTTTGGGATTTTTTTTTTTAATGTGCACGTAAAGCAAGTAACTTATTATTGTTTAGTTCCATTCTTTCGACTTCTGCATTTCTGTGCAAATAAGAAATATTTGCAAACTTAACCTAAAAAGAAAGGAAGTTTATGCTATTAAATTTGTATATTTTACACTGAATTTGAAAACAGCAGTAGAAAGCAAAAGAAATAGCACAATATTATCTATGTTATAAAAGATGTGTCATCAGGCACAATGGTTGTGCCAACAGCCAAAGCAGGACTTAAAACTTTCCCTATTGTAATGCTAACATTTAATCTGGTAAATCTGTAAGTAAAAATAAATTCCTTTTGAAAATTGCATTGTTAAATGTAATGTACTATGGAAACAGAAATAGAAAATAATTGGGTTTCGTTGTATTTTACAGAGTCTAAAAGTTGAAATTCAAACAGCTTATGATTAAAATTATCCACAAATGCAGAAATCTGTGAAAATCTGAGGAATAGCTACAGATCTTCACAAGGAGAGATCCAGCTCATGTATTTCAAAGGTTTCATATTTTTGAAGGCAAAATACTATATGGATGTTGTGCTTCCTGAGTAGGGAGATAGTTACCCCAAATACAACAAGAAGCACAGTTTTAAAAATCAAGTATATAGAAACAAATATTAGAATAAATGTATATAAGCATTATTATGCAGGGAAACCTGATGACAACCAAGGTTTGTTTGATATTATTTGGTTATTACAGGCAAACTAAAAATGGGATTGTCAAATAGCTTAACAGCTTTTAAAGTCTTTATTAGCAATGTTTTATTGTTCATGTGTATCCTTGAAAACAAATCCTCACTGCATCTGTCAAAATTTGGTAGGACTAGATCATTCCATCAAGAGCTCACAGAAACGAGATAATATTCTCCAGAAACAGTTTGTGAAAAACTCAGATCCATATTTCATATCTGCCACAAAAGCTCATCAGAGTAATAACCCTCCTTCTCCTGGGTGTTATCCTACCATCTGCTGTTCTATTACTTATCTTTATTTTGCAACTAATTAACAGCATAATCTTCTAAATTCAGCAAGTTAATTATCATTATTGTGGTCTTTGCAGCATCATCAGTCCTTATGAAGTCTTGTCTCTCCACCCCCAGAGAACATATGAAAATGAAGTAGGTTGTGAGAGGGTCTGTTTCTTTAGAGTAGGCTCATTAGGTGTTTGCTGATTAGCTCGGCATGCAGAGAGACAGGTCAGAAGAATTCTGCTGAACACAAGGTCCCATGCCAGGCTCCAGCAAGTTAATGTCGGTTTCTGAACATTTGCCAAGCTGCCCTCTGTCACTTCTCAGTAGAAACCTCCTGCAGAAAGCCTACTGGTTGCCCACTGTGTGCAAGGTATTTCTCAGATTGTGACAAAAGCTTTTATATGGGTAGGAGGAGACGGAGGGAAACATTCAGTGTTAAATGGATTTTTAAGTTCTTCAGAAACTTCTGCAACGCATGCAGAAGGGTCTGAACATTAAGTTTGCATCCACAAGCTGTATTCTCTCTTTCAAAAAAAAAGGATGTTTTACACCTAGGAGTAACTCACGGCTCACATTTCATATACAGAAAGCACACAATTACAGATCTTCTCACAAAAAGATCAGAAGCAATTCTGGAATATTTAGAAGCATGCATCCTTACCTTAGTGAGGAAGTATTTTGTTTTGTCTTGTTTCAAGACGGCTATTACACCTACTTCAAAGCCTCTCTAAAATACCACAAAACTGACTTAAGTAAAATCAAATGGCACTAAAACCTCTAATTTGATTTTTATCAAATTAGTCCTCACCTTCACTTAAAAAAAGAAAAAGGAAGTCTACACAACAGTAGCCTTTTGTAAACAGGTAAGAGAGAAATGAATTATTGAGATGAGGAATGAAATCAGAGCACAAACTGCTTTTCCTATTACAAAACTCTAAAATACTTTAGTTCCTTGAAATGTTATCCAAGAAATGAACTGCAGAAATAGCCTCTGTAAAAAAAGGCACAAAGCACAAATGAAGGGAAGTGCCTGGCTCCTGCCAGGTGTTTTATCCAAAACATAAGGAATTGTGCCTTCTGTGCAGGACAGACCTGTATCTGACAACAATTCAGCAGTTTGGGGATATCGCATCTTAAAGTGACAACATTACTGCAGACAGTTCAAGAATTTTACTCAGTCTCCAAAGCAGGTAGATCTGTGCCAATTAAGAATACCTTTAAATAGTATTGTCATACATATGACAGTAGAAAATGCAGAATACCATGTTAGGGAAGTGTGGTCTTTGAATAAAAGAAAGACTCAACGATGGCCAAAAGTATATATGACAAAACCCTTTGGAGACAGGAAAAAAACAGATTAACTTTCCAAATTTTGCATCCTATACCACTACCAAACTTACTTTAATATTCGAGAAATGGTTGCAATGTTAGGAAACTATTTGAGCATGTTTCTTATATTTGCTACATATTCTATTTCTACCTTTTATAATGCAATATGAAAAAAATCTGTAAGACTATGACATCTGTCCGTAAAAAACAGCAAAAAAATTATCCAAATAACATATAAAGCAACAACCAAGAACATCGCAAAGATCTATAAAAATCCTGACATGTGGTCCTTAAGTGTTGAGAAGGGAACATCGCAGCTTTACCACTTCATCCAGCTTTCTGTTCAAAAGACACTAAGAATACTAGGCTGATAGACTTCATAGAATCATAGAGTAGTTTAGGTTGGAAAACACTTTTAACATTAAGTCCAAGTGTTAACCCAGGACTGCCAAGTCCGTCACTAAATCGTGTCCCTAAGCACCACACCTACATGTCTTTTAAACACCTCCAGGGATGCTGACACTATCACCTCCCTGGGCAGCCTGCTCCAATGCTTGACCACCCTTTCAGCAAAGAAATTTTTCCTAAAAACCCAATCTAAACCTCCCCTGGCACAACCCGAGGCCATTTTCTCTCACCTTATCATTTGTACCTGGGAGAAGAGACCAACACCCATCTTGCCTAAAACATGCTTGTAGGTAGTTGTAGAGAGTGGTAAGGTTCCTCCAAGCCTCCTTTCCTCCAGGCTAAGCAACCCTAGATCCCTCAGCCGCTCCTCATAAGACTTATGCTCCAAGCCATTCACCAGCTTCACTGTCCTTCCCTGGACATGCTCCAGCACCTCTACATCCCTCTTGAAGTGAGGGGTCCAAAACTGAACACCCAGTGTTCGAGGTACAGCCTCACCAGTGCAGAGTACAGGGGGATGATCACTGTCATGGTCCTGCTGGCCACACAGTTTCTGATACAAGCCAGGATGCTCTTGGCCACCTGGGCACACTGCTGGCTCATGTTCAGCACCCCCAGGTCCTTTTCCACCACGCAACTTTCCAGCTGCTATTCCCCAAGCCTGTAGCGTTGTGTGGGGTTGTTGTGACCCAAGTGCAGGATCCGGCACTTCTCCCTGTTGAACCTCATACAATTGGCCTTGGCCCATGGGTCCAGCCTGTCCACATCCCTCTGCAGAGCATCCTGCCCTTGAGCAGATCAGCACTCTCCCCCAGCTTGGTGTTGTCTGTAAACTTACTGAGGGTGCACTCAATCCCCTTGTCCAGATCGTCAATAAAAGATATTAAACAGGGCTGTCCCCAATACTGAGCCCTGGGGAACACCACTTATGACCAGCTGCCAACTGGATTTAACTCCATTCACCACCACTCTTTGGGCCCAGCCATCCAGCCAGTTTTTCACCCAGTGAAGAGTATGCCTGTGCATGCCATAAGCAACCAGTTTCTCCAGAAGAATGCTGTGGGAAACTGTGTCAAAGGCTTTGGTAAAGTCTAGGTAAACAATATCTGCAGACCTTCCCTCATCCACTAAGTGCGTCACCTTGTCGTAGAAGGAGATCAGGTTAGCCAAGCAGGACCTGCCTTTCATAAACCCACGCTGGCTGGGTCTGATCCCCTCGTTGTCCTTCACATGCTGCATGATGGCACTCAAGGTGATCTGCTCCATAACCTTCCTCAGCACCAAGGTCAGGCTGACAGGCCTGTAGTTTCTCAGATCCTCCTTCTGGCCCTTCTTGTAGATGGGCATCACATTTTCTAACCTCCAGTTAGCCCGGTTAGCCGGGACTGCTGATACATTTTTGAAAGTGTCTTGATAAGCACTTCCACCAGCTCCCTCAGTACCCCCGAGTAGATCGCATCCAGCCCCACAGACTTGTGTGTGTCTAAGTAGTGAGCCGGTCACTGACCATTTCCCCTTGGATTATGGGGGCTTCATTCTGCTCCCTGTCCCTGTCTTCCAGCTCAGGGGGGCGGGTACCCAGAGAACAACTGGTCTTACTATTAAAGACTGAGGTGAAGAAGGCATTAAGTATCTCAGCCTTTTCCTCACCCTTTGTCACTATGCTTCCCCCCACATCCAATAAAGGACGCAGATTCTCTTTAGCCCTCCTTTTGTTGCTGATGTATTTACAGGGGAAAAAAATACTGTCTTTTATGGCAGTAGCCACATTCAAGTTCTAGTTGGGCTTTGGCCCTTCTAATTTTCTGCCTGCATAACCTCACAACACCTTTTTAGTCCTCCTGAGTTGCCTGCCCCTTCTTCTAAAGGTCACAAACTCTCCTTTTTTCCGGAGTTCCAGCCAAAGCTCTCTCTTCAGCCAGGCTGGTACTCCTCCCTGCCGGCTCATCTTTCCGCACATGGGGACAGCCTGCTCCTGTGCCTTTTCAGATTTCCTTCTTGAACAATGTCCAGCCTTCCCGGACTCCTTTGCTCTTCAGGACTGCCTCCCCACATGAGGGAGCAATGTGGCTATGGTAGGCAAAAGGACACAGGAAGTGTGCCCAGCGTTCTGCTAACTTAAAGATACCAACAACTCCACAAACTGCAGTATACTGTTAATAGATGAATCATACACTGTGACAAAACACACACTGTTAACTTACTAAATTTCAGTGGAACAGCTTATATTTCAACTTTAAATGTGAACTATTAATGAAATAAAAAGCAAAATAGCTGCTGTAAAACCAAATATTAAGTCTTCTCTTGGCTTAACCAGGAACACAAGCGAAAAATAAACCTGATTACCATACCTTTGCAGAATTTAGTATGTAACAAGCAAAATTGTTTTCCAGATAAATGAAAAAGGAAGGATTTGGCATCACAAAGACTTAAATTTTAAAAATTAAACGGAACTTTACAGTTAATAAACCATCACATATCTGCCATCAATGCATCACATGGCATAGTGAGTTAGTCTTCCTGTTGGAAGCTTTTCTGCATAAACATTAAGTATCTCATTAAATTGCTTTCACTTTAGGAGTGGTAAGAAATAAAGTTTTTTATTTTTTGTGAATAGGCACTATATAAAAGTAAATGAGCATAAGAAATATACATAATACTGATATTCTTGAATTCTGCTCATGCTTTATATTAAGCGACAAGAATACTGCAAATACCCTTTTTACAGTCTCACTTAAAACAAAAGATAAGCAATCACTGAAGTGCACATATTAGCTAAATTCTAACGAGAAGACTAATGAGACTGTTAAATCTTAAGTCTAATGATCTTTGTTTTTCTTTGCATCTGCGTGATTGTTTCTTCCAATGTTAGATCAAAGTCTTCACCACATACACATATTTCCCTCCCCCCTTTAAAGCTTTATAAGAGCAAATCACTCAGTAATATGTGAAAAACCCTATTTCTTGCCCATCTAAAAAGTTATTTGAAACCAATTCCTCCTGGATTTCAGAAAGCAGAATTCAGTGCATGAGTTTCCTGACTCTATGGAATGCACAGTTTCTGACAAAATGGTTCTTGTTTTCACTTTCTCACATTCTTCTCTCCTGGATTTAAGATAAATTAATCTCATCAGAGCTGGTTACATTTAAGTATTTCCTCAGGTATTAAAAGATTTCTTTTCCCATTCCTACCAACAGACCTTCTTCCTTTCTGTCCCCCTTTAAAAGTCATCACGTTCAACAGAGAAAGAAAATTAAGGAAGACCTGACAGCACTAGGAAAAGTCAATGCACTGGTGACCAGATCTCCAAAGTAGCTTCATTATTTGGTGAATGTGGTATAGTGTGCCCACTATATTGGAATCCTCCAGACAGCAGAATGATTAGGATTCCCAGACTCACTGTTTTTCATATGGTTTGAGGAGAGAAAACGGGTAAGGAAAGAAAGCCTACAGGGTTAGGTCAAGAGAAATGAGATATCAAAGGATGTTAAGGGCATCCTCCCACTTACCAATACTAATGTACAAAAATACATTTTATCTAGCACATGTTCCCGATTCTTTTCTAGCACAGAGTCAAAAGAGGAACACTACTTCACAAGACATATTGTTTTCAGAGGCATCTTGTAAATACATGAATGGGTTAATTATTGTTTAATAGTAGATTTTCTATTGCTTTAGAACAGTTGGAACAAACAAAACCAGCAAAAACAAAAAAGCAACTACCTAATGTTGCAGAAATTTTTTCAATAAATGGCTTGATGCTAACTACCACCATAACTGGATCACTAATATTTTAAATAAAACAAAATAAACTTTCTTCTGCCTGTTTTTCTCATGATCTTCCCCAAATAACACCCAACCCCCTAAAACTGCCCTGACACAACAGAAACAACCTCCATGCAAAACAATTTCCTAACTCAGTAATACATATCTAATTACAAAATTCTTGCCAAATGGACTATATTCAGCTGAGATTCTGAAAGAATTGTTAAAAACTTTTTTCTTTTCCTAGATTTTTTTTAAGAAATATCATATCCTTATAGATGAAACATATTCTGCTTCTCTGAAGGTGATGTTTACTGTTAATATACTATTAATCTTGTCTTTCTTCCAACTAACATTTCTTACCCTCCAACACGAGGAGCAAGAAGGAGTTTAGTTAAAAATCTAGTTCATTTAAAAGAATGATTGAAAATAAGATCAAAATGGCCATTAACAACAGAACTAACATAGGCTGGAATTTGAAATAACTGTAAAATAAACACAGCTGTTATTTTTCTGTTTTTATTAAATTCGTACTTGCTGAATTTAGACTAACAAAATAAAACTAAAGCTGTTTTAGAAAGCAATAGAATTTAATTAATTTCTCAAGTAATTCTTCTTGAGGAATAATGGAGTTTTTCACTTACCAATTTAGCCTCAGACTGCACTGGCTGTGGGGAGGAAGGCCCTGGGATTCCTGGGATACTAGGCACCATGGTGACAGGTCTAACAAGCTGACCAGATAAAGTATAAAAATGAAGAAAACCTGAGTATGTTATCATAATAGAGAGCATATGACAGCATTACCCTCTGAAGCCAAAACAGCTATCAAGCTGCTTAGAACTAAGTTCTATGCTGCACTTATGCAAATCTGCTCCACTTTCAAATTAATATAGCATCATGCTTACTTACTGGAACTGCAGCAGGGACATGCACATTAGAATTTGTGATAGATGCAGGAATAGCAACAGGCATGGTTTGTCCATTAGGAAGATGTAACAGCAGAGGAAAAGGACCTGGAACTGGACTGAAAAAGGCATGAACTATATAAAAGAAAACTTATCCAGAGAAGAGAACAAGTTTACACATTATTTTAAATTGGTTTGTTTGTTTACAGTTGTAATGTAGTATTTATTTGGAGATCAAAAATATGAACTTAGTGATGAGGAGAACATGGAATTATATTTCACATGTAGTGAAAATTGTATGTTTCATATGTAGTAAAGCATCACGTTACACCAAAGCATCTCAGATTTGTACATTAACTGCAGAAATAGTAACCGAAAATAAAAAAAATCCAACATATTTTTAAATTCTGTAAGAAAATATTTTACTAAGATTTATGTAACTTACACTATTGGTCTGTTAGAGGATGGAGCCTGGGTAATAACAGTACTAGACGTTGGTGATGGTATTGCCTGCTGAATAATAACACTTGAGTCAGAACTTGTAAGTAATACATTAGGAACCTGTAGTGATGCTGGACGAACTATTGTTGATGTAGGCTGTGCGGTTTGCTGCAGTGACACTTCCTGAGGAAAAACAAAAATTAATCAGTTTGTAAAATACAACTATAGACCATTAATTCTGACTGGTAAATGAACACAGTTTAATAGAACAAATCAGAGTTTCTATAACGTTATGCAAGTAAAACCAGTTATACAATTAAAAACATTCAAAATCCCTTTGGATGAATCATTTAAACCATCAAAGTGAAATTGTTCCAACGACAGTGATTTTAGTTTTATGACAAATGCTGGCTCAGTTTAAGGCTACTATTATTTATAATTCAGTTTTGAACTGGTATTATGGTTTTCTTTGCCAAGAAGCCCGTGGTGCTATCAGCACCATCATGTCTACCAACACTCTTAAGAAAAACATTTTATGATGTCCTTATGTACATTTCATTTTCAGTCCATTGTTCTGGGTTTAAACAAGAGAAACAAAACTGGGTTTTGATTCAGTAAAAGGGAAAAAAAATATGTCTCTTAACTAGTGCTACTAAGTGAAAAAAATACTTGGGAGTGTTACATGCATAGCTTTGCTAAATATGTGCATATCTTGATGCAGAAGAAATTACTTCAGCACAGAAATTAAACCTCCTTAGTCCAAGTAAATAGTAGACAGAATTTACTATAGTTCTTGGCTTAGCAATCAGGTAAAGTACATCACCAATTAGAATGTAATACCTGCATCTGCTGTTTCTGAAAACCTAGAAATGCCCATTATAACCAATGCCTTCCTTCTCAGGAAACCCTTGATGTTGTTAGACTTCAGATTTACCTTCAGACAGGATTCTTCCAAGTTATTTATTCTTTTGACATTAGCTACTGCAATCAATGACACATAAAACTACACTCAATCAGCAAACTTCAGTTGCTCCACTGTTAAATCGTAATTCAAAGAGAACATCTCATACCTGTGTCATACAGGCTACACTGATTACCATTTGCTCTGAATTAAGTTTAAGTCTTTAAAATTAATTCACAATGCTTTAAGTAGCAAGGTCTTAGCTGTCTTACAGTTTATTTTTCTTTTTATGCATCCATTGCAAAATGTATGTGTTCCTCTGAGCACTTCATAGAACTCTAAGTGGGCTGGCAAACTGTGGGCTTTAAAAAAGGACAGACTTTAGATTCAAAAGCTCAGAGGCTAGATTTGTCATCAGCATTCATTAGTTTGTTCAGGCTTTTCCCCAAGGGACCTAAAAGACGATTTACAGTGAATGAGAGTTTTCGGATAACCGTGAGCTGTATGTGGAAAGCTAGTTTTTTCCTTTAGTATCAATCTGGTGTATTTACAAATGTTATCCAATATTTGAGCACAGTACCTAGAATTACAGATGAGCGTTCAGTCAAAATAAGCAAACATCCAGTACAGAATTGCAGAAACATAAAAAAAATTTGGAAGAGGTGACTAATGCATATTCTTAGGACAGGATTACCAACTCCTTTGCAAATAAGGAATTTGGTATAACAGCTACACAGATCTTATTCGGTGAGAAGAACCACAGGGAAAACAGAGAGGAGACAATCATTTGACTGTGAGAAATTGGGAGGAAGGCATAAGAGAATACCTACCCTGATCTTTTGGCAATGGTCAGTTCAGAAATAAATATTGTGTGATTCTGCACTGGTTTCAGCTTCACCCTTTCCTGCCTGCCGTTTGCCACCATTACCCGTCTCATTACCGTGAGCAAAGCGCCACTACAAAGTCCATTCCCATTGCAGGGATCTGACACAGAAACACCCGTGTTTGCCCCTAAGAGCCAAAAGAGCTGTAACAGTTCTTTTTCTTGTTCTTCCTTTCACCTGAAACATCTTCATACATGGCAACCGCATATATAGAAAAGTTCATGTATAAATATAAATTTAGATATACGAACACCACAGAATAGTTATGGCAAAGTAACACTGATTTCCATAAAAAAGGGGAAAAAGACCGATGGCTAACAGCAGCCACAGAACCATGTACATAGCTGTAATACAAAAACTTAAATTAACCGGATATTCACACATTCTCAACAACAGTAATGCTGGAACAGCCCCTTCTATATGGGTTTGTGCCAGTGTAAGTACCTGTCTGTGTGGATGGGGAAACAGCTACCAAAATAGAGAAGGCAGCCAAGAGAAGTGCTGAGAGCCAGCATAAAGTCTCCCAAGCACAGGTAAACTCCAGAGAAAACCAGCCCTGCTGAATTTGCAAGGATTCATGAACCTGTAAGCTAGCATGAACATGCTGTACAATTCAGACAGCATCCAAACCCACAGTGGCTGCTATACGTGAGCAAAGATTACAGGATTACATAGACACTTGATGAAAGAACGGACCCTTTGAAGGACTTTCACAGATTCACAGAATGGTTGGAGCTGGAAGGGACCTTTAAAAATCATATAGTCCAACCCTTCTGGGACATCTCTCACCAGATCGGGTTGCTCAGAGCCCCACTCAATCTGACCTTGAACACTTTCTGAAAACCTGCCTAGAAGTCACTGGCATGTCAGTACAACCTTCTACCTCTCAGCAAGCAGCTGGGATTAGCCTCCCAACTGTTGCTGCAACCAGGTAACTATGTATGAGTGAGCGAGTAAGTTATGGCTCTCTGAATACTCATTGGCTATTAGCAACAATAGCTTAATTACCAGGTGTTCTAATAAATACTGACTGTAAAACTGGGTCTCTCCCTGACTTGATTCCATACTAGGAAAAAGGCAATCTGCAACTTTTAGACAAAGTGCTCTATGGAAACCAGATTCAGCAATGATCAGAAGAGTAACGTATGAAATTCCGAAATAAATCTATATAATTCTGATGACAAAAACCTCACATGCACACAATTATTTCTGTGTGTTACAGACAGCATTTATGCTTTGTTTAGAAGATCAGAAACAATCCTCAACAACAGATTTACTGAGTGTGTTTACACAGTCAAAACCAAAGTACTTTCAACTTCCTCTTTACTTCTTACACTAACTCGATGTGTGCTACACACTGAAAAATGCATGCATACGCTAGTTACAGCAACAATGTGGCAGTAACACCAGAGGCAGATTTAAGAAGCATGGATCTAAAGGAAACTGACATTTGGTTAGCGTATAAAAACAAAACCATATGCACACCAGTCTGATAGGAGACATTAATTGGTCATCAACATTGCACTAAAGAAGTATAAATTTTGTCTGAAATAAAAAAGTTTGTAAATATATTCTGCTAAATTAAAGAAAAACAGAGATGACTTTTTAAACCAAAGTGATCATACCCTCACCCACCTTTTCAAGAAAGAAGTTTAAGCCTATTCAAAGATATCAGACTTATTGAAAGGACATCTCCAACTCTTCTGTTTTTGAAACTAAACCCCACTGAATTGGAAAATATTTTACAGAAGACAAGAGTTACTTTATTTAAGAAGTGTTTTCAGAGATAAATATTTCAAGTAGTTTGTATCTAAAAGCAAGTATCATGCAATAACTTCCTAATGCTATCGATAAATATACAGAATTCTTTATACAGCAATGTAAATGGCCAGAACTAATACTGTCATTGATCATTACTGTAAGAAAATGATTGGTTTTAAAACAATTGTTGGACAATTAGCTACCTGACAACTAAACAATTTGTGAACCTCTTGTTGAGGGTCACTCTTTACAATACTGTTAATAAGCAACCATGAGTTTGAAAGCTCTCAATAAACTAGATTTCATTTGCTTGTTATTTTAAGGCTAAAAGGCTTTGCACACTTCTAATGCTATCTTGGTCTATTCAAAGCAGAATATCAACTCTTATTAAAACCTAATAGAGCTCACAAAACTCTGAAAACTAGGAAAAGCATTAAGCATAATTTTTTAAGTGTCTTCAGGAAATGCCTTTAACAACTACAAGGAAAATTATAACTGTCTTTCACATACATTAACAAGTTGTAATCATTCAAGGCTACTAAAATATATTCAGCCAATGAAATGGTTACAGTGGCATACGTATTTTAAAATCAGCTATGCCCTGAAAAAGAACCTTCCCTCCTTCAATACATCTATAGAAGGAGAATATAAAAATCTAACTGAGGGAACAGCAACACTCTGCTCACATTTCTCAACTTCTGCAGGCCACATTCAGCAGCAGCACCCTCCAAGCAACACCCTCATCCTTGCTCAGCTTGTCTCTACAATCAGACATCAGAACAGCATTGAGCAGCAGCAGTTTTTCACTTCAGCACTGTTACAGTGACAACACTGAAATTACATCACGAATGAGACAAGTTTGTAAGTACTGCCAAGCACTGAGATATAATTTTCACTTGTAATGATGCTAATGAGATACTGAACCACTACTGTATAAAGACATTATCTCCTGCCAAAATTAAGAGTCCTTAGAATAAGTATTCCCAGTGAAAAAACAAACTAACCTCTGAAATAAACAGGAAATTAAATAAAGACAACTTAAGATTTGGACTATGATTTGCTTCATCTAAGCAGCTCTTTACGTGTATTCTTTCAAACTACTTTTACTATTTTTGAGACTACATGATTGCCTTGATTACCTATGATTACTCATCCTTGCTAACAAATAAAACTTAGGGAAGTTTTGCAAAGACAAAACTGAATTTAAACTCTGTTAAATTTCTGCTACAAACTTAAGGCTCTCATTGTACTGGTGCCTGCTGGTAGGATAAGAGAAAGGGTGCAAGCTGAAATCAGAGAGGTTCAGACTCGATCCAAAGAAAAACACTTTCACCACAAGGACAGCCTCGCATTGCAACAGGTTGCACTGAGAGGCTGCGCAGCCTTCCTCCTCAAAAGTTTCAAGACCAGACTGCGTGAAGCCCTGAGCAACTTGGTCTGACCTCAGAGGTAGCCCCTGCTTTGAGGAGGAAGCTGGACCAGGAAATCCTGCTGTCCCTTCCAATGTGAATTACCCTGTGATCCGAAGAAGTCCAGCTCATTTTGGGGAACAAGGTAGCCAGGTCCCTCAAATGCAGCCCGCCCACTGAATAGGCACATAAAAAAAAGACCCACTAGAGCAACCGTATTGCTTTATTGTGTTCTGCTTCTAATGTTTTTATTTATTGAGGTAGGACTAGAAATAATTATTTAATTTAATTGATTTTGCTTCATTTTGTGTTTGAGAACTCCACGTGATGAAAACACTGCATCACATATCAAAGTTATCATTACTATTAAACCATTTATTTCCTCTTTAGAGCAACATTTCTAAAACTGATTTGACTGCATCCTCTAGTGAGAGACAATAACTGCGTCTTTTGTGAGTATTCAAGTAAACACTACACAAGCAAATGCCTGAGATCACCACTTTTAAACATACTGCTGTAGCTTAAAGAGTAAAAAATTTGAAACAAAATTATCTGGTGCTTAGCTTTCAAAGATAGCCCGTTGATCCCTGTACATTTTTGTAGAACATTCCCTGTAGTTCTACAAAACAGTTCATGGTAAAACACAGGATAAAGGTAAAAATGTACATGTTGCAAACAGTTGACATTGATAATTTTTTCATATTTTCATTTATTTTAAACAAAGAAACTGAACTTTCTTTGCTTTTTTATTAATGATAAAGTAGAATAAAGTGCCCCTTCAGCCTTTTCTAACCTAGCATGAATATTACATTTGATTTTCTTTCTATTCACAGCTTTGCTATGAGCAAAGCTCACTAAAGAATTGAACAAACTAAGTATATATCCACAGGAATATAGCAAACAAACATTCTTTTCCTTTCAACCAGTAAGCAGTTTAGCTATCATAATGTACAACAAACTTACAGATCACCAGAAGATCAAAAAAAAATAAATTCCAAAAAGGAAAAAAAAAAGGATCTGACCTTTTCATCATTGGTAGTAGACTCTGGATGAGGTAAAGGACTATCTTGATGAGTTGTCTCTACAACGGAAGGTTCTTCAATTTTATTTCTTATAATTGGCGTTGCAAGAGGAGACAGATCTAGAGGCATCTAAGAGCAACAGTGTAAAATAAAATTACTCGGTCTTTAAAAAATTAAAATGAACAAGAAAATGTAAACAACTGAAAAGAAATATAAGCCTTATAACAATAAAGAGGTACTGATGTTTGGGAGATCTTGATGCAGATGCATGGATGCATTACCAGTCAAGGCTAATTTTCCAGCATCTACATAAACACTAATCTTCAGTTACACTTTGTCTTTCAACACCAAGGTCAGACTAAGCATTTTCTTCTTCAGAATTAAAAACATTCTGAAGTTTTCCTTTCCCAAGAGTCACAGGAAAATTATAGCTCAGGAAGGACTGTGCTACACTTAAAAATTACAGCTAAAAGAAGGTATTACCCTCCCATGAATTACTGTATCATGTCACAAAGCACAAAATCCTAATTACATTTCCAAATTAAGCAAACTGCTGTGGACAATTACTTCAAACTTATTGCAGCAAATCATTACGAAAAAAGCAAGTTTAATATTACTACACAGAGAAAATCCACCAGGACATCTGAAAGCCACAAAGAAATTAAGCTACAAAAATACTTAAAGCAATACCAGAGATTTAGAAGACTATACTCCTGTCTAGTCCGCTGTCCAAATACTTTAAGATTAAACTTCCCCCAAAGCTCATCTCCTATTTACATTCTTCCAAATGCTTTTTTTTCAATTCAATTCCTGGTTTTCCTACAGAATAGATTACTAATGGGCATGGAAGACCGTTACAAGTGTTTCATACCACATCTGAATATGAAATACTACAGAAAAAAAGGAAACTATCAACGCCCTAGAAAGTGTGCTATTACAGTAAATTTTTCCACCATGACTGCTAACATATATTGATCAAACAGAAATATGGCAAGACTGTGTTCCTTCTCATAACACAGAGGGCAGCTTGGAATATTATTATCAATTAAATTTATTGTTAAAATGTTTACAATATTTTGCAATATAACCTCCTCCAAGGCAGTGGTGAATTACACAGAAAATACAATACTAGAAAATCCAGAATTGGTATTATCGTATGTGGTGTTTTAAGAACAGTTAGCATACACCAATTAAAAAAAAATAAATTAAAAAATCATTATTTGATACAGCTGTGGTAACAAAGCAAGGGTGAGGCTTTGTCAGGAATGGATAATACTCCATCCTATTCAAAAGTACCTATTAAAATCTTTACTGAAACAAAGAAAATGCAGATACTGATTCTGCAAGATCTGCAGATGTAAGTATAAAGCTTTGCTTTCTATCAGTGTCTATGAGTCAACCAGGTAATCAACCAAAGGCAAAATTACTCAAAGAGGACATTGAGCAAAATTTCATTTGCAGAAGTGTTTAAATGTTTGGGCCCTTAACCAGTTATAACTGGGAAGTATAAAAATAAATAGAAGAAACCACATTTAAATGTATGGGAAGTTCCTCATAAAAACATGAAGTTGCTAAACAGATAAGAGTCCAAATTTTTCTTATATTTCAATCTGTACATGAAAAAAAAGTAGATGTTTAGGTTGTGATTTCTAGGCAAAAGTGATTTCAACACATAATGAATATAATTATAACCCGATTACTGACACTTACTATTCTTTCCACATTGGTTTCTTGAACATGTTTTTCTTTCTGCAAAACTTCTTTACTTTTCAGACATTTTTTTTGCTTATTTAGGGCCTAATGAAATTCCAATCAAAGCCAATGATTAACTTCAACAGATATAGATTAGACACAGAATTAAGACAAAGCCAATGTGTCCCATTGTCTATGCTAACTGTGCAAAATTAATCAGGTAAACTAAACTTCAGAAGAGGAATCTTGGATTTGTATTCTCTCCATACAACATATATAAGCAGCTGGCAAACAATTACCAGTATAGTTTAGAAGGAAATATATAAATCCAAAGTTTGCTTTTCTAATGGAATTTCTGATATAAAAAAAGTAGAAGCTCTGAGAAGAAAAAGTTTTTGAACATACTTTCTTAATGTCATCTTCAGAAGCCTTTTTAAACTCATTTTCAAAAGGACTTGCTAATTCATTGAACAAGCCCACTTCTTCACAGTTCTTCAAGAATCGAGTTGGTGTTGGTGTCTGATCTGAAATGAAGTGTATAAAACCCCCACAATTTTATTTTTAAAATACCATTAATGAACTTACTTATAAATATTTTTCAGAATAAAAGCAAACAGAGGGAAGCAACGTGATTAAAAACTCCTTTAGGCCTTGCAAGCAGGCTCCTTTCCGCCTCACAGGAGGCCAACCAGAAGGCATGCTCCACCTGCCGGAGACAAGCAACCCAAGTCTGCAAACCACTCACTCCCGGACGGTTCTGGGAGGGTAGCAAAGCGGCTCTTCCGTCTGTGGCCAGAAACCAGAGGGAGCTACTCTCAAGTGCCTAAGCATATCATTTCAGTAAGGAAGCTGGCTCTGTTTTCAAATAACGATAAGGCCTACACGAAGGCTTTAATTAAAAATGGGGGGGGGGGGGGGGGGGGGGGCAGACAGACAAAAGTGCACTGCTCAACGGGCAGTTTGCTGCTTCTCATATTGTGAAAACGACAGTGATGTCTTTCAAGTGCGATGACATTGACTCCTGCGATGCCTGTATAGTCAAACTGAAATCATAAGGCTTCTGGAATCTGGGCAACTACTGCGTGAAGCAGTTTCAAAGATGTCTTTCTATAACGTTTTCGGTACTGTGTAAATTCCCCTTATTACACTATTATTACCAGGTCACAATAAACCACACTTGCCAAAAAGTTATCTGCATTTAAAATACTGTAAAGTGGTATTATGTGTGCCGTACAAACTTAAACTGGCATTCACCGCCAACAGTTCATACACTGGAATGCAGCTGCAAAAAGACAGACACTGCCATAGTTTCATTCCCAAAGACCTGATTATTTGACAGGTCCCCTTTCTTACAGTGTAATTGCCAGGGATCACATTTAGAATTTTTAAAAGTATGCTGGTTAAAGTGTAACAATTTTTTTTGTCTGCTCATCCTAACGAAATAGTCACTTGAAAGGAAAAAAAATTCATAAAATGTCTGAAAGCCTTTGTGAAGTTCATTTAGGCTGTTCCACCACTGAAAAAACAAGTCTGACTATAACTTTAGAATAACTAGCAAGTGCTGTCTTCACTCAAGAACTTTGAAATTTATAATGAGATCAATCATCTGTTGGCGATAACTTCTGATTGTGGACAAGCAAAGTTAGTTACAACTGACCAAGGGCATACCATGCATTCAGGTGGAAATACAGTAAAAGTATTTTGACTTTAAGCCAAAATTACACCAAAAAATGTTATCTTTCTTCTACTATCCCATTTTAAGAATAATCACCAATTCATTCTTCTAATGTCACCATAGCATGTAAAAAACACTATTATGTTAAATTTTGAGACAAGTAATATCAATGAATAATTAAAACTTAAATACAGTTTAATCTAGTTACAGATCCTGCAAGACATAGCCTTTATTAGTGTGTGTTCTTACTGAATACTTATTACATGATTTAATCAATTGTTAAAAGTATTGAAAATTGAAAAATATTTAATTATATATCAGATCCAAATAAAAGTTACTTATGGAGGATAATACTGGCTTCAAATTCTGACAAAAGCTGATTATCTAAGAAAATATTGCCTAAGCACACATTGCAAACAGCTACAGTGAAGAAAAAGTTTCATATTCTCTTAATATAAGTCTATGCATTATGTACAGAAAATACATAAAACGTATGCCCATTCCAGTAGAAAAGTGAATAAACTAATTATAAAGTTATATACTAACCAGCCACAATGACACTATCATTACGAGCCGGACCAAATTTCAGTGTCATCTCATGTTTATGTTTATGGACAGCCAAATGATCCTCATTGGTAAAACGCTGCAGCAGAAAGTTTTAAGACACAGTTGTAATTTTGAGTGTGAACAAAGTAAATGCAATTCTACAGAAAGTGATTTTTACAGTATGTGAAACTATAATTACTACATTAGCAGACAACCTTCTTTGGCAAATATATTTTCTTCCTTGGTCCACAGTACCAAGCCTAAGTATTATAAAACTCAGATGATGTTCACAGTAACTAAATAGTAATGATATCAAGGAAATGATAGTATAAGTACCTGCATTCATCAAAAGTCCAAGATAAAATTTCAGAGTGCTGCAGACTTCACCAACCATTAGTAAACAGCTATTTGCTGTACTAATGGATCTTGACAATGTTTAGTAATTGATTACAATTATTTGATTTCTGTATTGCATGTATTATCAGAATAATGAGAACTAATTGTAATCACACAGTCTTCACTGTATTTAATAGCATAAAAATAAAGTATAGCTCCTGGCCCTGACCATTTACTATATAAAATAAGAGGCAGACTGAATGGGAAACACTGGAACAATGTCATACAACTGAAGAGCTGTGAATGAACTCGATTAAAATTTTTAAAATCTCTCAAGTTTTCAAAGCTATGCCAGTTTTGTGCATACTTCTCCCCAAATCTGGGGTACATTCTATAAAAAAAGCTGTAAGCAGACAAACTAGATGCTGTAAAATAGGTATTCTTGCTTTTACTAACTTGAAATTTGCTATGCATCTGTAATAGTGGGTGAAGTTAGTGTTTCAATTGAGATAGTCTAAGGAAATGTTTCCCCAAGATGCAGGTTTCCTACAAAGAATACATTTTACAAAAGATCCAAATTCTAACTTTTCTTTGGGAACATCTGAGTCCCAAATTATATTTCTGATTATTCCTCAATAATATGTCACTCCACATATATCTTATAACAGATACACACTAAGTGTCATCTCTCAGAAAACAACAGAGACAATTTAGTTGACCTGAGAGTACAGTCATCCAGAGTATTTCTGTGAGAAAGGACATGTATATGTGGAGCTCAGAGGGAAATAAAAAATGCAGGATCACTGAAAGATAGGGTGATAGATGCCAGGCACTTTTTTTTTTTTTGTTAGAAATGTTGCCAATGGTTCCAAACGTCCAGCTCTCCATAGCTCCCATGCCTTATCTCTACATACAGCACAAGCCAGAACCTTTGGCATTCTATCACACTAAGGCACTTAAGTACACCTTTCTGTTCCTGCTACGTGATGGACAGGTTCCTGCAGAGGGAACCGGATCTCCAGATCCTAACTCCCTCTCTCAGTTTTACTCTATGAGCTAGCATCGGGAGAAGCCTTGCCCATTTTCAGGGACATGAACTTTTCTCCTTTAATGGAATCAAGGATTACTGTAGCCCAATGATGCATCTTTATGAGATTTAGGTGCCAAAACACTTCTGACAGCTTACATCAAAACGAGATTCAAACAGGATGGGGACAAATATGTTGCTTAGGAGAAGGCAGTCCTCTTCTGTTACTTTTGATGTCTTTGAACGTATTAGACATAATCAGAAATCTTAAGTCTTTTTCTGCTTTAAATACAGTAAATACAGTTAAATAATGTAACATTAATGCTGTCTTTCACCATAAAACCTAAGTTTTCAGAATAAAAATGAAAATATTTTGAACTACAAATCCAATAAAGCCAAGTGTACTAATATCATGGAAAAAATAGTTTAAGAAATCAATTCTACAGAGGCAGCAGAGGTAATATAATGAAAAATTTCAGTTTGTTTGAGAAATTAATTCTATATAAAGGATGCACGGATATCCATCTCATGCAGCAGATAACCTGAAAATAAATAAATTTGCATTATGAAATTAAAAGTGTTAAGACAGCTTCCTTTTAAGCAACCATCTGTTAAAACACTTGATTTTTTACTTTTCTGCTCACATTCACCTCTGTATCTAATAATGCTATTTAATAGAATATATTACAACTACAATAGGAACTGAAAGTTATTTTGTAGCATGCATACTGTTCCCATCTTCCTATACACAAAAATATACATAAACAAAAATTATGCCATTAAATATTTGCAGTCACCATAGTTTGGATTAGTGACAAGCAAGCTTCATAATGAGGTCCCCACTAACTGAAATATTCTGAGAAATACAGGTTAACTGACACAAATTGGGATGCTTCTTGATTTATTTATTTTTTTAATGAAAGCAAGTAAATCATGGCTAACAAAATTGTTTTCAGCTCAGAATGGGTAATTTAATGAGGTTTTTTTCTTCTATGGATAGCATTTTCTGAATAAACACAAAATGCTACATATTCTTGCTGTCGCCTGCTTTTTCAGCAAAACAGGTATTTACTACCAATTATCATAAATCCCCTTTTCTTCAATCCCTAGAAATAAGTTTCACTGTTTTACTTTTATCTGATCAATGTTGGTAACTTCAAGTCAGACCATTACCTGGCCACATCCAGGGGCAGTGCATAAAAAGGGTTTGTCATCACTCATATTCCACAGGTCGTTGTGCTACCTATATTAAAATGAGAATTAAAACAAATTCTACAAATATTGCAACAGGTAATCAATACATAAACATCCACAGGGTATTTTAATATTTCATGGGCAAGAATTTCTGCCTTCTGGCTACACTAAGAATATAAACATGCAGGATTCAAGTAGAGTCTGAACTCCAAGCTCTGTCAGGAATCTACACAAAACCCAATAGACACATAGCAGGTTTTGAACATACATCTCAATGTGAAAGGCAAACATTGGTACGTAACTTGTTATGACAACTAATTACTGAAATAAAAGTACATTGTAATAATGATCCAATTCCCACAACTAAAAAAAGAACAAAGCAGCGGACAATACCAAGTAATCAAGGATACAGTGCCTACAGATGAGAAAAAGTGGTTGATTCCTTAGTCTTTTCATAATCTTTAAAGATAAGTCAGCAGATAGACCTTTACATAAACTGCTATAAATTTAACTACAAAACCATATACATTAGTAAAGCTTCAGCTATACAACTGAATTACCAGCAGGCTAAAATATATTTTAAAAAGAAGAGATAAGATTTTTGTGCTGTTTTCCATGCTCGCCCCACATACTAATACACATACCTGCCAGATTTCACATATAAACCTGTTTCATAGGGCAAACTATCATATCCTCCTTTTCATGGCAATGAACTGTAATTGAAAGAAGATACTAATTACTATGCATGTTAAACATGTAATAATACATGATTTTGTAAAGATAAATGATACAATGCCCACTATTCACCCATGAAACAACAGTTTTTCAAATAAATGGTTTACTTCAATACATCCTCTAATTAGTTATAGCATCTGTGGCCTTTACTCTGGAGGAAATACATTCATCTTTAAATATAAGTATTTGTACGGAGACCTAACAATGTTAGTTCTGAACACTGCTTAGCTTGATGAGGCAAATAAAGATGAATAAACATGTCTTTATGATTAAAGAACATAAGCAGAATAAATCCATCTCTCCCCAACAGGCTGGTCATGAAAAGTTGTAAGGCTTCTAAAACTGACCGTCCTAAGAATGTATACTTCAGGTATAACATTTAGCACTAGACACAAGACAAATCATTTAAGTGCAAGCAAATAATTTAAGAATACCTCAGAGATCTGTAAGGAACACATTACCTGATCCTTTTGCCTGTACCTGTACAGTAAAAGACTACTGTCTAGAGTTTGTGGATATTACTTCAAGGAGAAGGAGATCCCAGTGTCCTTGGTCATGGGCACCAAATATCAAAGCAGCAAACCATGGAATAGAGGAGATTCCAAAGTGTCACTTCTAAATATATAAGTTCAACAGAACGAGGATACAGAGCTGAGATCACAAGCCAAGAAGAGATAAATGGCTGCCAGAAAATTTAGTCTTTGGCACTAACAACTCAGGAAAACATTTGCATCCCAAAGAAAGGATGCCAAAGAAAATAAGGATGAAGATCATTCTGCTGTTCTTTGTAAAGCATTCATAACCTGTCTCAGGTTTCTGAGGGGATGAAATATTTCTTGAAATGTTCAAACTATGAACTTGTTACTGTCACCAATAAAGAGTTGGTAGCTAACTTGTAACCAACAAGGTTACAGGCAAGTCTGAATACTCACGATTGAGGCTTCAGGGTAAAAAATAAGACCTTTATCAATGAAGATTTAGGATTACACCCTTATATTATCCGGAACTTCAACAACTTAAAGGCAATCCTTGTTCAGGTATGCAACAGTCATTTTTTAAATGCAAGTTCAAAACTAACAGACTCAAGTCTCCTTTAGATCTCAAAAGAAATTTGCTTTGTTAAATCTTGATCACAGAGCACCATATAGTTATATATGGCTACAATATGCACATATGGATACATATTATAAGCAGAAGAGTTACATCCGTACCAGTAATGTCTGAAGGTGTAAGAAACAATTCTGGGTGGGGTTTTTTTTTTGGTTTGTTTTTTTTTTTTTTATTCAAAGGATGAAGATTTTGATTAACAAAAGTGCATGTAGGGCATTTTTTCCACTCATTATAGCTTGTTGTCAGTTTTTGACAAGTGTATATTATCAGCCATAAAATCTACTCCATCCATGCTGTTAGCATTTTTCTTAGGTCATAAGCTGTAAAGATCAATTTTTCAAGTCTGCTCATCTTCTCTTCGAAAGGAATATTACCAAAACGCATATTTGCATATGAAGTCATCATCTGGTTTCATGTTTTGGTTTGTGAAGCCTGTGAATTTTGAATGCCTGATTTATATACTACAAATCAATCCTGGCCAAAAAAAAAGAGCTGTCCTCCTGGAAAGCTTACTGGAAAAAAGTTGGAGATAACTTAATTTCCTGATCTTTATTTGACTCCAGGCCACAAGGAATTTGTGAGGTAATGCCTTGTACAGGGATTCCAGCTAACATCTGAAGAATAAAAAGTATCCTGAAGCACTGAAATTTTTGCACTTAAAAGAGAAAAGAAGTTCACTCATGCATTCCAGCAAGACCTCGGACAGTATAAATCCAAACTGAAACTGGATCTGATAGGATAGGAAAACAAAGGGCTCACATTCGTTAGTGTAGCCAAATTGGTAAGGATTGTATTTACCTATTACAAAGACAAATGCAAAGCTTGCACCTAGAACGAAATAACTCCGTGCAACAGTGTAGGCTGAGAGCCCACTGACTGTCAAGCAGCTTTGGGGCAGAATATGTAACTCCTGGTGGACAACACACGATTCAGCAACATGTCGCTTGCAGCATTGAAAGCTAACAGCCTACCGGGCTAAATTAGCAAAAGCATAGCAGCCAGATGAAGGGAAGTGATTATTCTCCTTTATCTGGCATTCCTGAGGCCACAGCTGGAGTGCTGTGTCCAGTTTTGAGCCCCTCAAGACAGACAACAAACTGAAAAGAAACCAGCAGAGGCCTCACCAAAACAGGCTGGAGGCTTGACTATTAAAGACAAGAGGAGTATCAGGAAGCAAAGTTGGTTCAGCATGGAGAAGGAAGACTCAGGAAGGATCTACTTGCTGTCTTAACACTACCTAATGTATTGTTAGAGGGAAGACAGATCCAGACTCTGGCCAGTGTACAACAGAATGATGAGATGCTACGTTCACAAGCCATGTGAAGAAAGCTAAGAGCAAGTATAAGGGGAGGGGGGAAGTGGGGAATACCAAAAAACTAGAGAAAGTCACACAGTGAGGGCAGCTGAACACTGGAACAGGTTGCCCAGTTCAACTTCCATCCTTGGAGACACTCAAAATTTCAATGGATGGAATTCTGAGCAATCCAAGATAACTCTGAAATTTGAAGTATACCATAAAGATGTCATAGCTAGAAACAGAGGTGAACAACAGCAAAAGACAATTCAAACACAGGTAAAGTTCTGACAACTTTAGAAGACTTAGCATGGTTACCTTTACAGCCCAACAACTAAAACTGTTGCTGCTCGGGAAAACAAACAAACCCCATCCTTCGCCTCTTTTCCTTCTTTTCAGAAAAGAAGTCTGTGACTGCCACTCTGATTTCAAAAGGCTACTGGAGACTGCTCCAAGAGAGAATATCACAGTAAGAAAGAAGAATTTAGAAAATACTCTTCCTCTGAAAACCAAAACAGCAATTCAAATGCCATCTTGACGAAAATGTTACTCACCCAACCAAATGAGAAATAAAGTATGTAAACTGCTAACCCAATTGCTAGAAATGAATTATAGCCACCTTGGATTGTACCCAGGCAACAGCAAACACCCTGTCCCACAGAAAAGAGATGGTTCCTAAAGCAATCCAATCTGAACTTGAAACTCCAGCCTTAAATTATCTCTTCAGATAAACGGAACAGTTGTTCAGTGAAATGATTCTTACTACAGTCCACTGAACTGCAACTTTCTTCTGTAAGCTTTCCAACCCTAAATTCCTTTCAGTAGTATAAAGAAACCCATACACAGAATTCTTTGAGTCACACTGAAAAATAGGATCAGAGCTGAATATGAGAAACTCATGAAATAGTCTCGGCAGCATAATCAACTTTGGTACTTAAATCAGAAGGTAATCTCTCTTTTTTTGGTGTTTGTTTCATACTTTCAATGCAAAGGTAAAATATTTTCACATCACGCCTATTTAAAATGTCATAAGGCTCTTTAATCACTTTTGGAAAGCAAACCGTACAGTAAAATACACAAATAAGTATACACACGTTTAAAATATATATAATACAGAGAAATAAAAATGGGTTTGCAAGCAATTTACTAATATTTAGGACAGTGTGCTTATTCAGAAAATGAAGATGTTGCAATAAAACATCACAGTAATGTTTATCTAAAAGTGCTACAAAAATAGCTTCAACAATTATTTGTATGTTTTTATAAGATTTTAATTAATCATCTTAGGTACACTTTCTTGAAACTATTACCTTCCTGTACACAATTTGTAAAATAAAAGAATCATACACTGACTTAAGCAATGTCTTGTTGGCTTGTTTTACTGGTAAAGGTTCTTTTGTTTTCTCTTAATCCCCCACATACAGTAGAACGGAAAACACAACTAACACCTCATTTCAAATATTTTTTTTTGGTTAAACATTTAAACACTTATTTAAAATGTATACATATTTATAATCCTTACAAAAACCTCTCCAGATTTGCTGAAAAACATTCTTCACGCATACGTAGTATTCATCAGGCTTGTAGCTAAACCCTCTGAACACTTAACCTGTATAGAGCACGCTGTAAGCCGAAAGACCCCTGTGCACTAACCTGCTCATGGGCTGTGCAGTCTTACCCATAATTACTTATTCTAAGCACTGTAGCAATACAGAGACTGCCCCTCCTGTAACGTCGGGGCTGATACAAACAGCATAGAGGAAAACAGCCTGAACTGAACACAGAAAAGACAGACAACTATAAACATGGGGGAGGGGGGATGGGGGACACACACGCTGGGAAGAAAACTGTACAACTTTTCAATGTCAGCATCCCTGTACTGGACACCGATGAAGAAGAGATGCACACTCTCACAAGTCCGTCACCCCCTAAACTGGACAGTCCATACAGGACAATCTGACAGTCTGCCAGCTGCAGCAGTAGCTGATTTACCTACTACTGCTTACACATGATGTGGACCCACATTTTGCAGCTAGACACAGGTGCGGCTCCAAGAAACAACTGTACGTTCTGGTTTGAAATGGAAGTTGGACAAAAAGAGTATTAGGCCATTGAGATAGGTCAGAATTACAGTCGCCCATCAGCATCTACTCTCTCCTGTGTCTATACATTACAAAGTGCTTAAGTTACAGTATCAGTGATGTATTTTCCTACAGATGTTTACATTTCTTCAAGACCAATCATGTCTATTCCACATTTCCTTTTATTCTTTACATTTGATGTTTTACTGCAAGATACAAATACTTACTGTATACAGAATTATTAACTCTTGGTAAGCTTTTCTGTCGATCTCATCATAGTGTGTAATTGTTTTAGGTAGTAACAGATTTTTAAGATTTTACTTTAAAGCTTCATTTTATAATAGAAAACTGAAGCATAAAAAGGCAAGGTCAAAGTCTTTCAGTCTTTATCAACTTTAAGAGTTCTACTTGAGATGCATACTTTTTCAAACTAAAGTGACTGAGTGTATTTGCCACAGTAAAGAATCCCATTCTCTTAATGGTTACCTGAAGAGATGAATTTAGTGTTTTGATTGGCTCCATACAAGAATTTAACAGACATGCTTCTATAGATAAGGGGGGGGGGGGGGGGGGGCGGAGGGCAGGGAAATAGCTACCTTTGTTTTCCAAATGTAAACACTTCAAAATTAAAAGTCTTTCTCATGCAACCGAACAAATCAACACAAATCACAATGAACAAGGCACCTTTTATACTTTCAATACTTGCATGTAGCATTGCACAGCATAGATTTAATCACCTCCCACATTTGAACCTATCTTTATTTCCACAATTTTCAGTATAGGCAGACCTGCAAGTTTTGCTTTCTGTAAAAATCAGTAGTATGTAGAATACACCACATAATAAGTAGTAATATAAATAAATAAAAACCCCAAAAATTGTATTTTAGAGGAAAAAAAATCATTGCTCCACTTACCTGGAGGAACTGGAACAGCTATTTTTTCAGTTTCCTATAAAGCAAAAGAAGAAAGATGAAGCAAAAGTGTATAATTAATACTTGACCATTACAGTCCACTTTCAGAAGTGGCTGGCTGACTATACTTGTGTAATGCTGTAGATTTCAGCATTCCTAAAAAATAAAATTGCACGATGAGAATGGAGAAGAAAAAAAAAATATTCCTCCTCATAAAAATGGAATCTCCAGAAAGCAGCTCAGTGGATCCTGCAAGAACACAATAGGCCATAGTCCATAATATGTAAAGGTTATAAACCTCAAAACCTGGTGAACAGAAAAACAAGAGCTCCTTCTTCATACTTCACTGCTTAATAGAATGGTTGTGCTACTTCCTAGAAGACACATGATGTGTTTCAGAGAGTTCTGGGGAAGAATAAGGAAGACTGTAATACCTATAGCATAATGCTCAGATTTTTTTCTTCAAAAAAGTCAAATGTTGGGCAGTTTTTCCTGATGTTATCAGTTAACTGTTTGTAACTGATGTCTAAAGCTAATTCCATACCTTCCATGGTTTGTCTAAGATTCTATAAAGGGGAAAGCACCTGGACAAGATGAAAAGATGCAAGAAGTGAGGACAATTGACTTAATTTCAAGTAAGAACAAGAAAGCTAGCTGGACAGATAGCAACACCTACAGAAAAGAAGCAATTAAGTTACTTCAGCTTTGCTGAAGGAGCAGGCTTTTTCCACACCAGGGTACGTTTCTGGTAAAGAGCAAGCACTAATGGGAATAAAGAAAGATCCTTAGTCCTAACGCTTCCTCTTGGCTGGATATGGCAGCTCCTAAGTCAATGCCCTGGCTTAAGTATTTTTCAGAGGCGCCTTGATCTTTCTTTGACTTACTGGAGACTCATGCTGTGTGAATACAGCTCTTGCAGATAAGTGAAACACCAATGAATCTCAGAGAAAAAATATACAGGGATTAATATTCCACTGATCATTTCACAACTTGCTTAGAGAGATATTAGGACTTACCTTACCCAGATCATTTACCCAGGTTTGAATGTCTTAACATTGGTCATCAACCTCACAAACATCAGAAATCCAACCTCCCCTTGCCACTGTAGTTTCAACAAATTAACAAAAAAATGCCTACAAAAAAGTTACTTCATTTTACATTTTTTCAGATTGCATCCCTGAAGTATAAAACTGAAAAATCAAGAATTCAATTTTTTAAAAAATCTTTAAATATAGAATAAATATCCTACTGCAGGGCTCCCATCTCTCATTAAAGCAAAACGACCTTTTTCTTTCCTGTAAGCAACAATATAAATTACCATTAGCATTTACCCAGAAAGGGAAACATACTATATTGTTTGACATAACTTACTGAAGAGAAGCTCCTATCTGACTGAAGCTAATGCAAAAGTTCTCAGGCTAAACTGAAACTGACACAGAACAAAGTTGGAAACAGCACAGCATAAACTTGAAAAAAAATATTTTGTTGTATAATTATTAAATATTGACTCATGTTTCTATCAGAAATTATATCCAATGCCTCCTTAAGAGTGTACATTATAGATTTGAAACAAATCTTGCTAAGTTATGCAGGAAGACTATGATCACTCGAAATCTATTATTTCAAACAAGAAGGTAATAGCATTGAAACACGTTTGCTCCTTTGAAAAGAGTTGATATTATTTTTATACAGAAATTCAAGGTTATTTTAAGAAACAATATAGAAATGTTGAGATTAGAAATAACGTACAAACTTATAAAGTTAGTAAAACTTCTCAGAGCTAAAAATGTGTATTTGTAAGTTTAACTAATAGTGAAAGGAAAAAAAGAACAGTTGATGACAGAAAAAGAATTTTAGGCACTAGATACATCCTAAATTTAATTAAACAAGATTCAAAAGAGCACCATATTTCAGGTTGCTCAACACTTTGTCACGAAATAGAAATAGCATGAAAACCAAAATTACTTCTGAAGTTACATATGATCAAATTTAAGACCTGAAAGCACCTTATGTTAGATGCTGCATAGTCTAGAAGTTTCTGGAAAAAGACATACCAAACACATTCATACTTCTAGAATTCAAAACAGGATAGAAATATCGCCTACACTGTGAAGATCAAAGGTTCAACTAGCTGATTAAGTATTAGCACGCCAATAGCAGTATTAACATAAATCCATAATGTGTTTTTAAAAAAGCTGCTTCATTCCATGTATACATTACGGGGTTTTCTATTATTTCACATTTCTTTTGATGTACTATATAACAAGCAGCGCCTGACAAAGTAATTGTTTCATTTTTTAATAAGACAACTTTCCAATTTTTACTCTGGAATGCAGAATTATAAACACTAATAGAATTCAATGAACAAGTTATGACTGTAGTTCATCTGAAATTATGTCTACAACTGGAAACCATTAATAAACAGTAACTTATTTTTCAGCAGAAGGCTGAAGAAATCACATCTAGAACACCTGCACAAGACTAGGGCGACAAGGAAGGGTCTTCCTCATCCTATTAGCTAGTGCTGAATTTAGCACCTAACATAGACCTAACGTAGCAGTATGACAAGCTTAACTTCTGCAACATCTATTTGTATTAATTCTATCTGGTTTTACACTCAGCAAGAGCTTGGGACATGATATTTACTGCCATGAGCAGAATACGACAAGAATAAAATAAACATATTATTTTAAAAAGTGGAAAAGAAAATACACTTTGGCCATATCCAGGGTCACTATCTGGAGAGCAGTGGATGAATCGGAATTTCCAGCTTTATTAGAATTTCTCATTCTGATGCAAGGGAACAGGTGACAGTATCACTATTTGAAGATAAACATCTCTGGGAGAAAGAAACGTAATGAAAAGCAAATGAGTGACAGAGTGCACAGATGTGACATGGAAACATAGTCACGGATCGTGCTGCAAGAACAGGGATGCAGAAAGATTGTAAACCAAGTAAGACTGCAGAAGCAACATGGCAGCACACGCATACCCCAACTCCAAACATCAAGTTGCATTGTAGCATAAAACATGTATCCCTAAAGCATCATGCAGCCATCACTGCTTGAGGGCCTGTGATGTTTTTTCACGTGAAAGCTTCAGAGACTGTTTATTAAGACAACTCGAGAGGCATAATGAACGTAACTGGCAAAGCCAGGGGCAACTGGTCCACAAAGTCCAGACCTAGGTCCAGACCCAGGCCGGCCGGCACCTCCCGCCGGTGCGGAAAAGCTGCCCTCACCCCCACCCCGCACCCTCCCCGGCAGCCTCCACACCGGCACCGGGCACGGGCCAGGTGCTCCCTTCCAGCCGAAGATGGACGCAGGGAGAGGCCTCCCTGGAGCTGAGCTGAGGCGCAAAGGCCTGGCCCGGCTGCACCCTCGCCTCCGCCCGCCTCTCGCCCCCTGCCGCGGGCCGGGCCCGGGGCAGGCACCGGCTGTGCCCCCGCGGAGCTGCCGCCTCCGGATGCGAGGCGCGGGGAGCCGCAGCCCCCTTCGCCCTCTCACCTCGCCTCCCCGCTCCGTTCCCTCGGGGCGCCCGCCAGGGCCCCTACCTCCGAGCGGGTAACGGTCTCCGCGGCGCCGGCCGGGCCGCCCCGCCCCGGCTCTAGGGGCGGCGGGAGCCGCAGGCCGCGGTGGGGGAGGGGGCTGCCGTGGAGAGGAGCGGCGGCGCCATGTTACTGCCTCCCGGGTATCCCCCGCCTACTGCCGAGCGGGGCCGCTCCCTCCCCTCCGACCCCGGTGCGCTCGCCCGCCCGCGCGCCGCCGCAGAGCGGAGGGAGGAGCCGCCACCGCCACCGCCGGGCCGGGCCGCGCCGCCCTCGTGTTTACAAACTCACCCGGGAACGCGGGCCGAACCGCACATTAAAGGCCGGGTCCCCCACAGGCTTCCGTCACTTCTCGCGATAGCTCGGCTGACATCTCCGCGGGCAGCGGGGAGGTGCGGCTCACGTGGCGGGGAGGGCGGGGCGGAGGGCAGTGCGCGCCGCTGATTGGGCGCGGCCGGCGGCGCGGCGGGGGGCGGGGCGCCCGGAAGCGCCGAGTGCCCGGGTGTGGCAGGCGGGGGCGGCCGGGCACGGCCTCCCTACGGGCGCTCCCGCGGGGGCCGCGCTCCTCGCTACCGCCAGTCCCGTTATGCTGCCAGCCGCTATTCCGGGCAGGAGCACCGCCCTGCCCCGTCAAGGGGCCCCGCGCGGGGGTGGCCACCTGCGGCCTTCACCGGCCGCGCCCGGGCAGAGCCGCGCCGAGCGGTGCCGGTGCGCGGCCCGGCGCGTCGAGTGCAGCCGCGGCGGCTGGGGGGTGCGCGCAGCCACGGGTGGGGAGCGAGGGGTGCGGCGGCCGCGCTGGGGGAAGGCAGCGGCAATCGAGCCGAGCCCAAACCTCTGCAGCGCTTTGCTCAGCGACAGCGCCTGCTGCGCCTGTCACAGCTGCCTTTTGGAATAATCAGCCCTCCGGGCCCGCGTACCGGCCATGATCCTTTGGTTTCCCCGGTTGTGCCTGGCGGCCGTGCTTCTGCTGAACAGCCGCCTTGTTTAATGCTGTACCGAAGCTGCTCCGGCACTGTACAATGAAGAGAATCACCTAAATTTTACGTGGAAGGAGCTACAAGCATCTTGGATTAATTAAGGAAATGTAATAATCATATATGGCAACACAGTTTAGCTAGTATGTGCTCTGAATCACAGATGAAGATTTGTTTCTGTGCCTGGAGCTGTCTTGTTCTAAATCTGAAACTGAAAAAAACCCACCATCTAAAAAAGAAGTATTAATTCCACTAAAGTACATTTTTTCTAAGTTTCCCTGAACTTGCAGAAGACTATATGGTACATTTCATTTCTTGTAAATTGTTTTGGTGGGCACTGTACAGCACCTTTGCAAAGTTCTTTGAGATAAGGTGGGATAATAAACTGCATAAAAGTACAGTTTACTTACAGGTGGAATCATTCTTTAGGCATGTTGCAAAGGGCTCAAATTTGAGTGCAGAAAGAGAGGAACAGAGATCTTACTCCTTTCTTCACAGAGCAACTAAGAGCTGTATGGGAAACAAGTATTTTTCAGTGGCTCAGCTCTACCATCACACAGCAGCATCAGTCCTAAAGCTGTAAAAAAACCCCTAAACCTAAAAAAAGTTATTTGCCTTTCTTCAGTCTGAGACTGGTGTAATACAGAGGGAAAGCAGGAAAAGAAAAAGCAGCAGGCTGGAAAGGGTGTATCACTTCTACCTGCAGCAATAACTGAAGAGCATAATTGGTAACACAAATTCCTTCACTATACATTGGGATAACATTGTGCGTGTCACTCTCTGAGGACAGCAGGCAGAACAGTTATTCAGAGACAATGAGGATCTCTGCTTCAGCTGGCTTCATCTTCAACACTGAAACATGAATGCAGTCTTTGGATCTGGAGAACGTACAATATGAATTTTCACAAGCTGACAATCTCTACAGTCAGCACCGTCCATGTCAGAAGAAACTGAAAAAGGCTTCAGGAAAGTGAAGCCTACAGTATCACTTCATGAAACTTTGTATCTGGTTTCTCTAACCTATGGAAGAAAAAGATTTCTTGATGTAAACTCCTAACGGAGGAGATCAAGAGTCCTTGATCTGCTGCTGCCCAATCACTACAGTTCGTGTGGGTTGTTGGTTTTTTTTTGTACAAAACATTTAATCTTTTACACATTTATAGTTGTTTCTTGTGGGCATGTTAGGACAAAGGAGAACATTTTTTGTCTTTCTAAGACCACTCAAATTGACTGAGCTGTTGAAGTGCTCAAGTAACCGCTGAAACTAAGCTGTTTTTTCAACAGGGAAACTAGAAGATCAGAGAAAGGGAGTCAGCGTGCCCTGTGATCATTCAGATGTGAAAATCTGCCCATTACACTCATTGACTCTAAGCCCCTTATTGTCTATAAAGAAGATAATCCTCTCTGTGAAGGTTTGTTGCCATGTTTTTAAAGTCCTTGATTAGTCATTACCTGTAAGACAGAGATCCGATTCTTTCAAGACTGGCCAACCAAATGGCAATTTTGCGTGGGTTTGGCCTACGTTCACCAGTCTAAGAGCTTGGGGAGATGCTACTACTAAAATAAACAGGCTTCACATCCATATACAGGGTCACCTGAGATGGCTGCTGCCTTTCAGACAAGGCCAATCATAGGCAAAAGGGTACCTGCTGACAGGGTGAACCACATGGGAAAAGACAGGCTGTAAATCCAGAAGTCATTACTTAAACCTGATTCAAGTAACTCATGGTGACTGAGGTGGCTTTCTTATTGAGGTTATGGAGCAATAGCATAGCCAGACCTTTCTACACCAAACACACCATTACATCTCAGCAGAAACACTTTATATGCAAAACCCGGAATAAGTACAATTAACAGAGCAGGAGCTAGACTCGACTAAGGCAAGTTTGAAGATCCTTGTTTGGCCAAATCCCAGTGATACGGAAATTTGAAGCTTGAATTAAGCCAGTCCATATTAAGAAATATGGATTGCCACCACAGATGCCTGAAGAGATCTCTACAGTACTGAAAGAACAGAACAAAGTCCACCACCTACCAGGCCCATAGTACACAGATGAGCTTCAGCCTAGAATTCTAGTAATCATTATCTACCTCTCATCCAGGGCAAATGCACTGTATGTCAGCTCTGTGCTAGAGGTGAGTATTTAAAGATGTTGCATATTCTATGCTCTTACACCTCACATGTATAAAAGGACGTTCTCTGTATTTACACAGTAATTTTTAATCCTTTTGAGATTACTATTTTCTCCTAAGAACATGTGGGGAAAGTAACTTATCCTGCTAGATCCAAGTCAGGCTATATGAATCATAAATCATTTAGGTGGGAAAACACCTTTAAGATGGAGTCCAATCATTAACACAACGCTGCCAAGTCCACCACTAAACCATGTCTCTATGAACACCAATTTGATACTTGAATTCAGATTAAAAAAAAAAAAAAGCCTTACCTGCATCTTGCACTGATCTGAGAGCCACTAGTCATTTCTCCATTTCCCTAGGGACAGGCAGCATGCAGTAAAGTTTCCTAGATTTAATTCAGTAATTACACATTTAACAGCAAAATGACAAAGCTTTTAACAAGCTTGCTTGTGTTCTTTGAAAGTTCAGCTCACATTGAATGACTATGTCTATTATTTAACATTCTGAATGTGAGATGCTATCAACCCCTCCACCACATTAGTACATAGTAGCACACCATAAATTGCAGCAAATGTAGACAGAACTGTAAATGCATTTAAACTGTTAAAGGACAGATACTGCAGGTGTTTTCTTACTAAAAATGCTTTGATCCTACTACTTTTAAATAGAATTTGAGAAATAACACAAGACTGACTTTAAAAAAAATGAGGAAGCTGGAAATTCTCCCTTTTTAATAAGGTGACACCAAGAATGCAGTAACTAAGAGTATAGTATAAATGTGCTACAAATTAAATGCCTTGAATCGACCTACAACAGTCATTAGTTTGGTTCAGCTGGGACACTGGTCAGAGGCAAGTGGAAAATTTTTGCCATGGTGATCAGAATCTATAGCATAACTGAAATGTTATGCAGAGAACGTTCCTATCACTGTTTGTGGATTTCTGTTTAGCTCCCTCTATCAAGGTACCAGAACACCTTAGCCAGCCTGAGAAAAAACAAATTGTGCACAGGAACAAGTCTGCGTAAGTTTGAAACACAAGCAAATGAACGAGACCAGCAGTACAGCCTTTCACGTTTAATCTGTGTATCCTTTACTCTTCCAAAGACATGCCACTAATTTTAATGAACAAGTGACATGCCCATATATATTAATGTTTAGACTTGAAATCATTGTTTGAAGTCCTATGCAATATGTCATTATCAGGAGAAAGCCCTGGTGACTGAATAACAAGAAACTGTCTTCCAGATATCCCAGTGACAAAGACAATAAATGCAGGCAACAGGTTGACAGTTAAAGTTGTTATCTTTAATGAAATGACTTTGGAAAGAGCATCGATTTCCATAACACCAACATTTTGGGAGTCCCATAAAATGCAGTTACATTCCAATGCCAGTATTACAGGCAGGCCTCCTTTCACATGGCAAATAGGATCAAGAAAGCAACCATCAGACAGAAGAGACCCATAGCTTCAGACAGGGCGAATCCCAGGATAGCATATGAGAACAGCTGCTGCTTCAGAGAAGGATTTCTAAAAGAAAGAGAAGGTGTAAGACCTTTTTATCTTTACATGCAAGATGTATTTTCATACAGTTTAATGCATCTAACAGATTCAGAAATTCTTCATTTCCTCGCCACAGGTTCCATAACAGGAAAATCTAACAAATTCAAGCAAAAGTACTTTTTGGCAAGGGTTTCACTGAAGACAAATGAGTTTGCAATTAAGATTAGATTCAGGTTGTGCAGATTGTATATGATTTTTCCAAATAAGCACAGTTTTTGTGAGTACATTCATATATGATTTTGAATTTGACTTCTCTACATCATCCCATGTAGGAACTATCAGAACTATGCTTTATAAATTTATTTCACATCTGTGGCATTAGAACTATATTCCAAGGAAGTTTATCTGCATAACATTCTAAGCAGCTCTCAAATACAGGAACTGAAACCACCTAGAGGGGGAAAAAAAAGAAAAAAAGAAAAAAAAAGGAATACACAGCAGTTTGTTGCAAAAATGCAATGAATTATCCCTCCAAGAAGCGTGTGGGAGGGAAAAAGCTCTTCAACACAATACTATCAAGTAACATTCTACAACCTCTTACTGACATGTTCAATGCTGAATTCAAAAGAGAAGACTTTAGTTTTGTAGCGAAAACATTTATGTTTCTTCAAGTGGAAAGCGAACTTGTCTTCAACAGGACTTAAAAGTCTTTATTAAGAAATAAGACTTTAAGTGGTTGAAAGAGTAATGAAGAACATGAAACCTTCAGTAAAGCCTGTATCATTTCTGCTCTTCCATGACACCATTTGAACTATTCCTACTGCAGTAACATTGTAAACTTATCTGGAAGAAGTTGACCTCTACTATAAAATCCCCACCCTCGTCCCCTTCAGATTTCCACAAGGAACGATTACTCATTCAATATTAATTACATATTCTGAGATACAAAGCTAAATATGTTAGTAAACTGAATTAATAAGTATCCATTTCTAAACAACTGGCTACAAAGCTTAAGGCATCAAACTCATGTTTCTTATTACCAGATTTTGTACAGTTTCTCTTTAGGACTTTTCCCCTCACATGGGAAAAGATCCAGGCTAGATTTCTTAATTCAGTTCCAGAACAGAAGGCTGAAACACCGGACTTCAGTGACTGAGACACTGACCAAGTCTAACAATCTCATTTCTTTCATGTCTCTTCTCCAGGTAAGAGCACACGAAGTTCTGAATTTAACAACAGAGCCATCCTGATGAACACACTACAGTTTCATACGATTCTATCTAGCCATGTTTATCATTAATAGCAATTATTAAAATATTTTATTACAGTGCCATCACCCTTACTACAACTCTATTTATCTGGGTGTGCTGTCTCAAGATACATCTGCATGCAATTTGTGAGTTTTATAAGAGAGATTGATTACCTGGCATAACCAATGATTAGACTACCGAAGACTGTTCCAATACCAGCACCAGAACCAGCCACACCTACTGTGGCAGCACCAGCACCAATAAATTTGGCAGCAGTATCAATGTCCCTGCTGATAGCACTAGTCTGGAATTCTCTAAGTGCTAGCCGGGAGACAGTATTTTGGGCCCCATTAAGTGCTGAGTTGCCCTAAGAAAACAAAACATGAAAAAGCATTATATTAAGACACAGACCATTTTCTATGACCACTTTGATAGTGTTATTCCGCAGTTTTAGAAGTTGTATTAGATCCAATGGCTAGATCCTCTTCCAAGTGATGAAACTGTAACTAATAGTTAAAGACTTCAGAATATTACCTGTTCCACCTGAAAGCAATCAACCTTAAATGTGAAAGACTTCTGAGGGGAAACAGCAAGACAGCAACAAGTATTATTAGGTATTTCACTAAGAGCAAGTTTCACACTGTAGGTATTTGAGTTAGTACAAGTGAACTCTAAGTTGAGGACATTTAGGCTCACCAGGTGATTTAGGAAGATACAGAATTTTGTTTATAAGGTACCTCTCCATTCTTGACCTCTGGCCTAGACAACACAGATGCCGAAATCGGTCTGTACAAGATTCTTGATCCAGCACGGATCTGCAAAATGAGAAAAAAAACTATAAAAAAAAAAGAGAAAAATTTGATTGCAGCTGTTCCCATACAAGTCTGTAAGATTTTAAGGCTATTACCTACTAAGTAATTTGTCTCACTGGAATGACAGCGATCTTTGCATAGCCAGATATACAATAAACTATACAGAAGCAAACACCACCATGCAATTTGATAGCACCATTTTCTTCAGGAGATGTTATTGCAAGTAGCATTATCATTCACTGAACCTGTACATGTGTTATACTGACAGAAAACGTACCTAAACGACAACAAAAAAGAGCCAGACGGATCAGCAGGCAGCAATATGGATTTTCAAATGAAAAAACAAAAGCCATCAAAATGAATTCCAAAGTTGTTAAACACACAGACATAACCTAGGCTTTTAAATCTAGTGAGGCACAAATGAATGAATCCTCTTTCACAAGCGGCCTGCGTGTCCTTGGGCTTCCAACAGTCTAAGGTCATATCGGCTCTTGCACAAAGCTCTTCCTGCAGGGGAAACCTTTGCCTGCACCACGCAAAACCAGACGTTCCGCAAGCCAGAGAGGACATTTTCAAGCAGGACAGTCCCATGTCTCTGCAAGGGCAAAAAGTCCCGGCCCTGCACAGGACAAGCAACAGTCTGGGGTTTGACCTACAGCCAGGCACGAACGCACCGGGCGCCAGAGCTTTCGGGCGCGCCGCCCTCCCCTCCGCCGCCCGGGGGAAGGCCCCTCACCTTGGCCAAGGGCCTCGACCGAGGGGGCGGGCAGGGGATCACGGCCCTGCCGCTCGCCCCCTCCCCCTCACCCCTCCGCACTCGGGCGGGCAGCCCCCCGGCACGGGCTCGCCCCGGAGGCCTGCCGTGGGGCTCGGCGGCCCGTTCGGCCCCGAGAGCCCCGCCGCCGCCCCCGCTGCAGCCCGGCCGCCCCCGCGGGCCCGGCCGCCCCCACTCACCAGGGAGGGCGAGGTAGCGAGCTTGGCGCAAGCGAACATCTTAGCAGGCGGCGTCCCGGGGGCCACAATCCGGTGTCTCTGCGGAGAGAGGGAGAAGGTGAGGGGGCGGCGGGCGGGGGCGGCGATGGGAGCGGATGGCGCGGAGCCGCCACCCACCCGCTCGGCTGCCGCAGCTCAGAGCCGAGGGGCTGGGGCGTCACGGCGCAGGCGCGGCGGGGGCGGCGGGGAGCGCCCGGATGCGGCGCGGCGGAAGGGGACGGGATGCGGCGCCAAGGTCACTTTGTACCGACCCTATTGGCAGCGCCGGGGGCGCCCGGCCCCGCCCCGCCCGGCGCAGCCGCCGTGGCGCCGCGCCCGCCTCAGCCGGGGGACGGCACCGGGGGCGAGGGCGGGGCCTCCAGCCTGACCGCCGAGGCGGGGGCGGGGGCGAGGCCGTGCGGGGCGGGGCGGGGCGGGAGCCGTGCCGTCCCCCGCAGGTGCCGTCCCCCCCAGGTGCCGCCCGGGGTGCGGGCAGCCGGCAGCCTGCAGAGCCGTGCCACGCGCTGCTCGGGGCCCAGCGGGGCGAGCGTCACGGACAGACAACGGAGCTGCGTCCGGGAACGTGTGAAGCGCCCGGAGTCCCCACCGTCTGACTACTTCAGCGCGATGAGCAGGCTCGCATCTGAGTAATGGAAAAATCCTTTTTAGTCCAGCTTAATGAAAACCAGATTATCATTACTCAGCTGAGCACGCTGTGCACGCTTCATTCACTTGCGTGTTCTTTGGTGTTTTTCACTTGATAAGGGCGATCATTATTTAACGGTCATTTACCACTGTTGGTAGTATTAGTGCCAATTAGGAAAAATGCAGAAAAATCCCCGTTCTGGGCAAACCACTGGGTAATGTGTCCTTAAGTTGTTGCAATCTGTGACATAAAATTAAATACAAATTCAAAATAGTCTCTGGGCTACAAACTGCAAAGGGAAGAGTAAGAGGATATGTGCGCTGTGTTTAGGGACAGGAATGTAGCATCATCTTTTAGGAGTTTGCTGCTGGCCTCCTGCACACTTAACATGGACTATTGATGTTGCTGTCACCGATTAAACCACAGGTGCCACACAGCTGAGACATCCTCCATATCAGCAACTTGAACAACCCACCAACAAACATGATCAATAGGCACTTCCAAGTGCTGCATACTAATGTTAACGATAATGTCGCTTTTATAACCTACAACATAGTGTCTTCTGATCCTCAGGTACAGTGGAGCTGTGCTCAGTTGTAGGTCTGACAGTGAGAAACAACAGTACAATTTGAATTTTTCAGCTTTGTGCTCCCTGCCTCAAACCCAACAGCAAGCTTGCTTTGGTTCTGGTGTGCATCCACGTCTTAAGTAATACAGCAGTAAAATGGGAGTCTATAAAGGTCGGCAAATGAGGTTGTAAGTTGCTTGCTTTTTTTTTTGCTTTTTTTCTTTTTTTCATCTTACACCCATTATTTGGGAACTGAGATGAATGGTCAGATCTGCAGTGCCTGTCGAGTGGTTCTTCCATAGAGAAACACTAAGTAAGAAATAAGTATCAGTGGCAAAACCCTTTCATGGTTAGGCAGAACTTTTCACTTTCAAAATTTTTTCAATCTACATGTTATTGTGGTAACAAATATTTCCATCACCATGAATAAAACCGTAAAGCAAATGTGGGTGCTGTACTGGTGGAATCACTGAAATGTAACATGTTGCTGAACACTGACATGCAAACTATACCATTTATTAGGTAGCGCACTTCCCCTATGAAGTATAGCAAGGAGCAGACCATTTGCAACAAAGAAATTCGCTTGTTCATGGAGGAAAGCAGAGCAGTTAAGAGACATGATTTCTTCTTAGGATCCTAGTGGTCTGGATGTGCAGGTGTGAAATGGATCTTCCCACAGCTCTTTCCTGTACATGCACAGCACAAAGTCACATGGATTCAAAGAAGTGTGAAACTGAAACCTTCTTCTTTCACAGAGAAAGTGCCCTCTTCTGTCACAATGCCCACCCTGGAATGTTTTGCAAAAAATGTATTCACAAACTGATCTGAACAACATCAAACCCGCTATTAAACACTTGTTTATTGTTGCTTTTAAGGCATAACATGCAACTCAGCTGTTGCTTTCAGGAGGAGTTAGAAGTGCAGTTACTGATCTCTGGGGACCATGTTCAGTTTAAGTCAAGCAGCTTTTCATAAAAAAAAAAAAAAAGACTTTTGTTGATCTCATGCCATTTCCTATCTGGTTGACCTGCTGCTAGGTTTCTAAGGAAGTGGATCAGTCCACTGAAGAGCAGTGTAATTTCTAATGGCTCACCACATTCCTGAAAGTCTATTCTACCTGGAATTCTATCTTAAACTCCCAAATCTCTCAGAATAGATTCCCAGTTTTACAGCTGTCTCTCCCAGACAGGACCAGCTATGCATGTGGGCAGTAGCCAAGGCAGCCAGAGGAGGTTTCCTCCCCATTTTGCCTCTGGCAATGAAGATACAGTGCAGTTGTGTGAGCAGTACATGGTGCCTGAAGAGCCAGTTCACCTCTCTCCTGCAGCTCCCTGCTGCTGAACCAGGTTTGTCAGGGCAGTAAGAACAACAAGCGATTGCTAGCTAAGGTTCATTAGTGTTGCCTTCTCCTTTCCCAGAAAGGAAAGAGAACAATCACCCCAGATTTCACAAGCCTTCTGACGACTTCCCTTGAAACCGTAAAGATTGTCCCAGTTATTTTGCCCTTATTTTTAGAAAACAACAGTCTGTTTCATCTTCACTGCCAATCAGCTCATTTCCTAGGTACACCATGTAATGGATCACCCCTGCAGTGACATGCAGTTTCACTTTGTAACCCTGAAATGAAGTGGTATCTACAGGTATCAGACTCTGTTACACACATGAGTATCAGCAGAACAGACATTGCATAGAAACGGCATTTTTCTGGTGACTTCCTAAAGAGATCTATCAAGCCTCATATCTGTTCAGTTTGCCATCCAGAAAGCAGGTAATAAGGCAGCTGGGCAGAGTACCATGTCTGCCGATAGATACGGGTTGGGTTTCCTCCAGGTACAGACAAATTTTGGCAATTGCAGATTGGTTCAACTGAGCAAGTAAAATCCTGTACAATGCTGAATACATGAGTATGTCCAGAGTGCTTTCCACCAAAGGGTCTTTCAGAATTTGATATTTATTATTAATAACTTATAAAATATGAATGTCTGTTCTATATTTGCTAAAGGAGAAATCTTGGCTAGTCTGGAGAAATCCCGTTGTCCAAAGCTTAAATAAAAAGTTCTTCTAGGTTGAAATCTGTTCTTTCAGGTTAAATTTTATCTCCTAGCACAGGATTATTAACTCAAAACTTATTACATACACAAGTCTTTTTAAAAAAAATAATTTTGAAGAGGAGATGTGTCTGGAAAACCAATATATTCCAAAAATTCTTAATTGTTGGAAGACCCCCCCAAAAGATGAAAATGGATCAAAGGCCTCCTGAGATTTTCCTAACGATTGTGAAATGTTTTAAAATGTGAAGTGGTGTTATTACCTCACGGTTAGCTCTCCAGAACTTCCAGATTTATGATGTACTTTGCAGGGCATTGATATTGATTTACTAAGTCAGGGTTTTTCACAGCCTGGACAATGCTTCAGTCTGGAGAGCATCTTGCACTGCTACCTCTTCCATTCACAACTGTGTGGTTGAATCTTCCTATTCAGGACTGCACAGGTCCTCTCAGGTAACTTGAGCAATGCCTTGTGGAAAGAAGGTATACAGACCAGAATTAATATGCTTCAGACTATTTAAACCAAGTTAGCTCTGGGAAGAAGGAATGAAGCCATTGTGAGATAGCTCTGCTTTAAGTAGAAACTCCCTTGGTAACACACTCTTAATATCTGTTTACTTTATTGATTATTAGTAATTGGCAAATCTTGACATAAGTAATGTTGGGAGTTTTAATTGCTGAGTTGGCTGTATTGGAAGTGGTGCTTTATAGGTGTCCTGGTTTCAGCTGGGATAGAGTTAATTTTCTTCTTAGTAGTTAGTACAGTGCTGTGTTCTGGCTCTGATGTGAGAACAATGTTGATAGGACACTGATGTTTTTAGTTGTTGCTGGGTGATGTTTATACTAAGTCAAGGACTTTTCAGTTCCTTGGGCCCTGCCAGCCAGAGGGCTGGAGGGGCATGGGAAACTGGGAGGGGACACAGCCAGGACAGGTGACCCAGGCTAGCCAAAGGGTATTCCATACATATGACGACATGGTGAGTATATAAACTGAGGAAAGAAGAAGGAATGGGGGGGACATGTGGTGTTATGTTGTTTGTCTTCCCAAGTAACCGTTACACGTGATGGAGCCCAGCTTCCCTGGGGATGGCTGAGCACCTGCCTGCCCATGGGCAGTGGGGAATGAAATCCTTGCTTTGCTTTGCTTGCACGTGCAGCTTTTGCTTTACCTATTAAACTGTTCTTATCTCAGCCCTTGAGTTTTACATTCCCTTCCAATCCTCCTTCCCATCCCTCTGGGTGGGAGGGGAGTGAGCAAGTGGCTGTGTCGTGCTGGGTTGCTGGCCGGGGTTAAACCATGACAATAGGAAAGCAGGTGATAAAGTTTTTTTCTCATCATTGTAAACTTCTCCTTTACAGGGAAAAGGAAGCATCCGTTTCTTGAGTGATCTTTGTCCCCCAGAGTACTTACCCAAGCTATTTTTTGCTAAAATTAGCTTTCTTTTAGTCCCAACAGCATCTTTTTGTAGCGAGCTGAAGGCAATTAACAAACTAGGGCTAATTTAGGCTGTAGAGCATTCTGCTCCACAGTCCATTGATTATTTTAACACCTGAGTCCTAGAAACAGATCACATTAACAACAAACATCATACCATGTTTATACTTAGCAAGATTCTGGAAGAATGCTAATACTGCTGAGACCGCTGCTGCAATTTGAATCGAAAATCATGGTAATCCTTGTTATGTCATTTTTGGGTCTCTCAGAACTGCTTCAAATGGCACAATGATTATATATGTAGGGTCTACTACCACTATAGCCATTATACATCAAAATGGGATGTTGTCAAGAGGAAAACCATTCTGCTACAGCAGAAATGCAGCATGGAAAAGAGGTTTTTTCGTCTTCATCCTGGCTACTGGATTCTGGTGGAAAGTGAGATTAAGGCTCCGAGGAGCCTTGCTAGTAAAGACTGGTAGAGCTGCTCTCACTGTGGATAACAAGCCCTATTGTCCAGCATTCAGGTTCTGCTGGTTAGTTTCAGGATGCTGTACAACAGTGTAAATATGTAAAAATACAGCCACCCTTTTGTAAAACTCAGCAAGTCACAGGACAGAAGATGATCCTGTATTTTTAAAATTAATTTTGTATGTCAGCAAAAATTTTGAATTATCTAAAAAATTCTGATTCCATATTTTAATGTAATATTTATTTGTAGTCTAACCCAAAGTGAAAGGAAATGTTATGAAAGGTCATTAATAGTTTCATTTTATACTTCACATCTATTACAGTGTGTTGTGTGAGGATCACCACATTCAGGGTGAGCTTTCATGTATTTAAAAATCATTACTATGTATCTACCCAGTATTTTTTTTTAAAAATAGGTTTTGAGGAAAAGCAGTAATAAAACAATCCACTGATGTTTAATCAAAGTAATTATTATAAATACACAGAAAATTCAGAACCTTTGGAATGAAACTACCTCTTCATGTATTACTTAAGAACATAAACTCCCTTCACTAAGGTGTATTACTCTTAGATGACTCACATTATTTCCCAGGTCTGTATTGCAAAGAACAGCTATACCTGAAATGGTTGACTGGATAACACATGCATAGATTTCTAGTTTACAGCATATCACTGGATGAAATGAAAATAAATTCAGCAATGCTTTTTATTCCTACTAATAACGTTAAACACCTTTTTAACAGAAAACAAAGTCGAGGTCTAAGCTGACACTATTAGCCACACTGGCTAGAACACAACATTGGCAACCAAATTATAACACCTTTCATATGATACACTTCCTGATAAACCACAGATCCAGAGAACAGCATGGACAGGCAAGACTTTGGCCAGTGGTTCCAAAAGAATCCATGAATTCTATTTGCTGAAGAAACCCAAATGGAGGGAAGTTTTGCTCGCGGGCTCTTCTGAAGGTACAGGCTTTTTGTACAGGGAGCATTGCAGCACCAGATTCTTTTTTTTTAAACAATAGCACCTGAACTGTTTTTGTTAGCTTTTTGTTCTTCCTGTTTTTCAGAATCATGTAAATGACCCTAGGCAAGTCTTTTTGGGCAATATATTTTAGCTGTTCACAATCTGAAAAGAGAAATAGGCAAGGTGCTCGAAAACTAATTCCTGTTTGGAGATTAAAGCAATGTTTTGGAAAACTGATCTGTTATGGCAATTTGTCTCATGTAAAGAGCAAAAGCAGGGTACATGTGTATCTACCAGGATCATGGCAGAAGGATTTTCTCTTCTTCCACCTTCTCCGCAGAGAGTATAGTTCCATCCCTGGTGGGAGGGGAGATGGGACTGTAGCCCATTAATACATGCAAGATTCACCTGCCTGATTGTAAATGACATACCTTCCAACTATGAGTTTAAATTCCCATACACTTGCAGATTGCTTTGGGATCACTGCCTGAAAAGCAGCATGTAAATGAAGAATAGTCATTATCATCGGAAAGCTCTTCAGTCTGAACCACTTAGCAGACAACCTGTGGAATCATTTTGACTCCGGTGCACAGGTTCTTCCCTCTAAGATCTGGTGCCAGTCTGAATCCAGAGAAAAACTTGTTCTAATTCAGTTGACTACTGCCATGCTTTGTGTGGCTCAGATAAGCTATTCTTAAGTTACTACAATTAATTTTGCTCATAGTTACAAAACAGATCGGATATTCTTATATTCCATACCTACAGTACAGAAACTCTGGACAGCCTGCCATTTCTGAATTCTTGGAAAGGACTCTGTCCCTAATATTCAGACTTGATGAACATACTGGTTCTCTGGCATGCCTGCATTCACTCCCATCTGTCATGCTGGCATTGTTCCCACTCGGAATTATCTATGCCAATTTCAACAGGGCATAGGTGCTAACCAAACATGGGTTTAGAGGGACAGCTTTCAAAACACAGCAAGTGCCATCTCTTTTGCCAGGAGATCCTGCTGTTTGCAAATAATTCCAGCTTAGGGCCACATGCTTCATTACATGGGATCACATCTGTAGGTGCTTGTGGGCATTATAAAAAAAAAATCAACAAATGTCTACTGTATTTCTCTTTCAGTTTGGCGCAGTGCTCGGAATTTTGCATGTGGAAAATGAATGCTCTGCACCTTGTTAACAGGAGTGAGCCATAGGCTGTTATATGCTCTGAGCAGTCTTAACAGGTTTCTGCATCAAAGCTGGGGCAACAAACTGCAGAAGTTTACCACAGCTGCACTGCTTTTTCAGGTGGCCCTTGATTGCTTTGTGTCTATGGTATATTCTGACGAGAGAATGGTAGAGCATTGCCTTTTTGCACCACAGCTTTTGCCTTTCCAGATTCTGAACAGATTTGTGTATAAGGCATATTATGTATCCACCCAATTGTAAAGTGACATGTGTGTACAACAAAATTCATACTGCTTATTAAACTTAATAATGCTCTCTATGAGGTACATATAACATTGGTATCATATTAATATATTATAGCTGCATTGACTCCTTTTTTGCCCCACTGAACAGATTACTTGTGTTAGCAGAATTACTCTGTAATGTATAAGGTTGAAACTGGCATGGGAAGAAGCAAAATCTGTTCATGAGCCTCGCCTGGACACCCCACTATGCTCAAATTTAAAATATGATTTTGTAGTTAAGCAAAAGAATATTTTGCCCAGAAGGGTATTTGGAATAAAATAAGATTCAGGGCAGATAATTTCCAGTCACAACTACTGACTTTTAGATATTTCACCATCCAGCCAGGATCTGTGTAAAAGAGACCAAAAAACGCAACCCCCTTGAGACCTGGACCGTTTTTACAGTAATACGCTTGCAGTAATGCACTAGGAAAGACCATGTTCACATGTCCTGCATAGAAATGCATCTTTGCAAATCGTAATAGGTATTTTCAGTTTTCTTTACTAGCAAAGCACCTAAGGCTGGTTGTAATTATGTTTTACATCTCGCTGAAAGAATATTCAATTTAAGAATGTGCAAAGAGTCAAATTTTCAAAGGTTGTAATATTTTCAAGGATGGAGAGTAACAAGTAGACACATTAATAAACAGGAAAATTCTGTCAAGAATCAAGGACTAAAATTACCAAACATTTGTACTGACTGTACATTTCAGAGTAGTAAAATATAAATTTCTGACCATTTTTGTTGATGTTGTTTAGCATAAGTTTATGAAATCAGGTACAGCTGACAACATTTCATAGGCTTTGAAGTGTACTTAATGTGCTTCTCCTATGCTATTGCAAAGTCAAACTTCAAAATATTGTGTTGAGTTCAAGAAACAAAGATAATAAGGATAACCAGTCTAATTTCACAGTACATTACTGTATCAGTTGTTCCTAATCTTCACCTCCTCTCACCTGTCTTCTGTCCTTAGTCTTTCTGGCAGCCAACCTGACCTTCTGGATGTTAGCATTGATTTGTTTTCCATACCACTTGGACTCACAGATACTCTTTTTTTTTTTTCTTTTTTGGCTTCCCCTGGCTCCTACAAGTACTCCCTCATAATAATTGTGCTCCTTGGAAATCGCCAGTCCCTCAGGGAAGGGAAGCAGAGTGGCAGAAGAGTTGTATATTATTAGTGTCATGGAATAAAAAAACCTCAGCAGATGCTTGAGGGACCAGGGTTTTTCCAACCCAATAGCTCCTGAGGGTTGAGAAGAAGGTTCTACTCCAGTGCAGTCAGACCAGGAGCTGCCTCATGTGGGGGCTGTTGCAGTTTTGAGTGAGCTGTATTTTGATTGCTCCTTACCAGTCACAATGGTAGAGTTATAAGATGATAATCTGGCTGCCTGGTAAGAGTCTCAGCTGTGAGATGTTGCAGTGAGCAGCCAGTCCATTATCTCTCTATCCAAACCTCAGATCTTTCCCATAAAATATGAAGTTAGCTGTGTTACTCCTGTTAGGAGCACCTAACATCAGCACACACAGAGCAGGCAGTGGAGTAGTTGTAAAAAGGGACCTGTGTTTGTTTAGGCAGCTTGGAAGCTTTGGCTCATTGAAACTGCTATCTCAAGAACACCAATAATTAAAGATAGCTAATTTGAAAAAAGCCACAGCTGGATTGTTCTGATTCATGGCTGGATTGTGTTTTTAATGTCTCCAAAATGACTAATAGAGTGTATAAATAGTGACATCCAGTGTTCAGTTAGATCAACCACAGGTCCATGTTCCATAAGGTCGTTTGTTTAAAAGATTTATTACAGGCCCTATTTAAAATGCCTGTGTAAAGATAGTAGGCTAATTTGAATATTAACTACCTGCCAACTTCAACACACCTCCACAATAAAAATTTCCTTCCTGACTTGTTGGGGAACAAGAATGGTGTGGCTCTTGTATAATGCTTTAACTTTCTTTTTTATGACAGCAAGCGTCTGATTATTCCCAGGTGTTCTTGATTTCTTCTTTCTTTGCTCCTGTTGCCATGAATGTGGCCATTAGGGCAGCAGTCATAAAGGATGTGTTCACCACTTCCTTCTTTGTCTGTCTCTTAACATAGCCACAAGTCCACCGTCTTCTATCCACATTAATTCCCTGAGGTATCCACACAGTGTTTGTGTTGACTGCCTTAATTTTGATCTTCTCTAATCATTCCCTGCCAGATGGCAGTTAAAGTTTAATGGTCCCTGTAAAAATAGTTCCCTTTCTTCTTTTAATCAGTCACGTGTGTTTGCTTAGCTAACTGTTAGATGTTCAGAAAGCATGAAGGGACCACCAACACAATTACTTTTAAGTACACATCCATGTTGTGATTTCAACGTTATGTAAAATAAAGGGTTAATTTTTCTGTGTTTCTTTAGGTATATTAGAAAAAATTTGTGACGTTTCATATAATCAAGTGTGGATTATTTTTAGTATTTAGTATCTTCTAGGCTCAAAGGTTTGCATATGCTATGATAGAAAGTGTATGAGTATTACGGTTTTATGTATGAATTGAGCAAAACCACTTAAGTAGATGCTTAGCTTTAAGCACATGTGTATGGCTAATGATAGATAATACAGCCTTGAGCAACGTAGTTTGTCACATGCATAATGGTAGGCCCCTAAGTAGTTCCACTGAAGTTATTTACCTTCTTATATGTTTAAGATTACATATCAATACCTAATGACACTGAACCTAAAACTCTCGTATGTTTGTTTGAAGCTTATTAGAGTTTTGAAGGGTTTGCTGAATCAATAATTTAATTCAATTGCATGTTCATGCTATGCCTAAGTAGCAAACCACTTTAGAGACAAATGGTTAAAGCCATAAAATCATAAAATCATAGGTGTCATATCAGACACCTATAGAGTGAGCAGGTATTATTGTACCATTGAGTAATATGGAGAGCCTGGGACTGTGGTAGGCTAGGAGTCTAACCCACCCCACAATACTGCTGGAGAAAAGATTGCTATGGAATTAAATAGAGGCTGGATCAGGCCCTGAGCGCGTTGCCTAGAGCAATACAGGAAATATATAGCAGAGTCACTAACAGAACCCAGATATCCTGATTCAGATTAGTCTTCTTTTGTATCTAACATCTGTGTACACGGCAACTCGATGTGTCATTGCAGCCTGAGCAGGCTAGATTCTAGATTAAAGCTCATGTGAGAATGCCTACAAGTACCGCAGACATCCCACCACCTATACATTCCAGTAAGATGAGGCTAACAGAAGTGCAGACCAACCTACATTATTCTCCCTGGTGGAAGACTGAGAAACTAGGGATCCTTGTACCTTCCTCCAAAGCGTGTTTTAACAACCATCTCCAAAACAAGTTACCAGACATGTCAAAGTATGCATTGCAACAGTACTCCCTGCCTCATTTTTCTTGTTTTAAATGACAGTGATAGAACAGAATTATACAGAACTTCTGATTATCTTAGTGCTTTTTGATTTTGCCATGAATGCCTGGGAGTTGGACAAAGGGAGTTGCTTCAGCTCCAGGTTTTTTCCATTATGCCTTAATTAGTGATTTGGTTCTAACATAATGGAAATAACTATGATATTTTGCTTAAGATTTTGATGTGAAAGGAAAATTTTCTGTGCTTCATCTTGGTATTTTCCCTCAGTTCCTTTTTACATGCAGCTTTTTTGGGTAAGATCTAGGCCAGAGAGCACAGACATAGATGGGACTGTTTGTATCATGATACTAACCAGATGACCTCATTGAGATCAGTCAGGGCCTCAGGGTACTGGATGCTGGGAAAAATGTAATAAAAGCCAATCCCTGCCCGAAGGAACATGAAGCCTAAATACACAAGGTATTTTGTAAATCTGGGACACAGAGAGGTTGATTTGCCCGGTGTCAGACTGTGGCAGTTGCTAGTGACTCACTCTTGATCTTGTGCCTTAGCCAATGGCCTTAGCCCCAGAAGTATCCTTCTTCTCTATATATATTTAATTAAAATGTCAGCAGAGCTCAGCTTTGCTAAATCTTCATATGTCTGATCTGTAAAATCTATCAGCTGTGAGAAGTGGACATACCTTTATTTTTCTCTCCTCTAGTTTACTCTCCTGTTTCCGCATCAAAGAAACACACATTGGTTGCTTCCATGCTTGGCTAAAGACTGCAAACATATAAACGATCAAAACAGAGCTTGCTGGGCTGATGATAGCTAATAGCAGGTGTCTAAGTGAAGGTGTTCCCCTACAGACACAACCCATTGCAGCTGGGTTGATGCCCAGTTCGTAGGAGGGAACATGAATCTTTCAAATGGAAAGGGAGATAAATTGCATCTAAACACTCTAATGATGATAATGTAGAGAGGCAGATGTGGTAACTGAGTATTAGAATCCCTCCATACGCTCTTTACTTCTATTACGCTATCACATTATATACTATTGACTAATATGAGCCAGATGCAAAAACAGAATGTTGTTTGAGTTTATCCTCTGGACTTCTCCAGATTTGTGCACCTTATAGAAAGAAATATGTTTCACTGGCAAATTTTCATGGGCAAATTGACACAAAGGTCGTTTTTGTAAGCTCACATGAAGAGTGCATTGGAAAGCACTCACTGGCATTTATTTCAGCTGCGCACAACTTCTGTTAAAACTTTTGGACTATAAAAATTGAGACAACTACAGCTCAGAAATTCTGATTCTTGAATTTTGTTTCCTTGCCCCTAGTGCCACCCAGATCTTCGCAAAGAGGGTGCCATGCAGAGGCTTGTAATTCAGAAGCCACTTAGATCTGCCTTTCATAAATGTAAGTGACATAATGATTTCACAAGGTGAAAGGCAGCAGAGGAGGAGGTGCCAAGCACTGCCAAGTGAGTCTAAGCATGGAGAATATGTAAGAACCACGCAGAACATTTATACACCTGATATAGTACATGCCAGTTGTTAAGGCAGAAAGCCAAAGGTAATGAGCACTGTGAGAATTACGAGAGCTTCTTTTTGGCCCAGGTTCTTGCCTGTAATTGAAGTGCTATCCTCTACTGATTCTTCAGGTGCTATCAGAATGATTTTATCTAGGCTTCAAGGGAAAACCAATCCCTAGAGAGTGGAGGAAACTTTCTTTACATTATATCACTCTGCTAGAAGCAAGCTATGGATGTGACTCATGAGTATTCTTAATAGTTTCCAAAGAAAGTGAAATTCCTAAGTGAGGTCTAATTTTAATTTAGAGATTGATTTTTATGTGTGCTGCAAGATGAACAGAAAACCATACGTATGTTTACATATTTATTAGAACCTATCATGAAATGTACAAAGTGTCATTATTGCATTTATTAGAATTTATGTTTTAAAATATTTCTATATAGTATTAGAAAAAAATAAGGCAAGTAATAGCCATCCAGGAATATTCTCCATCAGTCTGTATTCTCCATCAATTTTAACAATAGGCTATTTCTTTTTATTTAACCAGCTACTAATATATTCACAGACAAGGACTGGTTATAAGACATTCTATTCTTATTCCTGAATAACAGATTTTACCTTTTTTTATTCTAATGAGCTCCTTCTCACCTAGAATATTGAATTTCACAGAGTTGGTGGTTACTCTGTGATGCTGAAAATTTATTTCTATTTCTCTGTCAGTTTCCATCCTTGAAATCTTTTTTAAAGGATAGTCTATACTTGAGAAAACAGTCAGACTGAGACTAACTAACCTGACAATCTCATTGAAGTGCATGTAGGAGTCACTTAGCTTTCCTCACCTTCCATATTCTGTCTTCCTTCGTATGTTTTTACTTCAGTTACAAACTGTTTATGACCAACACTTGCTTTCACTTTTGGCAGTGGACCTGGGACAATTGTGTGCTGCCTAAATAATCAAATCTCTTTGGTTTATGGTTTAGGTATGGGGCATCTGAGTTCAGAAGCATCCTTCAGAAATTTCCACTTGGGAAAAACATTTCAAAACTTTTAAAGATAAGGTAGTAATCCTGGGAAGCACTGAGTGTATAACTGACGAATCAGAAAGATAAGCAAAATAACTATTGAAGCTGTGGAGAACAAGTGGGTTTATAGATAACCGCAATGCAAAAATTGTTTGCTGATATTTTTTTTTTCTTTTTTGGGTGTTCAGTGATGTACTATAATGAAAGGGAGGAACTGTTAACTTAATTTGTAACTAGAAAATCAATACAACAGACTTTGCAAATTGGAAACAATGGAAAACCCTTGTGATTCAGTCATTGAAAACCAGACCGGGCAAAGCACTACACTTGATTGCACACCTGCAAGGAGGAGGAAAACTGCTGTCTCTGTCTGTTACTGCTGACACTGGTCTGGGAAGACACACATTTAATAAGTAACATTAAATGCACTGGTTTTGTTACAGGACAGTGCATGTATCTGCTAATCAAATTATGGGAAAGACCTCATTTGGCTGCCCATAACTAAGGGCATCATATAATTTCTCTCCTTATCAGTAAGGCATTCTTTGAATCACACAGCCCAAGAACGCTAGTATAATTAAAAACCAAAACAAAACACAACCCAAACAAACAAACAAGAAAAAGGAGATAATACTAAATTATACTTTAACTACTAGTGGAAGTAGACTAACAAGTCTAATATCTAAGAATCTTTCAGGCTACCTAGCATCTTTTTACCTTGTAACAGTAAGAAATAGTTTTATCAAAAGGATATTTTCATGCAGAAGTCTTTTCTGAGACACCAAAACCCACAGTGTAGTATTAACTAAGAAAAATACAGAAAAGCAAATCCATCTTTCCCAGAAGAAACAACATTAAAGAAAAATGAGTAGCTGTATAACATATCACTGCTCCTGTCAGAGTTCATAAGTGGAAGTTACACTGGTATATTAAACTGACAGTTTATCCCCTTTGATTATACTGTATCCACCCAACTCATGAGGAAAGCGTAAGAACATTAAAGAACTGCTATTGCACCCATTATCCTTATATTACGCTTTGCATTTTTAATGCTTAGCAGAAGCTGTTGGTGTTTAAAAATCTTCACCAAATGTATCTATGCAGCATGGAAAAAGCTGAGGTCATTAAACTGCATGTCATATAACAGCATCATCTTGCATTTAATTACTAGATTTCTAAAGCAATTACTAAATTTGGCCCAGGTGCCTGCCTAGAGGGAAGCCAAGTTTTCCTTCCATTTTGAGAAATCTGCCTCCATTGTTTTCTCCGTGGAGGAGTGTGCAATAAGAGTGCTGTTTGGTATAGGTGGCCACCAGCACGTAGGATGCCGTGCAGGGTGTGTGTAGGAAGACCTGTCATGATGGAGCAGGTACAGGTAGTGGCTTCACCTGCCCAGCAGCCCATGGGAAGAACTGACAAAGACAAGACAAGCTAGCCTTTCTGTAGGAGTTAGAACAGAGCCAGCCTTCCCTTTTCAATTGCCTATAACTAACTATTTCTTTACAGAAAAGCTTATGTCCTTGAGTTTTTCCTCTTATTTTTCCTATACGTTCCCATGATAACACAGAGTAAATTTGGTTTTAACTACGAACAGGCATTTAGCAAATGCCAGAAATAACGGAACACTAAAAGTTTGGAAACAAGTAAACAGCAGTCATAGCAAAAGTGTGTTAAAGAAATTGGCTCATCTAATTTAAAATAGTAAAATGACCAAGTTCCAGGGCTGAATTATTCCCAGAACTAATGCTATGACTTCATTCAGGAAGCATTACTCAGTGGGATTGCAGCTGGAACATTTTCAACCTTAAGGATTCATCTTCAGAAACATCATTCTTGGAGTGCAAAATATCCTGTACCTCCCAGTCCTAGAATAGGGTTCTCTTAGTAACATACATTTCTGCATATCATAAACTTCAGTTTGTTCATGAGTCATTTCATTGCTTAAGAACTGTGTTAAATGTTAATTTTACATCAGTAAGGGTTAAGAGTCCAAGGAATTCAGCCCTCATTGAAGCGTGGGATTTCTCTACACACTCCTGAAAATCCTGTCTCCAATATAAAAATATTTCACTTTTTTGTCCACAGGAGAAAACTCCATGCCATGACTTAAGACCTCCCCTGTAAGATGTGATAAGGTATGTCCAGAGATAAGAGATAAAGTGGTCTCATACTACGTAGTGGACTGTTTCGTGTGATGAGGAAAACAACTTGATTTTATTTGTTCATGTACAAAAAATACCCAGAAGATTGGCACTAATTCGTGTGCAAAGCTACATGACATGAAGAGGTTTGGGAAGTGCTTTCCTCTAGGAAGAAGGTCTTAGGCACCCTGCAGAAATTTCTTGCCTGGTGAGATGAACTAATGGATTGACAAAAATACAAAATCTACTACCTAACAGGAATTGCAGCAAAGCGGTGTCTTTGTCCAGAGTGCAATAGAGAAAACATCACATTCATAGTATCCTATCTTTCTTTCCGTTACACAAGAAATCAGACTGAGCAAGACTGTGCTAAATTTCACCCATAAATACTGTGTAGAAAACAGTCTTCAAGATTTTATTGTTTTACTTTAAAACTGATAGGGGGATGGTGGTCTTGAATTGTTGATAAATATTTTCTCCTGGAAAAAAATGTGAAGTAACTTTCATTATACTAAAAGTTTAACCTCAGTTAAACTTACTGTTTCTTTAACGTCTGCCATTCTTCTATGATAGTTGAAATGTGGTGTGCTTCCTTGGAGGATCACTGCCCATGTGGAAATTTTGTTGGAATTAGGTTAGAGTAGATCTTTTGAACTATGCTATAACTTTCATCATATTCCTCTCAAAAATACTGTCACTGCTGCAGCTGGTGTTTTTGTGCTGGACTACCAATGTAAGAATTATGAGTCATTGGGAAGTCTTTCTTTATTTGTCAGAAAATTGTATTTTAACATTAGTAGCTCAGATCACTAATCCAAGCCTGGCTCCTTATGTACCTGCTTGCAATTGTGTAGTCAGCACTCCTATTATCATGTCACTGCTTCCAAGTGTATCCTTGACAAATCACAGCCATAAATATCTCTTGAGGTGAAAGTAATTTAGTCACGTAGATCTCTGTATTATTTCAGTCCAAAAAGCTTAGCTTAAATAGAGACTATCAACTGAGCTGAAATGTTTTTGTGATACATGCTCACGTGAGACCAACAAACCCATTTCACTTAGGTGCCTTAAGTAGACTCATATCTTTAGTTTTAGTTGTGCTGTTACATTTTCCTGAAAGCTCCCTTATCCATAAAAACCAAAGTAAGAGCAGAAACACATTTTGTGACCTAGAGGCATTTTGCTGTTGGTATTTATCTTCTTCTGTTTAGAGAATGATGAGTGGGGAACATACCTTCCCTGTGTCTGAATGATCAAAACTCATATTATAATGTGGTTTCCTGCTAAACACAAAATTCAAGCTCAGACTCCTTCAGATGCAGATGTGCAACTTCTATAGCAGCCAGTGGAAAATGCATATACAGATTAAATGCTAAAATAATATGGCATTGCATCCATTTGCCTTGGCTGAGAATTTTAGTTCAAAGAATTGTCAACAATTCAGTGCTGTAGCTATTTACCATATTCACATTATGCAAATAAGAAGACTTTTGACTCACATGTTGTTAAACAGAGATTTAGTAGGAGGTGCGGAGTGGTCTTGGCTGGGAAAATATAGGAACACTATGCATACACATCTCCTGAGTAAGCAGTTCAATTGTTTCACCTGTGGTACCCGTGAACAATTTCTGTTGGGAACAGGGTATTGGCCATACATTCACAGAGTTTTGGGCAGAATTCCTCCTGGATGCCAGTTTGTATCCTGATTTGGACCTAATGGTTGCTTCAACATGAGGTTTTTTCACATGAGACAGTACAATACTTAATAAAAAGAATCATGGTTGAAAATACATGACACTGCAGTAGCTATGCCACACTGAACATGTCAGGTGAAAAAGAGCTCATTTTTACACGAAAACTGTGGTTGGTAGCTAATTTACACCTATAAACTGGGAATATATTAAATGGTATTATGAAACATAAATCCACGATGTTGATTGTAACTTTACCTTTCACTACCAGCAGAGGGAGCACTAGTGATTAACCTGCATAAAACTTGGAGGTTTGTACACTGACACACTCCACATTCTTCATCAGCCAAATTCTGTCTGCAAACACTGAGACAAAACTTATAGTGCTGTCAGCAGGAACCGAGGAAAAATATCTGAGGCTGGGACTGATCCTTGAATGTGTTCAAATATTCCTATTTTCTTCAAAACGAACTCTTGTCTACCCCCCAATTAAATGAATAGCATTTTATTTACAGCTTTGTGAAAATACATGGCACACATGAGTATTTGAGGTAAGATATGAGACCTGACTACACAGACCATAGTCATCACATCTTGTAAGCTGAAAGCAGGCTCCAAAGATGTTTAGCAAACTATTTCTGATTTTGCAACTTAAACCACAGTTCTGTGGGAAACACATTTCAAATATGAAAACTGTAGTTACTCAAAACCTAAAATTTTGAAAGATGTTGGAATGCATTTCAAAGTTACCATTTCTTGCAATTGACTTTCAGACAGTATTTTAAAGTATCGTAGATACTTTTAAATAGTCCTTAGACTATTTAGATCGATCCTTAACAGATATTTTAGCATTTTCATTCAACCCTCAAATCTAGCAGGAAAATGGAACTTCATAGCTGATGAAAAAAAAATGTAAAAGAAGATTGGATATAAAGCAGCATAGCTCATCTCCAAAGCTCTAGATTTTCTTTAAAACATTTGCTGGGGGAAAGCAGTATAGAGAACCTCTGTTAAACAACTCCTAATTGAGTCTTAATATGCCAGTGAAAATGTTAGGTGGTGCTGTGACGTTTTCCCCTTTTGAGATCTTTACCAGATATGAATACCTATTCACTTCATACAAAGTAATATAAAGCTGCACAAAAAAATCGCTCATCAGGTTGGATTTAGGTTTATTCTCCTATATTTTCTCACAACAGCAAAAGCACTTAATAGCAAGGAATTTAAGAGTTAATCCAATGTATATGCCCAACAAAGATCACCCTAACAAAGACATTTTAGACTTGATGAAGAGGCTGTGCACATGAAAACTTTTTTCCTTCAACCCTATCAGCTCCTCTAATGGAAGATACTCTCACTACAAACCTGACATGCTTATAAACACAGCCTAAACAAACCTAGCAGGTCAGTTCCTGCCCAGGACCATCTCAGTTCAGTTAATCTCACAGCCAGCCACCTAAAACTGAAAACCTAACGATGATCATCAGCCTGACTTTCATTACATTATTTCTAATGAATGTAAATCATCGATAAAATTGGGGAAAATGGCAGTTATGGAGGCTTCATATTACAGGCAGAGAAAAGATCACGGTTTTGCATGAAAAGAAGTGAAGAATCTCAGAGTCTCTGTGGATTCCCCATCACTACGGTATCATACATCTATTTATTAGAGAAAGTGCCTAAGGAAGCATTACTGGAGGTTACTCTCAGGTTATATAACCTGCTAAGAATCCAGTTAGAATGCCTGGCACGTGAGAGGTGGACATGAGCTATCTGAAGCACTCACAGCATTGCATATGTAAATAGTCACCAAATCCATTTCGTGTATCTGCTCTGTTTGCTTACACGTCAGGGTCACTCCTGTAGTCTTTACTTAACAATCAGCATCAATAATAGGACTAAATTAAATCTTCTTACCTTGGGTGGCGTTGGAATAACTACAAACCACTCTTCAGTATCCAGATCAGCATGATCCTCCCAGTTACTGATTTGGTTGAGGGCTGGGTATTGATCAAAGATTTTTAGTGCCTGCAAAGAAAGAACTGAAACTTTCATATCTTTCCTGACAGAAGTTTCTCTGACAAATGTCAAAGTTACTGTGTCCAAACATCTTATGCAGTTAGCCGTACTGCCGTACAGTCTAAGAAAAAGTCATAAGGCTTTATTTTGTTAAACAAGTATCATTTTAGCCAGCTTTGAAGAAAGGGCAGAGGATGGATTATCAGTGTAACTGGATCATGTCTTCTGTTTACCACCCTTACAATACCTTCTAATTCTTAGGCTAATTAATTAAATGTTCACACTTTTTCAAAAAGAAATTCCTGAAAACAGCAGTGTACTTTGGTTTTCAGCATGTGATGCTATTAATTCATATGCATTTGATATCATAATTCGTATCAAAATTTGCTGACATTAATTTTTGTCATTGAATTATTTGAAAGGGAATTTGGAGCATACTTTCACTGTATATTTAACACATTTGATTTTTCCATTTTGCTATATCTTGTTCCTTTTGAAAATTATTTACCAGTTTTATAATTTACCAGAATTGTTTACCCTGTAGGAAAAGAACCAACAATTTCAGAATTCAGAAGGCTGAGTGGCTCGCTATTGTAACTCAGTAATTTAAATACTGAGTATTTTTCTCTTTCAGACAGCTCTAGTCACTGGATGTTAATGAACTATGTGATATTTACTAATGTAGATATTTACTAATGGGTCTGAACTTGTTGGATCCATGAGCTATTTTTGTCTGCATTCTGAAAAGGCGACTATTTCTCTTAAAAAATTTATTGCTCTACAATGTTGCTTTCTGGTCACAGCGTGTGTCACTACTTAGTTAAATCAGAAACATTTTTTGCCACTAATACCAGATGGTTAAAGTTTCTACATGCTTTAAGTGCATTCATATTCATAAGCAACATGATTGTTTACTTTCCTATAGCTTAATTTGCCCAAGTATAGAGAAATCTGCTACAATGTTTTCATTGAAAATGACAAACATGCAGTGATGCTGTAGATTGTCTGCTTTTGGCTGTGATCCGAAAGTGTATGTGCCATTTAACAACCAATAAAATATGACAGGCATATACAATTCTGTCTGAGCAGGAAAGGAAATTTTATTGCTCAGGTTTTAGTCACACATGCCCTACATAAAGTTGTACAGTCAGATCAGTATTTTATTGTTACTTACCATATGTGTTACACCCCTTAGGCATGAAAGAGTAAGTTAGAAAGCATTAACCTTATCTGCAGAAGAAGAAATTACTTCAAATAAGTTTATAGTCAAAAAAGACTTTCCTTAGGAACAAAACAAGAAAAACTGGAAACAAACCCACGTCTCATAGATCTCAGCCAAAGAAGAAAGAAATCAATCTTACAATCTTAGTTTTATTAGCTTCTTTCTTAAATGTCATATCTCCTCTTACACACTGAAATACTCACGCTACCACAGACCACTGAAATCAGTAAGTAAACTGCTATCTGCTATCTCCATACCCACTGCACTCCCCCAAAACTCCTGGTATTCGGGATCTTCTTGGCCTAACACAGAGAAATTTTTTGTGGCTATGTGCATAAATTTATGCATAAATTTATTAGAATCGCCAGGTACATTGTGCAGGGGTAGGTCAGTGGTGAACAGTGAACACAGCAGGATACATCTGTACTCTGTTCACACTTTTTGGATTCCTTGTACAGCACAGTGGGAGAGGGCAAAAGGAGAGGTGATGATTTTGAGGCACTTCTGCAGACAGGGAAGAATTTCAAAACAAATTCCGCTGGCTTGTTATCGTGGAATGCACAGATTACATTTGCTTTAATACACATACAAACCAGAATTTATATTTACTGATGTACTACCGCATTTATCTCCACCAGTTTAAGAAGTATGTTAACAGCCTGCAATGCATTAGAAGGGCAGGATATGAACCTACACAGGATATGAATTTATAAATGCCAAATGAGTGTAGTAGTAGCAACATGTAAATCAAAGTTCATAAAGCCAGGAAATGTCTTACTTTAGATCAGCTGATACAAAGTAGCAACATATTTATTGTCTAGCAGAAACAACAAGTACTTTGTGGGACCAGACTCAGGGACTGAATGATCAGTAGGCAATGCCCTGACAAGGATTAATACATGACAGAAGGGAGGGAGCTAAAATAAGCTGTTATTTCAGATTCCAGCATGCAACACATGAGAAACACTGAGCAAGGCCTCTGAAAGCCAAGTAAGAAAGCTTGTCAGCTTTTCAGTTGTTTTGGACACTCTAATGTATCGAGACAAACTGAAAAAAGGATTAACTACAATACCTTCATTTAAAATGTTCCAGGTAGTTGCATGAGATATTTTTAAGCAATATTGGCTGAAATAATGGATGAATGAAGAACTAGCACCAAGAATCTTTGAGACATTTATCCTGGATAAAGTTGCTAATCTCAAACTTCAGATAAACTAATACAGTGCCTGCCCAAGCAAAACTTCAGTGCAAGTTCCTTAGAAAGTGGGGCTAAGTTTGATTTACTCTGCAATCACATATTCACACAGAAATAATGTATTTGTACATGTAGTTAATGCTTAATGGCTTTATGGCTGTCTATAGATGAGCAAACCCTTGAACTTAGCCATATTAGTTGATAATATCTTTTTCTGATTCTTTTTTTTTTTAATCAAAGTGATATCAGATTTCTGAGCAACTCTCCATAATAAGAAACAATCCATTTGAAACACTGGAGAGTGTAAGTAGAAGGTGTTAATTATAGCTAAATGCCCAATTCCCCTCCCCCCCTCTGGGCTAACCGCTACAGTTTTAGGCTGCTTTCATTTTAGTAACCATTTGATCTTTCCCAGGAGAGGATTTTGTACTATTTCTTTTAATCTTCTCTGCATGCAGTTCAAAACTGGCTCACTGAAGTCAATTTTAAGTTAGTGTTTGTGTTTATGAGCAAAAGATTGCATGATCTACAACAAAACAAATAAAAATAATGTTTATAAATGTCAGTTAAAGAAAATTGTGTGAGGTAAAGTTAGATGCATATGACTGAATGATGCTGTTACTCCCTTTGCTTGCTATGATCTCTGGGAGAAATATAATTCAGAAACCTTAGACCTTTGTAAAGTATAATAATCTTTTATCACAGTGCCTTTTCAACAGCGAACAATCTAGCAAGTAATTTTAAAAATAAGTTGTAAATAAAAACATTGATATTTCACTCTATACATATAAGGATCTTCAACTACTAGAAGCAATTAACCAGACAGAACAAAGTTAAAGAAACACATAAATCTTAGCAGGGTGGACATTCTATGTAGTAAATAATGCAACACTTCCACTGTCATCAGATAATGTGCACTGATTTTGGCACTAGCATCAGTGCCAGATAGGCATATCTTGTAGTTCTTGACCTTTACGGATCAAAAGTCTCCAGAAATCAAAATGGCTCTGTTGAATCAAACTAGATGGGATTTAAGTTAAAGTGGAGACAGGTCATGCAGTCAGCTAAGAAATTGCAAAATGTGTTTACCCACTTCAAAATATTGCTCCATATCTCATTCCTTTTGTAAGAATGGCTATAAATAATAAAAAAAATATTTTCCACATCCATTGTTTTAATAGAACTCCAAAGAGACACTCATTTCCCAACTTCCTTCTAGCACTGCAATAGCAAAATATGGTGTTAGCCATAGCCATGTCCACAATCTGGGTTCAGACAAAGCGACAAATCAGCTGTAAGACCCAAATGTACAAATGAGAAGTTTCAGCAATACCCTAATCATGCTTACAACAGAAAAATATACTGCCAAAAGTATTGAATAAATACTTGAAAAATGAAGGGAAAAATCAAGATATAAAGAAAATAAAAAATAACAAAAAAGAAGATATAAGATTTTACAATATGCATTGGTCTGAACCCCATAGAATAAGGACTTCAATGCATTCATATATCAAAACCAGAGTTAGTGATCTTATTTGGACTACTTTGGAAACCTAGTAAGGCAAATTTAAACTCAGACCCCATTAAAACTGACTAATTTCAGAGCTGTTGAATTTAGAAACATTGTATGATATAACTGGAAGCAGAAGTTAATGTACTGACTGTTGAGTTTCACCAAGATGAAATATTAATTCATGTTTATTCTGAACATTGATCGTTTTAATACCCTGAGTTTAGATACAGAAGATTAGATGTAATGGGTTGTTTCCATATGTCACAAGTAACCCAGTTGCTCTTTTAACTGTAAATTCTGCAAGCTTTTTTTTTTTCCTCTTGCCTAGAAATTCCAGCAAATGATTTAAAATTAAACCATTTTTCCAGCACCTGTAAAAATGTGCAAATGATAGAACTGGCAGTACGATGATTGCTTTACAGATAAGCATTTTTTTCATCATCTTCAAGGACATCCAGATTTACGATCTAATCACTCAGCCTTTTAACAGGATCCATTTGAGTTTGATTAAAATAGAAAACAAATAGCAGTGCAGATTTATTAATGAGATCTGTGTGACCTTTTCACATATGGAATGCTCTCAAAATAGTTAGTTTAAAATTGAGTATGGCCTCCTTAGCTTTAGCTTTGCCCATCCCAGTGTGCATTATGTTTTTGGTGTGCTTTTTCACATTGGCAAGTGCAAAGTTTGGAAAGCCGTCTCCCCCTCCCCCTCCTTGAACTTTAATTGCTTAACCTACATCCTAATTCAAGTTGCTCATAAACCTTAGCCTTTGTTGTAGGTCCGACAGCTGCGTTATGTCAGTAGCAAGTAAAACCTTCACAAAGTTCCGGAATGCTGCAAGACATTTTATAGGTGCTGCAATAAAAGGCAAATTGAATTTACAAAAATGCATTTGTCACTGATTAAAAACTTACAAAGTTAATTGGAAACACTGTGTAGGTGTTGCCACACAACTAGAGGTGTAACTGGTGTTTTTAATTCAGTTGGAACATGGGAGAGAGTAGCCGTTCATGTAAGGCCAGCAGTCTTATTTGTATTTCTTTTCCCTTGAACAAACAGGGTGTATTTACTTGCACAAATGGTAAATATTTAGCAGCATTAATATGTTAGCCAAGGAGCAGTGACCACTTCCAGGCTCAGTTTTCAAGGCTGTATCAAAGTAAAATTTGCAAGTACCAGTCAGAGCCTGTTAGTAATTGCAGCATCCCATGGGAAAGTTTTCCAGGCCTTTTCTCACCCCCTTGCTTTACATTGGCAAAGTTGACACTACTTTAACAATCATTGCTTCAGCAAGTGAGGAGGGGAGAGGGAGGTAACCAGCAGCCCAGGCAATCAGCACCCTCCCCCTGGAGCTGAGTGAATTATCTCCATATAATCCACTTAACCTTTGCCATTATGGGACCTGGAAAGCTGAAGGTATTTTTAAACTTGAGTCTTTTAATTGCCAGTTTATAGTGTCACTAGTCCAGCTCAGCTGGAAAGAGGACAATTGGAAAATAGTTCCATGAGGCAATAGCTTTTCACCTCAGCTAGGAGTCCTAATTATTATTAGTTTTGTGGCTCACTGTCCTCTAAGACTGTGGGGACAGCAATCCACGGTGAATCCACAGGTATATGGAGTTTCTTTAACATATTACTACTCCTGGTTAACCCAGCTAAAACAGATTTCAAACTACTTACAGTGTTGAACTTGGGTAACAAATGCATTGTCATCAATTGTCAATATGCAGAAAAATCCAAAATAACACAAAATACTGTGGGAACAGCTCTGTAACAATTAGGTCAAGTAATATGAGAAAACTGCTTTGCAATTTCTACTCTTAGCAAGCTTCACTTGCTGAAATAGTTCATTAAAGTTCCACATAATCTCTTTATCAGAAAAAACAAAAAATGCCTTAAGAAAATGCTGAAGGATGCTTATTGATAGTTTTTCAAAGACAAGCTATGGAAAATTTGATTAGAAAGTGATTAGTTCAGTAGACTGCAACAGTCTGTGAGAGCCTTCTGATATATTTTTGGGTGTGTCTGCTTACAATTTGAACAGAATAGTGCTTACCTATTTTACTGATGAATACTCCACTGTGCTGAACTGTGTGTATGTCCACATTTCAGTAATCATCAAACCAGGCAAGTAACCTTGTATATGTTCTTCACAGAGATACCAAGAAATGAAAACTGCACCTTTTCCTTAACCTGGACTTTTCAAAAAAGCCCCAAAGAGTTAGGCATTAACAAAGTTCAGCTGCTTTGTAAATCTAAATCTTAGAGTCCCTGGATTGTATAGGTTCACCCCTTGTCCCTTCAAGTTCTCTAGGTAAAAATGAGATACCAATCCTTTTTAGAATTACTTGGGTAATTCTCAGCCCTATAGCTTTTACTCCTCATCCTTTTCACTTTTAAATTTCCCACCCACTGGTAGAGATGAAAAGAGCACATGGATTTCTTGCACTGATGGTTGCACTCATACTTCACCATGGAAGAATGTGGCAGACTATAATGTTAAATACTTTTCAGCATTGCAGCTAATCAATGTCCATCATGCTTACACTGTATATACCAATCCAAAAAGCCCCTATGATACACACTGTCTGAGCAATTCTAAAGGGGAATTACTGATTCAGCCATCTTCTTGGTTAACATTCTTTGGTGCATACCCAGCCAAAAGAAAACCTCCCTATATACCTTAGCATCAGTACAGAAAGAGAATTATTCTGGGAAATAGATGCAAAAACAGAGTTGCTGTTTTTCACCCCAGTCTGTGTCATCTCCTTGATCTTTTATTAAAGATAAGGACACAAACAGCAGTACTCAGGATTCAGAAGCAACAGCAGGGATGATCCAAATATTCCATTCCTACTCCTGCTATTCTACAGTTCAGCATTATATGATGGGAACACCATATTACAGTATTTTTCACTTGCAATCTTTGAAAAGAAACACAGACTAAAAAAGGAAAAAAAAAGCAAGCAAAGGATTTCTAACCCTAAATGTGTGATTTTATCCAGGCCTACTGAGCAAGAAAGAGCATTTCTTCCACGTTGTTGAGTATCCCTTCTCACTTTCACATGTTCATGCCTTTTCAGAGAACTTAGAAATCTGAGAGAAAGAGAGGATGTGGAAGACTAGTCGTGTCTGTGACTTAGCCAGGTCCTCTGTTTGGGTAGTTCTGGGCTAGAGTTTCAGTAGATTTTTACGGAAATTTGTTCTTCTTGGCCCATATACCAAAATGACCAAACATATGTTGTAGAGAAGGAATAAATGGGATTAAATAAGAGAAAGTGCTTAGGTTATTTTTCTAGTTTCTCTGTTATTTCTGTAGTTAAGAAGATCAGCATTAATATGACATTTTGCAATTAAAGGATAGGCAGAAAGAATGGCTTACTGACCTTGGTGCAGCAGCAGAGGAGCCAGCACAGCAGCCATACCTTTCTTTCCTCAGGACAGGCCCCTGAACATACAACAAATTTAACAAAAGCCTGTATTTATGTTGCTATTTGGAGAATTCAAAACCAATTTAAGGCTCTACTTTGGTTTGGATGCCAATGTAGTTTTTTTAGATGCGGATTTCAAAACAAAGAGAGGTTTCGTGAACAAATGGTGACATTTTTCTTCCTCCAGCTCAACTTAAACACCCCCCACCCCCCTCCTTTTCTGTGTTGTACAAAACCCTTGGAAGCCTTTTCCTGTTCCTAACAGAAAGGTCAATGGAGACTGAGGCTCCTCCTCTGAGAAGATCATTTTGTGTGTGGCTATGGCGTGGTGAAAACGTGGTTATTACAGGCAGGTGTCTTGGGTACCTTCCCCTCGCCAAAGCCACACAGGAACAGCCAAGGCCGGGCCTGGCTCCTGCGGGCCGGGCCGGGCCTGTGCCGCGCTAGGCCGCTCTGCTGGGCCACCCACCCTGCCGTGACGGAGGGCTTTCATCTGCCTCGCAAATCAGTACCGATAAAAGCTTGTTAGGGGTTACGGTTCTGTTTTAAAAATATAAATGAAAGAAAAATTTCCTCCCACGTGTCACAGCCTCCCTTGTGCCACTGTGCGCTGCCCCTGAGGCTTCGGGACCAGCAGGTTTGCCGTCACAAGCAGCAGCAGGTAAATGCGGGGCTGTTGGCACGGGCAAGGGTTTTGCCATGGCTTCGACTTTTCATTTTCCCAAACAATTGTGAACATGTAAAATCGATTATGTTTGTGCTTCCTCTTGTAAAAATGGGCACAGAGGCAGAGAGAGGGAAAATGCTTTCAGAGCTTTACTGGTAGCTGCTGAATACAGGGTATGGTATTATCTAAAGTGATGTTTTATACAGCTGGAGAAAAGTTACTTTTAGATATATTCTCCTTTACCAGTTTAACTTTACTTGCAGCTGACAAGATGGATCTTTCACCAAGTCACAGGAAGCTTATTATGATTTCAGTCATATTTTTCCTTACAGAGGAAAAACACCTCTCAGCCCAAGGATTCTAGCTCCAGATTAAAGATAAAGCAAAGGAGTAGAAAAGTAGATATGAAGCCTTTGTGAAAGACCATAGTCTCTCCCTCCTTCCCCTAACCAGCTGCAGCTGGCCAAACAGCAGACAGACAGCTCCTACAATTGTACATACACATTATACCATAAACTACATTGGAAGTTACATACCCGTATACTCACTGCTTTCATCTCCACCACACAGCACCATGCATTGGTGCCTTCCTGAGCAAGAATTTTTTACTTTGATATGATTAAAAATACTGGGCTGATGTAGCACGCTACTGAACAGTTTAGCCGATTTGATTCATTCATTCATTCTTGTGAATATGAGGCATGATATTACTGCTATTAATTTAATAACATTATTCAAAGGCAGTAAAATTGTTATCACTGATGTCAGAGCTCAGACTGGGGGAAAAAAATAATTGCCCATTTCTTAGCTACCTTACAGTAAAGTCAGGTTGCCAAAAGAGGCCTGCATTCTACAAGATCACATGGACATGAGCTGAAATAGTTTTGATTAATGAACCTATGTCATGAACTGCCATCTCCTTTATATTCCCACCGCCACTATCATTATTACAATTCATGTGCTTCTTTTATGTTTGTGGATATATGTATGCTATGTTTGCTCATCTAGCTAGGCACAGCATGTCATATGCTGAATATTTCTCTGGGGAGGGAAATTGTCAAATGCAGAAAAAGTTCACAGCATAATTAAGAAATGAAGTATTTTTTCCATCTCATAATATATTCCTTGTATCACACCTCCTTCTCAACCAGAAGAGATTGTTGTAGCGGTGGAGACAGACAGAAATTGTGATTGCATTCCAACCACTGAGAACAAATAACATATAGCCACATATTGATTTATTTTAATTTGCAGGAAGGGTGGGATTTTTTTCCACATAAATATTTACTTGGGTGTAAGGAGTGATAGGAAAGCAAAACAAAGGAAATATTGAGGAGCTGTGGGTTATGCATCAGTTGTTGGAAGGACAGAGCTGTGTCTTGGAAAGAAGGGGCTATGAAGATTTGGAAGTCATAGCTGAAAAGCAGACAGAAAAGATGCTTCAGAATGACAACGAAAGATCTAATGTGATTCCTCAAGATATAGAGAGAAATACTAAGATGTGGAGGATGGTGGTAATAGTGATACACGTGGCATCGAGTCTATTTCTGAGGTAGGGTGTTCAGCCTTTAAAAGTATGTTGACGTATCAGAAAACCTCTGAGAAAAAAAACCCAAACAACTGAGAAATGGGAACCTACCTTTCCATACAGATTTGGAATAAGCTCAATCTATTTAGTTCATCCACAGTTAATTAAGAGATAGTTCGATGATGGTCCATAATTATCTACAGATGAGGACATGTGATCCTTATAAAACAGTTAATCTAGTGACACAAGCATAGGAAGATCTAATGACTGGAAGAAAGACTGTGAAGCATAGAGTAGGAATGAAGTGCAAAGGGTACTTAAACACTGGAACTATTTCCACATGGCAGATTCATCTTCATCTGAAGATTTTATATCAAGCTTAATGTCAGTCTGAAGAAACAGGCTACCTCACCAAGAATTTGAAGGCTTGATGCATGGTTCGTGAGGTGAATTTCTACTACCTGTGTTGTCCAGGAGGCTGGGTGGTATCAGATCAATGCAGGGTTGATGTAGGACTAATAGTAGCCGGTGATCATTGCCAATAACAGTGAGCTCCTAGATAATGAGTAGGTGAATGCCTATCCATAGCAAGATTTAAAAAAGAGGTTTTAAGAATGTTCGTTGGCTTGTCTGAATGAACTGTTGGTCAGTTGTAGACCATACAGCTTCCTTTTGAATCAGAAAACAAGGCATATGCTGATCTGTTCTTAATGTCAGTGTGAAAATCTATTGGCAGGAGCCAATATCCATGAACTAGACCATATTACCTAGACCACTAAAAAAAAAGTAATTATCTAATTACTTACATACCTTAATATTCTTATCTCCTAGCTGGTTCTCTTGTTTGGCCAGGGTTTCTTCAGACTTCATCTACAAAAGCTTCTTCAGTACACTGAGCTCCTAATAGATGGAAACAAAATTAGGAACATTCATTCTGGAAGGAAAGTGCACATTAGTAATGTATTTTTATGTTGATTAGAACTCATGGCTGTATTCCCTGAGCAGTCATTTCCTTGGAGATCAGGGTTGTCAGTGAAACTTATGTCTCCATCCTGGGTCAGACCAAAGGTTCACCCATCCTACTGGTCTGTGTCTAACAGTTGTTTGCAGCAGATGCCTGGAATGCGTAGTGTGATTTATCATGTGGTATGTTCATAGAAATTGCATCTGGGTGGTTGTGTTTCCTAGTCAGCAGTGGATTTATACTTCGCAAAAGTCTCTAGTTGTCTATTTTAAATGCATCATATCCTTATTTCAATGTATGCTGCCTAGTCTTCCTGTTATGAGCCATATGAGTAAGCTTTGCTTTCTTCACGGGATCACTGATTACTATTGGATCTCCTTCAGTCATCTTTTAAGGTAGTTTTAAAAGCTTAAGAAGTCCCAATCTGATCAGTTATTACTTGTGTGGAACTGCTCTGTGTCTGATCATCCTGTTGTACTTTGAATTTTTCCTAGTTCTGCTGTAACTTTCTATTATACTCTGACCAGAACAAGCTGTTTCCAAGATACGGGCACATCTGATGTCTAGTCAGTTCAGTGTTTTCTTTGAAAGTTCTTCCCAAATTATTCTTGACAGTGTTGCTTTATGAAAACTGAGGAATACCAAGTTCATGGTTATATAAAGCAACCCAATGTAAGATCTCTTGAGTGTCAGTAGCTTGCTTAGAGCTCATTTCTCTATACAATTCTTTTTACCATGTTATTTTGCCCTTATTGACATGAATTTCAACTACCATTTTATTGCCCAGATAGTTATTATGAAAGTTGTAGGCAATTTCTACTTACGGTTTTGCATTTCACTGCCCTCAATAATTTTATAGCTTCAGGTTTTGTCCTTTGGCAATATACATCCTTTTTCCAGATTAGTGTTTAATAGAAAAAAGGAAAAATATGTATTTTATATACATATATACAAAAATAGAAATGTATACATTTAAACACCATTTCCTCTGCTACTTTTCCTCTTTTAACTTCCCTCCGATTTTTGCTGGTTTGTATTGTAGGAAAGCTTCAATCTGTGGGGAAAATTAGTGACAGATTATGAATATTTCTTTACTCACAATTCTGAGTACTGGTAACACTATTTCTAAGCTATATGCTATTTGACTAACAAATCTTACATTTTATTGGCTGTCTCATTTTGTTCTCCTTCATATTTCACATTTATGATATGTTCAGACATACCCCTGTTTTGTTAAGTAGGAATCTGTGTGGTCTTTGATGTAAGACATAATTTATTTGACAAGGAAATATGAGACGGTGCCCTGAATCTGCATTTAATTGATGGATTGAGAATTTTTAGCATTGCAACAAGACAGATTCTTATCCAATATGTCACGGAAGGAGCATTCTCTTAATCTGTTCTCCTCTGAATTAAAATACATGTATATATATTTTGAGGAGTAATTTTAAAAATTCTTTATTGAAGGTAGTTAGCAGGGTTTTCATACATGTCTGACATCCAAATACTAAAAGTGATTGATGCTATTATCTGTTCATAAGGGTATTTTTATATCTATGAGAAGCGAGTGCTCCATTCTGACAAGTCTTCAGTAAATATCACTAACATTACAAATGAAGACTAGCTCTTGGTAGTGCATTAAGCCTGGATATAAATATTTTTCATCAGTGCAAACTTGATATGAGTTTGTGCATGTGATTAAGCTTTCTGCCACTTAATCATCAATCAGCTCCATTAAAAAAATATTAATTGATAATTCCATTATTCTTCCACATGATTTTACATAAAGCAATATAGCACATCAAGAGGTTTCACAGACTTCAGTAAAGTGCAAAATGCTTCAACTTGCTATCCCACTTCTGTTTAATATCTTTATTGATGATCTGGGAGAGGGGATCAAATACACCCTCAGTAAGTTTACAGACAACACCAAGCTGGGGGAGAGTGCTGATCTGCTCAAGGGCAGGATGCTCTGCAGAGAGATCTGGACAGGCTGGACCCATGGGCCAAGGCCAGTTGTATGAGGTTCAACAGGGAGAAGTGTCGGGTCCTGCACTTGGGTCACAACAACCCCACACAACACTACAGGCTTGGGGAATAGCAGCTGGAAAGTTGCGTGGTGGAAAAGGACCTGGGGGTGCTGAACATGAGCCAGCAGTGTGCCCAGGTGGCCAAGAGCATCCTGGCTTGTATCAGAAACTGTGTGGCCAGCAGGACCATGGCAGCGATCATCCCCCTGTACTCGGCACTGGTGAGGCTGCACCTCGAACACTGTGTGTTCAGTTTTGGGCCCCTCACTTCAAGAGGGATGTAGAGGTGTTGGAGCATGTCCAGGGAAGGACAGTGAAGCTGGTGAAGGGTCTGGAGCACAAGTCTTATGAGAGGCGGCTGAGGGAACTGGGTTTTTTTGGTCTGGAGAGGAGAAGACTCCCGGGGGGACCTTATTGCTTTAACTACCTGCAAGGAGGTTTTAGGCAGGAGGGTGTCGGTCTCTTCTCCTAGGTAATAAGCAACAGGACAAGAGGAAATGGCCTCAGGTTACACCAGGGGAGGTTTAGGTTGGATATTAGGAAAAATTTCTTCACTGAAAGGGTGGTCAAGCATTGGAACAGGCTGCTCAGGGTGGTGGTGGAGTCACCATCCCTAGAGGTATTTAAAAGACATGTAGATGTGGCACTTAGTGACATGGTTTATTTATTCATTCCAATGCAATCCCTTGCTACTGGTAGTTCTTGTGACATTTTCATATGGAACACAAGGACAGATTTTTTGGTCACCTTCTTTTCTGCTAGGATTTCTGCTTCTTAAGTGGTGTATTACAAAGCTATTTTAGAGCTCTATGGATGCTGGCAAGTAACCAGGCCTCTGAACAGCACATTTACAGTATGCCTTTGTCTACTTCTTCTCTTAGCAAAAGGAAATTTTAATCATGGCTATTAAATAAATACTTGTATTTTGCCGAAACTTCTGCTCCCATAGATGTCACTACAAATGTTGCCATCAACTACAGTAGCACCAGTATTTGCCCAAAATATCAAAACATAATTGTTGGCAAAGAACCCAGTCCACCACCACTGAAATGAGCAATAATTTTGCTATTCAGGTCAGTAGAAAGTGGACTGAGGTCTAACATCTTTGAGTTGATGCACTCTCTGTTTCACAGAAATAATAAAACAAGATTATAAACAAGGAATGCAATTTTGCTTTTTTCACATCATTGTAACTTCAGAAAACTCTACAAAGCAGCCTGTAGATATTCCAGTGTCAGTAGAGTTAAAATAAGAGATCTTGAAACATATTTTAACACAAAGTATCAAGATACATGTATGTTTATTTATGTATTAGTATAGAAGTACTTTTAAATCGTTTATCAGGAAATAATAAATTCATCTCATTCGTGCAATTCAGGTGGTTGACCTCATACTATTGCTTTTTGGATTTGATTGTTTCATTATTTGTAGCAGAAAATTAAAGAATTTTCATATTTTTATAGTTTTACAGATGCTTTTCCATTTAAAAAAATCAGAAATTAGCTAGGTGCTGGGATGTGTTTTGGAGAAAGGACTAAGAAATTGCCAAGCAACTACTGATTTTTTTAATACAGTATTGAGTATAAGCAAATAGAACCTTAGAAATACAAGAAAACATGATAGTTAAATTATGAATCATCATCCTTTAAATACTTTCTTACCTTTTTGTGTCTGTATGTAGGGGATAAGAAAAAAAAAAGAAGACTTAAGAATTCAGATATTTACAGAATTTGTTTACAAGATTCTAGTTGCTGAAGGTTCAGATTTTTGTTTATACTTTATGTTAGGCAACAAGGTGTCATGGTTATGACAGTAACAGTTAGGAAAAAGAAGGCATAAGCAGCAATTAATCTTAAAATATTTCACTGATTATTGACTTTTGATTTCTTTCTCCCCCAATTCAACTAAAGACTTTCCTTCAGGATTTTCATCTGACACTTGTAATCTGTAATTGCTTCCCCCATACTTTATTTTGTGTTCATTATCACTGGTTGAATTAGGTAAATTTTATTTTTCCTAGGTAACCCTAGGGATCTGCACATGGTCCAAAATGCTTTCCTTCTCCCCTTCATTCCCTGTTCAGGTCCTGTAGCAGGATGGGTGGTTTGATGACTGTTTATCTATTCCCAGGACTGGAACCAGAAGACACCTACACATGCAACCCATCCATTTACAGGCATTTCTTGATTGTGTCTATCTTCTTTTTCATGCCCTTTAGCAATGTAATGGAATAAAACATACATTTCTTATGAATCTGATGCTGATAGACTCTCCCAGTAATCTGAATTTGTAGTACATTTATCATTTATTTCTTCTTTGTGTGTGCTATGGGAACTCTCCCCTCCCACCAGCAAACTGTACTACCTTCCACTTTACCCAGCCAGAATTAACCAAGAAAATGCTACTGGCCTATGCAAACTGTTCTTTCTTGACATTTTACTAGTTCAGTCTTTTGGTGATTTGGAGGGTTTTTTTGGTTTTTTTCTCCCCCAACCCCTAAGACTACAACTTTAGCTACTTTATAGAAGACAGAGTTTTGTGTTGAGTGCTTTGCCATAAGTATGGATGTGAACGAACAAAACCCAAAACATGCAATGACATTCCTCAGACAGTGCACTGTAACAACAGCAGTCTAACAGAAAACTGATATGGCCACATGAGTGGCATTACCTCAGTGGAGAATCATTATCGCTAGTCAACATCGGAAGGTTCTTACTGACTAGCTAAATCTGAAAGTCAAAGGAAAAGGCAGATAACATTTATTTGCTAATGAGACAAATAGCAACAAACTCTTCTAATATCCCATAACAGAACAAAGGCAATCTGTTTTATGATTAGTATCAAGACTGCACTTGTAAAATCTTCCTGAAAAGCAAATTTTATGTTTTTATGACATCTTACAGAGCCTTTAGGGCCCAGACTAGTGACCTGGAAAGCCTGTCATTTTTTGCCTGAACAAGGATTGCAAAAATCAGACTGCATATTCCAAAATTAAAATAAAAATAAAGGTGAGGTAATATACAGCAGTGGCCTCCTTCAATTGTAACAACCTCTCTTTCATTTTTACCTTGCCTGCAAATTTGTGCGATGAAATAATAGACATTTTTCATCATTATGTCTTTATATCTTTCATAAGAGAACCACTCTCCTTGTTATCTTTATTCACTGCTGTAAAAAAAAAAGAAAAAAAAATAATGTCCCTTACTTCATAAAACAATGCCTTTTTAAAAGCTTTCATTTTAGAGCTAGTGTTAGGCCATGATGAATTGCTGAATGGTTGATTTCCTGACACGCTTTCTTACTAACCTTTCCTGACAGCTTCTGGATTGCTCTACCTGGTAATTTGCGCTGTAATAATGGCTACAGTGAGATGTTTCCTAACTATTTCCTTTATTTTTAACAAGTTTCTTAACACCCTCTGTAGGTGACAAAATGCAATTACAGACATGAAGTGTCCTCCCGAGGATGGTTGTTCACAGATGCCACCAGTACTTTAGTAATGCAACTGTTAAATGAAACGAAAACAAAGAATCAGATTCTCTAAACATGCAGTTCAAATAAAATTTTAATTAAAAGTTATGAAGGCATTTTATTGATTAACAATCTTAGTAATTAAATAGTGTAGTTGACTTTTTTTTGGTTGGATTTGTTCTTCCTTGGAGATCTCTAATTGTTGTATGGCTTTACATTTATTGATAACTCTTTTTGATGAATACAGATGCCACCTTTTATGGTAGTCGTTGACAGAGTAATCATATTGTGAGAAACACCAGGCTTATGTAGTAACAGGTGTTGCAGTTATACATGCTGATATCCATTGGGAAAATGTGTTTGCTGCTATCATGGGTACTCAATAAATGGAAGGTGCAATAAAGCACAAGCTAACATTTTGAAAATCCTTACAACTCTAAGAACTTTATTGCAGATTACAAGCACTTTGATCTCTGTCCAGTACTTAAGTCTTAATTATCAGACTAATTGCACAGACTATGTTCATTTTCAGTGGTAATCCTTTTGTGAAATGCTGTGTGAAATGATGTGCTATGGAGGAAAAGGTTCTGCAGTTTTGCCCAGGGCCACTGCAATCCAACTGTTTGAAAGACTACAGAGCAAATCCAGAGTCATCAATGCCCAAGTGTGTAGACTCTGCCAAAAAGCCAGATGCTGCTATGGGAAGCATTATGTGTCTTTCCTAGTTTGGCATCTGGGTCCTGCTATGAGCAGCCACGCGTTAATGTCTGTCTGTAACTTAAGTTTCTATTGCTGCATTAATAACAACTTTTTTATATAACAGATACACGGAGAAAATTGCTTCTAATACACACACACACCCCCACCCCGCCCCTTCAGTCATTCAGATTGTTCAAAAGCCAGGTTCAAAGTCCTACAACCTACTCTCCTTGATAGCCTCACTGACTCATGTGGTGGCGTGGTATCTGTTGCTAACACAGTATACATTTTTCTTCCTTTAATTGAGGTGAAGGAACCTGGTCAAACTAGACGTCTTAGAGAATATCTTCTTCACTGAAATTGTTTATTTCTCTACAGTTATTTTGGGTTAAGGTTTAACTATTGGTTACTTGCTGTTAATGAAGGCTAGTAACAACTAGCTGCTCAAAAGACTTACAATTTGAAGAGGAAAAGTTGTTATTTCCTACCCATATTTAGGGCAGCAGCAATACCCCTATCATTTCATTAGAATGATCATCTCACTTTCAAAGAAAAAAGTATATCCTTCTTTTTAGGTGCATCATCCTAGGAATTAGTATAAAGCAGCATTGCCTTTCTACAAGAATTTCCTCCAGTATGTTACTTTTCTTGTATTACTCAAGTGATATATAAATAGTGAGGGTGACCCAGCCACACTCTTTCCTGAATGAAGTAGAGGTAAAAGCAGCATTGTATTTGAAATCAATAGAAGTGACTTGTGGCCTATGGTGGGAGTGTCTGGCTCCAGAATTATTAGCTGGTGTTAAGTGCTGACAATGCAATAGGATCTTTACAAGACATAAATACAGTGGGAGATCTCCAAAAGCCTAATGCTAGCCTGTGAAGTGAGTCTGGTCAGGCTGCCTGTACGGGATGTGATGGGAAGAGACACACTCACACTTTTCTGAAGACAGATGAAGAGCGTAAACTGAAGCATCTCCTGTCAGGTATAGAACAAAAGGCTGAAGTACTCTGCATTAAAATTTCCACATGTGCTATTCTAAGCACTTTAACCAACAGCAAATTTGACTGAGTTCGGAAAGTTGGGAGTGGACCAGGGATTTGGACACATTTTTGGAAAGTTGTATTGGGGGATTTGGGGATTACCTTGCATTTAACTACAGTAGTCTGATGAGTTTTAGTAATTCCCAGTTAGGTCTTACTAGTCTTGTTTGCAATGAGACTGTTATATTTGTTGCTGTTTGCATAGTCATAGCTAGCTAATTTTTAGCTGCCTGCTAAAAGAAATAAATGGAAAACTCAAGGGGAATTGAGGCTCCTGGAGTAGTCACTTAATATGAAACTGAATATGGAGGAGACCTTTCCTTTTTCACTGACTGCAGAGAAAGATGAGCCTGCCTACATTAAAGTTGGTCCAAAAATCTCTTGCTCTGTTCCTCCCTGTATATGCCAATTAATTTGAGCGGCTGCATGGGGCCACTTCCCAGGGAGGTGCCAACCCAGGCAGGGAGCCTATAGGTTCCTTTTGCTATCTGCAGGAAGATCTAGATGCAGTAGGAAAACCTTGACGTGGCACAGTGGTACGAAGACCATCACCTAGTCTGTAGTTTGAGTCATGTTTGACATTAGTGTGCTCCAGTAATTCAATTAGGATAAAAGAATCATGGGTAGAAATGAGCACATCCTCTTCACTGAGAGATAGTCACTGATACCATTACGGATATGAATTGCTGCCAAAGCTACCTACCACTGGAACTGCCAAACCGAAAAAGCAAAGAAATTTAGTATAGCCTCCAGCTATGCACATACAGATAAAGTACCAGAATGCCTGCAGTCAGGGAAACACATGCTGCTCTGCCATCTTTTTCTAATGATAAAGACATAGAGGATCAGGCTATCCAGTACAGCTCATTCAATCTTGCTAACATCACATGCATGGTCCACAAGAGTGGTGGGAATACAGGGTGAAAGAATACTGCAGGAAATTCTGACAAAGCTAATGAGGATGACCCTAAATCATTATTCCTCTTAAAGTCACGATGATTATGGAAGGACATGCCTTATTACTAGGTTGTGACCTTCCCAGGGCAATATTTTTTTTCCTGTTTATTGATTGTGCCCTCACTTCCTCCCTCAATCTGGGTCTCAAGGTAATGAAAACTTATATTTCCGAGCATAAAGGAAAAACCTTTTCTTACAGAAACATTCACCTGTTCATGAATGACAAAAAGCCAACATTCTCAGCACTAAGTAAGACCACCACAAAAAAACATTGCAATGTTTTTAAGAAAACTGAAATCTATTTCACCTACAGTCATCACAACACTGTGCCAATACCTGCTGTACCTGAGTGCCCCTGGAATGACCCACTGCAGCCTAATCCTTACCTTATCTGTTTCATAGTTATCTGCAACCTCTGATGATGCACAGAAAACAAATCTATAAACAGAAAACAGCATCCAGTCTTGGTTTTGTTTGGGTTTTTTGGGGGGATGGTGGTGATAGGAATAGAAGCTGGAAGAGGTCTGTTGGGCTGGCAGATCACTAAGTAACACAGCTCAAAATATACTTTTCATTCCCATCATAGCCAGAGTGTGATTACACACGTATTCATGTCTGTGTGATCTTCCATATCTCTTATCTAGCTGATGTCCATTTAACTATAGTATTCACTCTACAGCACTATCTTAGTAAATTAACACGCATAGTTATGTTTCCAAGACCCCAGTTCAGTATGGTACTAAGATCATGCTTAACTTAAGCGTGAGTATGAATCTACTAAATAAGCTTTGCTACAGGCCTAATAATACTACTATCCTGAGTCAAGACTCATATCTCAGGAATATCAATGCATTTCAAGTGGTAGTACAAGAATCCTGTATTCTTATGAGAACTTTAAAACCACCATGAAATACAGTTTAAAGCATGTCAGTGCTTACTATAACTGTAAAAGTGATAAGGGAATTAAAATGACTGAAGTGTTGTTGTGTGGAAGTAATTACAGAAATTCAGTCCAGAAAATATGACTTAAGCTCCACATTTAAGATGGGAGTTATTTATAGCAAGTGTGCTATTTATCTGTTAAAGCGGGTAAATAATTGGCTTTTTAATAGATTTAACTCCATGTTTTAATAGGTGGCAAATGGACATTTTCATCTGGATGCTCCCACACTGAGAGAAGCTCCTGGACAAACTTTTGCCCCTGCCTGAATTCCAATTGCCAAGTTTAGATGGCTGGGATGTGGCCTTCTCATCTGCACCAGAGTAGATGTAGCATCACGTTGTTCCTGTTGCTGCCAGCTCTTTGCTAATTTGTACAATGATAAGCACCTATTTCCATCGCTCCTGGTAATCTTGTCATTTTCATGATGTCATCAGCACAAGTCAGAAGAGAAAAGGTCAGTGGTACAATGATGTACTGTATATAAAATGAGATGTTAAAAAAAGAAAAATGGCTAGACAATTAAATGCCCAAGCTTGCCAAGGCACAGTAATAGCTATCCTGGCCATCTCAGGATGTATTTGTTATATGATTCACATCATAAGCAAATAACTTCCCCTGCACTGCATTTTCCCACAGTGGTACAGCGTGTACTGCACAAAAGAGCCTAGCTATGCCCAGACAGACCAGTGGGGGTCTAAGTAAATATACCTTTAATGACAGCCACTATGCATATCTACTGAATCTTTTGAGTGTCCCTTGTTCTGCCTTTTAATTTCTCTAGTGTCTATACTATAGAAATATATATTAAATATGGTGTATAGATTTTTACCACATTCTATATAAAAGAAAGAGTAACCAAAAGCAGCGTAAAAAAACCTTTGGGGGGGGGCAGAAATGAAACAGGAAATAAAGTCAAAGTCAAGAAAAAATGCAATGTTGCCAAAACTTTTGAAATCAAATTACTATGCTTATATGGGTTCGAAGGGTAGAGGTGGGGAATAAAGGAGGGGAGAGAGAAGACAGAGAGACAAGGAGCTGCAGTGAGAGACTCCCACTAGGTAACCAGTGCTGTGTTACTGCTCAGCCTGCAGACAGACCTCATACATAAGCACTACCTGAGGAGCCCTCCATTGCTCATGTGTTGCTCTGTTACCAGTGAAAGCAAAGGCGGAGAAAAAATTATGCCAGGTGCTCATTTCAGGAGGTAACCAGCTGCAGAACTTCTGCTAGAAGTGGAAAGCCAGGGACTGAAGGAGGCAGGCTGAAAGGTTGCTGTGTCTTTGGCTGCAGGGACAAGGTCCGCAACTCAGCAGATCACAAACGTCACATGCAGAGCAAGAGAAACACGTCTTTGTCAGGCCTTACATGTTGTTTAGGAACAGAACACTCAAGAAATTTCTAGTATTACCAGCTACTTTTCCTTATCCTTTTCTCCAATCTCCCCCTTTAGAATTATGATTCACATCCCTTCAGCCACCTTCACGGCACATCACCCTGCTCTACTTAGCCGGCAGCTGTTTCCAAAATGACAGGATCAGCAGGATTTGGTATGCTTAGCATATACAGGCATAGTATCAGCATTTTAAATTTGTGATAGTCGCAGTACTTTGTGGATTTCCATCACTACTGCTTACAAAACTAGTGGTGAGATAAGAAGAATATGGGATCTAATTGTCCTCAAGCCAATACTAGACTCACTGATTCGTTGCTACATTTCTATGAGATGCTTTTGCTGATATTAGGAGGTGAAAGAGTGAAAAGCACAGTGCTGTTCTGCATCAGAACTGAGGGATGACCAGCAATACACTATGGATAAGAGTAAACAGATTCCTGCCATCATGGCTAGTGGTGGCACAGTGGCAGCAAATAGTAGTGTCTGAAGACCATATTGTATTGCTTTCCTTATTTATTGGTGATCTTTGACCATAGGTGAGCTCTGATGTAATAAAATGCACAGATTAATTATTCAGCTTGGTAAAGACTAGGGAAGGCTGTGAGGTTGAGAGGAACCTAACTAAACTGAGTAAGAGATGCACAACAGCAGCTGAAATTCAGTGTTGAGCAGTGGGAAGTAATGCAAGCTAAAATGGATATCCTGGGCTTCTCACCACTTAACTCCCATCACTTAGAAGGGCTTGGGCAGTATCAGCATGAATGCACTACTGAGAAGCTAACTCAGCATGAGAAAAGGTAAGGGACTTCCTCCACATGGGCTTTTTATCACATGTTCCTCTGAAACTCTGGGTTTTAGTATCTCCTACAAGTCAGGTATCAGCAAATGCAGCAACCGGTTGCTTACAACAACATGGTCCCTATATTCTTCAAGTTAAATATAGCCACTTTCATACCACCATTTGTATTGCACATTTATAATTTACTGCTTTATTTTTAAAACATGGGTAAGTCATATGACTTTTATGAAGACTACACTACCAGTCTATTTGTATTGTATTTTTAGAGACATTCTATTGATTGAAAGAGAATTGGCTAACCTGAGATGTAAACAATGACTGGCATTGGCCTTAACCCATGTGGTTAATATCACTGATTTGTCATGCTGAGTGATGTGAAAAGAGAAACGATTGGTTGCTGATTATTGAACAGCTCAACAGAGGGCACATTTGGCATGTCAGATGAGAGGCTATTCTAATGAGCCAGCACTGCTGCCAATTACTTAAGAGCCAGTGCCTCCTTTACAAGCTATTTTGTACATCTTCAAGATGTTTAACTAAATTCCAGCTCAGTAATAGATTGCAAATAAGATGGTTACATTCGAGAATCTGTGCATATATATTCCTTTAACATCGTCTCAAGTGCACCTGCCTGCTAATGGAGCCCTTCATTCTCTAGTGATGACTAATTAACATATAGCACAGCAGTCAGTTTAAGAAGTGATACGTTCTTTGTATAGGCTGACAGACTTGTGTAATTGAAACATCCCCTTGTATTTTTTATTTATTTATTGGATTCAGGAATGAAAATTCTATCAGCCTTGAAAATTGTTAGAAGAATTAACTCTGGCAAGAGACATCTCTAGCTGTGTGTGGCCCATTATAATGACACCGTTTCCTTTCAGGTCAAAGCTGTAGGCATTAGAGAAAGTATGACAACTGGTAACATATAAATATTATAAACCTGATTGTATCTCAGTACTGAGCATAGTGATCATAAAAATCTGTAGTTCAGTATCAGGCAAAACTACCATTTCATATCTTTTTCCTGGATGTGAAATCAAATTCCTCTTTTTCCAGTAGCATAGACTATATCCATGCTCAGATCTTCTGTGAACCTGTCTTGAAACAAAAAAACTCTGGCCAGACCCATTCAGATACCTAACTCCCTCTGCTCAGAGCATACATGAGGATGTCTGATTCTGGGATACGAACACGTAGTCTGAGACTAACACCATTACCCTCAAATATTTTTAGTTGTTGCTGATCAGGAATTATTTTAACTAGCAATTAACAACTAGCTGGCACATTTCCATTTCAAACATGATTAAGTCATTTAAAGCTGTACACAAGTTAATCTAGACTTTCTAGAGCATCCAATCTGCTGATACAAACACGGGAACCTTGGTGATAACAACACTATGTGCACAGGTGATGACAGAGAAAGTGTTTTTCAGTTTCCCATTCATTTTGTTAGGTCAAAACAGTAGCTTATGTTGGTTACTGTGATACATATTAGTAATGTTAAAAAAGCAAAATCACATGATGATAATGTCTTTTTGACAGAAAAGATTAATAAAAAAATACAAAAAGTTAACCTTATATTGATGTAGGGACACATACCTCTTCTAATAATGGGGCTATGAATTTTCTTTAAGATAGATATTTAAGGTTCTGGCTATTTATTTAAAACTGGATTTAACAGAATCAGGATACTTGTCCTGGAAACTCTAGAAGCTTCTTTCTTTGTAGTTTCACTATGCTATTTAGAAAGTAATTTTTGAAAATAAGTAATTTAATTTGTGATTTTTTTTTTAATCTGAAATTCTTCTTGTAGTAGTTACATTGTTTCCACATAAAAGGGTCTTTATAAAATCAGACTGTAAATTGAGCTTTTGTGAGCTTGATGGGTCTGGATAGGCTCTGTGAACATAAAATTAATGGTACTTAAGTATATTTCTGTTCTGGGTGCATGTGTAAAAGGGCATGCTATGTGCCAACTTGCACAAAAATACATATTGACTGCTTCCCTCCTTTGATGAAAGCAAACATGTATTACAACTGAAAACCTATTTGAGTTAAACCTCACTGCAAACGCAAGTTATTTTTAGGTGCACTAACACCATAATTTATGGGTATTAAATAATTTTCTTCTACTTTTCCTCTAGATACATAAGATATGAAAAGCTCTTTTAAAAAAACGTGTTTGTAATCATTTGGTTAGGGTTCTGCAGTTGAAGCACCTTTATATTTTTCCTGGTGAAATATTTGCTGCCTCCAATCACCTGGGGAACATTACCTTGATGAAGCCACTGAAATATGCTCCATCAGTCTCAAAGGGTTTTCCTAACCTACTTTTCACCCTCTTCTTGCCAATTAAGCTGCCACATTATGTATGATAGTGAGGGTCACTTGTTTTTTCCAAGTGTTACTCTGAATTGGTGAAGATGACAGAAGCATACTGGTCTAGTGAATAATTAGAGTGGATCTTAAAGTCCCAAACCCCATTCTTGCACTGCCACATGCTAACTATTTTTAACCTAGCATACTACATGCATTTTTGCCAGGAAAACCTACTGTGGTATTTTGTGCTGTGTGCCTATATTTTATACTAAAAATCCACCAGATAAAATAACCAGAGAGATGATGTTGAAAAATATAAAACATTTGAAGTAAATAAATATGCAATGTAGGGCTTACTTCCACAGAGTAAACCACAACATTGCTCTAGTACCACATAGCATTAGTTATACTGTATTTGGCAAATATTGATAGGCGGTTCTTCAGGTTTTGAATTTGCATACATCCATTTATAAACATGGTAAAAAAAGCAATTCTTCTCAATCCTTTAAAACCAAGAAGTGCTATTCTAATAATCCTAAAGCAGTAGCTTCCACTCCACAGTTTTATACCTGACGGCAATTATTTTATTTACTATCTTTTAAAAAAACAGCCCAGAATTTCTGTGCAGTTTCGCCACTGCACAATCTCAGAACAAACAGGAAGCACAGAACAGAGCAGGATTTAGTAGTTTCCTGCAGTGACAAACATTTACGAGTCTAAATCAGCCTTTCCAAAAGGGAAACAAATATCTTAAATGTTCAGGATTAATCCACTGCCCAAGACATTTAGCAAAAAGGCTTAGAGGGAAAATTACTGACACTGGGTGAAATTTTTAGTGAAAGAGCAGAGATACTTCAGCTTGGCTAGCTTCTCTCACATAGCTATTAACAAATTTTACTGCAGCAGTGATCACCAGAAACAAAGGAGAAGATAGTACAGTAATGAAGGGCTGAGTGACCTTTCTCCCTCCTTCCCCTCATCTTTCAAGTTGGGGCAATGATGCATCTTGTGACCAGACTCCTTAAGTGAGCTCTAATGCTATACAGAGTGTGAGAACTAGCAATTTGCAACATATATCAAATATCTAAAACCAAAATAAATAAGATTAACCTTCAGAAAGCTACTCAGATGGCTTCTAGTCATCTTTCATTCTTTTTTATTATTTTTTTTTAATGTAGCCACACAGTTGTGTAACTTCTCCCAACCTCACCCTATCCTTTGTTACACTCTTTTCCTTAACTTCAATCCAAGGTAAGTTGTTTTGGAACTTGATTATTTTTGGGTTTACACAGCTCTGGCATAGTAGGATCCCTTATACCAAGAGAGACACTGGACTCTTATCTCAAATATAAGTAAATATCCATAATTTAATGGAGTTGTTCCTCTGAAGCAGGTGCAGCCTGTGATTTTCAACCAAGAGGCAGACAGCACATGCTAAGGCAGAGGACTATAGGTTCTAGGTGTCTTATGCCTTGGGTCACCTTGATCTTCCAGCTACAAGAAAACACATTCTTCTGAACTCTGCTGGAAACCATGCTATTTGTTACTCGCAAAAGTGGCTGAAAAGTGGAGAACAGGTGTCCCATTTCAAAGACTGAGAGATTCCAGGCAGCAGAATCACAGCTTAGACTGTGGTCTATGCCTGTTTCAAGCTACTGAAGGCTGCACTGACTGGCCCAGCCCCAAATAAGTAGGTGAAAAGATCCTCTTAGCCTTAAGGGTATAGTATACCCTACATTTTGGTGAGTTTTCCCTTTCCCCTAGAACATGAAGATTGTTTGACTCAGCATCCTTCTGATAAGGACATTTCAGTATTGGTTTCTACATGGGAGTTTGCTTTCTCTGCCTAGGATTTCAGCTGGCAATTTTGGCTTTATTTGTTTCTCTCTATCCCCCTCTTTCTTCATACAACTTGAAAAAATAAGCATGGCAACCATACAAAAACTTGAGTGCAAGCCAAAAATCCCAAACCTAACAAAGCCACATCAATGTTCATATGCTTGTTTTTTTAAGATATTCCAGAATGGCATAGTAAGGGCAGTAGCAATAAGGTAACTTGTATATAATGTTTATTTCAGAGTTAGTGATAAATCACAGTGAGATAATAATGGGAGCATATGTCTCCAACAGCTTTTCAGAAAAGGTGTTCTATTCTAAATGTAAACTAGTGGACCAAAGAGATAGTGAAGATTTATTTCCTCTTTCCTGGCAGAAACAGATTTCTTTCCTTAGCATATTAACGATGATACATTAAAAATGTTTACAAAATACCATCACTTGAAATTATGAAATGAATGTAATTAAATTGCCTACAAGCCCTTAGGGCTGTGAATACCAGCTTAAGCATTAGTGAGACAGATTGCAAGCCAGGATTCTAGTTGTTTCTCTCATGCTGGGGAGAAATGGAAATAGCACTGCAACTGAGAGCCGTACCAAAATCCTGCCCACGTGAACAGTACTGCCAACTTCTCTGACCAGGGTTATGCAGCATAACATTTACTATCTATTTGCTAAACAGTTTACTTTGTACTTGCTATGGTTAGACTAAAGATGGCCGGGGAGGGGGGGCAGGGCAGACCTAAAAGGGATTTTTGCCTGAAAAATGAGTAAAATAGGTTTTCCCAAGGAATGTCATCATCTTTTTGGCAAACAGTTGTCCTGAGGACAGAAACAAGCTCTTCCAGCAAGGCATTTGGAGATTCTCAAGTCACCACTCTTTCATGGCTCCTCTGGGTGCTCATTGTCACCAGTATCTGACCCAGCTTCCCTATGGGCTGGTATTCTTCTGGGTGATTGGTTCCCTCAAAGTGACTTTTCTCTGTACTAGAACATAAGGGCACCCTCTATTCACTGCTTGTCAGACATAATTGCTTGTTAGTCATGGCTATAAATAATGGAAACAGCAAGTGGTCCGTCACCAGAAGATTGGAAGGTGGGAAGTCAGCAGATGAGATGGGAATGAATGTTTCCAGAACAGGATTAAACTATTAAGACCTTATTAACAAATCAGCTCTATCGCCTACAAAACAAAACCCTCCCACCTCCTATACTCTACAGCTTTGAGGAAGAGTATGATCATCCATGTTAAAAGCTTTTATTATCTGCGGCAGAGCAGGTCACCTGGTGAGAGAGGACACAGACCTCCAGTGGCCCTCTTGGTTTCCAGCATTTCCAGATATGCCTGGACCCAGACAGCATAAGCCCCTTGTGTGCTATAGACAGTGTTGAGTGGAAAGGGGAGAGCATCCTTCCTGCTTCACAACAGCTTGGCACTCTGGACTGGTAAGTGTTGCAGTCCTTCTGTGATCTAGAGACCTGACTGAGACCACATGCCTCCTGTTCAGTCTGGGTGTCTGTCAATTGTAGGTTCAGAAACTAAAAATCCATGGAAATCAGGAGAGAGAAACTGTTTGCATGTGATTTATCTATTTCTGTACATGTTAGAGAAAGAGTCTCATTGACTGCACTAAATTTTTCTTTGGAATCTTACAATATTTGATGTTTTAATCAGAGAAACATCTGGCACAGACAGTCCCTATGCTGCTTAATTTGTTAGTTAGGATTACTTCTGTCCTTTTTCTTTCAGTTCTCACTTGAACGTTCATTAATGGCCACTGTCAGAGACAGATTACTGAATTTGACAGTCATTCATCTGGCAGTTGCTGTATTTTTATTTTCCTCCAGCTCCAACCTACAATGTTTTGGAGAATATCATTACAGACAAAAGCTATGAAACTTCAAGTTCATCTTAAAATGAAGAAAAGAATTTTAAACTTGATGTATGTATTTGTACAAACATGCCCATTCTAATGTATCTCTGCAGAACTGCACAGTAGACAACATTCAGAGGATGTCTCATTCCCTACAAAGTCTGAATTCAGTTTTCTAAACATACATTTAGGAGAAGGATCTCACAGTTAAGACAGTTGCATATGGCTTGTTCCATCTCAGTTTTATGGTTATCTCAGCAACAATGCAAGTGTTCATAACTCACTGCAGAAAAATTTCCACAAGAAAACACAAAGTGCTGATCACAATTTCTCATTTTTTCCAGTTTGGGAACCATGCAGATTCCAAACACATTAGACATACACACAGTTGGAGTCAAAAGATCTGTAAGAAGAAGGGCAGGATGTGCCAAGAACAGGAAGCCACAAGTTTACATTTGAGGTTTGCTTAGAGAAAAGTGCTCCATATTTCCAAAGAACAACATTTTGGAAGTGTCCAAAGTTAATTGAGATTTAATCTCTCTCTTTCAGCTTGCCTATCTGCATGTACAGTATAAAGGCAATTTCCAAACTGAATACATTAACAACAGCAAGCTGTAATTCTGTAAAACCCCTATGGCAATGATTCCTTCATTAAGCACCTGTCCCAGTTCCTGGGAAACATCCCTCCAGTGGGATTAGGGTTCTGTGTAAAAATTATGTAAGATAATGTTATGAAAGATTCTGTTACATAGTGCATGTCCCAAAAGGGTCAGATTTGAATATGAATAAATTATCAGTAATAAGTTCTAACTCTATAAAATCCCTATGGCAATGATTCCTTACTCAGTTCGGTAGGTGAGCATCAAGCAGATTGGCATGGACTCACACAGTGAACAGAATCAAAACAAGAATACAAGTCACACTGACAAGTTGTCTTGGTTCTTGGGAACCATCCATCCAATGATATTTGGGTTTTGTGTAGAAGGTATGTAAGAAAATGTAGTGAAAGGTAATATAATGCATGATTCTATTACATGGTACAGGCTGAAATAGACAAACTTGCAGTACATTGTCAACTTCCAATTTCATACACTAACTCCCGGTATATATGAGCAACTAAGTACTGCAGGCAAACTCTCTAAACATGAAGGGTGTAGATACCTGCACAGGAGTTTCATCACATACAATATGCTTTTCTGCGCCCAGTGCACATCAAGAAGGAAATGTCTTCCTGCACATTTGAGAAGAGGTTGCAAGTACCTTTTCCTCCCCCAGGCTGCAGGAGCTGTGTCCCTGGGCTGCCTTCTCCCTGATCAGGTATCACCCACAGGCACCAGTGAAATGGGCATCTTGGTGTTTGACATTATGCTTTGTCCAAGCCTGGATTCTAAGCTAGATCTCCTGGGTACTTAACTGTCTCCCACTCGTGGTCTGCCAGTGTCTTCACCAGACATTACCTGATGCCCGTTCACACAGACTAAACTGTAGAACCAGCCAGAGAAGAGCAATCAAAGGAAGGGTGTGCATGTGAAAAACTGAACAGCTATTTCCTCCCAGACAATGAAAAGGTGGGCCTACTCTAATTAAACACTACACCCAAAATCCCACCTGCTCGACACAGAGCCTTCTACTTCTGTAACCAGAGGGGTTTTTTTATAAGTTTGAGAAACCGCTGAGATACAGAAAATGCATGACAGGTTTGACATCCACCTGAAGAACATAGTTCCCTTCTGAAATTGCCCTTGCTACTGCAAAACAAAGCATCCAAACAGAAAGCATTGAACAATTGTATTCTAAGTCAGTATTACAGTTTCTGTATTAGATGTGCTACTAGGGGCAGCCTGAAGACAAAAGCTGAATGTTTCACCAGACCAAGTCCACAGACAAATCAGTGGATCTGAAATGCTATCCCAGGACCTGGGCCACTGGCGTCTTGATTATGCTGCTTCTTTTGGATTCACAAGGAGCACTTTCAGCACGTATCAGAGAGATCATCTAGCTCAGCAGTGAAGTCCAGAACATAGTTGCTTTGAGCTATTTATCACCACCTTCCTGAAACATTTTTACACTTAATTAAAGGCAGCCTCAAAACCTGGAACTCTCCTTTATAACTGAGAAAGCCAGTTGTACTGAAAGCAAGTCCCAAAGGGTTCCTTTCAATTAGCATGGACACTGGCTGCAGCACTCAAAAAAAGGAGAGCTTTTGCTTAATAATGAATGCATCTACCTACAGTTAGTGAAAACAGAGCTAGATTAGCACTAGTATTTAAAAGATTTCTCATATAAACAGCAAAACTACAGAGTAAGGGAGTTATTTTGCTGCTTTATCAATTCAGTGTACCCTTTTAATCATTGTTTTAAATCCATCTTACTTTTCTGTACCTTTGTGGATTGCAGGAGTACTGCATTTGTTTTCTATGTTATAGCAATAATGCCTTATCCTCTGATATTCTCTTAAAAGACACATTAGGGTGAGCAAATTAAATTTATTTTATTTATATAGCTAACCTCATTGTGACTGTAAGAAACTAAAAAGAATAGAAAAGAATATCAGATTCCTAAGTGAAGGTGAAAAACAAAAGAACCCCAACCCTTACCAGTCTTAGTCCTTAGTAATCAAAGCATTTTCAGACTCTACCAGACATATTGGAGGGAGATGCACATTCTGTCTTCTGCAAACTCAGGACAGCAGAATCTGAGCAGGCATAGATTCAGAATTACACTTCCTAATCAGCGTTTACTTTAATAGGAAGAACAGTCACCCCAGTAACTTCTTCTATATGAACTTCTCGGGCTACTATTATCCATTTGGCCTTATTTCAAGGAGTAAATCATGGTGCTGGGTCTGAATTCAGGTGTCAGCTCTTAACATGTAATTAAGAGGGTTCCTCCCAAGACCAGGTTTTACCTCCATCTCCATGGAACTAGTACAAAACTTCAGTGCATCACGTTTCAGAGAACAATCTCAAATACCCATGTTTGTCACTTGTACAAAGCCATGTGACATTTAGTACAGGCCCTGAGTCCTAACCACACTAAACCCAGAGATTGATATGCAAGTCTTGGTCTTCCTGCTCTATGCTGATAAGGTGATCTAGTTGACCGGGCCAGGAGAAAGCCATAATGTTACAGCCTCTGGGACAGGGCTGTAGAAACACTTTATCTTAGACTGGGAAAAGATACTAGTTTAGCTGCTCCGACATGGGAAGAGATCCTCTTGTAGCAACACAAATTAAGCCGGTTTAAGATCAAACAGCTTTTTACGTTTGGGTCAGGCTTTTTTGAGGGATGTCAGGGCATCCACTCAGGACACCAGCATCTGACCATGTGCTTTCCTCAGGTGACTGTTTCCTGCAATTTGTGTTTCCCTGACAGCTGTAGAGTTTCAGGACTCAACCCCAAAACCCTATGAAATACCTAGGGTAGCACAATCCAACATAGGCTACCTCTTGTTGGAAATTACTCCCTTTCCATCTCTGTAGATCAGGGCATGTTTGGCCATCTCTTGTTCCCTCCAAGAAAGGCATGTGAGCAGGTCTAGCCCAAGGCTTTCTGCATCTTGGCTGCTCTGTGTCTTCTCCGTTGTGCTTGGAAAGTTATGACTGTTTGTGCCTTGGAGTACCAGAAGTTAGGCATAACTTCTAGCAAGCAAGATGTGGAATCACCAGACAATAGTTATCTCCTGCTAAGTATGGAAATATGCCATTTGGAGTAGAATAGTAGCAACAGAAAATACTGAAAGCAGCTCATCTTAGAATAACCTTACCATGGTGGTTAGGTGCTCTCATGGGAAATATTTAATTCCTGCATGCCAACAAGGCGATCTAACTCAGTCTCAAGCAAGAAATGTGTATCTACTGATTTATAGGATTAACAAAAAGGGGAGCTCCTCCTTCATTTTGTGAGCTTGAAATGAAAAACGTGGCCAATCAGAAGTATCAGAGTACTTAAATGCAACCTGCAAAGTGTTTCAGTTCACCTGGAAAAGCTATTTTAAGAAATAAAATAATTTACAAGAGCATAAAAAGTACCCTATCCTGAGGGAGTGACATAAATTACAGTTATGGCACATCTATATTGAACTTTGAAGACTCCATACAGAGGGTCTCTGTAAAGAGGCGTGTTTATTTTCTGAACCTTTGGATATATTTTTTTGATCAGAGTTGTATCTTTTTTTCATTTTGTGTTCCAACAGTCCTCTGAGACTACTCATGTACCATACTACCATACTGGCTTGAAGTGGTACATCTGTTCCTTCATTATGCGCTGCTCAGGTCTTTAAATACCTGGAGCAAACCCCAGACTCCAGATTTACCTGCTATTTTAATACAGCTGAACTATCTCTTCTCTACTTGGCAGTCAGTGTTATTGCACAGGCTGTATAGTTGAAGATCATAAATTTTTCTTTGTGCCCAATAAATGCGATCTTTCAATAGGTTAATGCTTGTATCCTGCAATTATTTCAAACAGGTGGGCACTCTGACACTTGCCATTAGCCAGTCCACAACACACAAATGTATTGATCAAGTCAAAGATGCACTTCTGACTTATGCTAATCAATGTATCAGTTCTCCAAGGGTTTTTACAGTGTAATGAACAGGAAATATATATACCACTGCTAAGTTTCTCTCTCTCTTCAGGGAGCAACTGAGTGCACTTATAGAAGAGCTGATGTACTGATTCGCAGTAAAGTGAAATGACATCTCCAAATAAAATTTTAATCTTAAGTATGTATGTAAAGTTTTGAGGAAGACTGATGGGCAAACTTGCAAAGTTTGCAGAATTACAGCACTTAATATACAGCTATGGAGCAACTGTGCAATTGTACATTTTATTGTGAGCTTTCCAAAGTTAATTAGAGCTCGACCTGTTTTAGATCCCCCCCAAGGAAGCCAAATGATGCCACAGGAAGTGTTTTTGATGAGGAATTAGTAGTTTCTGATCCCAGTAAGCTGGAGCCAAACACGTTCCTCAGTGTGTACTTGGGCTTTTTGCTTTTGGAGGTAATATTCACAAACTCTGTATCAGTAGCTCATCTTTGATTTACCGTGCTTCACCTTCAGTCTTAGAGTTGCAACCCTGTGCTAACAGTGTCAATCAACAGTCATGCATTTTCTGTTAGTCCAACATTATTTACAAAAATGAACCTATCGGTTCTCTGCACACAGTCATCAAATCAAAGCTGACTGAAGGCTGGCATTGTAAACATACTGCATTCAAATTTGCAGTTAAGACTGAAGATCACTTTTTCACATGAGATTTGTTGAGCCACTCTCCACTGGATCTTTCATTAAATATTAAAAGAATAATACAGCTTATCTCCAGTTGGTGGCATTTGCCAACTTGTCCTGGTTTTGGCTAGGATAGAGTTAATTTTCTTTTCAGTAGGTGGTACAATGCTGTTTTGTATTTAGTATGAGAATAATGTTGATAACACCGATGTTTTTAGTTGCTGCTAAACAGTGTTTATACCAAGTCAAGGACCTTTCAGTTTCTCAGGCCCTGCCAGCTGGAGGGGCACAAGAAATTGGGAGGGGACACAACCAGGACAGCTCACCTGAACTAGCCAAAGGGATATTCCATACCATAGAACATTATGCTGAGTGTGTAAACTGGGAAGGGTGAGCTGGGATGAGCCGATCACTGCTTGGAGTACTGGCTGGGCATCAGTCAGCGGGTGGTGAGCAGTTGTATTGTGCATCACTTGGTTTTTTTCTTCTCTTCCCTTTGGATTTTAATCCTCTCCCTTTTCTCCACCCTCTTCATTACAATTGATATTGTTGTTGTTTATTATTTTTTTTAGTTTAGTTCAATTATTAAATTGTGCTTATCTCAACCCATAAGTTCTACATTTTTCCCAGTTCTCCTCCCCATCCCACTGGGGCAGAGCCAGTGAGCAGGCAGCTGCATGGTACTTAGTTACCAGCTGGGGTTAAACCATGACACACCTTTGGTAAAGTCTGGTGTGTTTTCTCTGATAAGGCGGCTGATTAGGTGGCAGATAAAGGGCTTTAATAAGCTGCAGTTAAGATTCTGGGTCAGTGTAAACCAGTGTTGACCCCAGGGGAGGTCATGAAGAGTATCAGAGGTTATCTAAGGTTTAGGTAGCACAGCAAAAATGATGTAGAGAAAAAGAAATTATCTAAAAATTTTGTTTACAGTCAACAAGTTTACCTGAAATAGATGACAAAAAGTATACTGTAATTAATCTCTACAATTTTTGCTGTATTCTCATAATTATATTCTGTTCATAATGACAGAGTTGGGATTCAACTCTCCTTTTTTTTGTCTGGATCTCAAAATGCATACACCAAATATCTTACCTCTCTGAACCAAAGATAACTGAACCAGACATTTTTATAAAGTCTTTTGATACCTGAACACTTATACAAGTTTTATGTAAAAATATAACTGCACACTGTCACCAGCTGACCCATTTCTCATTGCCTACTCTATTCAGGGGACAAAACTCCTTCTGAAAGGCACAAAAGGAACCTAGGAATTCTTAATCTCTAAATTCAATGTGTAATCCACTGGCACACCATGTGTCATATATTTTAATGGCTAGTGTATATAGATGTAAGTGTACAACTGCAAGCAGCTAATGGGTTTACTCTTTTAATGGAGGAAGTCTTGGCTGCTAATCTGAAGGCCCTGGGTTCAAACACTACTGGATGACCCAACTTAAATTGTTGTTTTATTAAGTAAAGACTTAAATATGATTGATATGATTTAAGCTATTTAATCTTCCATTATAGAATGATTAAGATTCATCCATCTGTTCTATAATCAAATATGTTAATAAAGTTATGAAGCTAATAGTATAACAAGTGATTTTGCTAATCCCAGATTGTTGGGATAGTTCTCATCTGGGAGCAGTGAGGGACACAGCAGGAGGAACAGTTCATCTCTATTAGGAATGATTAGTATAACTTTAAGCTGAAGGGTGACTCATGCATACAAAGTGCTTCAGATGGACAGCAGCTTTTTTTTTTTAGTGGTTGATAATTAAAAAAAAAAAAAAAAAGGTAGATCATCTTTCTAAGCTTGTTCCTCAAAGGGGATACCCAGCAGTTAAGCAGCATGAGAGTTTTACTAAGTTGAAAGCACTTTGTGCAGCCAACTATCTCTGTAGTCGCCCTGGAGAATCAAGAACAACTCTGGCTCTTTGACATTGCCACTTTTTCCAATGAGCTAGAAAGAAACCAATGGAACTCTCAAGAACTGCATTTGTGAGACTGCAAGTCTGCAGAAAGTTATTACCACAGTGTGCAGATGGAAGAATTTTTACAATCTTTTCTGCATATGGAGTTCAGTGGTCAGGTTTGATTTCTAATAGGAGCTGAAGATGCACCCTAGGAAAAGGTGCTACTGCAATTTGGCCAAACCGCTAAATGAAGAAAACATTACTGGAGAGGGCTTGGAAGCCAGGCCTCTGATACCACAAATAATCATGTCATTGTAAGTGATCCACCGTAAAAACACACGTTCCCCACACTCTCCTCCCTTTGGTGCAATGTTACTTAAAACTCTGGGTTTTGGTGAGTTGGGTGCACCTTTTCTTAATTTTCCGCTTAAATTTTAGATTGGTCTGAAACTGGTCTTTTTCTATTTGGCATCAATTTTTAAATGAAGTCTTCTTTCTTTCTTTTAATTTTTTTTTTTGTTATATGCAAAGCCAGTATCGTATATACTCCTCAGCTTTATTATTACTAGGCTAGACAAACCTTGTACACTTGGAGCATACCTATGTTCTGAAGTACCATAATGAGCAGAACCCTAGAGGGAGCCCTGAATGTGTTTACATGTTTACCAGATCTATTGCACTGGTGGTTTGGAGTTGTTTGTGCTGTCTGATTAAAGAATGACTTTCACTTCATCTGACGTTTCTGATGAAATTCCAGCTTACAGCCAGAGTTCTTTTTAATGTTGCTTTTAGTTTTGTTAAATTTCAAACTTTTTTTTCCCTATGTTCTGACTACATAATATTCCAGACCTGTTTCAAACCATCAATGCCTTCCAAATTTGCATCAGCTGCAGAGTTCATTAACACATCTGTTTTGTGTCAGGGTAATCATGAAAACATTTTTTCAACTCTTTAGATTCAATCAGCCTTTGAACCAGTACCTTCTTTCCAATAACTTTCCCATTCAGCTCAGCTAAATAGCTACTCTTTAGCCAGTTATTTGCTCATCTTATTCTTTTGCCAATGCTCTATTAATGAACATTTACATGAAACACTTACCCAAAACTTTAATGGAACTGCTAGTTCAATACATTTTACTCATAGTCCCACATTTGACTTTTCAGGCTTTTTACCTTCAGGATTGTCAGATTTTCTTAAGACTGGATTCTATTTCTTGTGCATTAGCAACTGGTACTGGAAGAAAGTGAAAGGACACCAAAAGCGTGCTCATCTGAAAAAAAAAAAAAAGAGAAAAAAAAGGAAGTATTTATTGTTTTTTAAAATTCTGAAAGTTTTTAGAACTTAACTCAAATACAACTGCTCGAAGTAGAACTGTGGAAATAATGAATAAGGATAACAATAAAGTTAAGAAATGAAGAGATGTAAAATATAAATATTAGAGGCACCTAGAAACTTCTCCAGTTTTTTCGCAAGCTTGCAGTCCTCTGGCAACTTAAAGAGTCTGTTCATGTCCTCATCGTTTTTATTCAGTTTCAACTTTTTTTTCAGTTTTCCTGGGAAAGAACTGAACAGAAACCAACCCAGGACAACAGCTAGTTTTGACATCTTATTTACTAATAGTGAGATACCTTTAAAGATAAAGCATCTATTTTAGTTTTTCTTCTGAATAGTAAGCTTTGTGGTTTTTTTCCTGTTTGCACGCTGCATCCATTACTGCCACAAAGGTTAATCTCATGAGCAAAGAATCAACACTCATGTCTTTACACAAGGAAATAAAGGGGAAATTTTTTGTGTCTTTTTCCACCAACTGTGAAATCAGCAAATGGACCTTATTTTATAACAAAACCAAATATATTTAGAATTCTATACTTACATTAGTTTACATTTTAAGTCACTTACTCTGGTAACTGTTTTTTTATATTTGAAAAACATCTCTAAGTTGCAAAGTTCCTTATACAACTGTTAAAATGAAGCCTCTTTATTTGTAAGCAAGTAAAACCAGGTAATTGCAATATAAGCAAAATGTCAGCCCCACAACAGATAGCAAGTGCTCATATCTGCATATGCATCAAAGAAACAAATATGCATGAGCTGAAGTGAATGCGATATGAAGAGTAATATGACACATAGTTCAGACTAAACAAAGATGCTTCTGTAGTAGTGTTGTCTCTACTACTTTGACTGCTATATACTTGTTTAAGAGGAAAAGGTGCTATATGCCAGAAAACTGCAAAGCCTTCCTACTCCTCCTTCGCAAGCAGGTGGTTAAGTCTATCACTAAATCTATACATAAAAGCTGCCCTAAATTTTCTCTGTAGTTAATGTTGTTGTTTCAGCAAAACTAAGACTTGTACACACTGTATCAGGTGCAACTGAATCACTTTGTCTCCTAGTAGAGACAGCCTGAAATGGGAGCGTACCCTGCATTCTGGATCACCACTACTAAAGCTTTCCCAGTGTCTATTTACCTCATTGTAAAAATCAAGAAATGTCAAGTGTGCTCTGGATCTCTGTCCACTGAGTTACAATCTGGATTAGAGCCTTTATCTAGAAGAAGATAAGTAGTCTCAGTGCTACACTGTTTAGACAGTGTGAGACTGAGGCTTTTTGTTTCAGCCCTACCATAAAACATGAAAATAAATGAAGCAGTGTAGTCTGCAAAGATCCTTGAACCCCAAGAACTTTCTGCATGATCCTTGGGGTAAACATCACACCCCATCATGATGTTCCAGAACAAGTTGTGCTCTTCAGCCCTAAAGGTGTGGGCTGAGCTGGAACACTTAAGCCTCACAGTCCTTTTCAGTGTTTGTGAGTCAGCCAAGATGGCAACTTAATACCTGCTCTAAAAAGCCAACTGGTCAGCTACAGTGCCTGTGTACTGACAAACCAGGGTACTGTGGCCTCCTGAAGACCAAATGACACTCTCAACAGTGATAAGGAATATTTGATTAGCTGCAAACTTGAGGTTCACAAAACAGTTAATAGTACATATTGGTAGTACTAAACCTATTTTCATTTCTTCATTTCATCGGTGCATTACAATATGGGAAGTAAAAACAATTCCTCTATCAACACAGCTGCATAAATATGTCAGAGCCACTCTGAACAGGAAAAATTGTGGATTAGCCCATTATAAAACCTGAATGTTAGACCAAAACACCAAGCACTTTGCAGAGTTTTCACTTTATTTCACAAAAGAGATTAACTAGATTCAAGGTGGGCTTGCAGACAGGCTATTGTAAATTGGACCAGAAATCATCAGCCACCTACAGTCTGAATTTGACCCCATTATATTAAACAAAGAGCCTTGAGAAATAATTGAGCTGGGAGCTGCACAACAGCCTAAACCCCTGCTGGCTGACAGTGTCCAGCAGAGAACAAATGAACCCACTACTAATGGTAGTCAACAGCTTCTTCAGAGGACTGAACTTATCAACCTCTAAACAGAAAAAAAAAAAAACAACAGTATTCTGCCTGGTCCTTAAACAATCAACATGATGTAGAAAACTGGCCAAATTCTCAGCTCCTGTAGATTGTTAAAGCTCTTCTGAAATCAAAAGATCAATGGGAGTTTAGGTCAAGATCTTGTCAACTTCTCCTTGCCAAACAGCACATGAAAAGAGTAACAAACAAGCTCCAACATTATTCAACATGTAGGACCCTGCTTACTCATGTAGGCGTTATAGATGGCACAATCTCTCAGCAGTCTGGGTGCAAAGACAGAATCCCCAGAAGCACTGATGCACGATCATCATACATTATCATGCACATGGGTTGACTGAACAGGTGTGCTCCTCCCCAGGTGAACGTGGTAAGTCTCTAATGTGCCAATAGGTCATCAAAAAACACTGTCACAAGCTCTGAATTTGGTCCTTCCCCAGTGATGGCAGCTGTCTGAGCGATGGAGGCAAGATCAGGTTTTTTCACTTTTGCATTTTTAACATAGTGGAGCATTAAGTAGCTCCTGCTCTAGAATAAATTGTGTGGATCCACTGCTATGTGTTTTGCAGACATAATAAGGAGTACTGTGAATCTACAAACATAAAAGTGGTGATGGCTTTCTGGCAGTGGTCACTGCTATCGGCTATGGCTGGTGACATTCATGCTGCAAGTTAATGGAATGAAAACAAGCTTCCTACCTCAATTAGCTGGGATACAATGTCCGGCTGCTATGCAGAGAAAAAAAGATTTAAATAAACCATGCCCCAGTTAAATTCCCCAGCACACCATGATTTCTCTCTGAGCGCAACACCTTTCAAAAAAAATGCTTCGATTATTTTGCAGAAGTCAAAAGAGCAGGTAATTAATCCAGAGCCTGAAGGTGCTGCCCCATGCCAGGCCTGACCCTGCCGCTCCTATGGTGCTCGGGCAGCTGCACCTGGGGCAGGACAGATGCAGACCTGTGTGGCATCACTCTCTGCTGAGCTGTTGGCTTGGGAGGGGGCAAACCCATCTATATAGTCAGATGCTATGAAGGGGAGAAGGTCCTCCTTTCCCACCTGGAGCAGTTTCAAGCTTCACTCATTCCTCCACAGGGCCATGAGCTGTAGGGCTCATCTTGGGTGGGGTTTATACTGGAGAATGGGTGGCCAGCACAGAAATCTTAGCTAATCTGTAATAAAAAGAGCTTGTACATGCTAGAAGTGTCTTGCATTTCGTAAGAAACTCTTCTTGTGTTTAAAGTTTAATGGTGAAAATTTTTTTCTTGACAAATTGATCAGTTAAGAACTCCTCAGGCTCTTCCAAATGCCCTTCTGTGTACAGGAACTTGTGGTGTAGGTCTGAATTTCAGCACAGTGTGACACAGAGATTGCTATATCATCTGCAGTCTGTGCGTAGGGTACACTAGTAATTCTGGTACCACATAGCAGGTCAGTCTGATTAGGACTCTTTTGCCATACAGTGTTTTGTCTTTTTTATGCAACTGATCAGAGAATCTCAGAATTAATTAAATCTCTTGATGTACTTAGACAGCTTGTGGAATAAGTGGTAAGATATTAGCAGCGCTGAACTTGTTCATTTGATTTCATCTCTGTAACCTGAGCTCCAATTTAATGCTGTATCTTCTACCCTCTTGAAGATTAATTACTGCACCAGTTAGCAAGTCATCTCACCTTCTTTCATTTGTGAAGAGTGTAAGTCAGTAGAAATGTAACTCAGGTATTACTCTGGCTTTGTACATGACCAGTGAAAATTCATTTAAAGATTTAACAGTTAAATACGTTTAGCACTACTACACTCTTTTCTTAAAACCAACTCTAGGGCCAACTGAAGCATGGTCTTGTTACAGGTAAAGGTATACAACCAACAGTTAAATTCTGCTTTCAGTTGATTCGGTATAGATACAGGTATCTCTGTGTAGACACAGATGCTCCCAGTATCAGAGGGGTTTTCTGAATTTACACTTGTGTTAGGTAGCAGGTGTTAATTCTTTAGACTTATTTATTTATTTATTTATTTATTTTAAACATACCAGGGCTTTGTAGGAATGACAGCCTTAATGCTGGCAGGAGCATCACAGAACTGATTTTGCAGTTATAGCACGTGACTCACTCCTGTCCCTGCTGGCTCTGCAGTGGTCTGATGACACAGCGGAGGGTGTGTGAGCAGCTCTGAGCTACAGGGTACCAAGGCATCCTGTTTGCAGATGCTGCTTTGGACACTTTATCTGTCTAAATAAGATGAAGTACACAGAGAACTTAATGAGACTCCATGTTATGCTAGCTCTGCCATAAGGAGGCTCCAGCGCAAGGTGACCAGCTGGCAGCAGGTTCACACTTGTGCCAGAAGTACAATTCTGGCAGTGAAAGAAAGCACAACAACTTGAAAACATAATGAGGTAGAGACATAGTCAGTAGAGAAAAGTCATATAGACACACTTTTCAGCTTAAGAATTTCACACGTTCAAGAGCCTTTAGATTGCTGGAGAGTAACTTCTTTGAAAAGATAGTGGCCAGAAGAATATTAATTTTAGTTTTTCAGACAATTAGCCAAGCATATTTTCCTGCCAAAATGAAACTGATTAATTCCTATCCATTTCAGAAGTCCTTAATAGGTGTAAATCTACCCTTAATTTTACATTGTCTTGCTTAATGTATTTAAGCCCAGCAAACCCAAGCACTAGTCACATTCAGAAAGGCTCAGAAAGATGTTATGTGCTAGCCCAGGCAAACCTAAGTCTGCATCACAGCTTCCCCAATGCTCCTTTCCTTAATTCCAAGAGTATAGCTAGCTTTGTAGACAATGACTCCTTGTAATGTTGATGCATATCACAAGTATACATAACAGTAAAAAAAACCTCCAAAACTGTGCTTCCTTATGTGCCAAAAGTCTGCGCCCAGCACTGACCAGCACTTGTTTTGCCAATGAAAAGCATACACATCCCTACGATCACTTTAGTTCTTAGCATTACTGTTAATATTGTCATTGCTTCTTGCAGTGCCCACTAACCTCGTTGTCCTGCATAATGGCATCAACGTTCCCATCCTCAGTATCTGAAACACAGTGCTTACACAGTCTTTTCACAACACAGACACCAGTGATTCTTTCCTAGAAGGCCTTGCCCCAGAAAGGCCAAAGGTGGCTCCTGGATTTATGCCCTTTAATGATTTTTCCAGTGGATATTTTCCCCAGGATCCAATCTCTGCATTGCTTCTCCATATAGCTCCTAAAGGACTGCTTACAACAGCTTCAAGAACCCATAGCAGTTGCTTCCAGGAGTACTCTGAAGACTAGCATTTGGTTTCTGAAGTTTCTTTTAGGTTCCTTCAGTTATACACCCTAGAAATGCATCCAAGTGCAAGCATTGCTGTCTGCTTTAGCAGGGCACCAGGTTGCCTGTTACAGACAACATGCAACAAGTCTTGCATTAATTCAGATGTCCATCCCTTATCTTGACATCTGAAAATGGCACCTTCTGGCAGCTTCCCCTTTGGTATTGTCTTTTTTTTAAAGATGAGGTATAGTGGCAATTTTGCTTTATCTGCTAAGACCACCAACAAAGTTGCAATCCTATTTTTTCATTGGCAGTATTTTTGATAAGTGATTTGGGTTTTTTTATTGCACGGTAATATGATGTCTGAAAAACCCAATGCGTGTCTAAAGAAAAAAAGGGACATTTGATTTGTTGCCTGTGTACATTAGTACATATTTGTGAATTTTATATATTGCTGCATAGTGTTGAAATTCTACTGTTTTTTTCATATAGTTGAAACAGGCTTTCTCCAAGTGTTATTTTACATCTAACAGCTTGAGTCTGTGTATTACATTATATATACATGCCAAAAAATGCTGGTTTTGACTTTCAGTTCAGCAAGATCTGTAGCTGTGAATAAATTTTTAATTGTGATGTTGTGGTGGGAAACCTGAAAGGAGCTCCTTCTAAAATTGACAAGAAATTTTTGACAGAAATTTCCTAATCTGAATAACCCGTTGAATGTTACTATTGGTAGAATAATATTTTTCTTCTTTCTATAAAACCTGTTGTCATGGTTTAACCTCAGCTGGCAGCTAAGCCCCACACAGCCACTCACTGACTCCCCCTCAATGGGACGGGGAAGAGAATCGGAAGAGTAAAAGTGAGAAAACGTGTGGGTTGAGATAAAGACAGTTTAACAGGTAAAGCAAAAGCCACACACACAAGCAAAGCAAAACAAGGAATTCATTCACCACCACCCCTCAGCAGACAGGCGTTCAGCCATCCCAGGAAAGCCGGGCTCCATCACACGTAATGGTTACTTGGGAAGACAAATGCCATAATGCTGAATGTCCCCGCTTCTTCCCCCAGCTTTACGTACTGAGCACGATGCCATATGGTATGGAACATCCCTTTGGTCACTGGGCTCTGCTGTCCTGGCTGTGTCCCCTCCCAACTTCTTGTGCCCCCCCCCCAGCCTGCTCGCTGGTGGGGTGGGGTGAGGAGCAGAAAATCCCTTGACTCTGGGTAAGCCCTGCTCAGCAATAACTAAAGTATTAACTAAAGCATCTCTGTGTTATCAACACTGTTTCCAGCACAGATCCAAATCATAGCCCCATACCTCAATCAAAGCCAGCACACCTATAGAAAGACACAGTCATGAATCTACTAAGAAGTTTTCATATTTCTCATACCACGATGCATAAGGTTTCCAAAGTGTCTTCAAAAGGCAGACATCTACTACTTAAAGTATTCAATAGCAGTGGTCATCATGATGTTTTAGGCTAGGGAAGAACTTACATATATATTATATAATATAAACTATATTATATAAAAGCTAGGAGTCAGTAAGTAGCAAAAAGAGTTAATTCTGTTCTCAGATTTGAAGGAGCCAGTGACTCAGAGCAGCTGCTTTGCCTGCTTTAGTTTGTCATCTTGAAGAGGAGGAGCTCTCAGCACTTCCTCTCCCTGAGGTAAGTGGTGGAGGCTAATTAGGCAACACTGCTAGTGAATGGTTATACTGGAGTATCTAAGAAAGGTACCTGTAATTGCTTGCCATCTTAATAATGAGCTTTCTTATTTCATCTTTTCTAACATCTGCCCACTACTGTAAATTTATGCTTTCAAATAAAAAAAGAAATCCTGTAACATAAAATCTCATCTAATGATAAAACCGATAAAGCATTTGATTTTCCCAGTGCTCACATCTTTAAAACTGGGGCACAAGGCTTCTCCCTCAGTATCCAGCATCCTGGTGTATTCCTTCACAGTGTTGAGAGATGAGGAGACTGATAGATCTTTTCCTCTGAATGATACAGCCCAGTTTAGGAGCTGGAAACATGGGAATCTGTGTGGAAGACCTGTCTTCTGGTGAGCAAAATAGTTCACAAACACTTCTGGTGTCAACAAGTTAGCAGGGAAAATGCAGGAGGCTGTAGCTTGTTGGAATTCCAGTAGTTTGTAGCTCTTAATTGTGCACCATGTGAGGGTCACTCAGTGCCTTGCTCTGCAGACACCTGTGTTGTGCTATTACATAAAAAGTGACACTAAATACATGTAGTAGAAGAGTGGGGTTGTACTGTGCTCTGTGAAGCTGTGTGAACACAGCAGTCCTCACAATAAACAGCCTTGTTGGACATGCCTGAAGTGGGTTATGAACACAGGGTGCATAGCAGTAGATGATAAGTTAATTAAACATGTCTGTCTGCACGTGTGCCTCTGGGTTTACTGGGTTGCGTGCCTGGTAACACATGGTGGGAGAGATGCTGCTCTGGCCTGCTGCACAGGGACATGGGTGATTTGGAGCAGATCCACAAATGTGTCCTTGCAGTGCTAAAGCACCTCCTGGCTGACGTGGGATCTGCACTGGGACACCATGGGCTTTCACTGGTGACAACCCACCACATCCTTATTTCTCCTGCCTTCTTCATTGTACTCTTTCCCTGCTGTAAATGCAGGGAAGTCTGGGTACCTTGCCTGTTAGTTGAAGACAACAAGCAAATGACCTTCCTTAATGGAAGAGTGTCAACAAAACCACAAGCAGCTGATAGTCTTACTCAGCCCATGTCTCTCGTTAGTCTGTTTACCCTGTTGCTGATGCAATCAGAGCAAAAGCAGTTTTAACACTTAGGGTATGCTGAAAAAGTCACCACAAAAGTGTTACAAAAAAGGTCTTTCCTTGTCAGTCATCAGAGAGGACTTTTGGATTTAAAATCTCTAAAGGATGGGAAATTATCTTTCCAAATGTACGTATAATGGTAAATGCTGCTCTACAGACAGTGGGAAGTTTAAGCTTTTGGTAAGAGAAGCTCTTACCTTCCATCATCACACATTGTTATGCCACATGATCTCCCTCTGGTCTGCAGTGTCCCCCTTGAGCTGAGGCAGAGAAGGTCATTTTAATTCATTTTCCTAAGGGGAAAAAAAAAAAAAGAAAACCACAAAACCGCCACAGTCCAGCACTACAGCCTTGCCCCTCCCCAGCCTGACAGCCCCTTTGCTTCTTGCTTTGGTGCAAGGTTAACTCATGATACTTTCCTCCCCAGGCTACAAGGATCAATGCAGTTTCTTCCAAGGGTCATTGCATCAACACAAAGAGGGAAACAGTAGTTACAAGGGCCAAAGTAGAAATCTGTGTTTAGTCATCATGTTAAGTTTTCCATGTCTCTTTGTCCATGGCTCCATCCTTCAGGGCCATTACTCCCCAGGGATTTGCAGAGCTTACCTCTCTGAGATTCTTCTATCAGACATCTTCTTACAGTGTCTTTCACTTGAATTTGTGACCCAAAAGACACTACTTACAGTCTTGACTTATTTTTTTGACTAGTAGGAGTGACTCTGACAGAAAAATAATCTTGACAAATATTTTTTTATCTTCCTGGCTTTTCCAGTAAAGAATTGAAAAAATCTGAAACGTCTGATTTTTCCATAAAATGAAAATTCTGTCTCCCCATTAATACTCTAAATGAGTGTTGAGACTCACCTTCCTATCAGCAAAGCGGCTTCTGGTTTTTCTGTTTAAATATGTCATTTTGTGTCATTTATAAGCTGATAATAATCAGAAGGTATCTGCATTAGGCATGAGCACACCTGTCTTTTTTGGAAGTTCGTATTTTGATATAGATCCAAATTTGCACCCGAGGTCCATTGCTAGTGGACGTGAAGAGGTTTTGGAAAATAAAGCTGTGCTATGATGACAAACATCAAATTAGATTACCCTGGAAGTTGTAGTAGCAATGACTTCAGCTTGTTCAGAGAAGCGGGGTTCTCAAGTATAGCCAAAGTCATCTAGCCCTACTAGAGCTGAGTAAGGGCAGGGTGCTTGCCGGGGTCCAACCCTGGAGCTGAGGTCATTGGGAAAGACGATTTTACTAACAGTGTCACACCCCTGCCAGCCCGCACATCTGACATAGAGGTGAGGTGGCAGCCAAGCCGCCTAGTACAGTAAAAGCAGAGGTTAGTAGAGATATGCAGAGGGGATGCTGCAAAAGCTGTGAATAGCAGATGATGTGAGCTGGGTGGGAGCCCCATCCCACTCCCACCCCAGCAGACACGCGAGGCACCGCTCTGAAAAGTTGGAACCACGTTAGAGGATACACCCTGCAAATGGGTGGTCCATCCAGTCCTTCAGGCAATAAGCCCATTTTGCCACATGTCTCAGGCTCAAATTCATCTGTATGTGGGAGAAAGTTCTTGCCAGTTATGGTGGAGGTTGTGCCGTCAGGACTGCAGCAAGGCTTGTGTGGGAGTACGGGACTAGTATCAGGGAACAGCTCCAGGACTCCACCTTAGAAGGGCAATACTGTATGTATGTGATCTGTCTTTAGGTGATTATGGTTGAGAACCATTTGTATTTTAATAAGGTAATGACTACACAAGTTGGCACAAGGGAGTTTTGCCTGAAGTAGGAGTGACTGAAGGTCCTTGGAGCATATGGCGTGCTTTGCCCCGATGCCAAAGCTCAGGGGAATTAAGCTGCTCAGCACAGTTAACAGGTACAGTTGTGAAGGCTCTCAGGCACCTTTTTTCCTGCAAACAAATATGCCCCCACCTCCTTCCATGCAGTGCATGGTTGTTTTTATTATGGTTCTGTCACTTTGCACAGTCCAGGTTTATTTCAATAATAAAAATATAGAAATATAATTAGCATCTTTGTTTTAAGGCACTGAGTTTTTAAATTACCACATGTGACAACTGTTATGGCAGTGAAATCGTTAAAATCATGTAAATGCTTAAACCATGTAGGCCTGGGAGATTATAGTTTCATTAGAGAAAAGGCTATAAAGTTAGACCTAGGTAATTACCTTTCCCATTAATGCTTGAAAATTCTTTGCTCCACTGAGAAGTGATTGTGGTGCATCATGCCTTCTGTGCTTTTACATTCAAACTGCAGGAGCCTTTATTTCATCAGCACAAACTGCAAGGAAACAGCGGCAGCCTTCCAGGTGTACTTTGCAAATTGGGGTTTAAATGTGGAACACATCAAATTAAAATTCAATATTAATTATTTTGTCTTGCTAGGAGCCTGAGTAGTTTAAAGCAGCAAGGGTAATTGTCTAACTCATTGTATGTGTCTACAGCGAACTTAATCATTATGTCAGCTTCCTAATAAAAGGTTATTATAGAAACAAAGATCCCAATTTTACATATGGTAGGCAAGGGAGAATTCGAAGAGCTAGTCTCCAGGGTAGACTTGAGGTTCTTGACAAATGATACCCATGCTGTGATCAGATACTTAACAAGAAATCTCGTTATTAACTAGGCCTGTACAGATAATTAGCACTTGAGCTTCAAATTTTAAATCTGGCTTGAGATGTATAATTTATCAAAAGCCCTAGCTCGCTGTCAAAGTCCTATAATAAGACAGTGTTATTGATGAATTGAGATTAAGAGCAGATTGAAGAGAAAATTAGGCCACTGGTTAGTCTGAAAGGTCTGATTTCAATATTTGCAGTACTAATTTGGTATTATTTTGGTAAATGGATGTGGTCCCCAAGTGCTGCACAGTATAAAAGAATAAACTGTACATCATTATTCTAACAAAAAAAGTATTGTTTACTGTATGCCAATTTTTTGCAGCACTAGCAGTCCAGTTAATAAGCTTCTTTACAGGATAAGTGTACCTGTTTTTATTGCATTAATTTATTATAACACATAGAGAACACCGGGCTTTTATTCAGGGTTAGAAAATGTAGCTTCTTTACATTAAAAATTATATTATATTAGACTAATGATGATTGAGTATGCCAATCCCTAATTTAGCTGTTTCATTTATATCTTTGGATTGTCTTTCAAGCATTCTTTACATTGGAATGCAGATAAGTACTATTTTCTATATTCAAGCTACATAAAAAAAGCAATCTTTTTTTAATGATTGCCGGTAGCACTTCATTGCAAGTGGTTCCAAGAAAAAAAAAAAGAAAGAGTGACTGTATGCAATCTATCTACAGTAAAACTGCAGCTGCAAAGGTGTTAGATACACACTCATGACCCTCAGTATGCTAAATCTTTTTGATACAAATAATAAAATGACATTTAGGGAAATATCTGATTTCCAGAATTATGTTAGGTAAAATGTAAGGTTGGGACAAATTCTGTTTGTTTTTTCAGAGTTTAATTCTTAGCCCAAGCACAGAGATCATGCCAAAAAGGTGCCACGTTTTACTATATAGGCTGTCAAATATGTATCAAACACAACCATGTATCATTGTATGTATCTTATATATCACACCAATATCCTCCAGCAAAATAATAATGTCAGTCGTTGCCTGTTTCCAGGAAACTTTGCGCTGACAATTCCTTGTAACCCGTTATTGGCAGCAGCTCCTTTCCTCTCAGTTTCCAGCTGTCCAGTGGGGTATGCCAAGTCACAGCAGGACCTGAGGAGTGTTTGTATTCAACTGTGGCACTGAGCTTTATGGAGATTTGCCTTGTATATTGTGCACTTGCAGACAAGAGGGATTTCCAGGACCCAGCGGGGGCTCCCCGGTGTTTATGCTGAGGTGGTTAGCTAGTTGGCAAATTGCTTTGGGCCAGAAATGTGTGACAGAGGAAAATGTATTGCATTAGCTTTTCTATCAATAACATCTTTACGCTGACTTATAACACAATTGCTTTCATGCTGATCCAGCCTCCTAATTTTAATTTTAGGATTGATTGAGTTTTGCAATCAGGCATCTTTGGCGATACCGGAAAGAAAAGCCTTTTCTTCCTTCCTTAGGAGTAACATGCTATTAAAAATATAAGCAACAAAACAGAAACTGCTTCAGCCACTCTAATATACCATTGACTAATACATATTTAGACTGATTTGGAAAACATCTAATCTTTTTGATATATACATTGTAATAATTTTAAGATGACTTAAAATAATTATTCTATTAGCTGCCACTCTGATATATGTACTGGAGTAGCATTTTGCAGGACTGCTCGAGTCTTGCGGGGTTTTTAGTAGATTTGTAAGAGATCCCAAAAAGGATGGTAGTGCAATTCTCAGCAGACAGAAATGCTGATTTATACTTTTGGGGAGGTGGGGTGGGTGGTGGGTTATTCAGTCACTTCCAAGTATTACTCACATACCTTGGACTGATTCTGGTCTTGTTTAGGCTGAACATACTTCTGCTGTGTGTAAATGCAATTTGAGATCGGGAGGCTTTCCTGGTTGAATTAAGACTTAGATCAGCATAAGAGGTAAATCTGAGAAGCTTCTAGGTTCATTTAAGATAAAAGCATTCAATAAGCTACAGTTTATCTTAATTTAGAAAAATAATTTAGGAAGTATTTAATATCTTTAAATGACATTTTCAAGTGTAACTCAAAACTACAAGATATTTGGGTATTCCAGCATTTGAGAGAAAAATGAATATGCATATGCCAAACAGAAGCATGGGGCACATCGCAAGGCTCTGTCAGTTTAGGATACTTCGGAACTCCTCAGATAAGGCTGCTTTTTAATAAGCTTAGCTACCCAGTCGCCCGCCTTTGAAGTCCTTTCACATGAAACATTCCCAGAGCTTGTAAGGGGAGCTGTGCACACAAAAGGCTGGCAGTAGAACGCATGTTTCTATATTTGGTTATATTTGTATAGCAGATGTAATAATGATCTAACACTTTTCATGAATTGAGGTAAGAAACAAGAGCTACCAGCAGTCACCGTGCAAAAGAGAAGAATGGAAATGCTCATTCTATAATACCCGGCATCTCACGCTGCCTTATTAAAAACAAATGGGTTTGGTACTCAGGTGGTTTGTACAGTCATTCCTACATTCCTTTTGTAAGTGATTTGGTAGTGCTGGCGTAAATGAGCACATGTGGGCTGTACGAATAATAACTCAGAAGAGAATCAGGCTTGAGGATTCCTATTAATATAATTACAAATCGTGACTACTTAGTGCAGCATGGTATGGTAAAACAGGATTTTGCCAAGACTAATTCCTTCAGCTAGCCCAGATCCATTCCAGTGCTATAGCTACCGCTGTCATCTGCGAGATGAGTTACAAAATTCCAGGAGGAGGATTTCCTGCACTTCCACACCGCTAGAAGAAAGGCCAAGTTGTGCCTCTGCTGGGTACGTTCACCCACCAGCTGTAAAAACGCTAACGTGGTGTTACGAGTTCAGAACCGGGGGTACCAGAGCGGAGGCTGGGCTGCTGCACTGCGGGACGGCAGGCAAGCACAAAATGAACAGCATTAAACATTTTGAAAGAGAAAGCTGAGCGCTCCCGGCAGTGTATTTTGGCATGGCCCGCGCCTGGGGCTCTCTCCCCGCTGCGACCCGCAGTCCGACTCCTGCCCGCGGCGGGCACGGAGGCCCCGGCTCCCCCGGCCCCGGCTCCCCCGGCCCCGGCTCCCCCGGCCGCCCTTGCGGGCAGCCGCCGACAGGGGTCTCCAGCGCACCGCGGAACCGCCCGGGCGGCGCGGTCTGGGCCGGGCCGGGGCCGGCAGCCCGGCCTCAGCAGCGGCTGCTGGCAGTGTGCGGCTGGTTCGCAGCGAGCTGTGTGTCTTGTTTACATCAGGCGCCGCTTTCTCCGCTTTTAAAAGGAGCGCCGGGATGCCGGGTTTTGTCTTTTTCTGGGAAAAGAGCGAGAGCAGCCGCCTGGGAGGGTGGGGTGGCTTTGGTCGGAGGCAGGGTGGGCACCCAAACTTGGGTAACCCCACCCAGCCCGGGTACAGAGCGCGGTGCCGTGGGGCACGGCTCCCCCTCAGCTCCGGCGGACCGGCATCTTCCAGCGAGCTGCGCTGCCGATGCGTTAGGGGTCACGAACAGAAGGCAGGAAAACTCGTTTTGGTACAGGTGATGGTAAAGAATTGCATCCTTCTGTCACAGGAACAAGACGTTTGCAATCAGTTAATTTTTAAAACGTGTGTGGAGTTTGAGCGCTCTTTTTTTTTTCCTTTTCCTTTTTAAAAATTAAATTATTTGTGAAGACGACTCTCCAGAAAGCTCAGGGCATTTTCCAACTGGAATACAGCTCTATAGTCTGTGACAATGTACAGTGGTTGATGAGTTAGTTCTAGAGGCTTCTGAATTTTAATGATGTTGGAGATGATATTGTGTGTCCTTCAGCTTGTTAGAGTGACACTAGCACTCCATAAATCATAATACCTGCGTATTGTAAAATCAATACAAAAGTGCTATCTCAGCGCTAAACCTTAATAAGTTTTTCAGTGCTCTAACAGCTTAAACTTTGCTGTAATGCCATTGGACCTGTAGGTTAGGATCAGAGCATGCTTAATTTGTTTTGTAATAGAGACTTTTCTTTAATGAAGGACCGATTAGTAAAGCTTTGGTTGCCACTCTGGTGATCAGTTGGCAGAACAGCCTCTGCAATTAAACTCATGTATCTCTGTCCTGAAGCAAAAAAGCAGGCTTAAACAGTCAATAAATGTTAATCCAGTCAGAACCTGTCTGTGCCTTTGAAGGCTGCCCATGAGGGGTTTTTCAAATCACATTTTTTTCATCTTGTTTTAAATATGGAAGTCCCCATAGAGCTGGTACGTAGCATACAAGGCCTCCCACTGCTCTGTAATAAGATCTGGCATACTAACAGCATTTGGTACAATACTGTCATCTTTAGGTTTGTTTGTCCCTCCCCATCCCAGCATACCTATCTGTATAGTAACTTCTTATGAAAAAAAAAGCAATCATTGTGTTTTATATTTCCTACACATGAGAGTAAAAAGGCTGCTTCAAAAATCTTTATAGAAAACATGTTACTGTGGATGCACACAAATTTTATCCTTTACAAATATCTCCCCCAAACTTTTCTCTATTATTATTTTGTTTCTTTGTGGGGTGATACTCAGGGGAGAAAGTTTACATTTAATACATAAACTGAAAGGATACATGGGGAGCATGGAACTGCCAAACAACTGTCCTTAAAGCAAACAAAAAGAAAAGTTGAACCTTATCTAGATTGTTATTGTTCTCTAGGATATGCTTCTCATGAAACAGTGCCAGATATTTATTTAATTCTGTTTTTCATTCTTGTCTGCTTGCTTTCTTTTCCTATGAACAGGATAAAAAAAGCAAGTTGATAACTAAAAGCAGAGTGAGGGCTCGCAGAAAGTTGGCTGATAGAGTTGGCTGGGAAACAGGGGTTAAAAAAAAGAGGCAATTCCCAATCTTTAGATGCTTTCCATTTGGGGAAACACAGGCTTTGCTATGAACTTCATTTTCTTCTATTTCCCAGCCTACATAAAGCATTAACATATATCAGAGAATGCATTAAATTAAGCCTAATCATAACCGGCATCCTCTTTATGTTGCTTTGTGGAATTTAGCTTTTGCTCTTCATTGGGAGACTGAGCACTTCAGACAAAAAGGTGAAGGGACTTGTATGAGTCATTGGATTTGAAATGATAATTTCCTGCTGGAGAGAAAGAGAGGGAGAAAAGGGTTATCAGTCTCTTTTTACAAAGGGCCAAATTCATCAGCAGCACAACACACTGACTTCCCCGGAGTCACTCTGTTCCCTGCCGGCATGGCCTGGGAGGGTTTGGAGGACATGAACAAGGGGAACCTGTGATGGCCCTCTGGATAATGCTATTGATACAGCACAATCATGCAACATTTCAGCAAAGGCAGGCAAGAGTGCCAATACTGTGATGGGGTGTTCTCTGCTCTTTCCTGTTGGCTGTCAGAATGGTAAAAACCACCGAGCTGGCTTTAGTTTAAGGTGTGTCGAGGAAGTAATGGCTAAGTAAGTGTAGCACTGCAGGCAGTATTATTAACTACATTCACATAACTTATAGATACAAATATGTATATATCCTCCATATTTGCTGGTTTGAGATGATTAGATTCTGATGAAGAATATGAGATTTTTTTAATACAAATATATACGTTTTAATAACTACCGCTCTTCCTTCTAGTTTGTTGAAGCCCTGCCCTATTGTGACACCAGTCACAGGCAGTGACAGAAGTCACAGTGTGACTATGCAGTGCATGTCAGGTTGGGTCAGGTTCAGTCTGAGGTACACATTTAATGATAATTGGAAGCTGAGATGCAATAAGGAATATATTTTTTTTCCCACCATTTACTATGTTTCCCTTTTCATTATACCTGATTGCATTTTTAGTTTTGATCATTTAATTCAGATTAGTCTATGATGCAGGTACTTGCCCTGACTTACCTCTTATGCCACCTCTGATTTCAGCCCTCTGTATGTATTTCCTTTGGTAGCCGGCATTATGCAGCCAAAGTCTAGCTTGCTTTTTGTCTTCCTTCCCCGTCCTGTGACTGGCAGCAGATTTTGGGTTCCCAGGCAGAAATCATAGAGGAGATTCTTGCAGAAATACAGAAATCAAAACTGCAGTCTGCAGGTTTTGATCCAGTAAAAACATGCACAGGGACTGGGAAGAGAAAAAAGGAGTCAGACAGTATCTTTCAAAAAAAAAACCCAGCAAAAAAAGGGATTCCAAACAGGCAAAGAATATCTTTAAATATTGAGAAGTGCTTATTCAGTGCATGAAGCTGTAGAGGCCATGCAGTCCTAGGCAATGACAGCACAATAGCACAAATATTGTTGGCCTGAAAGTCCTACTAATCCACAGAAGATATTTGTAAATTATGTTCCTCTATTATAATATATTAATAGCAGTATTATTATTTTTTTTTTCAAGTGGGACATGCTGATAAATTTTTTACATTCCTTTCATTTAATTTTCCAGCATTCTACTGCAAAGAGTTGGGCCATATGTTCCTGAATGCATTTGGTTAATTGTGTAGTTTAGTCAGCACATCCCTAAATTTAAAAGTGGACTTGAGCCTGCAGGCTGTTGCGTACTGCCAAAAGAAATCAAAGGAGGCAAACAAAGCAAAACCATACATGAAATATTTACTATCACAGAAGACCAGCTAAAGCATAAACACACACATACAGCATTTAAAGAGGAAGAATGTCTTCAGGCTCACGAGGTCTCTAAAACGACAGGCAAAAGTGAGCATGAGGATGGACAGAGACTAGCTGTGGCCAAGGGTGTTGACCCATGGCCATCTGTAAAATCCCTCTAGGTCTTCTCCTATGTATCTGCTCACCTAGTCCTACAGCATCTTTAAGTATAAACTAACCTTGTAAAAAAACAAAGCTTGTGTGAGCAGAACCCATGTCGATTTCTTAACTTGGGTCAGTGAAACTGGCTTGTGACCACATGATCACAAAGCTGGCCATGTAGGGTCAGTGGAAGGCAGCAGGGTTAGGGATCAATGTATACCCTCTCGGTTTGAAAAATTCAGTTTATCTTAAAAAGTGTCTGGTTACTCGGCCAGCATTTCATTCTGAAGGATGAGCTGTTTGTGTAAAGGCGAGTGGTCTGTGTAAGCTGGGACTGGTGTGGGAAGGCGGGTTCAGAAGGGAGGAGCAGGGAGACACTAAGCAATAGGTTTTGTTTGCCTTCCACTAGGTGCTAACAAACTGCATAATCACAGCCAGAGTGTGATAATTTTTGCAAGCTGAGAAAGATCAGAAAATTTAAACAGGCCCTCAAGGTGACAAATGGAGATCAGCTTGTGCCTAAAGAAGCCTGTATGTGTCTCCTGTGCCTCCTTCATGTGCTTCCCCACTTGCACACTTAGGTCACCCATGGGTGTAGGTCAAAGTCACACCAGCTGTTACTCAAAGTGGGTGCCACCTCAGCAGCTGGAAGGTGTAAAAAGAAGTTTGGAGTAATCCTCATGTGAGCCACAGTGGTCTGGGAAGCCTCTGTGTGAGACGCTCAAAGACTCTCCCAGAAATTTAGGAGCCTCTGCCTATTGTTTCAGTGGACTCTCAGGGTCAACCTTGGGTGGCTGCAGGAGGTGAAACTTTAAGTAGACTACAGCCTTATAAAATATCAGCAGACACATACTTGAAAGCCTAATGATCAGTCTAGCTTGGCTTAATTGGGTTTATGTGTTCAAGGATATCCTGGCAGCTACTCTCGGAGAAAATTAAAGCTGTAACAAAATTCTGCTGATCTGAAGGAGAGCCTGAGCCTACCTCTGCGTGAGAGGCAGCTCTCAGAGGCCTCAGGGACATGGGCTGAGCCCAAATATCTCACTTGTTCATCAGCTATCAGCTCTCTTTTTGGGGTGGTGACAAAGTTCTGTGCCTGGAAAGCTGGTGAGTTGGCTCAGTGCTGCTTACTCACTCACTTTCTCTCTGTTTCAAATCTCATCCACCCATTGCAAAAATGAGTCCATGATGAATAGATTTTTGAATTGGCTTATAATTGGTTATTCTACTCTATAATATTAATTTTCATCTTCAACTGTTCATTGATTGAAGCATACTGGATGTGGATTGTTAGTTTTCTTTGTGACACTTATATTGAAGAATGATTTGGAGAATATGTTAATGCATATTGATGACTTTTTCCATCTCCTATGTATTTTTAGAGTATTTCTCTTATTTGCTTCCTTGGAAGAAGCAAAGCTAGCTTCCACGTCTTGCATTGTTTACTTACATTTTTTAATAACCAACTATTATTAACTTTTAAAAATGCTAAAAAAAAAATAATCAAAACTTGCAACAAAATTTAAACTGCATTAAAATGAGGAAGACTCCCCTGAAGAAAAATGAGTCAACTTTGCCCATCTTACCACTCTTTCTGATTCCCTTTCAAATACTTTGTTTGCAGTAACATCAAAAACATGTTGCAGTGTCTCCAGTTGCATGGTAGTGTCCTGACTCCTTGGGTCTTTCTACAGACCACAGTGAAGCTGATACAGAAATATTTGCAGCAAGGTTATTTATGCTACTCAGCTCAATTCAATATTTGTGGATATAGTCGGGCTATGCAAACACTTCTGAAGTAATGCACTGTGCTCATCCATAATACAGAAATTAAACAGACAGTGGTTTACCACCCATGGCTGGAAGAGATCCCCCAGTTTCATCCATGACACAAGCCTAGGAAAGGCTGGCATCACCACCACTATGTGCAAAGTGGATGAGGTCACTGATGGCTTCTCCACCTGCACATTTAGTAGCCTGGACACTCCAGCAGCTCAGGGGACACCAATCCTCCCTCTGGCACAGCTGTTCCAGGGGCTTCGGGGACTATTTGAATACCAGTGCCCTTGAGCAAGCTGCTTTTGTGGGGCCTTTCTCTGTCAAAGCTGCTTGATGTCTTTCATGGAGTCAGGATCACACCCTGTGAAATAACTTCATCATGCAAGTGCAACAACCTGCTTTCAAACTTCCCTTGAGATGATTTAATTTAAAATAAAAAAGCGGCACAAGGCGGTATGCTTCCCACCTCAAACCTTCACACTTTTAACAATTAACTTCCTGCAAGACACTGCCAAAGAATGTAACTATGCTATTTAAAAATTCATTTATTTTATTATTGTCTTCCAAGAAGTGGCAAAACTAATTTTAATGAAAATTTGTATTTAGGAAACAATCAACAAACCACACACATAACCACATGCACAGCTTGACTTGCTGCTGGGGTGAACCATGGCATGCCAAGTTTCAGCCTGAAGCTAATTTTTTACAGCCAAGTTATAAAGCCCTGAAAGGGGGGTTTTATTGTGGAAATGCTGACAGAACCATAGTGGTGCTACTGGCTGCCTCTCTAATTAGTCTAAAGAACGGAAAGTTATATTTTGCAATATGTGGTAAGCACTATTGTCCTGATGTTGCTGGTTTATGCCAGAACTACAGGCTTAATTTGGTGCTACATATTCTATTACAAGTTTGAAAAGGCGAGTTTGACTCTTTCACTGTCATGAAATGTTAGCACTTTCAGGCAGCAACCTGGATTTGTACTTTCAATTATGTAAATATTAAAAGGTGCAGTTTGGATTTGGTTTTGGTGACAGTAGCAGATCCCTGCTGTTCACTCTACTTTGAAGAAGATGTGGAGTCCACATGGTGGTTCTTGCATGTTTTCCAGAGACTACTTTTAAATTCCTTCAATAAAAGTTACTTTTATTCCTGTTTAAGTGTTTTGTGGTAATGTTTACAGAGAAACATCCTGCTAGCAGACTAAAGTAAATAAAAGACAGGACACCAGTAACATAAAACACATCATTTTACTACTGGTCTCCCACCACCTGCAGTCCCCCATCTCTGCCAGAGCTCCCCGACTGTAATTACACCTACCTGGTCTGGCTTCCACTGGTTCCAGCTTTTGCAGAGTACGCTGAAGGTAGCAGAAGCCATTTACCCTGTCACCCTATCATTTTCTACTGCAAGGCTGCTGTAGCATCGCTTGTGATCAAGCAACTTCTGTATTTTACCATCTCTTCAGCAATAATTAGTTATTTTTAAACTAAGGCTTTGTTACTGTGGATCCTGTCATAGTGCTTACCAGCTTTTGGTGCAAGCCTGCACCCCACACACCAACTACCCTACAACCAGTAACAAAAGAGCAGTCCTTTCTCCAGAGGTAGGGCAAACATTAGGGAAATGGATAGCTGTAATTATAAGATTACACAGTCTTGTGACATACCAAGCATATCTTAAAAACATGCATAATTATATGAAAATGAGTCGACCCACTGATTTAAATGAGACAACTATGTGATTAAGTACTGTGCTGTGCTTTCATTTTGCTAATTTGTTTGTTTGGGTTTTTTCTCCTAATACAGTACCTATGGTGTCTTGAAAAATGTTACTCACTTACAGTTGCTATATAATTGCTGTTGCTGCTGTTGTTAGTGTGCTGGGGCTGGGCACAGACCTGTGCATCAGGGGAAGGCTATAGTAAGGTTCTAAACACCCCTATATGTTTGTTTTCAATATACTGTTATTCCTTCAAGTTCCTAAAAATCCTTATTAGTTGTTATTATACTATCAGAAAAAAATCTTACATTTACACCTGGAATCAAGCCATTGCAATCCCTCTTTCCTTTTTAAAGAAACCTGTAAATCTGTAACAGTGCCTCCTGTCGTAGTCAACATTGTGCTATTTGGCACTATAGGGATTAATTGAGTGACAATAAGAAATTACTCTATCTTTCTTCCAGTCCCTGCTTTCTACTCCATGTGCAAGGAATGCTTTTGTCTGGTACTTGACAGTACCTGCATGGGCTTCAACACTGAATTTAGTATGTCTGTCGAGATTACACTAAAGACAACAGTGGATTATTTTCTAAGTGCTAATCCTTAATTCAGAGATTTGTGCTTATTCAGCAAAGCAAGGTCTCCATTTCCTTCCTTCTTTCTATTTCATTTGCTGCCACCTAGGCGGGAGGCAGCCTCTCAGGAATGACCTGATGGGCTGATGCATCGCTATTTGACTCAACCAGATCTGACCCAACAAGCAGTGCTCAGAATTAGATCACAGTCTCCACATGTATTAAGATCTACAACCTACAGTAACTCCGTTAGTCTGCTGAGCAACCAGACTGGCCCTGATTGAAATTACCATTTTGATACTCTGACCTTCAAATCTCTTAATAAAGCAGAAAACTACCTGTCCGCTTGTCCTTCTGGCTGTGGGGAGGCAGAGTGGCACCAGCTGGCTGAGCCAATACAGGATTTAACCTAACCCATGCTCCCAAATACAGCATCAGAACAAGAAAAAAAAATTGAAGAGCCTGATCCTTATTTACAACAGAGATGGCTCCCACTACGACAAATGGGTCTTTTGCATCCCACAGATGGTCAGTAAGGGTCCTACCAGTGCGTGGCTGAATGAGCAGTAACAAACTCCTGCATCAGCTCCAGCACCTGGGTGCATTTTAAAATCCACCAAAAATCACATGCTGCAACATTCACTCCAAATACTTTGTACTTAGATAAACATACTGATGTCTGGCCACTGTTGAATTATGAGCTCCTTTTCAGAGCTTGGAGAAGAAGGAATGGAAATGGAAGGAGTTTCTTCAGAGGAGGAGGTAATTGTGGCAAAGGAGAATAACTCTTTTTTGTATTAATCTGAAGATCACATATAAAGTAGATAGAATCAGTGGTACTCAGTCCTAGGGCAGTTGTACACTGTGAAACCTTATGTGGAGGAAAAGGCAACCTAATCTTTGAAAACTAAATTCACCTTTAAGCACGGTATCACCATTTGATGTTAAGTAGTAGGTCAAAGCTACTAGTCTAGTATAAGCAAGAGAGAATCCACTGAAATCTATTTGATTATTTTATGTCTGTTTGCATCAAGCTGAAATTTGGGGTTATATTTCCAGAGTAATACCAAGACAACAGCTTCCAAGGACAGTACATCACAAGGTTCTCTTTCAACCAAGAGATATAAAAATAATTATGTCATACTATAGGCAGAAACACACTGAACCAAGCAACACCCATTCACTGCCAGGCTTGCTCACAAAAAGAAGTAACCTTTCTGCATTAAACTACTCATCCTGAAATTCAAAGTAAAAGGTGTAAGACAATGAGCCAAGGTCTATTGTAAAAAAAAACCAAAAAAACCCAAAAAAACCCAAAATGCCAGAGAAATAGTAAAAGCAAATTAAGACTGGTAAAAATAAAGATGAAATACACAGATAAGTGAAAAAAGGTTTTGTGTTGTATTATCCATGAAGCTGATAATTGGATCTTATTTATTAAACATTTTCATTATTAAAACTAAAATATATTGATGTTTTTCATGAGAATCAGCAAGTACTTTTATTGCTTTGTAAAATAGTATTGAATTGTACTCTATAAATCTAATCTGTATATAGATTTTGAGGGTGTTCACTCACACACATTTATAAGCATGCATAATTAATTTGGAACTGTACCTTTTTATTCTTCCAGCAAAAAATAAATCTCACAAATCACAGCCAACCTGGTTTTCTTAATATAAAAATCTGTTAACTGCAACTTAATATATCTAAATAACTTTGATCTGGAAAACTTGTAAGAGCAGAACTTCATGGGAGATTTCCAGTAATTCCTGATTTCAGCCATGTGGAAATACACTATAAACAGCTTTCCCATGCAATTTACTCTTCCAGATGAAAACAGTAAGAAGAATAATTAGCATTTTTATTATAGTATATTGTCAAAGCAGATGAAAAGTGAAATTAAATAAAAACTGAAGAACTGTCTGAAACATTTCAGTCTATCAACAAACAGCTAATCAAACTCTTCTGAACATTAAAAGAGGACCTGGTTCCATTGGATTAATTTTCAATAAAGATTCTTGTAACTGACCTCAGATAAACTCATGATGGAGACCTGGTAGGTGCACGTCCACGCTTTCTACGTTTGATGAAATGTTACCCACCACCATTTCCACATTAAAGCAGGAACTTCTATGTAGAACAAAAATGACCAGTGAACACAAAATCCCTTTAAGGGGTGCAGCATTTTGTTTGTCCCAGATACAAAGAGCACCACAGGTACAGATCCCAAAGGTGACATCCAGCTGGAATTTGTGATAGGGTCAGTCACACAACACTGATAATAGCCTCAGGGAAAGGGCTATGTGCCAACGGACTCACCATACCAGAAGGGACAACAGAAAGGAAGCATCCAATTCCTACATGTCTTACAGCCATCACTCTTCTTGCTGCCTGCTACTACCTGGGCATGAACACAATGGCTTTCCGCTTGCTTTGCATGAGCAGGAAGGCCAGCAGTGCTGTAATGATAGTTTGGGCATCTCCCCACCCCTTTGCATCTCTCATGCCTCTCCATCGCCTGGTGCTCCTGCACTGCAGCAGAGCTGTATTTCTGTGCCTCCTGCCACTGGGGCCAAAGCCTGCATCACAGCTGAGCTGCAACATCACCTCATTTCTGGCAACACCTCTAGATAAAGTGTACGTGTTTTGGATGGGAAACTGAAATAGGGGAAAAATGATGTGTGGGGAGAGCACTAGACTCAACTGAGATGAGTAAGGCAGCAGCTGTCCTCCAGAAACGTACCTGAGCAACACTGGGGGGAGGTGGTCAGTGTATCTCCAGCTCCAGCCATCTGCAGCTTTGCCCCTGTCACCTGCAAGGGACTGAGCCAGCAGCGTGCTGAGGCCAGCACAGAAATAAGCTTCTTTTCAAAATGCTTTGATTCTTTCTTCTTGGAGAATTCTTTTCTGTTTTCACTGATACCAATCACACATAGCAAGAGACTTCTGTGGAATTAAAGCAAAGCAGGGCTGTTATGTGCCTTTTTTTTTCCCTTGAAAAACTGTTTTATACCTGAGACTTCTCTCAGGAAGAGAGAGCACCATAAAAATTTTATGTGTATATTAGAATGTTAAAAGCACTATAGTAACAATCCCTGTGTTTTAAATAAAATATAAGTACTGAATCTCGTATTAGGAGCAGTGTAGCGGAGCCTCAAAGGCTCACTCTAAAAATTAAGGACCACTAGCTCTAAACCCAGGTAAAATCCAGGGAGCTGGGAATATCAGAGGGATTAATAGCAATAGAGTTGCAGATGCAGAGTTCAAGTGATCACAGATGAGAGATTCACCCAAACACAAATGGGGTTTGGAAGCTGCACATAGCTGTGCGTGGGGACCAGCAGAGCAGTAGAGTAGACTTGAGTCAATGGTGTCCTCATTGCTGAGTGAGGCAGAGGAGATGCAGACTTCCCACCCCCTCTGCCAGCTTCCCGCTATCCTTGTCTGGCTCTGCTTATCCCTGCCCCACCACCCACTGGGTACCCTGTTGTCCAGCCCCAAAAGACTGTCCTTACTGACACTAGGACCCCACACAGATGGCAGCCTCTACTCCAGTTCTGCCATCATCTTCACAGCACTTTGTGTCAGATCCCTTCAGGATTGTGCAGCCGTTTCCCTGCAGGGGAAAAGGCAGGAATTAGTGCTACCTGCCACACACGCTTCTCATTGGCATGGTATCACTCCAGAGCAAGGAAGTGGGTTCTACTGTTCTTATCCTGGATTTGTACTTGTGTATCTGAGGTCAAAATCTGACATGAGCAAACTTCCAAGCGAGCTATGCATAGAAATATTAAGAATTGCTCTCTAGGTAAGTCTTACCAGTAATGTGTATTAGACCTTTAGATGCACTGTAGCTGGGAACTTAGCCAGCTTATTGCAACCATACTCTATGTCAGGGGTCCTCAAACTTTTTAAACAGGGGGCCGGCGTGCAGATGAAGTGGCAGGGAGTCATCTGTGGCTGCTTGGTTTCCCCCCCAAACCCCCGGCGGGGGGGTGGGGGGTTCTGTAAATACCGGGGGCCGGATTGAGGACCCTGGGGGGCCGTATCTGGCCCGCAGGCCATAGTTTGAGGACCCCTGCTCTATGTTGTCTGCTGTACTGGTACCTACAGCCTGACTCTCCCAGCTTATCCTTCCCCGATTTATTTATCCCTGTGCTAAGCGGATCTTAAGGCACACCATTCTAATCCCATAGGCTTTTATCACCATTTTCTGTTCTCCACAAGCACAAACCACAAAAATTTTAGGGAGTCAGGATTACATAGAATACATACTTTGTGCTACACAGCACCGCTTTTACTGAGCAATACAGTAACTGTTCTAGCCCTTTGTTAATCAACAGGCAAAGAACAGACAAAATATGCTTCAGTAAGCAGAAAATTCATTACCCTAAAAATGAGCAGGAAGAAGAAAATACTTAGTACTATGCTTTCCTTCTGCTCCTTTTGTTAAAATTTTAATGGCACATTCCAAATGTCTAAAACATTTACAAAAAACATGGGAAGCTATAATCTACATACTTTTCTTTTAGGGCTCTTTAACACATCTTCTAAGAAGTCCCAGAGATGTTAGCCAACCCATTATGTGTAATGAATCTTGGCATGAAACAACAGCACAGCAGCAGCTATACATGAAGCAGCCTATACCATAAATTATCTCAAATACAAACCAAATTCCCCTGTTTATCATGTATATAAAGCACCAGCGTTCAAGATTCCCTCCAGAAGTGCTGGACTGTGTGTAATATTACTCATAGCATAACAAGGTCTAGTTCTGTCATTGCAATTGCTTCTTTCCTCAGATGATAAAGTGCAGACATGTAGCAATAGGAAGGCTGTCCCAAGAAATAAAAATATCAACAGGTTTAACAAAAAGTCTGGGACAACTGCATGAGGAGGTGAATAAGTGCCACTGCAGATCTTTTTGAAGTATTTAATTAAGTCACCAAGGCTGACTGAAGTTCTTCACTGGCACAGCACAGCGTAGCCCTGCTGACCTCAATGCTGAGAATGCGTTGATTAAGAGTAACTCAAGATCAGAATATAGCAGAGAATGTGCAACCCCCACCATTCTGCTTGAAAATATATTTATATCACAAACAATGCCGCTTGGTACCAATATTCAGCTGCCTGTGCTGTCTCCAAGAAGGAATCCATACCTGCGTGTCTGGGACACTGCTAAATCTGGCTATGAAAATAGCCCATTTTAGCACAGCCCTATCTGCTTCAGCTATGCAGAAATCATCCCACCAAAGATCTAAGGGACAATCAAAATCTCTAGGAACCAGAATACAGGCCTGGAGGCCATAGAAACGCAGAAGCAGAGAGGCTGCTGGACAGGGAGCTCCTGCCTTGAGTCCCACAGGCATCTATTTTTAGACAGACAAAGCTGACAGGGTGCTCTGCCAGAAGTTTAGCTATGGTTTGTGAATGTATTTACTTAGAAATCTGGAGGAAACCTCATCCTGTATGAGTTGCATTTGCACATTGGATATTATTGGTTTGGTGGGGTCTTTCTGATTTTATTTCAGCAATCCAGTTTTCTCTGCTTTTTTAAACAGTATAATTAGAGAACTGTAGGTTAGGTGATTTTCCATAATCACCTAAGGTACGAGGTTATGCAGGTGCAATCAAAATTGCATACTGCTCCCAATGTGTTCTGGAGGTAGAGCTCACCCAGCTCAGGAAGGAGACCTCCCTTCCCCAGGAATGAAGTGAAACCAATGTTATTTGAGAAATGCATGACCCTGCAGTTATAACCTCTGCTGCCCTGAGGCGGTCAGAGTTTTGGGCTTTGGGTGCACATTACACTTTCAATGACTGAAGAGCCAACCAGAGATACTGGCTGTGAAAGCTGCCACCAGCGTAGGTGGCCCCTCTGCAAGTCAGTTCTGTGGCTCACAAGCAGAGATGTAAAAACAGAATCAGTAGGCACATATTGTTGTGACAGTTGTTTCTCTTTGATACAAGGAAAATGGAAGCATTTCTTTATCAGGTTGCTTGAGAGAGAAAAATGTAATTAATTGAAAGTTCTTGGAGGTTTGCAATGATGGAAACAATTCCTAGAGAGGAAGGTGTCTGTGCCTAGTCAGAAAAAAGTTACTGATAGGTATAGGCTATCTATTGAGGGTTTCTGCAATATATATCCTGTAGTAGTACCGTGAAGCGTGTGAATTTGCCTTTTTCCTACATGCAAATACAGTGTATGTTTATATGTACAGAATACCCATCTCCTAGTATCTATCATCTGTTTACACACACATATGACACCCTTTTATAATTTAATCACAAATTTGAGTATCTGCAACATCCTTTGTACTGCTATGTATATTTATTTATTTTTAATAATTGTTTTGTATAATCATTACCAACCATTAAAAATAATCCCTTGTAGCAACAATGTATGAAGCAGAAGCAAAAAAGACCATAGAAAATTTTAAATATTTCCACAGGAACCATGCCACTTGGGTATTATTACCTGTTGTAGCTGAAAGGTTCTGCTGGAATTTGTGTATAAGCCATGTTAGTTTTCTGTGGCAGGATTTGTACATAACAGCAAGTTTCTGGATCTTATTAGCTCAGGGCAAAAAGTCATGCTTTGGAGCAGTTGCCCCAGCAGGAGGATAAAAGATGATGGTTGGTAATTACATCAGTTTTGCACTGTTGAGCAGATGTTCTTGCAGATAGATTTTGGCTGGCATTTACAGAACATCGCTAGTGAATCTCATGATAGTGTTGGAGGAATGCTGCTACAAGTGGATGGAGCTGCATGCTCATAATAAAAAGATTATGAACAGAAGAAATAAATGAAAAGAAGAAACAAATGAAAAGTGTATCAGCTAAACTACTTTAAAAACCATGGGGTTTTTTTAAGAAGAGTTATATTTAATCTTGATTAACCTGAATGGGGCCCAGTGGATTTAGAAATTCGCTTAATAAGCTATACATACATGGTACGAGTTTTGAGAGAGAAATAGAAAGAGATTCAGGGCTGGAGGGGTAGCAAAGTAATAGAAAGCTAAGAATTGCCCTTACCTGCATATGACTGACAGCAGTTTGAAGAAAATTGGACAGCAGCCAAAAGTACAACATAAAATTTGTTAGAACCTATCTCAACTCTTATGTCTGATATTATAGTGATAGATGCAATATAGTAGGAAAAAGTATTGTACCTACATCTTTATAGGCAATATCAAGTGTTTAGAAATATTAACCAAGTATTAACTAGCATTATTCATCCTTGGGATGGAGGGACATTATTCCCTTCACTATAGACAAGACTAGAAAATTACTTACCTAAGCCCACACAGCAACCCAGCTGCAAAAATGTAGTTGTGGCTCAAGACCTCCCACTCTCAGCCCTACGCTCAACCTCTAGATAGGTTTCTGAAAGGTCCTCTTTTAGATGTTGAGCTCAACATAAAAGGCAGAACAGTGAACATATGCCACAGCCTGAGATATTCTCAGTATTTCTACCAAAACAAGCTCCTGAAGCCTGAATACATTTTTAAATCAGCCAACTGAGTGTATAACTTTCTCCGAGTTTTTGTACATTGAATGATGGAAATATGATATCACAACTGGAGCTGGACTCCTGATCTGACCATGCTATCGGCTCCCAGAATGTTTGTTGATGGGAGGATTTATCGACAAGTGTTTTAAAAACAGGGCATTTACAATTAGATTAGAATCCATTCCCCTTCATTTTACCTATCTGCAGGAATGCTGACTTTCAAAATCCCCTCTTTCTTGCACTGAGTGAATGATGCTAAAAAAAGCGACAAGCATGTCTCTACTGGCAGCCACCAGCTTGCAGAATTAGATACAGGCGCTCTGTGCACCCCTTTCCTGAACAGGGCATCAGACACTGCACAAAGCGCTAGATGAAGTTTCCCATGCAATATCAAGGGAATTTGGAGTAATAAAAGAGAATTTGTGGTTACCATATGGTTTGCTTTTAGGTCTCAGTTCCAAGGGGTAAAATTAGGTCCAATAGCCAAATTACAATAAACTGGGAGATTTCTTAAGACATTTAGGGCTAGTGCATACCTTGAGTCCAGCTAAGGGTGGTGTTTATTATACTCACTCCAGGACTGCTGCAATACCTCGAAGTGAAGCTACTGCTGTTCCTGTCATGCAAGAGATCTGAATAAGAAGATGATTAGAGCAAGTTTGCTAGGAAAAGACAGTATCCAGAATAAGGAGGGACAAACCAGCATGCGTTTACATACTAAAAACTTGAATTTTAAAAAGTAGGTTAAAAATAAACCCAAAAAACTTTTCTCAAATTATCTACATCTATTTTTCCTCCAATTGTGAACTGAACTAGAAGACAGAATGGTTGAGGAGTGCACTGGGGAGGCTATTGCCCCAGTGCCCTGATGCAGAGGGCTCTGGTCAGTATAGGCTTGTAGAAGGAGAAAGCAAGCAGCCCATGGGAGTCCCAGAGCTCATACTGCTGAATCAGATGGACATTGCCACCTACTATGTCCGTCCTATAGTTGGATCTCCCTTCACTTTGACTCTCTTTCTAAAAAATGTGGGTATCTCCTGCAGTTCTCAGCTGTCTAAAGACTTTTTGCATGCATCTCACGTGACCAGGAAGGCTGTGCAGTCTTGCTGTGAAATACTACTTCTCATGGATTTCTAAGCACACCCTTGGAGGAAAGCAATCTGTAGTATCACTGCTCACAATGCATAGTTGGCCAAACAGCTGAAAGAACAGAGAAAGCATTCTCTCAAGTCTACACTCGTGTAATAAACATATTTTTTTTGAACGTCTTTGACTCCTCAACCCAGGGCATAATTTGGTCACTCCTAACAGCAAGGAGTACACTTAGCCCTTGCAGATGCAAAACACAAAAAGGAATGCAGCAATTCACGTGGGTACTTCCTAATGCTGCTGTGGTTTTCTCCTGGTTTCTCCTGTCCACTGACAATGTGAGCTCATTCTGCCTTGCTTCCTTTCAACCCTCTTCAAGTGCACTGAAGTGCAACTGGTTTAGTTTACCTGGGAGTCTATAGTGTGAAAAGGAGGAAACGCAGTTCAGGGGTAACACTTAGGGTGCCATATGGAAAGGCACCCCAAGGAAAACAAGAGGATGAAGAACCAAAAAGAAAAGAGGATAAGGAGAAGGCTGAAGATACCTTTCTTTGAAAAAATAAAATGAGATCACCTTGGTTACGATGTGATCCACAGAAATACCTTGTGTGTTCATTACCTTTTTTGAAGAAACAGTGCTCGATATACCATACCATTGCCTATATTTGTAATAAATCAAATGACAGAAAAACAAATGTCACTTATTAGAACATTGAGGTTTACTGTTCAAGTGATTAAATGAGAATCATTTGTATGACTAAATGCTGGAAAATAATTTGCTTTCACTGTGAACCTATAGCATAGATCTCATTACACAGAAGTGCTGCATATTAGTTGAAGCAAATTAACATTCAAAGACTTTCTGGAGTGGCTGCTAATCACAGGCTGTTAATTACTGTCATTAGGTTCGACTGCTGAGGAGACTAACCGAGGAATCATTCTCATGATCTTGGTATTTGAAAGTGATCTTCACCAATAAAAACACGTCAGACATACAGAAATTGCAAATTGCTGAATTTGCTGATGCAGTTGAAAATTCCGCTGACTATAAGAACCCATCTGGTGATAGATGCATTCTTGACACAGTTTCAGTGTTTGGACTTAGGAAATAATGAGTATCAATGTCCTAGCTAGGGAATATGCAAAGATGAAGGAGCCCTTTGTATCCTTAATTAAGGAAAGTAGTAGCAGAGCTCGTTCACAGATAAGTGACTGTACATAATAATCATGTATTTATGTGAAGGACTGTTATGCTATATTACTATAGCAGCAATTAGGTTTTCACAAAGTAGTCTTAATAAAAGGCATACTTACACAATAAATAAACAACTAATTTCCATGACAGATTAATTATACACAGCTTAAAATGGTCACCATACTAAGTGAAACCTATAGAGGCAGATTCTCACAAATGCAAATGTACAACTACACACTTACAAGTGAACATTTTCTTTACTTGTAAATCAGGGACACACACACATGAATTTCCAGATGGATGCCTCTGTAGAAAGCAGGCTCACATATGATTTTTGCATGAAAGAAAGATCCAAGTTTACTGCACTTGAGTGACCTCATAGGCCAGCCTAGAAACAGTCTCACCAAGAGAGAAGAGGGCTCTTTTGAAAATGTCAGGTCCCCACTCAGAGATCTGTAACCAGAAGATGTGAGAGATCTTTCCTACAGGGTCTTCTAACAGCCTCTTTTCTTAGCTTGATCTTTCGCTTACTATAAAAAAGAACAGGAAGGGGCTAGCCCTGTTTCCCTCTGTATGGGGGTTGGGGGAAAGCATTCATATGCTTTCTCTGCTACAGAATAGGCCTATAGAATTTAGAATTAATATGTTGTTTATGTAATTTTTTCACGTAACTCTATAAATTATATTCAAAACCTTGCAATGACATAGCAAAGCCAGCCGGTGTAATATATTAATTTTTCATAAAAATATGCTTTAACTCTTTTTCAGTTCATGAATTATCTGTAAACAGACAACCGTCTTCTTGAGTATATTCATTATTAGAAATTATTGTACTATAACATAAGGAAATAATTCTTGATTAGTCGCTCGTTCACAAAATAATTTGTTGCAGGTACTCTATATTCTAGTTAATGGCAAGCTGTAAAAGCCAACAGGCTTTTCTGTACAGAAGAAGGGTTACTGCTGTTTTGAGAAGATGATCACCTAGAGACAACATATTGAGAGAGTTTTGCATGCTAGAAATGTTTAGGAATTAAAATGTGCAATTATATTTCAAAGAAATGCAATCTCTTGTTGGGTGTTATCAGTAACCTTCACAGGAGGGGGTACATTGGGAATAAAGGCTCATGAAAGTGCATGCCAAAGCAGCATATAAATTTATGTACGTTCTCCTTCAAAGTAAGTTAATGTTCTGTATTATCCATGCCCTACTGATGTACAAATACAGACTGAGATCCAAATCCTGCCTTTGAATTTGCACGTGGCGCTCCTGTTGTGCCCTAGTTAAATAAACACTATTTATTTTATGTAAGTGATTGGCAATTTCTTCAAAGAGATTCATTGAAATCATTCTTACTTTCCTGGCTACAAGGGAAACCCTCTGCTTCACCTACAAACAGTGTTCCAGGTCTTAAGGGGAGCTGAGCTTAGAAGTTGAGATACCTAGCTGTTTTGAGGTGGTGGTGTTTTGGGGTTTCTTTTATTTAGGTCCCCTGCCCGTGCACGCCCTAGATTTGGAGCACAGATAAATAGTAGCTTTCAACTCATCTCAGTGAAGAAGGGTTCAGTGATATCGGCATGATTTGATGCTGCACCTGAAGTACTTCATTATCTAGCAAATTAATGAAATTTAGGAATATACATTTTTTATGATAGTTCTAGTAGGAATTGTAAGCCTTGTTGTTGGATATATATAACTAGAACCCACCTTAGCCTGACACAAGGCAGCACAACTTAGTTAAAGCCCATGAGGTAACTTTGAGTCATGTGTCCAGTTTGGGCTGTAGAGACGACACTATCTATATTCTAAAATAAATTTATTGAACTAAAACAAAGGGAGAGAATGAAAGACAGGTATAGACACTTTTTTTCAAATGCTTTATAAGCTGAGCATTATCCGTGACTACTTAGTTCCTCCTAAGGAAGTCTGAATTACCTGTCCCTGGCAGGCTATCCAAGGATGACAATGTCAGTCTGTGGTAATTATTATAGATCTGAACAACAGCTCCAAATTGTCTAAGTTTTTGGGCTTACACCACAGCCGCAGCACTACTTTGATTAAATAATCACAGAAAATGCTCTGCAAAGTATTTTTTTTTTCCTTAGGTTCTTTGGACTACTGTTTTTGAAGTCCACTAAGACATACTAGAGACATTTAAAAAATATTGATTACATCTTTGGACAAAAAAAGGGATTTTTTTAACAACATGGTTCCAGTTCTTAGGCAGCTCTAACTGCTAAATTTCTGGATTTGCCTTTGTACGTCACCATTATGTTTCAAATTGGAACACAAAGGTGTAGGTTAAGTATCTGAGGCATGAAGTCATTACATCGCAAACCCTATCCCTTTAGCATTTCACATGAAAATAAAAGCAGCATAAGCAGCCTCTGCCATCCTCTTTTTCCCTTCTGGACACCTCCCAGAAACCTCATCCTGAGAGGTATTGGAAAGGGACAACTTTCTACCTGCTGAGTCTCCTCCCAGTTTACAACACAACCAGCTGTGAGAAACCTCCAAAGCTCCAGTGTGGAGTTTCCCCTCTCCTTAACCTTTCCTGCAGGATTTCCTGTAGCAACAAGCTTTTGGACCACACAAGTTTTTGTGTTGCTGCCACTGCCAGCATTTAGTGCTGCTAAGTAGATGCAACTGAGTTCAGTTATAAAATCACATACTTGGGAGAGGCTTAAAGCATTCCCCTAATCATACTCCCTTTGCAATGAGGCCATACAACATTTAGCTACAACTGTGTCTAAACAGCTTCTGTACTGGTGACCCCTGAGAATCCAGAGACTGTTTAAAGGCCTGCAAGAGGCAGCAAAGACAAGCAAGCAGTTTTATCAGCAAGCTAAATTCACTCCGTGAGGGTTCATACCTCTTATCAAGTGATGAAGACTTGTAAAAATTGCAAAATGTTGGATTATCCCCGAGAGATATTTTATCTTTCCTTTTTCAGAAATCTTCTTCTGAGAAAAACTCCTGCACAGCCAAGTCTACTGTTTTCCTGTGTCTGGAGCTGTAATTTTTTTCCCCCTAATATTTAAATTTACTCTGTACAAATGAAATACAAGATCTTTTTCTACTATCTAACCAGACATTAAACATTCTGTACTTGTGCTTTTAATTTCTTCATTGTAAGAGTAACTACCATTTTTCAAAGAGACAGATACTCCAAAAACTTCATCAAATTTTCCCTGTTCTTAGCGTTTCCCTTCTTCTGGTATTTTGCTGTTTCTGGCAGAAATAAGATCAAGCTGCATTCATTAATATTTGCTGTGGACTCAAGTAATCTGGAATATCTACTGCGATTTTCTGCTACCTCAGAAGATGATGTTCCAGACACCTAAGCTGTCCCAGCTGTATTGTTCAGCAGGAGGTGCCTGTGGCAGTCACGCTTCCTCTTGAGATGCGATTTATCTTTGGTGCCACTTACTGATGTATTTGCTATCTGCTCTCGAACCTCCAGCTCACGTTTCAGACCAGCCTCTGCACATGGAAACACAAACCAGCCGATCCCTTCACAGCTGCCCTGACTGGAGAATTGTCTGTCTGGGATCACAGGGGTGGCACTGGGGTGTCTGTAGGTAATCAAGACAAGCCGGTCTCATCAAAATGCCCAATAGTGCCTCAGCTTACTCAAACTGAATCCTAACCGTTTCACAAAACTAAACGACTATCTTGTCTCATACACAGCTCTGCTGCTGGGTGCCTATGCTGTGCAAGGCTTCACCCTTACTAAAGATCTAGCAGGGACAATGACCCTTCTTTCCAAGGTGGTGGAAGTATGCTCAATCAGTCCAATATATGCCTGGTCACCATGACACACGACATCTAAGAGAAACCAACTTTGCTGTCCTTTTGATCCATCCTTTATTTGGATGAAGATTTTGTCCAGTTAACTTACCTTGTATTTTAAATCAAGAAAGTACCCAATAGTGTTTAAAACACAGCAACTTTCTTCTTAAACATCAAATTGTGTATTATTCAAATGCCCAGCAGATTAACAGTAAATTAAAATGGAAAATTTCGAACTGTAGAACATGAAATACATTCACATGTGTTAAATGGCTTCTTGATCACATTGGAGTCTCCACTGGAGTAGTCTCCTCATAGAGTTCAAGCAATTAAACACTATTTCTTTCTGCATAACCATTAAGTTATATGTCCTTTTGGTTAAATGTGATTTTTGTGGGATGTAGTTTTCCAGATTGTCCTTATTAATAAATCTTCTCCTGCATAAGTGATTAAATAACTGTTTGCCAGTTCATCCTGTTAAAATACGTTTGTTCATTTTTATGTGTGGATGATCTTGGAGAATGGAAGCCAGGAAAAGGGTAACAACATGACACCAAACACATACAGAAGGGACCTGCCTCGTGTATCCTTGCATTGCAAGCAAAACCTGCCTGGAAAACACAGAGGTGTTGCCCAGGAAAAGCTTTCAGAGGGGACCCTGAGCAGAGTGGTTCCAGGGCCGCAGAGGAGGCGGTCAGCCGCAAACACTCACAAAGCGCTTCGGTCAGCTCAGGGCGCTTTCTGAACATACAAATCAATGGCAATTAAAGCAGATTATGAAAAAGCAATAGTAGATAGTTAAGTCTTTATGTGATTTAAGTGAGATAAAGGTGCAAGGCCAGATTCTTCCTGTGTGCTGACGTGTTAGGGGTGGCTGTAACTCTGAGGAGGCACAGCCTCTCACCTCCTGGGGACCTTTGAACCTGGTCCTGATGGGAGGCCACATAATGACTGGGGCAGGTGGTTCTATTATTGTGACTGCTCTTCTGCTGCAGACACAGAAACTCAACTGCCCATGCTCAGACACAGCATATTGCTGTAGCAACTCCTGTAATGTTTTAGGATACGTTGTGTCATATTTAATGTGTCTTTGATCAGCCTTTTTCTGAAAATGATCTTATAAGAATCCAAAGGCCACAAGCATTGCCTGAAAGTATAAACTGGGTTAGGGCAGATGTCCACCTGTATCTGTACTTCTTCAACAGCTCTGGCTCTTTAGGAAGAGTATAAAATACAAGGTACACACAGAGTAATTTTTCCTCAGCTATATTAACCTAGTTTCCAGTAATCAGCTGTTTATGGGCTTGCTATATTGAATGTTTTCTCTGGATCACGTCATTTAATAATTACCAAAGTGCTCAAATATCTTTGAATTTGTCTAATCACTTTAAAATTCATTTACAATTTTGACCTCCAGTATATCCTGTGGCAATGAGTTCTGCAGGACCATTACTATTTGTACTTGACAGGGCTCTGCCAGTCCAAAGAGTCTGACCCATTGACTTGAAGTAATCTTGCTAGAAATCAACCACACAAACAGAGAACAGTAACAACCCTAAAGAACCTATCATACGATAGCAGTGTATTTAAGAGAGGTAATTTGCATAAAGAGCTAAAAATAACCAGACAGTTTGCACAGGGTTTCCAGTGGAAGAATTATATGTACACTTAAGGAAGTAAGAGAAGTGAGTTTTCACATTTATGAATGAACACAACTGTGCAAAGCCAGGTATAAAAGCAAATAAAGTTAAAGGTTCCCTGCTGCAACACGGCAAAATTAGTGAAGTGCTTTCAGCACAGAAATAATGAATGTGCTCAGGGCTTTTGGCTGAAGGGAGAATTCTGGTTCTGGAGTTCTGCCCAAGCTGCCAATGCTTGAAGAATATCACAAGGAAAATGAATTGCAATTAACCAGTTAGAGATTATTTTAAAGCAAAAGATGATCTGAACAGTTCCATAAAGATACTGAAAGAATGCTTGAGGATGACAGGGTAGGTGACAATCTGAAGAGATTGCTACTATGAGATGCTAAAAATAATTTCACAATAAATCAAATCCTCAACAGCATCTTTCTAAACATAAACTCAGGAAATTGAAATGCAGAAATAACCTACAAATCAAATAGATATAGTGAGGGGGGGTGTTATTGCTGCCTATTCCAGTCAATAACTACTCCCTCTTATCAGTGATCAAATTATTTAGCAATGCAAATAGTGACATTAAGGAGCCAACACAACTAGAGGAGTGCTGCAAACACTAACAGCTACGTCACTTTCCACTGGCACACAGAAATGCAAACCTGAGAAAGCATCATGCCACAAAAGGAAAACTGCATCTGATTTTTGTGTTTGTGTGTGTGTGTTCAAGTATTTAACCACTGAGGCAAAAACTTAGGAAAGAGCCAACATTATATCAAAACAGCACGGGCAACACTTCATGGATTACAGCAACTGATGCCAGCAGAACTCAGAAATTGCACAGGAGTACGCGGGCTCAAGTACACTGCTTTATTAAAGTGTGCCTGATTGCCCTAAGTGAGTATCCTCTACAAACAAAGATTTAGAGAAACTGGCAAACTACCACACTCACACGAGTGGTATCACAACAGAGAAATATACCTGTGTATGGAAAGGAGAGGAAGACCTTTGATGCTAAGAAAGGAGCCCAGTTTCCTAAATTACCCAAACTTCAGAGCTAAGTGACAATGGCACTGAACTGCAGTGGCAGCTGGGAATGGTGGGAGAGAAAAAGGCCAAAGCAGGGGACAAAGGCAAATGCAAGTTTAGAGGACGCAGCAACAGTTTGTCAACATCTCTGTCAACTTTTCAAGATGCAATTCTTCATCTTCATAATGAGAAGCAACCTCAATGCATGGCATTTTCTCTGTGGTGGGCTCACTCTTTCTCCCCAAATACTTCAACGACCCTTAGTCTGTCACTGGAAAGCTACCAATCTGTCAGTCACAACCTCTGATGTCTCACCAGTAATTCTTCCTCTTGCTTTCCAAAAGCAATTGCTGCATTCGCACCACTCGCAGCAAATCAATCTCTGCGTTCTGCCAGATCGCTGACTGCTTTCAGCGCCTCCCAGCCCAGCTCCTCCTCCCATGTCATCCCTCCGCTCACTGGCAACAGCCTTCAGGAGTCCTCTCCTCCAGCGCTGCTTTGCTTTTAGACTTTTGGACTCTCAGATGGAGCTTAACAAAGCTTTTCAGTTGCTGCCCTGTGGTCTTAATAGCGTTCTTTCCCATCCGGTCCCATACAGAACACAGAAAGGAAAAACCACAATTTCAATGCCAGCATGAAGAATTTCATTTTTAAGAAGTCCATAGCAGATATTTATGTGACAAATACCCCACAGTTGTTCAGAAATCTCCTTTAATGTATGGTGTAACTCCAGCATTTTGTGGAATTATTAGGAGCAATTCCATATAGTTTCACTGCCTGCAGAGTGCAGCAAAACCCACAGTGTCTGAATCTGAGTTGGGCTAGTCCTTGCTCACTTCCATAATCTGTGGTCACCTCAAGCAGGGAAGGGAAACTGGCTCACCTCACCCTGCCAGCTGTTTTCCCTTCATCTTTACTCATCCTTGTGAGCCAATGGGCTAGGCAAAGCAGCAATTCCCACCCACCTGCAAAGCAGCGAGAATAACTTAATCCAACAGATAGATGTCAGTGTACTTTGCAAAAAAAAAAAGAGCTGCCTAATTGGAGGGGAAATCCAAGTCACAGAGCCTGAAGGAAACTTGCCCGTAGCCGCACAGGTGACAGTGGCACAGCAAAGCCCCAAACCCACAGCTCCAGCCTTCACCCACAGGTCTTCAGGACATCAAAGTGCAGCACTGGGTTTGTTCTCGTTCAGCTCTCCAATGCAAGTACATGAATAAGGTGACAGCAACAGGGAAGTACAAAGGAATTTTCTAGCTCCTTATTAATCCTGATGCACATTTAGAATGAGTAACAGTCTTACCACATATATGCAAAATCTAGAAAATACAAAGCTAGTAAATTCAGGCTGATGTAAACAGTACAAATACTCTTATTCGAAAGAGGGCACATTGCATTTATCAAGACTACTTCAGCCTTTGGGGTTTCAGTATAACTTTTCCCCTTGCTCTCTTTTTGTCCCAGTAATTCTAACGAATATGTGTGTGCAGGTGTTGGGTATGCTATTTCAGTTGCCTTCATACTACAGTAGGCAATGTTACAAATGTGTGTCCCTTTGAAAATCAGAGAGATGTGTGTGGTACCTCTTCTGCCTTGAACGACAGGCCTGCAGCATTAAGCAGGTAAATGTTTTCTGGTAGGAGCCATATTTTTCCCGTGGCTGTGTGCTGCCGGAATGTTTATCTTTGCTCCAGTTGCCTGGCTATTGCAAAGCTACTTGAAATGATTCATGGGTCTGACAGATGTCTGGTACAGCTGGATGTGTCCTTGATTATCCCAAAAGTATGGACAATGCTGTCATTCACCATTGCCCAAATTATCTCTGTATTGACTGCAGAAGCCTCTGTGACAGTAGTGTAATGGCTAATTACCCAGGATACCTTTGACACTCACTTTATAGTGGTTTAGAAGAGTTAAAAAAGAGAGAGAAAGAGAGAAAGAATTGGAGCAAAAACATACCAGTGAAAGTTATACTCTTACATGTTCCAAAACTATATATGCTTTAGCCTACACGGAAACATGCTGCATGGGCTAATTAAATCCAGGCTGTCCTTTTAAAATGGACACATTTCCAGCAAAATAGATAAGGAGGAAACGTAAAGAATCCTGACAATGATAAATCATGGACAATAGAAGGAGCTATTAGCCAGGAGAGAACTGTATGTACAATGTTCTTGAAAAAAACAGATGATGAACAGCCATTTGCCTGCTTTATATGTTGCTGGAAAAATAACATGTTCTGCTTAGCAGATAACAAAGAGCAGCATGGGTAGTGATACTAAATATGTATATGGCTATCTCATAAAACTGCCTATAAGGAGGTATGAAAGCAGATATCTCCTTTTCCTGTGTTATCAATTAATGTGCTTTGAAAAACACAGTTTCTGTGAAGTAGAAATATATTAAGAAAAGGGGTGAAATAAGATAGGGTACAAAAATCTCATTTTAGTGAAGATGAGGTCTTAATGACAACTCAGGTGAAAAATTATAGCAAATCTCTGCTTTTAGGGCTGTGTATCTCCTCTTGATTCAGCCCAGGTCCAGCTCGGAAAAGCACGTGTCAGCCTTTCCCCCCAGGTTCCACACAATTCAGAAATTGTCCAAGACCCACAACGGCAAGTTGTTCCTGTGAAGTCAGTGATGACGTTCCCTTTGGCTTCAGTGGAGGAAGGATTTACTTTCCAGAACCAAACCTTCCAGTTCAGACCTAGGGGCCGCCTATTCTGAACTGGAAGTTGCCACCCCAGTGCCTTCTGTGGTGGTGAACAGCTGATTCAGTCCAGACACCAAATTAGAACTAGGCCACCCAAATGCATCTGCCTGATACCACCTCAGTGGTGTTTGCACAGAGAACAGAAAAAGAAAGATCCCACTTCTGATCTTGTGTCCATCTTGCTTATTATTTAGCCTTGTTACCTCAGTGTAAGCAATGTATTAGAAGGTGACAAATTACAGAACAGAACATTCGGATATCACTCCAGATAAAAATAAAGAATCTCTCTGTAACTCAGAACTCAACAGTCAAACCCCAGTGAACAAAATACTTGAAGTTATCTTTTTCCTGTTTTTCAGGTCCTTCAAGTAGCTTACATTTTTTGCAGGTGTATCTGTTATATGAAGTTATTCACTAAAATATATCTATTCATTAAAAAATGACAAATAGAGTGTTTGTTGTTTAAAATACAAAACTTATCCATTCATCTTACTTGTGTAGAACATCACGTGCTGTTATTTACATTCATTACAATGGTGGCATAATTTTTACAATTACAGTTCTACTACTGTTACTTAAATTTCAAAATATTTTCTTTTTCCGACTCAAAATTTCCTTACCTTTCATTAGCAGTAGAAGTATGTCTATTTGTGAGTCTGCTACAATACCTGTAAAAATTAAGAAACAAGAATTCAGTATTTGCACTGGAGGAATTAAGTGCGGACAATCATGGTGAAGTTCTGTCTGCCTCTGTGCATGGTTATGGCACTGCAAACGGAAAGACGATACATTACATGTGGAGCAAAACTGAAACATCTTTACTAGTCCCATTGCTTAAACTTCTGGAGGCTCAGATGCAATTGCATGCAGACAAATTACATTCCCAGCTCTTGCAGTATGAACTAAATCCTGACTGCTGCAAAATCTTGCAGAATCTTGCAAAACTAAGTTTGTTACGAGGCAGGACAAATATTTGGTAGCATAGTCCCATGATTCTGTGCAGCAAGGTGTGCGTCAGCTAAGGACAACACATATATGAAACTTATATTAAGCATTAGAAAGGAAAGGTTTGGTTTGAGTAAAACAATCTAATCCAAATAATCACTTGTGAGATTTTAGTTTGAGTTTTGCAGCATGTCAATACCTGGAAGACATACGGGAGTATGAGTGTATAAATGAAAACTGTCAGGGAAATGACAAAAATTGCTTTATTCTGCTAGAAATACAGACTTTTTCCTCATGCTGTCTTTTTGAGCTGATGGTCAGGAACAGACTCATTTCTGATATTTGCCTTTTGAGCTAACTAAACAGGACTGGGTGATGCTAGTAGTACACAAAACCCCAAGAAAGTTTAACACCAATTATATTTGGCGACAGGTTTTGCAGTGCCTTACATTTCAGCTCTGAGTTTCCCAATGGCTTTTGAACATCCAGATTGCATGGTACAATAACTGTTTACTTAATTTGGAGCCATACATACCTCATGTAATAGCCTGAGCTGAGTCTCAGTCTTGCAAGCTGTCCTTGACCTCAACAGGTAGGAGTGAGACATTTACTAATGGTGTCCTGGTGTGGAAATGCAGAGGCTGTGTTTGAAGATGTGTTTTTTCCAGAAATCTCCTGAAAAGGTAAACATTAAAAAAACCTAAACACTCGTATACTTTGCATTTTATGCAACTCATCAAAGTCATCTACTGCTGGGGCTGGAAGGATCAGCAGGAAAGGGTGGCAGAGAGCCACAGTCTCTTAAGGGCCACCCTCAGCCCTTAAGCCCACTCTTGGTCACATGTGACAGTTGGCTGGTAGACCTGAGATACCTTCATAGCAGGTACTGCCTCTCAGGTTTCAGAACCTCTTTCTTTTGTTTTAAATTATTGTTTATTTTTAAGATAAATTTTAAATTCATAAACCATGCCTATGGTATTAGGATGAAGTGCTTGATAGACTCACCAGCCAGGTAACCCAAGGAGTGTGTGTTCCCTGCTTTGGCTGAACTTTTCTGCTGAGTCTTTGTGCCATGATTTTCAAGAAACCATGTATTTTAACTTCCTGTACCTGAAGCACTTCAGATGAGGTTTGGAGAGAAGATCCATAGAATTTTCTAAAATGGCTGTGTATCTGGGTCTCCGAAACTCATCTCTTGCTTTTCCTTCTTCCTAGTCACTTTTGAAAACCTAGACCTCAAGAAAAACAACAGTGCGGTCCAGATTTCAGGTGCCACAACAGACTGTTACTGTCACACTATTTCAGTTAATGACATCCATCCAGCAACTTTTCAGTAGACTTAATCCTGAACAGAGTTGTTCTCTAAAAAACAATCACTCTCCCAACTAGCTGTCAAAGTTGTACTTTCCTCCCCTCTTGCCTTGTGTCCAATTGCAGGTAATGGAGCTAATTGTTATAGCACAGGCACTGAAGGCTGGGAATTGCAGTCACATTGCCTTTGCTCCTAAAAGGACTTTCTGCAAGTCTTCCTGGCTGGGTTGGAGACAGTCCACACATTTATGGTCTTATCCAGATGGGCCATGAATTGGGACTATCCCATTCATGACTATCAAATGAGGATTGGGATGCATAATGGGTTGTATGTGGAACAAAAGTACTTAACATCTCCAGTGACTTTTGTTTTGGGAACATGGAAAATAGATAGGGAAAATGTTTTCTAATGGAGAGGGAGACCGAGCTCTGCAGAGAAAGCCCTGTGCCCTGGTCACATCCCATGGCAATGGCTGCAGGGGAACTGTATGACATTTCTTTTATGTTTTCTGTGGAAAAGAGGCAGAATGTGAACTGCAGAGCTTGAATTCAGTCTACACTGATGCAGGAATTCAGAAATGTTAATTTTAATGAAAACTTCCTTTAGTATGCAGGAAATATGCTATTCACCTAGGATTTTCACTAAGTTTCACTGCAATTTTGTTTTAATACCTTAAATTAAGTACTTGGCAGGAGACGACAAAATATGCATTTTGCAGAAGGTATGTAATATTTCCTAGGATTTAAATATTGACAAACACAGTTTTTTCTATTCATCATTTTTAAAGACTTTTTTCCCCCCAATATATAAAAGGTCCATTTCAATGAACACTGTACTGGCTATGCTCACTTGGAGTATTCCTTTTTGTCCCTGTTTGCTTTTGAAAGATCTTGCGGGGAGGGAGGTAAAAAAAAAATCAGTTTGGAAAATTGTCACAGATCTCCATATATCTCAGTATTACAACCACTAACAAGATCACTGCAACTTTCTTAAGAGCTGTCAGACACATTTACAATTCCAATGATTAAAAGTTGCAAATATATTATAAACTTCACCACTTGATATTTTCCAATAATGCAAACAGCCTTTGCAGCTAGGGTAACATGAAATTCAAAGGAGACTTTGATTACATCTAATCTGGTAAAGAAATGAAATCATAAGCATGCTTATTTCAACCAACAAGGAAAGCAAGCAAAATAATACATCAAATCCCTGAGTAAGCAGTCACAAAAGACCTTTAAATAATTCAACTTTCTACCATATTTTATTATCCTTTCCTAGTTTTATAGCATTATCTGCCACAGAAATGCAGGGAGATTTGTAAAACACTATAGCATTTAAGTCATTACATTTTATAGCTAATTTCTAATGTGGATTTGATTTTTTACGAGCACAAAAA